>NC_057386.1:63935941-64535941 GCF_019320065.1 Cervus canadensis
CAACAGTTAGAACTGGACATAGAACAACAGACTGGTTCCAAATAGGGAGAGGAGTACGTCAAGGCTGTATATTGTCACCCTGCTTATTTAACTTATATGCAGAGTATTTCATGAGAAACGCTGGGCTGGAGGAAGCACAAGCTGGAATCAAGATTGCCGGGAGAAATATCAATAACCTCAGATATGCAGATGACACCACCCTTATGGCAGAAAATGAAGAGGAACTAAAGAGCCTCTTGATGAAAATGAAAGAGAAGAGTGAAAAAGTTGGCTTAAAGCTCAATATTCAGAAAACTAAGATCATGGCCTCTGGTCCCATCAATTAATGGCAAATAGATGGGGAAACAGTGGAAACAGTGACAGACTTTATTTTGGGGGGCTCCAAAATCACTGCAGATGGTGACTGCAGCCATGAAATTAAAAGACGCTTACTCCTTGGAAGGAAAGTTATAACCAACCTAAACAGCATATTAAAAAGCAGAGACATTACTTTGTCAACAAAGGTCTGTCTAGTCAAGGCTATGGTTTTTCCAGTAGTCATATATGGATGTGAGATTTGTGCTATAAATGAAGCTGAGTGCTGAAGAATTGATGCATTTGAACTGTGGTGTTGGAGAAGACTCTTGAGAGTCCTTTGGACTGCAAGGAGATCCTACTAGTCCATCCTAAAGGAAATCAGTCCTGAATATTCATTGGAAGGACTGATGTTGAAGCTGAAACTCTAATACTTTGGCCACCTGATGTGAAGAATTGACTCATTTGAAAAGACCCTGATCTTGGCAAAGATTGAAGGCAGGAGGAGAAGGGGACGACAGAGGATGAGATGGTTGGATGGCATCACCGACTCAATGGACATGAGTTTGAGTAAACTCCAGGAGTTGGTGATGGACAAGGAAGCCTGGAGTGCTGCGGTTCATGGGGTCACAAAGAATTGGACATGACTGGGCAAATGAACTGAACTGAACAGAGAGCAACTAAAGACCTAAACAGTGGAGACATACATTATCTCAATATTTGTCAATTTTATCCCCAAATGATTTATAGATTTAATGAAATCCCAATCAAGTGGCGAGAGAGAGTCAGAGAAAGACTTGGCAAGCTGATTCTAAAATTTACATGACAACCTGGAATACTGAGCACAATCCTGAAGGATAACACTGGAAGGTTTTCACTATCAGATGTGTGCTCGGTTGCTCAGTTGTGTCCAACTTGTTGTGATCTCATCTGTGGCCCACAAGGCTCCTCTGTCCAGGGGATTTTCACTGGAAGATATAGAGATTTATTATTAAAGCTACAGTAACCAGGGCAGCATTATTTTGGCACAAAGATAGTCAAATAGAACCATGGAACAGAATTGGGATCCCAGGGACAGACCTACACATAAACAATTTCTTTATTTATGATGAGAGCACTCCGTCAATTCAGTGAGGGAAATGGTCCTTACAATATATAGCCCTGGGTTGATTGTATTTCTGTATAAGAAAAATAAACTTTGACTTCCTACTTAACAATTCAAAATATATTATAGATCTTAATGTGAAAAGTAAAGCAATGGAGTTTCCAGAGTAGAAAACAGAATATTTTATGACCTTAGGGATAGTCTAAGATTTCTTAACTAGGGCACATGAGCCACTAACCATTAAAAAATATGGTTGATCAGTTGAACTACACTGAAATTAGGAAGCTTATCTTCACTAAAAGATGCCATTGAGAGAGTGAAGAGGGAAACCACAGATGGATAGATGCTTGCAGTATACTTATCTGACAAAGCACTAGTGTCCAGAGTATGTGAAGAGTTTCTATGAATAGAAAAGGATATCCAATTCATAAATGGGCAAAAGATTTCAGCAAGTATTTTGCAAGGCATAATATCCAAATAGCCAACAAGCATATAAAGGCTACCTTGCGTCAGTACCACATTAGGAGATGCCAATTAAAATCACAATAAAATACTATTACACACCCACAGGAATGACTAAAATTAATAGACCAATAAGGCAAAGTGTTGACAAGGACATTGAACAAGCAGTACACTCATACTTCACCACTGAGAATGTAAATGACTACCACCATTCGGAAAAACTATTTGGCCATCTCTACTTCAGCTAATCTAAGCTTACCTAGGCTCCACAGTTCCTCTACCGTCGAGAGGTATAAGCTTGCCCAACAAAAGATATATACGAGAATTTCCACAGCAGTTAAATTCAAAATGGTCAAAACCTGGAAATAACTCAAACGTCCATCAACAGTGGCATGGAGAGATTATGGAACATTTGTACCATAGAAAAGCACACAGAAGTTAAAAATAACTGCTGCCACACACAGCATGAAAGAATCTCATAGACGTGTGAGATAAACAAAGAAAAGCGAACTCTAAAGGGTGCCTGTTGGACACTTCCATTCTTATGAATTTCACAAGCAGGCAAGACTAATCCATAGTGGTAGAAACCACTAATCTCATCTGGCAGCAGTTGGCATTAACAGGAGGCAGCATCAGGAAACATTAGAGAGCTTCTGGGATGCAGAAAATATCTCATATCTGGATCTAGGAGGTCACATACGTGCATATCTGTGTTATGCAAAAATTCTCCAGGTCACCCAATTGAAATCTGTCCTCTTCACTGTGTGAGTACACACACACACACACACACACACACACATACAGACATATATACAATTTTTCAAGAAAAACCTCCTTAAGATAGGAATCTATTACACCTCAGTTGATAGCAAGGATAATTCTAATCAAATCTAGACAAAGGGAAGGAAAATGGAAAACTTTTCTGGGAAAAATATGGTGGACGCAGGAACTGCCAAAAGTTCACTTTTAACTTAGTTCATGAGAATTGTCTCTGGCAAACTTCTACAGAAGCCCCAGACTTTGCAGAGGACATTTGTAAACTATCCATGGAGGGGTATGGAGTTCCATAGTGAAACTCCAGCTCAAGGAGGACGACTTAGTTTCAAAAGGGAAATGAGCCTCTGCAGAAAAAAAGTTGTCGGGAAATAAAGGAAGTGGTCAAACTTCAACAGAGTTCTTGAATTGGGATGGGAATGGTTTGTGGTTGGAGGGGAGGAAGTCTTCCAGGATGCTCCATCCTTCCTAAGATCTGAGCTCCCCAATCTCCACTGTTAGAGCCAAGGCTGAGGCTGGAGGCCCTGAACTTGGGCATTCCGAGGGAGTCAGGGGAAGAGTTCCTCCTCTTGCAGTGACAGGTGCATTCAAGCCATAGAAAGAAAGGAGACACGTGGCAAGGCAGTAAGAGTCATGTTGAATTCTGTGAATCAGTGGGAGAAATGACTTGTTGCTCCCTGCAACTAGGATGTCAGTCAGGATACCAAGACATGATCATAGAGTATGTTCTAGCATGGATGACTTTCCCCAAGAGAGGGAAGAGAAAGAGGATCCAGTCTACAGCCAAGACAGGGTTCTCTCCTGGCTACTCTTGGCTAAAGTCCCTCAAAATACTCTAGAGGAATGAGATTCGGAGTTATCATCATCACCATCATCAATAGCTTACTGTGCTAAATGTTCTACAGACATGTCTCATTTAATCTGCATTAGTCCTACATATATGAAGTAGTACCATTATAATCTTGTTTTACATATGAGGAAACTGAGGCTTAGAGAGGTGAAGTCATTTGTTCCAGGTTAACACAGCTGGCTAACACCAGAACCACCTCCTGGTTAGACCTGCCTGGCCTGTCACCACACCCCACTAGCAGAAGCGGTCCAACCTGGTGGAGGTGTGGACTCCGCTGAGGCTCTTGCCAGTTAGAACAGAGGCTCTGAGGCAGGAAGGTAACAGAGTTGGAAGGTAAAGGCAAGATCATGTCCAGGACTTGAGGTGCCTACAGTCCTGCCTCTGGAAGGTCACCTGGCCAGTTAGTGGCGGAGCTGTGCTAGGATTTCTCTATTGCTGTGTCCTGGACTTTTATCAAAGAATGTAAGTAAGTGGAGACTTGGCACCTATGGATGATTTCAAGCTGACTGCTTGTGCAGTAAGTACGCAGAGAGGGGCCTGGCCAAAGGACGTCCCGGGGGCTTGGGGAAGAAGCCATCCAGCACGGGAAGTGACCCTGTGGGTGGAGGAAACTTTCCAACAGATGCTGCCTCAAGTTAGCTGATTACACTTCAAACATTAAATAGCACTGATGAGAAGGTTTTGTGATAAAAGGAAGAGATGGCATAGAATCAAATGCTGCAGTTCCAGAAAAAAAACACAGTGTTATCTAAGAAAAAGGCTGGGGAAGGTGAAGGAGGACAAGACCATTTCCTCAAAGTAAATGGATCAACTGCACATTCTTGGCCTCCCCAACTCTCTGCCTTTAGCCTGGGAAACTACAGAGCCCCCTCCTCATTTCTCAGGAGTAAGCCCCCCACCAAATCCTCTCTCCAAATTCCAGATGTGCCATGTGGAACCCAGTGATGTGGGGAAAACCAAAATATGGATTTATGGTGGTTTCCAAGTTAAACAAAATGGTGTTTCTAAATGTCTACCAGTTGCCTGTTATGAAACAGTCAGCTCCCAAGTGAGTTCAAAGCAGAACTACCTTTGTCTTCCAAAGCATGAATGGAAAGCCAGATTCCAATACAAAAATAGTTTAATTTTTTAACATGTGTATCTTGGGGGAAAATGCATCCCTAACCTTATCTTAAAGTGAAGGTAAGTAGAAGTAATGATTCTGACTGATATAATTTTTTAAAATTATGTACAGTTTATTAACTTCCAACACTATCAAACCTTCCCCATGTGAAGGGTCTCCCTGCGGAATTACAACAGTCTGGATTGGAAGTGAGCAGACCCTGAAAGGCATCACATTCCTGCCTTCACCAGGCCCCTTCCTCCCTCCCCAGCTAAATCCCACCCTTTCCTCCTGGCCCAGTTCCATCCCCACCACCTTTGTGGGGCTTCCCCAGGACGGAAATTCAGTCATTGCCCCTGTGGTGAGGCCGCTGACCCAGCAATGAAAGATGGGAGAGAAAGTTGAACAGAGGGCCTCTGACGGATTTGGGAAAGAGTGCACTTCTCTGCATGAATGCTGTTAGGATTTTTTTTGAAAGTTAACTGTGATCATATTAACTTCTCAGTTAATATGGTGAAGCTTTGATTGTAAACACAAAAGCAGACACAGGCTCTACAATCCCATCATATTTCTGTTCTAGATGGCTGTCAGATAATCCAAACCTTTCACAGCCCTCCAAGAGGGCTTCCCTGGTGGTACAGTGGTAAGAATCTGCCTGCCGATGGAGGGGACACGTGTTTGACCCTGGTCGGGGAAGACTCCACATGTCTCGGAACATCTAAGCCCATGTGCCACAAGTACAGGGCCTGGGCTCTAGAGCCCACACTCCACAACAGGAGAAGCCACTGCAATGAGAAGCCCGCATGCCACCACAAGAGTAGACTCAGCTCCCTGCAACTGGAGAAAGCCTGCGCTCAGAAGCAAAGACCTAGTGCAGCCAAAAACAAGCAGATAAATAAAAAGAACAAAAACAAAGTCCTCCTGGAATGTGTAGATTCCTAAATGTCCTCGCAGACTTCTCAGGGGTCTATGGCGGATCATTTGAAAAACACTGCCCTGGACCACATTTTTAAAATGCCGCTGGGACTGAGGATTACTGTGAACCCAGTGGAGTTACAGTTGCCCATTGGTGGACACAGACTGTGTGCAGGTGAGGCAGGAGCTGTGCAGGGCGTGGTCTGGGCATCCTGCCTGGAACCCTTCCCATCTGAGAGTCAAGTGTCTTCCTAGGGTGACATCTCCATCGCACAGGCACTTTCTCATGCCTCCCCCTTTCTTCAGACTGGAACAAACACTCCCATCTAGTTCCACACAAGGAAGTGAAGACAGGCCAAGGCCACATCTATGGTCATGTGGGCCTGATTAGAGCTAAGCTTGTCTCACCTTCAGGCTTAAGAGTCTTCCTTGTGGTCATAAAAGCATCTTGATCTCCTCCAGGCATTTCATTTCTCAATGTTAGGCCTCTCAGGGGGGAAGTCAACCAAAGGAAAAAGCACTTCTTCCTGAGTTACTGCTGGGTTTCCACCTTCAGGCTTAGCTCAGTGAGTGTCCGCCGAGGAACATGGAAGGGGAGGCTGGCAGAGATGACGGTTCACCCCCTTCACCCACCTAGTTGCTGGGTGATTCAGGAATCCACCATCGGCCAGTCTGCACACTTCATTGCTGGGGACGGGAGGCAGTTGCTGTCCTGAGAAACACGTCCGCTGGTTAACACAACAGAGGCTCAGCCAGACCCTGTGACCATGGCTACTGATTCCTTTAGTATCAACACAAACATCTTCACTCTTCTGTGTGACTGCACGTACACACACACACACAAAGGCACACATATGCACTCACGCCTAAGTCACACTTCATAGGATACCCTCTTTTTCAAGATCTCTTTTCAATGACCTGGATGACTGAGGTACTTGAATCATTACAGCAAACTAAATCATGTTCTGGGTGCCATTAAGGAAGTCTTCTGTCCTTTGTAATGTCATTAGGAAGACTTTCCGTAAAAGGTGTTTCAGGCCTTCAATATACTTCATGACTCCTTGGGACGTCTTGGCTCTCAACATAAGTGGCCTAACACACTGATGGTGCCCACGCAGGGGAGTCTGGGGTAACGATGGCAGAACAGGAAGATGACAACACTACAAGGAAACCAACTCCCTGGCGGGAAGGGAGCAGTGCCAGGCAGGTGCCTTCAGATAATGTTCCAGGCCCAGGGATTTCTCTGGTAGTCCAGTGGCTAAGACTCCATGCTCCCAAGACAGGGGGCCTGGGTTTGATCCCTGGTCAGGGAACTCAATCCCACATGCCACAGCTAAGTGTTTGCATGCCTCAGCTAAAGATACAACATGCCACAGTGAAGCGTGAGGATCCTGTGTGCTGCAACTAAGACCCGGTGCAGCCAAACAAACACTTAAAAAAAAAAAAAAAGAATGTCCCAGGTCCATTTGGGGGAGAAGGAAGGGAAAGAAAGAAGCAGATGCATCCCTGCCTTGGAAAATCAGGAAAGGGAATCTCTGGTTCAAGATAAAAAAGCGGCAGAACAGAAACCCTGCAGGGAGATGGTTGTAGAGAGCAGCGTGGCCGCCCTGCTGCCACTGCAGAGGAAGCCTGTGGCATTGGCTCCAAGACTAGTTTAAACTCTGGTGATGGGCAGCCAAGAGAAAGATTCCAGCTGAGGGCCTGGGTATGGGAATAAAGTTTCCAAGCTCAAAAGAAGATTTGTATTTCTACCCTTTATATGCCCCCAAACTGAGCAGAAATTAGGTGACCAAGTGGTCTACATGCTGGTAGACAGCCTCAGGCTCTATAGTTTTGATTTTTTAGATAGATTTTCAGTCTATGGTAAGAGCCTTGAAAGAGACTGTAGATTCAAGAACAACAGACTGTGGAATAAGTGCTCACATAACAGTGTTTTTAATGTTTATTTTTCTCATCATAAAATGAATACACAAGAAACTGGGTAATAAGAAAAACTTTAAAGATAGCACCAGTTCCTGTGTGTGTCCTGTTCCCTGACTGACCCGGCCGTGCCCTGCAGGTGGCCCAGGGTTTCCAGCGACCTCCGAGCTGATCTCACAGTCCCAGACTGAGGTGTCTGGTCATGAGACACTTGTTTCTGCCATCAGAGCCAAGGCGGAGCCCTGCCCAGGCCTGCCTTCCCCACCGCACGCTGGGCCCCAGATTGTGGCTGAGGACCCTCCCTCCTCTTTCCTCACTCCCTGGAATTCTTCGTCTCTCCCTCATTCATCTCTTAAATCATGCTGCGTTGAGTGAAAGGGATCTCTCATTCCCCAAACCCTCCGTGATGTGTCTGCAGAAGAGAGGTGGCCTGGGGCAGACTGGTAAACAGGTTGGAGCACAGGCAGTGGGGTCACAAAGATCAGAATTTAAAAGGAACCTTGCTGTGTAAACTTGGGCAAATCCCCTAACCTCTCTGAGCCTTTGTTTTCCTAACTCAGGGCAAATCATTGTGAGCTAAGCTGTGTTCAGAGCTTGGCATCTTGTCAGCACTTAATGAATGGGCTTCAAGAAATGGTAGTTAATGAAAGCAAAACAGAAATAACACATGGTTCCTTGGTATCCCCGAACCCTTCAGCTTTGAGCCTAGGTGGTGTTTCTCAGCTTCGGCGGTACGTTAGAATCATCTGGAAAGCTTTGAAAAATCCTGACGTCCAGACTTCACATTGGCCCCATTACATCAGAATCTCTGAGGGTGAGACCCAGGTATTGCCCAGGTGTTACACAGTGTTTGGGCAAGGAGAGGAATCACGGGGAATGAAGCTAAGGATAAACGCATCCAGGGGCCTTCTCAGTTTGCTGTGGTTAAAGATCCTCAGGGAGAAACACCTTCACCGCCAGTGATCCCCCAGACGCTAAGGACAGAGGCGCATCGGAAGCCCAGAGCCTCGATGCCCCAGTGCCAGGCGGCTGGAGGTCAAGGAGAGCGTTTCCGCTGCAGAGGGGCCCCGGCCCTCCCTGCGGCGGGCAACCTTTGCGCGGCTCCCGGGCTCCCGGACGAGGGGAAGCGGCTGCTGCCTCCGCCCTCGTGGGCGGGCTCTGGTCCGCTCTTCTGTCAGCTGCCTGACAAGGAGCATGGCGGCCCTGCCCCGCTCACCTCCGGATGCCTCACAGCGCTGATGTTGCTATTTTCAGAGCGTCACACTGCATGCATAAATAACCCGTGGGAGATCCTGAGTAGGTCCCAGTGCTGTTTACCTTTCCAGGGAGCTCAACAGGCCAATATCCGCTAGTCCCCAAGGGCTAATGGTACAGATGACACCCAGTAAGAAGAAAAAACAAAACAGGTTGCGCTCGGTCCAACAGGGAGCTCTGGGGCTGGGGGGATTTTCCAGAGGCCAACAGCAACCTGCCCTCTCCTGCTTTTCTGATGGTGGGGATTTTGCTCTGGCCCCGTGAATCCACAGGGAATTTAGGTTCTTGGACCCTGGGGACCTTCCTCAATTTCCTGTGGGGGGTGTGTGGGGGTGGAGGTGGGGTGAGTAAGAAGAACAGAAAAAGAAACCCAAAAAACCCAGGGCCTACAAAGTATAAAGCTGAATTCTTTGGCCCTTAGAATGAATCAAAAAAGGAAAAGTGGGAAGAAAAAGGGGAAAAGATGGAACAGAAAAGTTGAAATACAAAAAAAGAACACTGAAAAAAATTTTTTTGTTGCTTTAGTCACTGAGTATTAGGACAAATGAGAAAATTTTTTTCAATTAAAAATTGTTTAATTAACATAAGTATCTTGACAACAACAACAAAAAAACAGCTCTAAAAAAGTGTGATAACTTCAGGTCAGATTATTAATCAGGTACAACCACACTTTGGAAGAGTATGGCTGCCCACAGAGTTCAATTTAGCAGTTCTAAATTTAGGCATAACTGGAGGCACAGATGTTCACCAGACGCAGATAAGAATGTCTGGGGCCTTCCCTGGTGGTCTAATGGTTAAGAACCTGTCTTCCAATGCAGGGGATACAGGTTTGATCCCTGGTTAGGGAACTAAGATCCCACATGCTGTGCGGCAACTAAGCCCATGTACATGGCTAGAGAAGCCTGCCTGCCACAACTAAGACCCTACGCAGCCAAATAAATACATTTTTAAAAACAGAATGTTTATAAAGACGCCATTCATTACAGCAACATCTCCAAAATGCCCCCAATGTCTATTAGCAGGACAATTGATGTTACAGCATGCAATGGACCAAACAGAAATGAAAGAATGAACCACAACACAATCAACAAGGCTATTACAGAAAAAGACAGTCACGTCATTTTTACAGACACTCCCCCTCAAAAAGAAAAATATTTAGTGATAATCACGTGTGATAAAACTATATGAAAACTGCAAAATTCATGATAGTGGTTATTACCCCGGGGAGGAGGGACAAGGGGAGGGTTACAACTGAAATGTTCTATTTTTTAAACTGATACTATGTTTCATTTATTGACCTTCTTTATATCATGCATATATTAAATACCCTCTTTTTATACATGATATAGTTTATGACAAAGACTCTAAGGGAGTGAAATGATGAAGTAGCAAGGATAACAATGAGTAGGACAACAAGGAGTGAATGTGAGAAGGGAAATGATGAAGAGGAGAAAGCCATTCTGGTGAAAAGGCAGAAATCACACTTTGTCTGAGATGCAAAAACATACTGAGTAGTTAGAGCCGAATGCCATTGCGTCAGAAGATGGTGTTCCCCGTGTTTCATCCTCCACGATGCTCTTCCCTAGCTACATACTCTCCCTGGAGGATTTAAGTACCCTCTTGGTTTGACAACCACTGATTTGCTAATGACAACCAAAATTTGACCTCTAAATAAGTCATTCTCATGGAGCCCTAAACTCCTGCTATAGAATGAATGTTTTTGTGCCCCCAAAATTCATATGTTGAAGCCTAATCCCCAATATGATGGTGTTTGGGGGTGGGATCTTTGGGAGGTGATTAGGTCATGAAGGTGGAGCCTTCATGAATGGGGTTAGTGCCCTCATAAAAGAGACCCCAGAAAGCTCCTTCATCCCTTCCACCATGTGAGGACATAACAAGAAGACTACGAACTAGGGAGTGGGCCCTCACCAGACAGAAGCTACCAGAGCCTTGATCTTAGACCTTCCTGCTACAGCAACCCAAACAGACTGAGACAGTGCCTATAGCTAACTGCCTGTTGCATGTCTCTACTTGGCCGCCCACATACCCATACTCACAGGCCTGGGAGTGGACATCATCTTCCCCTCTACACTGTTTTCTTCTGTGATCACCTCCTATCCTAAAGACACCACCCATCCCACGCTTAGAATCCTAGGAGGTACCCTCCTCTCTTTCTTCATCCTTTTGCTCCATATGATGTAAAACCCTGAACTTTTCCTATGCTCCTTTACATATCTCAAATATTTTCTGTATTTTTTCCATCCCCACAGTCACTACCAGAACTCAAGCTACTCTGTATCTTTCTTAAATCTTTATTCAGCTTCTCAACTTATCTTCCAGTCTTTAGGCTGGGTGTCTTCAACTTCTCCCTTCACTTGCCATTAGGATGATCTGGCTGGAACAGAAATCAAACAGTATGACTCACCTACTTAAAACCCTGCTTATCATTTGCAGGATGAATTTCAAACTCTTTAACACCACATGCAAAGCCTGACAAAATCTGACCCAATGGGCCTCTTCAACCTCATCTTTACTCCTTTTGACTCAAATTTTACACTCCTACCTCAGGGAACCACTTGCAGTTCACACCCCTCCCCCCCAACACATATCTCACACATTTTCTTTTCTTATACCACTTCCTCTGTCTCTAATGCCAGCCTTCCAAATAGTGACCCAGGTTACCAACTATTCTATTTTCTCTAAAGAGAAATCAGAAATCTTGGTTTTCATGAGAAAACATTTTATGCATTTTTACTTGAAATTTCCCAAATGTCTCAACACTGACGCATTTTTGCAAACCTTTTAGAGAAGTCAAACCAAAAAAAAAAAAAACCCCTCTGGATTCCAAATTTGGGCTGTGAGCACCATTTTGTAAATTTGGTCAATGTGTTTCAGACTGTTATCCAGATTTTCTTTTTAATAATTCACCTAATCAACATGTATTCTTACTTCTCAAAGAATAAAGTTCAGGGCTCCATACAGATTTATCAGCAGATTGCTCAAAACAGCTGAGGTCAGATCTATAAACATTTTTAGAAGAAAACTGATATACTGTTAGAGCCTAATGATTTAATGTTTAGAAATACACTGAGTGTAGTGGTATATATTATCTGTGATAAAATGTTAATGAATGTTTTCAAACCATGAAAAGTTTAACTGTGCATGAAAGAAGAAATAAAACTTAGCTCAAGTATTTTTTACTTTCTGTTCATCCCCTGTATTTTGGGAAAATCGAGTCGCATTTCTCTCTTGTTTCTGCATAATCCCTTGGAACAGCTCTCCCACTGCATCTACGACATTGTTCTTTATTTATCTAAGTACTCATCTCCATCAGAAGACTATAAACTCTTGGCAGAGATAAACAAATACTTGCAGCATACAGTTGTTAGGAAATTAAATGATAGAATATGGTAAAGGATCCATAGTAGTGTCTGACATACAGTAAGGCGTGTACAGTTCTTAATTTAAAAATTATCTTTGATACCCTATTTTATAATAGCTAACTGTTCAATGAGTGAAAAGAATAAATGAGTGAAGTCAACTTGAGCTACTGGGTTGGCAGATAGTTCATTTGGTTTTTCCATAAGATGTCATGGAAAAACCAGGATAAGCTTTTTGGCCAACCCAATAAAAATCTAGTTGCTATGATACACATATACCTCCTGGTAATGGCCACAAATCATAGTGAAATCTTCTATTCATATATTTAGGGATTCCCAAACATGAGTCAAATCTTATTATAACAAACCTGAGAACTAGGTAATTGTTGTTGTAAGTAGGCCACCAGCTGGGGTTTGGAAATGCTTTATTATAAGACTTTTTATTACTGTCATTATCATACTTATAACTGCTATAATTGAGTTTTACTTAGGTTTCTCCTAAAGCATTAGTATACTCACAAAACCCATGAGGATTTAAAGAAAATACAGAGGATAATAATCTTGGATCCAAGTTTTTCCATCAAAAGAACTACAATGCATGCAGCGATTTCTAAGATGCTTTGTGGGACTGGAACCTTTGGCTTCTGACTGGCGTGACACCAAGAAGACAATTTCTGCTGTAAAAAACCGTCCTTCTGGGAACTTGCCTGGCGATCCAGTGGTTAAGACACTGTGCTTCCACTGCAGGGGGCCCAGGTTTGATTCCTGGTTAGGGAGCTAAGATCTATGCATGCCAGTTGGTAAGGCCAAAAAATAGGTAAAACAAGCAAAGAGACGAAAACTGTCCTTCTAAATTATTTCTGACTCTGTAGCACACTAGGCTACTCTTGCCTGCAGTGAGGTCCTGAAGGAAGAGAGAGGAAAGGCATTTTCAAACATGATTTTGATCCTAGAAGTCCTTCTGCTTGACAAATTAAATTAACTAAAATAAATTAGGAAATTCAGAAAAGCGACATCAGGCACAACTGAATTTTCCCCTGTGTGGAATCCCAGGACATTTTCCGTAAAACTCTAGAACAGCCTGGAATGACAAGTCCCTATGTTAACTAACGATGGCTGAACGTCTAGCCAGCTAAAGTGATTCATTAAATTAACAACTATCTGAGCACTAATTCTGCAAGACGTAAGGTTCTGACAGGAGGGATGGCAGGTAGTGACTGAGGCACAGCCCGACCTAGGGAGAAGTCAGCCTCTCACCAGACGCGGCACATCCCTCAGGGACAACCTGGAGGGTGCAAAGCAGTGCTGGTTTTCTGTGTGAGTGTGTGTGTTCAGTTCTTTCTGACTCTTCATGACCCCATGGACTGTAGCCCGCTGGGCTCCTATAGTTGTGAGTAAAAACCTATCAGAACCGTCCCAAGTGTGTCACAGCTAATCTCTTCTCAGACTTTCCCAGAATACTTATGAATAAGATGCAAACCCTTTCCTAAAAAAACAGAACCAAACAAAAAACCACACCTGACCATCTCTTACTGAGATGTCTACCCAGATTTGAGTTGGTGACTATTTACTGCTTCAAAGCAAACAGATTTGAAAGCTTGCCATGATTTCCCCTATTCAGATGAGTCTGATCTTGTTTTTAATCCTTGCTTAGTTATTTGCAGTAATAATAACTTGTGGCAGTGAGTTCTCCTGGGTTACCATTCACTGGGAAAGGGAAAGGATTCTTTGTTTCATTGGTTTAGATCCATGGGGGAACCATTGTGCTGCTGTTAGCCGTTAAGGGAAAAGCCAAGTATAAGCTGGTCAGCAGCTGCTAAAAGGGGCCTTTCATTGCTCTACTGGGGATCTGGGTGGGGGAGAGGGTCATGAGCCCCAGCACCTGCTCCTCATTCTGATCCCCTGTGTAATTAACTTCAATCACTCAACATCTTCAACTATAAAAAGAGAGGGAAAAGTCTTTTTTAAAGTGCTTATGCGCGTGCATGTGTGCTAAGTCAGTTCAGTTGTGTCTTACTTTTTGCGGGCCTATGGACTGTAGCCTGCCAGGCTCCTCTGTCCATGGGATTCTCCAGGCAGGAATCCCACTCCCATGGAGTGGGTTGCCATTTTCTCCTCCAGGGTTCTTTCCGACCCAGGAATTGAGCCCATGCGTCTTCAATCTCCTGCATTAGTGGGTGGGTTCTTTACCACTAGCACCACCTGGGAACCCCAAAAGTGTTTGAACCGTCACCTATTAGGCTGGTGTACTGCAGAAAGCCCTTTCTCTCTAAAGACACATGATAATATCATGGCAGAGAGACAGATGAGGTCTGCACTGGGGAATTGCCAGAGGCAAGGACCGTGTGTTCTACAATATATGTATTTTCTATCTGACTTCTCCTACCTCTAATCATTTCATCTGCCCAGTCTCTGGGCCGTCTTTTAAACTAAAAGGTTTCAATATTCCATCATCAAGTTGATGTATTTATTGGGTACTTGTATCAGGTCTCAGAATAAGAACTCTAGGGCAATGGTTCTCAAAGTGTCCTCCAGGAACTGCTGGTGGTCCCACACACCTTTCATGTCTCCAGAAAGCCAAAATTCAAACATGGATTCCTTCCCAGTGCAATGTGGATAAATGGATTCTGAAGCAACAGAGAATAAAAATTCATTGACATAGTCTCAGATTCTGTATCACAGCTAATTAAAAATATTATCACTTGTCAACTTTTTGTGTAGTATTGATATCAAAAAAGAGTATTTACAATTACTTGAAAAGGCCACTAAAATATTCTTGTCTTTGGTAACTTAATATCAAAGTGGGACTGACTTGTCTTCACATACTTCAACTAAAACAACATGTTGGAGGTGATAGATTGCAGAAGCATATATGAGAAGCCACCTGTCTTCAATTAAGCCAAAACTACAGAGATCTGAAAAATGCAAAACTTTGCCACTTTTTGATTTTCCTTTGTTTTGAAAAAAATAATTATTTCTCAAAATGTGCTTTTTGTATTAATATGTATTGGTATGATGTTATTTTCAATGAATTAATATTTTTAAATGTCTTTTTTGTTTTTAATATAAATATCAATAGATATAACCAACATAAGCAAGCTCTTTGTCATCTTCATAATTTTTAAATTAAGCTTTATATTTAAGATTCATATACAGTTGTAAGAAGTAATACAGAATGCTATCAGGTACATTACATTACATTACATTACATTTACTCAGTATACTGCAAAACTCTGCAAAACTCTGTTGCAACCAGGATGTTGACATTGATATAGTTAAGATACAGAACATTTCCATCACCAATACTTTCCTCCCGCTTCCACCCCTTCCTTAACAACTGGCAACCACTTGTCTCTTCCCCATTTCTACAATTTTATCACTGCAAGAATGTTATAAAAATGGAATCATATATAACCTTTTAAAATTGCATTTTTTTTTTCACTCAGTATAGTCTCTGGAGATTAATTCAGGTTTTTACATTCAGGTATTAATAGCTCATTCCTTTTTTTTTTTTTTTTTTTGCTATACCATAGTCTGTTTAGTCATTCATTCACTCACTGGAGGACATCTGCGTTGCTTTCAGTTTGCGTCTACTGCAAATAAATCTGCCATACACATTGTTGTACAGGTTTCTGTGTAAACTTAAGTTTTGTTTCTCTAGGATAAATGTCCAAGAGTATAATTGCTGGCTCATATGGTAGTCCTATGTTTTGTTTCTATAGAAACAGCCAAATTGTTTTCCAGAGAGGCAGTATCATTTTACATTCCCACTAGCCATGTAAGAGTGATCCAGTTTCTCTGATTTGTCTCCCCATCAACATTTGTTGTCATTGTATCTTTTTATTTAGGCATTCAGATATGTTTGTAGCGATGCCTCATTGTGGTTTAGGTTTGCATTTCCCTAGTGGTTAATGATGTTGAACATTTTTTGATGCACCTGTTTACTATCTTTATGTCTTTTTTTGGTGAAATGTCTCTTCATATTTTTTGTCCCTGTGCTAATTAGATTGTCTGCTCTTTTACTGGTGAGTTTGGAGAGTTCTTTTTTATATTCTAAATAATAGTCCTTTGTTGGATATGTGGTTTGCAAATATTTTCTCCCATTCTGATCTTTTTATCCTCTTAATGCAGTCTTTCTTAGAGCAATCTATATGCCATTTATTTCCTTTTGTTTCCTTGTCAGACTAGCTAGAATGTCCAGCACTATGCTTAATGAGCATGATATGAGTACACAATCTTGCCTTGTTTCTGATCTTAGAAGGAAAGCATTCAATCTTTTATCAGTAAGTATGATGTTGGTTATAGGTTCTTTTTCATAGATGCTATTTATCAAGTTGAGGAAGTCCCCTTCCATTCCAAGTTTTTCAAGAGTTTTTACCATGAATGAGTTTTGAATTTTGTCAGATGCTTTTGCTGCATTAATTGATATGATCAGGGGCTTCTTTGTAATATGAAGGATTACATTAATTGATTTTCAAATATCAAACCGAATTTGCATCACTGGAATAAACCTCACTTGGTCATGGTGAGCAATTCTTTTTACATATTGTTAAATTCTATTTGATAATATTTTATAAAGAATTTTTGCATCTACATTCATGAGGAGCATTGGTCTGAATTTTTTATACCCTCTTTGTCTGATTTCAGAATCATGGTAATACTAGTTTCATGGAATGAATTTTGAGGCATTCACTCTCCTATTTTCTAGACAAGATTATATAGAATTAACATTAATTCTTTTTCAAATGAAGGGTGAAATTCTCCATTTGGTGAATTTAAGCATAGAGCTTTTTGCAAGTTATTTAATTACAAATTCAGTTTCCTTAATAGTTATAGTATTATTCAAATGATTTATTTCTTGTTGAGTGATTTATGATAGTTTGTGGTTTTTGAGGAAGTGGTTCATTTCATCAAAGTTGTCAAAGTTGATATACAGTTGTTTACAATAGTCTGTTATTTTCTTTTTGAGGTCGTGGGGTCTATAGTGATATAGACATCATTCCTGATGTTGGTCATTTGTGTCTTCTTTTTGTCTTGCTTGAAGTTTACCATTTTATTATCTGTTCAGAGAACCAACTGTTTCTTTCTTTTTTTTTTCATCGATTTTCTTTATTTAGAAACATGTTTCTCTGTTTAAATTTTATTAATTTTTGCTCTGACTTTATTATTTTTTTCTTTTGCTTGCTTTGGGTTTATTTAAGTTCTTAAAGTGGAAGCTTAAATTATTGCTTTCCTTTCCTCTTTTCTAATATATGTATTTAGTGCCAAAAATTTCCTTCTCAGCACTATTTTATTTATGTACCACAGATTTTGATATGTTGTGTTTTCATTTCCATTCTTTTCCTTGTATTTCGTTACCTCTTTGACCCATGAATTATTTAGAAATGTGTTGCTCAGTTTCTAAATGCCTGGAGATTTTCATGTTATCTTTTTGTTATTGATTTGTAGTTTGTTTCCATTATGGCAAGAGAATACACTTTATATGATTTAAATTTCTTCAAATTTCTTTTTTAATGGTCCAAGATATAAGCCACCTTGGTCTCTGTTCTATGGGAGCTTGAAAAGCATGTGCATTCTGCTGTTGTTGGGTGGAGTGTTCTATAAATGTAGATTAAGTTCTATGGGTTGATGGCACTGTTGAGTTCTTCTATATCCTTGTTGACTTTTTCTCTAGTTGGTCTATCAATTGTTGAGAAAGGGATGTTAAGATTTTTGCTTCAATCATTAAACATTATTTAGAAACTTTAATGGGGAAAGGAAAGCTTATGACATTTACCTATATTTTTGTTTTACTGTGATTTTTTTTCCTTCTTGATGTTCCAAAATTCTTGATTTTATCATTAACTTTTTTAAAGAGAAATTTCTTTAGCCCTTCTTCTAGGTAAATTGGTTGATGACAAATTCTCTTGGTTATCCTTTATCTGATAATGTCTTTATTTCCCTGTCATTCCTGAAAGATATTTTTGCCAGGTATAAAGCTCTAGGTTGACAGTTCTTTTCTTTCAGTGCTAAAAAATATCGTGCTATTTCCTTCTGGCTGCCATGGTTTCTGATGAGAAATTTACTGTTATTCAAATTGTTTTTCCCCTATAGGTAAGACATTGTTTTCCTCTGGCTCACTTTAAGATTATTTTTCTTAGTTTTCAGAAGTTTAGTTATGATGTGTCTTGGCATGGACTTATTTGGGTTTATCGTCTTTGAAGTTTGTTCAACTTCCTGCCAAATTTGGGATGTTTTCAGCTATTATTTTTCAATGACTTTTTCTTCCTCACAGTCTTCTTTCCTTTCACTAAGTCCTTTACATGAATGTCAAATCATGTTGTAGTCTCATAGGTCCCTGAGGATCTGTCCCTTTTTTCTATTGTCTCTCTTTTGTTCACATTGGGTCATTCCTACTTACAGTCACACAACTGTCCCCACTCTCTTGCGCTGGTTTTCCACCCACAGTTTCATACAAATGTACACACCCATGAAACATGAATGTATGTGACTCCAAATGTGTTACTATCATGCCCTTGAATGATGAAGGAAAAGCTTTCACTTGACACTTTTATGATTGGTGCATGCTCACCTCTCACACACTTTCTTAGGGTCAATGGCTATATTTAACCACAACAAAATGACATAAACTTTGGTGAGTTAATGGAAAAGAGGAAGTAAGCGAACCCCTGGACTCTGACCAGCTGAGGACACCTGGCTTGACAGGCTGTTGGGAAGACACCCAGGCCAGTTTCACAGTCCAGGGCTCTGGCTGTGCCACCATGAATCCCCCACGTGGCTTCCTGGGGTGACAGGATCATTTTCAGAAGAAATCGCACCAGTCCTCATGGCCGATGGAGATGACCCTGGTATAGAAAAGGTGGTTCCTGATTTCTGAGGCCAGATGGGCTGAGGTGATACCCGCAGTGCCCACAGGCGCGCAGACCTGTGAGGGTTGTTTGGGGTGAAGGGTCCTCTTGGCCTGTGGTGGCTGAGTGTCCAGCTGGGGTGCTCCCCAGAACCCTCCCCAAGCTCCTGCTCTGCCCCAGGGGTGGCTCTGTTAAGGAGCTTTGGGGTGAAACGTGTTCCCACCAGATGCAGAATTCAGAAACTTCCTGTGAGTGGTCAGCGCTGGCGCTTGCTTCTCTCTTGGGAAAGATACCACGAGAAGGGGGGGAGGAAAGTGGGAGGATGAACAATGATGAGGAAGGGGGATGGGGAGAGAAGATCATGAGGAAAGGAGGGGACAGAGGAGACAGGCTGCCCACCAGTGCTGCCAGGGCCACGCCAGCCAGCCAGCCAGCCAGCCAGCAAGAGCAGCCCTGGGCCCTGACGAGGGCCCGCTGTGCAGGCAGGATGCTCCGTGCATGCAGCACCTACGTGTTTGCCTTTCCAGAACTTCCACGAGTAAACAACCTGGAACATAAAACTTGCCATCCCTTCGCTGCCATCAGGAAATGTTGAGGCAGTCAAAGAACGCATGTGTCTATGAAGGGCGGAGGCAGCGAGTGAGACAGTGGGTCAGCGGGGCTGAGAGGGGCACCAGGGCGCCCAGAGTCCCTGCATGAACCAGCCCTCAACTGGTGCTTCCCCTCTCTCTCTCATAAGCAGACACACACACTGGCACACAGACACACACAGATACACACGTGAACAGACACAGACACACGAGAAAACACACATACATACAAACACAGAAGCACACGCATGCATACACACAGGCACGCAGACACTACACTCCCTTCAGAACTAACACAGTCTGTATACCCTTCCTGTGTGGAGGTCTCAGGTTAGATACTCGGCCAAACAATCCGCACCTTACCCAGCCTTTTAAAGACTTGGTCACACCCCCAGCCCAGGGCAGCTGGTGGTGAAAGCAGGCTGGAGTTTGTGCCCCCGGGTCTGACCCCAGGGGCCTGCTCTGACCTGGCCACCCTCAGGACAGTTGCCTTCGCTCTTTCTGCATGGACTGTGGTTAGAGAATTTTGCTTTGTTTATTTTATTTAACTATGACTGTGGGTGGCTCAAGTGTCTAAAGAAAAACAAAACAAAATCTCTTTACGCGTTTTCCTCATGTAAACACTTTATCTCCCAAAGCTGGGTGAGCTCTCAGGGGAGTTTTCCCAGCGGTGATGACGCCTTGAGGAAAACAGCAGCCCCGTGTCTGAGTCTGCAGTGCCCGGGGAGTTGTTTCTTCTATGGGAGCCACACCCGCTGCTTGCTTCAGGCCTGGCACTGAGAAGCCCCCGCCCGGCAGACTGGGCTTCTCCTCTGTGGGTTCTGCTCCCCCCACCCTGCTGGGGGTGGCCCAGGTGGAAACAATGCCCTCTTTCACGGGAGGGCAGGTGGTTTTGTTGCAACATCCAGGGAGAAGAGGCGCAGCTGTGAGAGGCTGTTCTGGAAATGGAAGGAAATCTGTTCCCAGAGGGAAGGGGCCGGGCCAGTGCCTGCATGTGCCCGGCACTCACCCCACCTGGGGCTGTGAGCGGTCGGTACACTCACCGCGGCACAGCCGAGCCTGGGGTTAGAGTATTGAGCTGCTCTGGCTCTGAGTAGGACCCGGCGGCCCTCCCCGCCCTGTGCGTCCCTGCTACCCCACCTCATTTTGCGAGGTCCGGGGACTTTCCCATGACCAAGCCTCTGAGGATGCGCGCCAGGCCCCCAGGGGAACATGCTCCTCTCTTGCTGGTCAGCATTGTTAGTTCTGACGATTTCATACTTTGAATCACCACCTTGCAGCATCTCCTTCGTAAAACCCTCACCCACCCCCACCCAAATTGAAATTAATTGCCCTCTTGAGAAGCCAGGTGGCACAGTGCTTGCCTGTTAAGCAGTTGCCACATTCTTTGGTGTTATTTCTGTGTTGCGTGGTCATTTACAGGCATACCCTGTTTTACTGGGTACTTTGGAGAGCCTGCATTTTTCACAAATTGAAGGTGCAGCGATCCTGGGCTGTCAGGATATGATTAGCACTTTATAGTAGTAAGCTATTTATAATTTTTCTATTTTAAATTGGCGTATACAATGTTGTCAGTTTCAGTTACACAGCAATGTGCTCGGTTATACGTATACACATATCTGTTCTATCCCCATGTGGATTATAGAAATAGAGTATTTTGCAATAAAGGTACGTACACTGCTTTGTAGACATAATGCCCTTCCACATTGAATAGACGACTGTATAGTATAAACGCGACTTCTGCTTTTTAATCATTTATTTATTTATTGGCTGCACTGGGTCTTTGTTGTTGTGTGGGTTTTGTCTAGTTGTGGCAAGTGAGGGCTACTGTCTACTTGCAGTACCAAGGCTTGTCATTGCCGTGGCTTCTCTCGTTGCAGAGCATAGGCTCTAGAGCGAGGGCTCAGCATTTGTGGCTCACAGGCTGAGTTGCCCCTTGGCACATAGGATCTTCCTGAACCAGCAATCAAACTCATTTCCCCTGCATTGGCAGGTAGATTCTTAACCACTGGAGCACCAGGGAAGTCTTAAATGTATCTTTCAGATACACTGGGAAACCAGAAAACTCTGTGTGACTTACTTTTTTGCCATAGTTTGGAATGGAACCTGCTATAGCTCTGAGCTTTGCTGTATTTCTGGATCTGTCTCCTCGTTCCAGGGCTCCCTGGGTGGCTCAGTGGTTAAGAATCCACCTACTAATGCAGGAGAGGCAGGTCCGATCCCTGGGTGGGGAAGATCCCCTGGAGAAGGAGATGGCAACCCCCTCCAGTAGTGTTGCCTAGAGAATCCCATGGACAGAGGACCTGGCAGGCTACCGTCCATGGGGTTGCAAAAGTGTCGGACCAGACTGAGCGACGAAGCAGAAAACAAACTCCTCAATCCCAGGGCCCACGTGCCATTCAGCCAGGATTCCCCACCGCTCAGCTCAGACTAAGCGCCAAGGGCATGTGGGTGGTACTGGTTTGAATTGGGGTCGGCCTGGACATGGGCGACAGGATGAGAAAGCAGTCATGTTGAGCCCGGGGATGTGTCAAGTGTGCCCGTGCCTGTAGCAGCTGGGGGGCCACATCTGCCACCCCCCCTAATGCGGATGCAGAGAAGGAGGACAGGGGTGAGGGGAGGCAGGGAGGCCTCGCAGCAGGACAGCCTGCAAGGAGAGCAGTGACGGGCCTCTCTCTCCCCTGGGCTCAACTGTTCCATCAGGGCCGAGCCCTGTTCCATGGAGGCTGCCTGTTGTAAATGTAAGCTTTTGCCCACTCAGGTTCTGGGGGAAGGTCGCTCTACACCATTATGCAGGAGTGACTCTGAGAAGTCCTCCCATTCAGCCTTCTGCCCCCACAAACAGGACAACCTGACACTGGCCTCTCTTTCCAGAGCCTCTGGGGCTGGCGATGTTGTCCATGGAATCAGGAGCATCCGTGGACCCCACAGGGGCCTGCAGTCTGCTCTGCTGAGGCTATGCCCAGGGATGGGGTGAACAGAGGGACCAGGACAGAGCCGGGGTCCGTGGAAGATGACTCATACACTATGAGGATGACACCCTTTAAGAAAAATAGTCAAAATTACAAACACACAGTGAGTTCCAGGACCTTGGAAAAGGACTGAGTCTCCTGCTTTTTGTTGTTGCTGCTCAGTTGCCAAGGTAGGCCCCATGAACTACAGCACCCCAGGATCCCCTGGCCTTCATCATCTCCTTGAGTTTGCTCAGACTCATGTCCATCAAGTCGGTGATGCCATCCAACTCATCCTCTGTCATCCCCTTCTCCTCCCACCTTCAGTCTTTCCCAGCATCAGGGTCTATTCTAATGAGTCAGCTCTTCGCATCAGGTGGCCAAAATATTGGAGATTCAGCTTCAGCATCAGTCCTCCCATTGAATATTCAGGGTTGATTTCCTTTAGGATTGACTGGTTTGATCTCCTTGTTATCCAAGGGACTCTCAAGAGTTCTCCAACACCACAATTCAAAAGCATCAGTTCTTCGGTGCTCAGCCTTCTTTATGGTCCAACTCCCACATCTGTACATGACTACTGGAGAAACCATAGTTTTGACTATACGGACTTATGTTGTATACTTTGTCATATGTTACAATGTTTTGTTAACTTCATGCTTTCTTAGCATCACAGTAAATTCACTTCTGGCATAGCATCTCAAAAGCGAGATGGGTGGGGACTTATCTTCAAGGACTGCCGTCACAAAGTACCAGAGATTGAGGGGGTTCAAACAACAAAAATGTCTTGTCTCACAGTCCAGGTGGTGCTGCCCAGAGACTGGAATCAAGGAGTCACAAGGCCACACTGTCTCTGAGCCTGTCGAGAAGTCCTTCTCACTCCTCTCCTGGCCTCTGATGCTCTGGGTGGCTCTCGGCTTGTAGCTGCATCCCTCCAGTCCACGCCTTGGTCATCATATGCCACTTTCCCTGCAAGTGTCTGTCTTCACACAGCCTGCACCCCGGCTGCATTGGATGCGAGACCCACCCTTCTCCAGTCTGACTCCTCCCAGCTAATTACATCTGCAATGACCCTATTTCCACGCAAGGTCAGAAGCTGAGGTGCTGAGGATTGGGGCCTCAATGTACCTTTTGGGGGACACCATTCAACCTGTAATAGATGGTGAGGAAGAGGGGCAGTAGGCAGTGGATGAAGCAGCGGGGGCCTTCTGGAACTCTAGGGCTAGCAAATTCCCTGGCTGCAGCTCCACTGAACTCTCTGGGTGGGAACTCATTCTCGCCCCTTCCCCAGGCTGCCTGCAGAAGACAGAGCCTCCAGATACCCATTAGTCTGAGCCCTGCTGCTTCATCTCCACCTTGGTGTTATTACTCTGACAGACTCATCTTATCTCTTCGCTGGCCCCAGAGACCCGCTGTGGTTTCCACCTACAACTGTCCTACAGTCTCCATGGGTGTGGGTGGAGCCCACACCAGGAGCAGGCACACGAGACACTCTGCCCCTCATCCCTGAGAGTTTGCAGCCTAGGGAAAGATGGCAGACAGAGATTTGCCCACAAAGCACCAGGCCCATGTATCCATGGCCACAGGGCCACAAAGGCCAGCTCCCAGTGCTCACCCAGGTAAGTGAAGGGCGGATGCACCCATGGTGAAAGCAGCAGGTAATCTGGTCTGGGATGTGTCACTGTTTATGATTTTCTTTCCTCTAGGAGATTTGCACTCTTAATTATGTTTTGCTTAATCTCTGAAATGAAATTATGTTTGCTGAGCACACAGCAAGGGGTTGGAGCAGGCCAAAGAGCTCTGGGTGGCAGGAAGAAGCCAGGCTAGGATTAAAAACAGACAAGTCATCACAAGATGGGTGAACCTCAGGCCTGTCCAGCAAGGTCAGCTGTGGGCTGGCCTGGTTGGCTCAACATTCTAATCAACCGAAAGCCAAAGAGGTCATGCCATTTTCAAGGAGTCATGTTCCAATGAAATATACCTGACATGATATATGATGTGTATATGACCCAATGTGGCTTATCCATGTTGATTCAGTTGCCTCCTAAGAATCAGGGTTTATTCCTCAGGTACGTCACTTTGAGTGTGAGCGATCCATGGATATAGTGCTGAGGTTCTGATGAGAAGAGCCCTGGCTCCATCTTGCTGGCTCTGTGATATAATGTAGAAGCTGCTTCCTGCTGACATAAGTCAAGGGTAGAAAAGAGTCTGGCTGTGTGAACTTGTGGTTGTTTGGATTCTGGATTACGAAGCAGTGTCACAGTGGCGTCTGGGTGCATTTGTATTTGAGGGCGTGGCACAAGTGTACTGACTGACCAGTTGTGCTCAGAGCGTGTTTGAGCTCGCTGGACAAGGAGAGGCGTGATGTGTGCTGACTCAGCTCCCTCCCACCCACAGGAGAAGTGAAGCCCCCTGCCCCTCTGCTGGTGCCATCAGGACTCTTCTGTGACCCTGCTGCAGACTCTTGGGTTTTCACTGAAAGAATCAAACTTCCTTCCCTTCTGTCTCTTGGTTGCCCAGAACCTAAACCTTGACTTTCTGGTGGCTAACAGAGGTTCTCCTTCTCCTACGCTTGAGCTTAACAACTCCCCATCAGAAGGTATGACAGTGACCTCCCGGCAGGGCTGCTCTTAGCTCCAGCCCCCAGGGAAGCCCCACACAACAGCAGACCACAGATGTGTACTCAGGTCTACTGCCCCCAAAAGAGTTAAGCGGATCTGCCCTACAGCAAACCTCTCTCTGTAGCCATCACCATGCTGGTATGAGACAAGTGCTGGCAATGTTGGCTGAAAGCTACTTTGCATCTGCTTTGTGAATGTCACTTAACTTTAGGGCTTTTATTTATACGATTTGATGATCACCAAGGCCCTGAAAACTGGAAACATCTCAAGAATTAGTATGTGGTCAGCACCTCACTGGCACTTCCAATGCAGGGGGCGCAGGTTTGATCCCTGGTCGGGGAACTAAGATCCCACATGCTGCCTGACATGGCCAAGAAGTAAAAAGAAAAAAAGAAAAGAAAAGAATTAATATGTGATCATTATGGACTGTGTTTATTTTTGGTTATTGTAACTCAGGGACTAACGTAGTACCCAGCTCAGGGGAGGCCTTAAATAGGAGTTTTTAAGGGAATGAACAAATGAGTAAAACTGAATGATATATCAAAATGAGAGTCAGGGCATGGTAAACAGGAAGGACCCAGGTGAACCAGAGCAATCAAGGAAGGCTCCTTGGAGGAATGAGACCTGTACTGGCAGCCTAGACTGAGTTGGGATTTAATCAAGTCACAAGAGGGGGAAACCACAACCATTTCTGTCAAAGATCTTCCAGGTAGAAAAAGCTTCCTGCCACCAGGGCTGTTGGCGGCTCAGTCAGTTAACAGCCATCATTGTGGAGGATCATGGTGAGTATTTTCGCGTGGGACGAAGCTATATCCTGACACAGTTGGTTTAGGAATTTGAGATCCTGCGGTGCAGGCACAGAAGCTGTGTAATAGAGATGCAGGTGATGAGTGTGAACTCAGGTCTGTCCAAGCAGAGGGGCCCTGAGTGGGTGGTTTCACACTCTGAAGGACAGGGGTTAGGGAAAGTCAGCTTCTCCCTCCCACTCTGTACCCTGGCCTCCAGTCCACTGGCATGACAAGCTTTCCACTCGAGCTTCTTGGATTTCCCCTAACGAGGCCTATCAACAGGCCCGCCTAGGCCCAGTGTCTCGTCCCGGTGCCTGCACAGACTCGCCCAGCGCACATGCCCTTACTGAGCACCCATCATGGGCCAAGAAATCTCCCCATGACAGAAGAGAGCAGGACAGGCCTAGTCCCCGTGATCATGCAAGGAAGCAGGATGGACAACAAGCAAGTGACGAAACCAACATGTTAGATCATCATTGGTGTGAAAGGCACAATCAGGACCACCAACTGAGGTGATGGGGAAGAACAGTGATAAGGTGGAGGGCGGCAACTTTAGATACAGTGGCCAGTCAGAGAAGGTGACTGAAGGTGAGCTTCAGAGAAGCTCTGAAGAGGTGACGTTTGAGCTGAAAGCTATAGGTAAAGTAAACCCATGCCAAATGTCGGTGAAGAAAGAGTAGGATACGTTTTGAAATGTATCTATTAAAAACGGAGATTAGTTACGTAGTGTCAGTCACTCACTCATGTCCAACTCTTTGTGACCCCGTGGACTGTAGCCCGCCAGGGTTCTCTATTCATTGAATTCTCCAGGCAAGAATACTGGAGTGGGATGCCATTTCCTTTTCCAGGGGATCTTCCCAACCCAGGATCGAATCCAGGTCAGCTGCACTACAGGCAAATTCTTACCTGAGCCACCAGGGAAGCCCATTAGAGATGGAGGTTAGCTGTTATTAATAAGAACTAACCAAAGTGGCTTAAGTAAGTGAAAGGTTTATTTTTTTCTCATAAAATAAGCACAAAGGTATGCATCCCTGGGCTAGTACAGTGGCTCTTCAGGGCACTATCATTTCTAGAGCTTGACTTCTTAGCTTTATGATCAGATTATGGCTCAACATGGCTGCTGGAGCCCCAGTCATTGCACCTATACTCCACGTAGGAAGTGCCTGGATGGAAACGGGTCAATGGGGGTACTACCCAGATACCTATCTCACTTTGAAGGAACTTTTCTGGAAATTCCACTTAGCAAATTCTCATTTGCAGATCTCTGACCAGAGCTTAGTCTCAAGTTCATAGCAAAATGAAAAGGAGGCAGGGTCTTTAGCTGGAGACTCTGTCTATAAGGTAGCTAACTATTCATCTGTTCCATTGAGGCCAAAAGGTACGTCCACTCCAGACCCCAAGAGCATGAGCTTCTGTTGACACCAATGGATAGAATTTTAAATGGGGCCATTTCCCTCCAGGTGGCATTGACAGTCTAAATCAGAGCTCAGAGGCTGGCTGTCCCCTACCCTGCCCTCCCAGCAGAGCCCACCCTCAACTGTTGGCTTGAGTTCACCCTCACCCTGACTTTACCCCCTTGTTTGAAAGTCATTTGGTAATATAATGTTCTTTTTCTCAAAGAATAAGAAATGAAGTGTTCTGGGTTTTTTAAAAGTACTTATAGCAGATTTAACAGTGATCACCCAAATATTGGGCTTCCCAGGTGGTGCAGTGGTAAAGAAACTGCCTGCCAATGCAGGAGTCAGAGGAAACATGGCTTAGTGGGTTCAACCCCTGGTCGGGAAGATCCTCTGGAGGAGGAAATGGCAACCGACTCCAGTATTCTTACCTGGAGAATTCCAGGGACAGGGGAGCCTGGCGGGCTACAGTCCCTGAGATCACAAAAGAGTCAGACATGACTTAGCAACTAAACAGCAACAGCAAACCCTCTATAATAAAAATGATACAATTAAAATATTTTAAACTGACATGACAAAGGACTAAAAAACTAAAATATAAGAAAGGCTTCATTCAAATTTATTAGACAAATAGTTAGAACTTAACATATAAATGGAAGAAATATATAAATGTTCTTACAAAGGGGAATTCAATGTATGAGCACATGACATCCTAATAGAAAAGGTTGCCTGTTCTTACATCAGGCTCTATGTTAGACCTTTCAGAAACACTGTCTCAAATGCCTACCCAGATCCAGCAAGGTAGCTGTTATCCCCATTTTAGAGATGAGCAAACTGAGTCCAAAGGAATATGGACACTGCTCAGGGAGATGGGTTTGAAACTAAGTCTGAGAAAATAATTATCTTATTTATTTATTAAATTAGTATTCATTTCACTTCTTCTCTGTAGGACTAGTCACTCTGCTACGACTGGACATTTAAAGATGGAGAAGACGCCTATTTTCCTTAGGGATCTGGAAACTAGGTGAACAGGTAGACAAGTCAACCATCAGTCAAAGACTGTGATAAATGCTATGATCAGAGCACATAGAGGAGAACTGTGGGGACACCTGTTGGAGACGCCCATTCATATTCAGGCTGATTCTCAATGCTAATGTCGAACAATAGCACCAGAATGTAGCGCCAGCTTTGGAAGGCAATTGTGCCATTCACAGCAGGAGCCAAAAAGATACTCAGTGCACTCTGACCTCGTAATTCAGTCCTAGGAGTTTATCTTAATAAAATCATTCAAAAGAAGAAAAAAGAACTATGATACTATAGGCTTCTTATAACATGTAAAAAATAACAACAATAGGAAGCTGAGAGGCATTTCAAGACATCCTGGGACAAAAGTTTAGGCGTGCATAACTGATGGATAAACAAGAGCAGAGGTAAATGTCTGGCAGGGCTGATCAAACTGCTCTGTGACGGAACCGCTCAGATCCTGGTCCCCCAGCGCCCCCATTGCCTTTGCTTTTGAGTGACAGATGCAGCCTCTCCTGGTCCCAGCATGTGTTTCTGTGACCAGCTTCGCTTCGACCCAGTCTGCACACACAGCCAAGATGGTCACCACAAAAGGAACACGTGTTCATAGAAGATGATAGATAAACACAATGAAATATCATTCAGCTATTTAAAAAAAAACAGGAAGGCTGTGTCAAAATATGAAAAAATATTTCACA
This sequence comes from Cervus canadensis, assembly GCF_019320065.1. Lineage (NCBI taxonomy): Eukaryota > Metazoa > Chordata > Mammalia > Artiodactyla > Cervidae > Cervus > Cervus canadensis. The sequence continues at coordinate 63,964,911 of NC_057386.1, forward strand.
GCAGAAACAACTTAGATGACCAGGCGGGGAAAGATTTAATGGGATGAGACAGGTTAACACAATGGAACAATATAGTAGCTATTGAAAAAGTAATTATGAAAGCCATGTAGCGGACATGGAAAGAATGTTGGATATTGTGATAAGTAAAAATAACTGAATATGGTTTGTGAACAGCCTATATAAAGGTTTTCTGTTTCTCATTTCTATAACATAACTTTTATCATTATAAAAATGGAATGTATAAAAGTAGAGAGTCATGCAAAATTTTTTTGAGTTACAGAAAGTGATTAAAATTCTTATTTTTCATTAGCATTATTTTAGTTTTTTTTTCAGTAAGATGGACGAAGTTTTTGAAAGATAAATTTTAAAATTAAGATAACTCTTTCATACCAACAGAGAAAGAAATCTTTCTTTAATGTCTTCAAATATGTCTTGAGAGGGAATTCCCTGGAATTCATGGATTAGGACTCAGCTGCCAGGAGCCCAGTTTTGATCCTGGTTGGAGAACTAAGATCTCACAAGCTGCATGGCCGAAAAAAAAAAAAAAAAGAAGAAGAAGAAGAAGGAAAAAATTAAAAATAAAGTTAAAATACTTATTTTAGTGTCTAGGTTCTGGTTTATAAAGGGTCCAGCTAGTCTGAATGCTGCTCCCAAGTTGTTCACACTATCTCTTTACATCCTTTTGGTAGATACCCCTCAAAAATGACTGCCCACAGCTCCTCCACTCCTGTGTGCTCCCTCCCTCAAGACACTGAGACTGTGTCCCCTCACTTGCATCAAGCTGGCCCTGTGACTTGCTTTTACAAAGAAAGGGGGTGGTAATGATACCATGTCTTCTAGGTTGGGACCTTACGTGCCTTCCTGCGTCTGTCTTTGTCCTCAAGGAAGGCGCTGCCACCATGCTAGAGAGAGGCCATGAGGGGAGGGAGGCGCTGGAGGAGAGGGGTCAGCCCAGCTAGCCCCTGGCTGCTCCAGCCACCCCCGCTGAGAGCGAGTGACGCTATCATGCGGCCTCCAGCTCCAGTGGAGCCACTCAGTTAAGACTCGGTGACACAGAAGCAAACCGGCTGTCTACACTGCACACTGCTCGAATTGCAGGGCTGTAAACAAATACATGCTTGTTGTCTTCAGTCATTACGTTCTGGGGTGTTTTGTTACCCAGCGATAGCTAACTGAAACAAATCTACCCTTGAACAGGCTGAAGGACTCCAGGGCCAGGGCTGAGTCTCTCCTGGCTTTGCAGCCGTGTCCCCAGAAGCCAGCTTGATGCTTCATAATCCAGTCCAGTGGGTGGATTGAGGTGAGAGACAGGAGAGAAACAGAACAAGGATGTTCATAGTTGTATTTGACCGAGCACTTTATAAGCCCTTTCTACATGTTGACTCAGTTACTCTGCATCATGTTACCAGTGGAGAAAAGGCGGCCCTGGGAGTACAGTTGTAATAACTCGCCCAAGGTCACCCACAGGAGCAGAGCGTATACTCAGGTACCTTGTTATACAACCTCCCAGAATAATGCAGTGATGAAGATTAGGAGGGAGGCGAAATGCTGACCCCTGTGAGCCCCTTCCCAAGTAAGTACAGAGAGAAGCAGGTCAGGATAATTACCAGGTAAGGGCCCCGGGTATGGGGAGCTCCGGGCCTGGTTCCCTCAATTCTTGATTCCAAGGCAGTTCTGTACACACAGCCCCCAGAGCCAGTCAGCTCCCCCATTCACAGGCAACCTCCAGACACCCACAAACAGATTTCTAGAATTCAAAGGTTCTCACAGGCTTACTCATGTATAGAGACTATCAGGTGAGTTACTGGTTCTTGTCGTATGTTAATACTGTGCCGGGGAGATGGTGAGCCTTGAACCCAGGGGTTAGCAAAGTGCAGCCCATGAGCCAAATCCAGCCCACCACGTTTTTGTATGATTTGCAAGGTAAGGAGGTTTTCCAATGAATGAATGTTTTTTTCAGTTTTCTTCCATCTCTAATGGTTAAAAACATCAAAAGAATGATTATATTTTGCAACACATGAAAATCACACAAAAATCACATTTTTATGCCCACTAATAAAATTGTGTTGGAACACAGCCACAGTCATTCATTGACTCATCTGTATGGCTGTCTTAATGTTACAGCAACAGAGCTACAGAGATTTGTGAGCCACACACCAAAAAATATTTGCAGGGTGGCCTTTTGTAGAAAATGTTTACCACCCCCTGGTCTAGGTAATACTTCACATATTGACATGATCTTAGCCTGCTTCCTATATTATAAATAACTTAAAATGTTATAGTATTGATAAGGTCTATGAGTCGATAGACTAAATACGAAACATTGGAATGTTACGAGGGATGCTTATACTAGTATGAGGTTGAGGATCTAAAGCCAAGGTTATAGGCTGAGCTGGGACATTGTTACATGACCTTGACTGGATTTCTTAATTTCTCTTAGGTTTAGCATCTCCATCCCCAAATGGCCAGCTTCAGCACTAGGATTCAGCTTTCTGCTTAGGGGAAGGCAAACCCATTGTTAAAATACTGGGAATTCCCTGGTGGTCCAGTAGTTAGGTACTTTTCCTGCCGAGGGTGTAGGCTCGATCCATCCCTGGCCAGAGAAGTAAGATCCCACAAGCCACCCAGCACAGCCGAGAAACAAAACAAACAAAAAAACAGCAGAAATACTTCTGTACCAGTTGGTGAATAAACTGAGCCCTGAGGGGTTCCCCCTCCCCTGAAGCCCTGGCCGTTCCCCCATTTTCCCAGCCATCTCCCCTAGATCCAGCAATGAAAGGGTTAACATCTGGTGCTTCAGAGCCTTGTTACAGTTGACCAGTGTCTGTGCTTATTGGTTGCTAGGTGTCTTCAATATCATCCCTGTCAACTGTCCCATGCAGTAGTCTATCCATAAAATGCATTCATTTTATTCTCAAGCATATTTCCCATCCTTGGGCTTAAAATCTGTCTTTTAAAATAGCCATAAAGTTCTGATCTTTAGTTAGACCTCAATTACCAGGTGAACAATTAAAATGAAAAAAAAAAAAGAAACGCCCCAAAGTGAGTTATGGGAAAGAAGGCAAGAGTGTGACTATTCCTGGGCTCTGGTTCAATGGATTTTGTGCCACATGGGGCACCAGAGGCTAAGAGGAAAGAGAGGAGTAACCTGTTGTCTGCTGAACAGGGTTGATTCTGACAAAGGCCGCACCCCAGAACTCTCTCATCCTGTTTCTCCAGATATTTCCAGATTAATCTTCTAGAATGTGCTTGCCTCCACCCTGAGGATTCCCAGAAGAACAGGGGTGAAAGAGAGAAAAGTGGCCTTCATAGATGCAGAGCCTGGCCAGCCACCAGGGCCCCAGCTGAGCACCCGTCTCAGCATCACACCTGCCAGGATGAACTGGAGCCAGCCCACAGCCTTCCTTCTGCAGCGTGAATCTGCTCAGGGGCGTTCACTGACCTCTGCCTACAGCTGGCTCTCTCAGGGACTCCATGCCCATTTGTTTGCATGCAAATAAGCTCTTTGCCTCTGACAGACATCCTTGAAACTCAGTGTTTTCAGAAACTGAGGTGAACCACTCCCATTGCTGTTTTATAAATCTCCTGGGTAGAAGAGGCCAGGAGAAGCCAGGAGACCAAGGTTCAAATCCAGGTTCTGACACTTTAGCTGACACTTAAATCACTCATCTTTAGAACAGGATTGTTCTGCAACACATGTGTCGGCTTTAAGGATTGCATGACACCAAGCAGGTAGAAAATCCTGCAAACACAGAGACTTGTGTTGTCGTCTTTCACCTCCTCTCTCTTTGGTTGTTCCTTTGGCTCTTTGGGAAGCAAGTGAGAGGTGATTAGGCTCTTCCTGGAAGAGGAGAGAGGTAAGGAAGAGGCTACCCAACCCCACTCCATTCTAAAAGGTGGGGACTCTGAGCCCTGATCAAGGTCTGATGGAAGACCATGATGGAGCTAATAGCTCGGGAGAACCACAGTTAATCTTGTTTAATTTGTTTTTATTTTTTAATTTGGAAAAGAGAAGCTTAACTTAAATAGTAGTCAAGGGAATACAGATTAAAACTACAATAAGACACAATCTTTTCCCTTCACTTATTCCTCCTCCAAAGTTCTTCTTTTCTTTATGTAGATCTGAATTTTTAATCTATATCATTGTCTTTCTGTACAGAATTTCTTCAAACATTTCCTGTAAGACAGGTCTACTGGCAACAAATTCTCTCAACTTTTGTCTTTATATTTCTCCTTCACTTTTGAAGGATAACTCCAGAGTACAGAATTCTAGGTGGGAGATTTATTTCTCACAACATTTAAAATGTCTCACTCAACCCTCTTCTTGCTTGCATGGCTTCTGAGAAGTCAGATTTATTATTATTATATTTATTTATTATTATATATTAATTATATATTAATATTATATTATATATTTTATACATTTATATATTATATATTATTTATATATTATTATTATCCTTATTCTTCTGTAAGGCAGGTGGTTTTTTCCTCTGGTACTTTCACTACCTTTGATTTTCTGTAGTTTGAAAATAATATTCTTAGGTGTAGTTTTTTGGCCATTTGTCCTGATTGATTTCTCTGAGCTTCTGGGATCTGTGGTTTGACATCTGACTTTAATTTCAGGAAATCCTCATAATTACTGTTTCAAATGTTTCTTCTATTCCTTCCTTTTCCTCTGGTATTTCCATTATCTATTACATTTTTTTGTAGTTGTCTCACGGTTCTTGAAGATTGTATGGCACTTTTTCACTCTTTGCTCTCTTTGCTTTTCAGTTTGGGAGGTCTCTATTGAGATAATCAAGCTCAGCGACTCCTTCCTCAGCTGTGTCCAGCCTACGAAGCCGATCACAGGTATTCTTCATTTCTGTTACAGTATTCTTGATCTCTAGCATTTCTTTTTTTGTTTTTCCTTTTTGGCTCAGATGGTAAAGAATCCACCTGCAATGCAGGAGACCTGAGTTCAGTCCCTGAGTCAGAAAGATCCCCTGGAGAAGGGAATGGCAACCCGCTCTAGTATCCTTGCCTTGAGAACTCCATGGACAGAGGAGCCTGGAGAGCTACAGTCCACGGGGTCGCAAAGAGCTGGACACAGCTGAGTGATTAACATGTCTCAGGATTTTCCCCTCCGTTTATATTGCCCATCTGCTCATGCACGCTGTCTACGTTATCCATTACAGCCCTTAGCATATTAATCAGTTATTTTAAATTCCCAGTTTGATAGTTCCAACATCACTGTCATGTCTGGGTCTTGTTCTGTGGCTTGCTCTGTCTCCCCCATCCGTGCTTTTTAGTATGTATTGTAATTTTTTTCTTGATAGCTGGGCATGATGTAGTGGGTAAAAGAACCACTTTGGTGTGAACCTCCAAAGTGTTGTGGTGACAAGGTGTGGGGGGGAAGTGTCTATGGTCCTATAGGTAAGTCTCAGTCATTTGGTGAGCTTATGCCTCAAGACCGGGCTTCTCAGTGTTACCCCATTAGGTGGGACAGGATGTGTAGAGAGGGCTGGATGTGGGTGTTTCCCTTCCTCCAAGTTGGTTAGGCTCTGATTAAACCAGGCTAGGAGGTTTAGGCTAGGCTCTAGTTAAACAGTTTCTTTTGAGGGCAGGCCCTGTTAAGAAGAGCAGAGTGCTTTGGCATATTTCAAAATGGTTCTTTTCCCCCTCCCACTGCTGGAAACACAAGGGGATTATTTTCCCCTCTGATAATCACTGTCAGAACCTGATAGAGCTCCAGGAGATAAATCTCACAAAAGTATGTCCCTCCACTCCCGTGAATTTTTAACTCTCAGAGTTGTCCACATGGAGCCTTGAGCATTTCACCAGTTACAGCTGAGGCTTCCCTCCCCCAGTACTGGTCTCTACTCCAGCAAGTTGTGATTCTTGGTATTTGCTGCCAGTCTCGCCAATGTGGAGGGCATCACTTTGTTCTGTGACCTCACTTCTCTTGTGGATCTGAGAACAGTTATTGATTTTTCAGTTCAGGTTTTATTTGTTGTTAGGACAGAATGGCAATTTCTAAGCTTCCTACATGCTGGAATGGAAACTGGAAGTTGGATGTTGCTTAAATTTTTAAGTAATTTTTCTTTATTGAGAAAAGTTGGTGTAATTCATCATGCCTTTTATTTAACCCTGAGTGGACTGCCTATTCGAACTGTAAAAAAATGTAAAAATGGAAACTGAGGCAGGGAGAAGTTAAATGACTTGGGGTCCAACACCCAAAACATGAGGCTCAGGCTGTGGTTTTAAAACAACATCTTCTCCTCTTTCTGATACATAAGTTCGTTGAACCTAGACCAAATACAGGAGAGGAGTCTGAATAAAGTTTCCCAGGGGATGGTTCAACAAATGCCATTCCTGCCAGATGCCGAGTTAAAAACAAAAAGTGCTCTATGGCCCTGTGGTGTGACCATCACCCAAATAAAATGTGGGAAAATTCCATTACCCCAGTGAGCTCCCTCCTGCCCTTTTCCAATTAATCCCCCACTCTCAGAGACAATCACTGCTCTGATTTCTATGACACTAGATTAATTTTGCCTGTTCTTGAACTTCATATAAATAGGCTTATACAGTAAGTCCTCACTTACATCCGGCCTTGTTCACATGTCTGTGACATTCCTTAAGTTGCGCACGTCAGTAGCTGGTTCCTTTTTATTTCTAAGTAGTGTTTCATTGTAGAACTGTACCCAATTTGTTTATTCACTCTCTTGTTGATAGAGACCTTGACTCTGGTGAATAAAGCTACTGTGAACATTTTTGGATAAGTCTTCATGAGACCTCTTTTTTAAAATTTTATTTTATTTATTTTTTCTGGTAAATACCTAGGATGATAGGATAGGTATATGCCACATTTTGTAAGAAACTATCAGATAGTTTCCCAGAGCAGTTTTACAACTACTTTGAAACAGGGTTTGGCGGTTTCTTAGAAACCCCTTGATCAAAGTTTTGAGTTTGCCTCTGTCAGAAGCAAGCAGAAGAGGGTCAGCCCTTTTCTCGCCAGCAGAGATAGAGCATTCTATTGCACTGGGATCTCGCTGGCATGAGATCGTCAGGCCTCTAAGTCCAGCTGTTCTGGAAGGCGTGAGGAGGGACGAGCGTGGACACTGCCCGCTGCCATCCTCCAGCACTCGGCTTTCAGCGTTCTCGGGGGCACTCTCCCCCCTTCTCAGGGAGGCACCCTGGGGCCTCCTGTCCTCGGTCCCTTCCAGGGTCTCCACCTCCACTCTCGGCTGCTCGGAGCATCAGAAGCCTTGCTCTGATACGTCACTCATTTGTGCAAAGAACATAACTTCCCACAGCCCTAGGAATAGCCTGAAATCCTTTACAAATAAACAAGTCAGGACTTGGAAGACCCCAGCAGTCTGACCTCACCTGCCTTTCCAACTGTGTTTTTCTCATCTCCTCACACACCCTCTTCTTCCTCTGCTGCTGGAGTGTCTCTCGGGGGCTTTGGGGTGGGAGGGGATCACCAGCCTGAAGTCACTGCGTTCATGGGCACAGCTGCTGCCAAGCCTTCCCCCAGCCTCTCTCCCCCTGGCTGGGTGTGGATGGTTGCACGTTGGCTTCGCAACTATTGTGCGTTGAACTCGGGGCCCTGGGAGCAGCTGGGTGCTTTCAGAGGCGGGGAATTTGCAGCATAACAATCAGTGGCCCTCAACCCTTTGCCCTTACATCTCCTGCTCCTCCCACTTATCTGCCACATCCATCCTGAGGTGGGAATCAGGAAGCGACACTCCCTGGCTGTGTATGTGAATGTTATTTTCGGCTCACCACCACTGTTTTCCAGACTGCCCGCCCTGGCCCCTTCCAAGAGTTCCCTGGCCTGGGGTTCTGTCTGGAAGCTTGGACGTTCCAGATAATGGAGGCCTTGGGTGAAGAGCAAGCCATTTTGGATGCTGGCAAGCAGAGGGGCAGTGGTGGAGGCTGACGTCTCCAGGCCAGCCCTCGGGACCACGGGAATCTGCCTCCTGAAAGCTCCCCTAAGGCCTCTCAGAGAGGGGCCTGGCTGCCCCTGCTGCTACTAGATTCAAGCCAGACACAAGTGCTGCTTCTCCCCACCCATAGCCGCCAGGCGCTCCAGGCTCCACAGCAGAACTGGCGGGAGACCCAGCTCCATCACATCTCCCACCCAAGAGCTGTTATGGGGCTATTTCTGAAAACAGCACTGGAGGTGGTCCCCCGATGTGTACAGAGCATCTGCTGTGGTCAGGCTCCAAGTAGTCTACTATTCTGGCTGCATGAAGGTGGGAACATGGCCACAGAGAAGTTAAGTGATTCGGGCACCAAGACCCAAGACACCAGGTGGTTTAGAAACAGCATCTTCTTCTTTCTATTGGGTAGACTAGAGGAACGTAGATAACTCACACAAGGAGTGTATTCCAGAGCGTGTGTGTGCCTGTTCACACTAGCCTTCCTAGATGCCCAGTGGACCAAAAGCGTCCTAAGATGAAATTTGTAAATCACTGCACACAAATCTAATTTATATTAAAGGCTCTGAGAAATTCTGAAGTCAAGAAAATGGTATAATGCAGGTACACTAGTTTACTGGGATGGTAGTAACAAAGCACCACAAACTGGGTGGCTTAAACAACAGAAATCCATTGTTTCCCAGCCCGGGAGGCCAGAATTGGAGTCAGCAAGGCTGCTTCCTTCTGAAGGGCCATGAGGGAGGCTCTGTTCCCACTGGCTCTCCTCGCTTCTGGTGGTTTATTGGTGAGGTTTGGCTTGGTTCCTTGGCTTGTAGAAGCATCACACCAGTCTCTGCCTTTATCTTCACGTGATGTTCTGTGTATGTGTGTGTGTGTGTGTGGGTATATGTGTGTCCAAATTTCCTTTTATAAGGGCACTAGTTACATCAGGTTAGGGGCCCACCTCACTCCAGCATGACCTCACCTTAACCACCTCTGCATCAACCCTGTTCTCCTATAGGGGTTCACTCTGAGGTCCTGAGGGTAAGGACTTCAACACATACATTTGGGGCAGGGAACACAGTTCAACTCACAGTACCAGGGTTTCCCACATCTAGTTCGGGCTCCTTGGTGCTGGAAAGAGGTAGATGACAGCTCCAGGAGACCAGAATACACACTCGCAGGTGGCGAGACCAACCCCTACCGCTGAAACTTCTCCAAACACTGCAGAATCCATCACCTCGGGATACTCACTCTAAACCTCAGGCCACGGGTTTCAACTTGGATGGGAGGAGGCTCTGAGGCCTCAGTGAGGGGCAGCCCACACCGCAGCCCAGAGGAGCCACAGAATTATTCAGACTTGCTTGTTCCTCACCCCAGCACGGGCTGTCAGGGTGTCAGCAGGAGGCCCTGAGCCCCAGACTGAGAAACGATCCATTCTCCCTTGATATTCAGCAGCCCCTGGCCAATCATGAAAGTGAAATTCGCTCAGTCGTGTCCGCCTCTTTGCAACCCCATGGATTAAACAGTCCATGGAATTCTCTAGGCCAGAATGCTTCTCTAGGGGATCTTCCCAACCTAGGGATCGAAGAACTGAAGCTCTGAGACAGGTGGAAAGCTGTCACTTGTCTGGGGCATGAAGGCGGCACCTCGCGGCAGGGCTAACTTGGGAATCCCAGAGCCGTGAGCAGGACGAGCTGAGGGCCAACCACCCTCCGCCCCACTCACTTTGGGGACGTGACCCAGGCTTCTGGGGGGGATGGGCCTGTCGGCATGCTCTCTTCTGATCAGCCTCTGATTAACAAAAAGGAAATAGTAGGCTTTTCATTACAACCATGTGCCCAGCTGGCCTCAACACGTCACCACAGCTGACATGAGCATCTCATTGACCAGAGGTTCACCCAGAATACCACTCTGGGGAAACTGTCCCGAGATATTATCGGCACAAAAAGTCACATTGACGGGACTGGAAGGGTGGCATTGCGATGAGGCCAGAGAATCAGCTTAGCCAGACAGAAAGGAAGGAACCTCTGGTTTGAAGATGAAAGCGGAAGAGAGAATAAGTTTGAAATTTAAGAGATTATGAACATCTCAGAGAAAGAGAATATTCTGAAATGCTTGAACAAACAAACGTTTCCTTTGAAACTTAGAAAAAGCAGTTGTAGGACAGATAAAAGCAAGTACTACTGTTAGAACAGGTGGTTAACAATAAAAGATATATAATACAGGTTGATGCTATATTACAAGTAGGTTTAAAGAGTTTAAATCAACAGACTCCATCATGGAATATACATTTAGACATGGGAGGGGTAGCTGGAATTCAAAATGTTCGATGGGAACTACTCAAAATCTCACGAGCCAGTTTTGAGCCCAAAACCCAGTGAAAATCCATAATATTTACAAACAGAACTCTATTTTTAAGAGCTCCTTTCCCTCTTCTACTTTGACTCCTTTATCTTCTTTCTACCAGGAACTGCATAGCATAGTATAATAGAAAGAGGGTCACAGGCTTAAGGACCGGATGAGATGTTCCTGGTTTTACTTCTCATGGGGGGTTGAACTTAGGTGAATTATTTTATTTCATTCTGTCTTATCACTGTATTTTCCTTCTGTCTAATATCATCAAACTGGATGTTTATGGATCAGTGAGACAATTTATATAAAAGGCTTGGTACATAGTAGATGCTCAGTTAAACAGGCTGCCATCTAGCCCTGCTCCTCAAGATTCTAGAGTAGAAAGTAGCTTTTCCTGAGACAGCACAGACAAAGCCCAGATTCTGCCTAGATGGAGAAGGTTCCTTTAAATTGGGTCTCATCTCACGTTGGCGCTCCCTTAGGAGCTTCCAAGGGACTTCCTTAGAGCTTCTCCAGTGGCTCAGACAGTAGAGAATCTGCCTACAGTGCAGGAGACCTGGATTCGACCCCTGGGTCAGGACGATCTGGAGAAGGGCATGGCAACCCACTCCATTATTTTTGCCTGGAGATCCCCATGGACAGAGGAGCCTGGTGGGCTACAGTCCATGGGATCACAAAGCGTTGGCCATGACTGTGTGACTAACACAGTTAGTTTACTTTAGCTTTACTTTCAGAGAGGGAGGGAGGCTGGCTGGCTGTGAGCTCACAGCTCCCATCTCACTAGGAGGCCTGGATTATGGCACTATGGCCTGAGGCTATGGTTCCAGGGAGATCAAAGGGGCCAACTAAACCCAAATTTTAAAGAGATGGGACTTGTAAATAAATCAGAAGTGTGAGTATCTCCTCTCTCAGCCTCCCTGGTCATTGAATGACAACTTTGCTAAAAGCTGTCTTCTTTGTGTATTCTTTGATTGCAAATTTACAGACCCAGCTCCAAGAGAGAGTGGGACAGGAGGAAGACCAAACTCTACCTCATGGGATTCCCAGCCTAGCAATCAAAGTTACCCCTTCCTGTGTGAAAAGTCTTAGCCTCTTTCTCTTGGAATTTTAAAGAATTTCCGAGGCAGGAAGGAGGCTTGGGGCAAGGGACTGGCCAAGACCTTACTTTATTCATCTGAATACCGGGAAGGATGGCTGCAAGAGGCCTGAAGAGAAAGAAATCAAAGCGGGTGAAGTGCCAAAGAGAAAGGGGCTGAATTTTCAGGAGTTGGAGAGGCTGGGACAGGGCTGAGAGGGCAGGTGAGGGCCTCGCTGGGAGGGATGAGCCTTGATGCCTGGCTGCAACCCCTTCCCCAGGCTGGAGACACATCCTGGCTTGGCCGGAAAGGGAGGACTAGCAGGACTTTCTGTGGTTCTGCCTGGAGGAGGGCTGTTTGTCCCCACCTGGTGTAGGGCCCCCAAAGATGTGGGGTCCCCAACCCTCTGCTCTCTGGGTAAAGCAGGCATCAGGGAAGTTCTACTCTGTCCTTTACCTTTCCCAGGAGACACTCCTCTGAAGGCACTCTCCTTCCAAGATGGTGATTTGAATGGCAAAGAGGGCAGCAGAAAAACAAAAGCGAAGCCCCAGGCAGCCACCTGCCCTGCTTCCCGCTCCCCAGCATCCCCTCGCCCCAGCAGCCGGCAGAGCTGCCTGCCACACTGCCCCAGCTGAGGTTCTGGTGCCAGGGGCATCCCATCTGCTGTTTTAAATGCCCCAGTGAACCACGTCACTTCACCCTAGAACAGTGCCCCCTGCCCCACCTTGGAACCGAGTTCCCGAGTAAGATGGGGATGAAGCTAAGATGCAAGCTGCCAGGGGATCAAATTGTCCAGTTTGCCTGGGATTGTCTTGCTTTGGGCACCAGAATCCCATGTACCAGGAACCCCCTCAGTCCCTGATCAGCCTACTGGTTCCTGGGGGCCAGACTAGCTTTGTGGTTTCTCCAGGGGTTCCCTTAGACCTCCAGGGGTCCCAGCTTCTCACACTGGCTTCACTTCTGGGGCCTTGTCCAGAATTTTCTCATCACTGCAGAGAGCTGCTGGGGACCGGGGGCTCCCGAGAACTACAGAGAACTGCTAGGAGATCTGGGGCTCCCCCACTGCTACAGAGGGTTCCTGGGGGACCCAGGGCTCCTCCAACTGCTACAGAGGCTTCCTAAGGGACCCGGGGCTCCCCCAGCCAAGGGTTCCTGGGGGTAGGAGCCACAACTTCCTTGGTAGCTAGTCAGTCCAGGGCATCCTGGCCAGGCACTTTCAGCAGGGGCTTAAGAAATGGAATATTTCCTGCCATATCAGTAAACAAGGATGTCACAGTCATCAGGGATTGCAGCCCTCCAGTGTGAGCCTGGGAGCCCTAAAGGAACACAGGAAGGAGATGAATACCTGCTATTTAACAACCATCAGACTGCAGCCACTCCCTACAGCGAGTCCTGAGGAAAGGAAGCTCAGGATGTCAAAACACGGGATAGTGGCCTGAGATAACTGAGGTGCATAGGAAAGGAATCATTTCAGTGAACCCAGACTCTTACATCTTCCCATACATAAAAAAGCATTAAATTCCTTCACTTGGGATATCTGGTTTTCTTTAGTTAAGTATAGTCTTTTGATGTTCAGACTCCCTGCCCTCTGTTGCAAAACTTCTGTGTAACCTGGCTCCTCCCCTTGCCTCCTCAGAGCAGTTCTCTCAGGGTCATTTGAGATGCTGTCTCCTGAGCTTGAAGTCCTAAAAATTCCCACCAAATAAAACGTAACTTTCAACGTTTAGGTTGTGAATATTTTTTAAGTCAACACGTTGTTAAATATCTGACACACATGCTCTCACATGACCCTCCTGCCCAGACTGCAAAGGGGAAGAAATGAGAAAAACGAGCCACAAGCAAGTGGTGGATCTGGATGAAAACCCAGGTCTGGCAAACTCTCAGAGAGCCCGTTCTCTGAAAAACAAGAAATAAAAAGAGGTCACGTGTGGTTTGGAGTGGTGGTGTGGCAAGCCATCGGACAGTTGGAGAGTCAGCCCTGAGAAACGGGCAGCACCTCCTGGGGACTTCTTTCAAAGTGCTGCCTTCCCCACTTAGAGAACCAGAATGGGGGTGGGGTGGCATGTACATTGTTGAAAAGCTCTCCTGGCATTCTGACACATCCCCACCTCCATCACCCTGGACCCCTGGGGAAGGCCTGGCTCTTCAGTGGGAAAGGGTCACTGGAGCTTTTGTGAATGCATTTGAACTTCAAAATCTAGAAGTCCCAGGAACATTCCTCCAACTCCCGTAGGGTCATGACCCCTCATTTCACGTACCTCCTTGGTAGAAGGGGTCCAGCTGGGAAAGTGGCCTATTTCAGGGACAGTTGTCTGTAACCTTTTCAGGAGCTGGATGCTGTGCAGTCTGGCTTTTCTTTGAGTGCAGCTGGAAAGGGTCATCCTTGAAAGTAGACCAAGTCCAAAGCCTGTAAGGACTCCCCACGAGCCGTTGAAAGTCAGAGTAAAAGCCTTAGAAGTCCCCAATCAAGTACTGTTTTTCTCATTCTCTTTGTGAATGGATCAACGCTTGGCTGACACAGAAATGTTTACAGGAACTTAGAAGGTATGTGGGCTTCCCAGGTGGAGCTAGTGGTAAAGAACCCACCTGCCAATGCAGGAGACAAAAGAGATGTGGGTTTGATCCCTGGGTTGGGAAGATCCCCTGGAGGAGGGCATGGCAACCCACTCCAGGATTCTTGCCTGGAGAATCCCATGGACAGAGGGGCCTGGTGGCCTATAGTCCATAGGGTCGCAGAGAGTCAGACACGATGAAGGACTCAGCAGGTAGGCACGCACAGGCTGAGGGCATTGCTAGATGGTTCAGGACCTCAGGTCAAAATTGCCCAATGCTATGCCTTTAATCTCTATGAGGTGCAAGTTAACACATGTCTAGTTCTTTCTAGAAATCCAGGGAAGTGTTCCTGTAACATTGTTTCATTTCTTTCAGTTATAAAATGGAGAAGTCTCTAGGTTTTTCTATAATTCCAAGGAAATGGTTCCTTGGACTGCCAGGAGCAGGAGGTGGGGCGGGGAGGAGGTGGGATCTCTTGCTGGTTTGCAGTTGTCTTAGAACATTGCCCCCCATCCCCCACCTGCTGACCCAGACAGAGCCCTCATCAGCCATTAGTTCCCACTGGCCCCCGGGGGTCCATTCTGACCTCTCACCCCCAGGTTGTTAACTAGCCTTTACTGAACACCAAGCACCTGCCAGGTGTTTCCCCGAGGTCTGTCCCTGCCAGTCTCCTAGTTAATTTGCTACTTAACTCCTCAGGCTGATCACAGTGCCCGTCACATGGCTGGCACCCAATCACACTGTTTTATTATTGCCCTGAGCATTCTTTCACTGAACTTTCATCATAACCCCGAGATGGGCATCTCTCCATTTAACAGGTGAGGCGTGCACAGGTTCTTTGACTCCCCCAGGGTCACACAATAAGAAAGTGACCCTGCAGATTGTCACCCTGCCCCCTCTCTAAGCTCTTGCTCCTTCCCCAGGACTTGTCTTCACAGCTGAGCAAATTTCCTCAGGTAATAAGCACATCTTAGGTGCCCATCGAGCTAAGTGCCAGGGGCACAAATAAGTTCAAGACACCAGCAGGGCACCCAGGTGATCTCTGAGCGACGAGGAGCGCAGAGGTGTGCTCCGTGCTGGGCGGGGCAATACAGAGGGGCGGAGCCACCTCTGCTTCAGGGCTAGGTCAGCTCAGGTTTCCCAGAGCCAGTGACTCTTGAACCAAATCCCAAATGGTGACGGAGATCTGCAAGCAGCTGGGAGGAGCAGGGAGGGCGGCTAGGCTGGCTGGCAGCCCGGGTTAGCGGGGCGGGGGCGTAGGTAAAGACGGTAACTTCGTGCCCCACCCCCAGCCTCCTCGCCGGCGCCCCCGCCCCAGTGATTTTTCTCCCCTGGCACAGGTGTGTCCCTTCCCAGCTTCAGGAAGGGGACTTGCAGAAGTCTCAGAGTGGCTTGACTGCACGGATGGGGCAGAGGGCAGAGTTCAGTGTGGAATCTGGCAGGATCCAATCTGAGGCTCTGCACTCAGTCCAGGAGGACTGGAAGCCCTGGGCATCCCCGGCTCACTTCCCACCCCTCTGAGGCCACCTGTGGTCAGTGTGAGTCTGCAGACAGTTGAGATGTGTCACTGGGACCCCGGGCCTGAACAGAACCCGCCACTGACCTCCACACAGTAAGTGGGAGGGTGAGTGGATGGATGGCCAGCAGAAGGGGCGATGGGAAGAGGCTCAGCTCCCTGCCTCAGTTCAGCGCTCAGAGAACACGTGCCTCTGTGGGTACCACCACCAGCAGCCCCACTGAATGCTCCATCGGAAGGAGAAAGGCTCTGGCAGGACTGAAGAGGCACAGAACTGTGGGTCAGCCTCCATGCTGGAAGGTCCAGCTGAGAAGTCAGAGTGCTGCCATTGGTCAGGCAAATTCCCCAGATTCCTGGCTTGGCAGGAGAACTTAATCTGCCCTCCTGTCCCTTCCTACTTTCCCCACAAAACAGGGAAGTTCCATGTCTGGCTGCTGAGCAGGGGCTCTGGTCTTTGTAGGCAGACCCATGTGATCTGGAATATTCCTACAGTGGCAGGTCCAAGGGTCAAAGAGACTGAAGGTGGGCTAGTTTGTAGCTTTCAACTTTGCCTTCATTTCCACCCACCCCCAAGCTGCTTCAGGTCCTGGCTCTCCTGGGTCCCCATGAAGTTACCAGCCTCAAGAGTGTGAATAACTGTGTGTCACGGGAGCAGTGATATATGAGTCTGTCTGACCGGCTTGCTTTCTTGCACTAAAATGTAAGTCATTCACAGTCCCTAAGCCTGCTGCGTTATGAATGAGCATGAATCAGAAGAGAGAGGATGTTTCCAGGGAGTTCTCTTCTTTCCCCTAAAGTAGAAGCATGGTCTTTTCAGCTGTGCATCATGCCTGTCAGGCTGAGACGGGAGAACCTCAGCATGGGTTGAAGTTTGCCATCCTATATCCACTAGATCCCAAAGAGCCCAGGGCCGGTCCTCGAATCCCAGGCACCGTTCCCCACTTACTAAGTGACATGTGAACCTGTACAATTTAAAAAAGAGAGAGAAGGTCCAGTGGTTAAGACTTAACCTTCCAATGCAGGGGGTGCCGGTTAGATCCCTGGTCAGGGAGTCTCATGGCCAGAAAGCCAAAACAAAAGACAGAAGCAAGATTGTAACAGATTCAGTAAGGACTTTAAAATGGTCCACGTTAAAAAAAATCTTTTCAAAAATGGTTTAAAAATGGGAGAGGTCGTATGAGTCATTGTGCTTTGAGGGAGGGAAAGGGAGAGAAAGCCTGTTCACCACTTCCTCCCCACTCTGGTTCTCAAGGGCCAAACTGGTCCTCTCTGCAGAGCAGGATTTTCTTGGTGCTGCCTGCACCCAAGGCCCCTTTGGGCTGGTCCTGGGAGCACCCAGCAAACCTGATCTGCTGGCCCTGTTTGCAGCAGAGCCATGCCAAGGGGGACTTACTGGTGGAGCTGGCGTGTGACAGGCGGGCTGGGAGCCTCCCCAGCCAACAGATGTGTGGCAGCTGAGGGCCTGGGCCCCAGGGCTCGCGAAGCTTCTGCCAGCCTCTGCTTCAGAGCCTCCTGCCCCCCTCCCTCCGCAGGTGTCTAGGCTCTGCCTTGCCCTCGAGGTCTCTGCCTGCAGGAGCCCAGAGGCCCAGTGCTGTCACTTCCAGAGTCCCCTGCCTTCCTCCCACCTGGCTTCTGACAAAGGCCCAGAGGGCACAAAACCACTTTGAACTTGTAAGAATGTGTTGGTTTCAAGGCTGGGTTCCTCTTGCTTCTGTTCTGTGTCCTCTAGGGCTTTGGCCATTGTTAGATGAAGAATGTTAACAAAGATCACCGTTCCTGGAGGCCGCAACCACTGAAAATGGACTCGGGGAAGAACCGGAGAACACTGTGCTGAGAGCTGTGTGCTCCCGCTGTGGATAGGAGATGGGAGGCGAGCTGGGCCGACATCGTCACCATGCGGTAGAGGAGAGATCCGTGCAGTGTCTGTATCACGTAGGGGCTTCTTGGCTGGACTGGAGCCGCCCATGTCTGCTGATTCTGAGCCCTCCAGCAGCTCATCCTACCGAACTTTCTGCATGGCGGTGTTGTTTAGTTGGTTAGTCACATCTGACTCTTTGCAACCCCATGAACTGCAGCAAGCCAGGTTTCCCTGTCCTTCACCATCTCCCAGAGTTTGTTCAAACTCATGTCCATTGAGTCAGTGATGCCATCCAACCATCTCGTCCTCTGTTGCCCCCTTCTCCTCCTGCCCTCAATCTTTCCCAGTATCTGGGTCTTTTCAAATGAGTCGGCTCTTTGCATTGGGTGGCCAAAGTACTGGAGCTTCAGCTTCAGCATCAGTCTTTCCAATGAATATTCAGGGTTGCTTTTCTCTAGGATTGACTGGTTTGATCTCCTTGCAGTCCAAGAGACTCTCAAGAGTCTTCTCCAGCACCACAATTCAAAAGCATCAATTCTTTGGCCCTCAGCCTTCTTTATGGTCTAACTCTCACATCCATATGTGACTACTGGAAAAACCATAGCTTTGATTGACTACAAGGACCTTTGTTGGCAAAGTAATGTCTCTGCTTTTCAATATGCTAAGTTTGTCATAGCTTTTCTTCCAAGGAGCAAGCGTCTTTTAATTTCATTTTAACTTCAATTGCATGGCAGTGACCAGCGTCTAAATGCCTTCATATTTCCATGACTATTTCCTGTCTCCAACATAAGCTCCACCAGTAGGTAAGTTCCTTGGGACTTGGTTTCTCTTGTCCTTCCTACACCCCTGTGCCTGACTAGTGACACATAGTAGGACGTCAGTAAATAGCTATGGACTGGCTGGTGGGCTCCTAGTCCAGCGCCCTTTCTACACCGATGATCTGCTCTCTGATACATCTGTGAACTGGGGATTTAGGAAGAAACCTTAGGGCCTAGCCAGTGGTCCAGCAACCACTGGAAGACACCCAGTTTCCACTGCAGGAGGCTCGGGTTTGATCCCTGGGGAACTAACATCGGGCATGCTGCATGGGATAAATAAAATTTTAAAAAAAGAAGAAATCATAAAGCTGGGACCCACTCAGGTAAATAAAACAGCTTGTCCCCCCAAAAAAGGCTTGTCCTCTTTTATTCTGTGCACAGAGCTGGTCACAAACTGGACACATGAGAACAGTTGTGAGTCACCCTTCACTCCTGATTTGGCACCGGAGAGGTGACCTCACCCACTGCCAGGCAGGACGGACGGCTGGGGAGATCGGCACCGGCCTCAGGCTCCCCCGGATGGGCACGGGGCTATGCTGAGCAAGCACGTGTGAGTGTGTGCGCAGGCTCAGGGAGGAGGCCAGGGAGACAGACGGGTTCCCAAGAGTGCCGTCAGCAGCGTTGGCCTGGGGTGGGGGAGGTCAACAGTCATTGTGTACCACATACATTTGTAGAGCAGAAGCATTGAAATAAAGAGCTACTATCAATAATTAAACCTAAATAAATTCTTCCAGAGGATCCCAGATAGCTGTGCCCTCCCCACCTCCTTCTGTTTCCCTATTCTACCCGGGCTGCAGGCAGATGCAGGAACTCAGAGACCTGGCCTGTGCCATGGCAAAGAGTCGAATTCAGACACACAGGAGAAAGTCAAGGCTTCAAACGTGGAAACCCCTGGGGACTGAGGTCAGAGGTTTCATTGACCAGCAGGTCAAATAGCTGGCCGGGTTCCATGGACACAAATTGCCTCAACCCCAAGCAACTGCCTCTTTCTCTACCTGCTTTCCCAGGCCTCCACTCCCTGGATTTAGCATCTTAACGACCCAGCGCTCTGCTAGTGCAAACAGCGCACAGATGCGATGGGACGGCACTCGCCAGGCCGGTGGAGCTCACCGAAACCCCCTGGGGAATTTTCTCAGGGGATTTGGACTCTGCTGACACCTTCATGCCCACCCACAGCCCAGGGAGGGTCAGAAGTGAGAAGACAGGAAGGAGGGGGTGGGAGGGGAGTGGGGGCAGCTGCCATTCCAGGTTGAACTTTTTGTAAAAAAAAAAACTTTTAAAAACCAACTGAATTTTTTTTTTAATTGAAAACATAAGCCCCCAGATAATGTTGACATTTCCCTGAGTGGGGACCTGCAACTCTATGTCACTCTCCCCAGGCTGGGCCGAAACACGTCCCCAAGTTCTGTTTCCACAGGAGAGAGGAAGCTCGGTCCCCTCAGGCAGGGCTGAAGGTGCGCGGGGACAGCGGGGCCCCGAGGGCCAGCGCACAGAACGGACGGCAGAGCCGGGCTTGGGGCAGCAGTCTCTGAGCGCAGGGCGCCCGGGCGCCGGCTCCCGCGGGGTTTTCCTGGCGGCCAGCGCTGCACCAGGACGCGTCTCACGGGCCTCCGAGGGGCTGGCAGGGCAGGGCTGCGGCTGCTGCGGGAAGCCCGGCGGTCACACTTGGTCACGGCGCGGGGCCGAGGGTCACGGGGCAGAGAAAAGTCAGAGGAAGCCGCCGACGGACAGAGTGCCGGGCGGGGCGCGGCGAGGGGAGGAGGCGCGGGAGCCCCCAGACGCCGGCCCGAGGGTAGCCCCGCCTGGAAGTCCAGCCTGGGGCCGGGGGGAGAGGCTTCTGCTCAGCACCAGCGCGGAGATCATGGCTTCTCCCTCCGTTGGGAGGCTCCTCAGCCTGGCCCCGCAGCCGTGGCCCACTCACTCCCAAAGCCGCTTTGGAGGCTTCAGTTTCAGGAGAGGGAAGAGAAAGTCCCCTTCACGGGCGGAGAGTGCAGGTGGAGACAAGAGGCCCCTCGCGGGGTGGGACGCTGGACAGCCAGCCCCGGGCCTGCATGGCCCCTCTGGGGTCGAGGTTGGGGTAGAGGTCCTGCTTCTTCCAAGCAAGATGACAGTTTGCGGGGGACCTTTCTTGCTTCTGGAAAACAGCTTTGCTGATGGTTGTTTGGGTCACAAAGCTGGGGAGGCATCTCTGATTCAAAGGGGCTCCCTTTCTTTTGATCCCAGTGAGACCCTACCCACTGGCTCCCCAGATGCCTCAATTCTCCTCTGGACACCCAGCAGTGACTTTACACACTTTTACACAAACGATGTGTGATCTTCTAAAGGGCACGCTTCTTCCTGCCATGCCCAGATTACAATTCTTCCATAACTCGTGGCCCTCAGGGTACCGCCTGAGTGGCCCCTCTGAATGGCACCCCACTTTTACCCTTCCCCTACCACCCCCGCACCCTCTGCCCCTGCAGCCTGGCCCCCACTGCTCCCCAGATCCAGAACCCTGCCTCTGCCTTGGACCTCAGGCTCTGGGAACACATCCACCCCAGCCCTGACCACACGTGTGGTTCTGACCCAGTGCCTGGCTCAGACATGCTCCCATCCTCCACCTCTTGACAAAATTCTACCCAAAGCCATTGCACCCTCTGTGCTGTCCCTGGCTCCAACATCGTGGGTGATGACTCGTTCTGTTTTTTTAAAAAAACTCACGTCCATGCATCATAATGGTTATTCTCCTGGGGACATTGGCCCTGCTGGGTCCTAGCACAGGGTCGAGGCCACAGCAAAGGTCCATGAAAGGGGGCGGAAGGCCGGGGGAAGAGAGAAGAAGGGAGCAGGCTGGATGCTAACCTGAGGTCAGGGCTTTGCTAAGGCAGAAGTACCTGCAGTCAGAGTGGGGTCTGGACTGAGGCAGGGGGCCCCAGGCTCAGGGGGCACGCGGGTAGGCAGCACCAGGCCTGCTCAACTTCTGCCCCCCAGGAGCTCCTCTTCCCTGCCCCGGGCCTGGTCCCGCCCAGGCTTCACGCACTCCTCACATCCTGAGTTCACCACTGACAACCCCAGTGTCTGCTTGCCGCAGTCTGCTAGACCAGCTCTGCCTTAGGTGTGGGGCCCAATCTGATGGCAGGGGCAAAGAGCCCTGCCCTTGCAGAACCTGCAGTCTAGGAGGTGAGGAGACAATCAAATGTCAATCAAATCACCTTTAGTTACAGCTCACTGTTATGGGCTTCCTTGGTGGCTCAGACCGTAAACAATCTGCCTGCAGTGTGGAAGACCCAGGTTCGATCCCTGGCTAGGGAAGATCCCCTGAAGAAGGGAATGGCAACCCACTCCAGTATTCTTGCCTGGAGAATCCCAGTGGACAGAGGAGCCTGGTGGGTTACAGTCCATGGAGTCGCAAAGAGTTGGACACGACTGAGTGACTAACATACACACACACATGAGTTATAAAGGAAGGGGACGCTGACCTCAAAATCGGAGCCAATCAGCGAAAGCTGTGCCCTCCCCAGAGAAGGTCATCCAGCGCCAGTGCCCGACAACTCAGCCCCAGGCCGCCCAGGCTCACAGGCCCTGATCCAGGCCCAGCCTCGCCAACCCTAGGCAGCTGCCTCCCGTCCTGTCCAGAACAATCTGCCAGGACCAACGGCAGTGACTGCACACAGACTGTGCAGGGCAGTCCCAAGAAACTCTGAGGTCCTTGGGGGGTGTGTGTGCAAGCGTCAGCCGTGTGCCAGGTCTGGTGACAGTGTGTGAGTGCCATGGGGGTCCATCAGTAGCGGATGGACGGGAACGACGTGGTGGCCACACACTCAGGACTTCAGTGCATCAGTAAGAATGAATAAGCTAGACGAACACCCAGAAACACGGAAGGATCATAGAACAGTGAAGAGTGAACAGGACAAGATTCATAGCATGCCATCACCCATGTAAATTAAAAATACACATGCAAAGCAATGGGATATGTTTCTATACAGACATATAGACACACACGGACTTCCCCAATGGCTCAGCAGGTGAAGAATCCGCCCGCACAGGAGGCACAGGAGATGCTGGTTCGATCCCTGGTTCAGGAAGAGCCCCTGGAGAAGGAAATAGCAACCCATTCCAGTGTTTTGCCTGAAAAATCCCATGGACAGAGGAGCTTGGTGGGCTACAGTCCAAGGGTGGCAAAGAGTCAGACACGACTGAGCGCACACAGACACACACACAAACCTAAGAAGAGCCATCAGTTATGTTATGGTGGGCTCCCGAGGGGAGCGGGGGTGGGAGTGGAGATTACAGGTGGAGAGATAAAACAGTGTCCAGCATGAAGGGGCTTTGCCCAGATCAGTGGGAGCTGTGCTCCAAGACTGAGTCTGGGCAGCTTCACCCCGTGCACCCGTAGTCCAACACAGGGTGTGACAGTTCAAAACCAACCAACTGGCCAGTGAGAGCCCTGGCCTTGCTGCAGCTGGGCGCGATGACTGCAGTCCATTTTTCTTCAGGGGCTGTAGGAGTTATTCCAACCCAACCCCCCACTCTGAGGGTTGAGGAACCCAGGGCCCAGAGAGGGCACATGAGTCGGCCAGCTGCACAACGCTCTGGAGGGCAAAGGGGAGCCCTGATGCCTGGCTGGCCCCGTGTTCTACTCTCCCCAGTTCCACTTTCTGAGCGCCCAGCCCAGCCTCCCGAGAGTGTTTGTTTAAAGGGCTGGGCTGTGTTTGTCTGAGCACATGAGCACCCAGGCTGAGGTAATGCGCTGGCAGTAACTGGCCCTTCCTGGGTAGAGTTCAAGGTGAGAAACTCCTAGGGAACTGGGAGGCTCGGGGACTCCTCTGTCTCTGTTGTTTAGTGTTTTTCCTCAAAGCTCAGATGAGCTCATCGACTCACCTGGGCAGGCAAGTGCAGAACTTGGACAGGGCTTTAATGGGAGTGAGTCCTGCCGGGGGAAATGATGTCATTGTGTGCTGAGGGTGGGAGGAGCCAACCCTTAAAGGACCCACCTTTCCCACAGCCCACTCAGCGTGCGCCCTGCCCACGGCACATCCAGAAGCCATGCACAGGATGGGTACGGTGTGATAATGCCAACAGATTTGTTGGAACCCACAGACCCATAAGACTGCTGACAAGGAAGTTGGACTGGGTATTAACGTAGGCAGTTGGTGGGAGATTTATGGCTAACTTTCCTGGGGGAAGGAGATGAACAGTGAATATTGGGGCACCTCTCTAAGGAACAGCCCTTGAGACAGGCTTAGATCATCAATGCCCCCCAATCCTACATGGCCCGCTTTTCACAATTAAAGCACAATATGCTTACACAGGGAAAAGAGCGTATATCGTAAGAAGGAATGTTCAAAAACAAAAGAAAAATACACAAAAAAGAAGAAGAAAAAGAATGAATGTTTGCAAATTCTACCTCCCCATATAATAAATATCCTGATGACATTTCAGAATAGTCCCAGACCACAGAAGCCCCACGTGTCCCTTTTGGGCCTTTGCCCACTCTCCAGGGGGTGTCGCTGGAGAGAGAGTCAGTACACTCCAGGGGGTGTACTGACTTGTACTGACACAGACGAGTGTGTGGCTCCCATTTTAACTCTGTCACCGTCAAGGTCAGGGTGTCAGCAGACAAGAAACCCTGGGCTAGTGGACCAAAGTCCCTTTAAAACAGTAATGCGTTTGCCCCACAGTTCTCTAGTGAGATAGGCGGGTGACAGGCAACGTCCCCATCCTTGGGAGTGCTGAGGAAAAACAAGAGAACTCAGGGACTTCTTCGTCTTAGAGCCTTATGGGGAGTCAGCAGAAACCTGCCGCTCAGCCAGTCCACCAGTGGGTGCACTGCTGGCTTGCCCTGCACCGTCTGACAACCTTGGGCATCATGCAGTGGGTAGTAGCTCTTTGCTGAGCCACCTGGGCCCTGCTGGGAGCACACAGGTTTGGCATGTGATATAGGCACCTGGATGAGTTGTCAGCACTTTCCTATAAGAAGCTCCAATGGCGACAAACCTCAAGCTTAAAGATGTATTAAACTGTGGGAAACAATCAAACACTGCAGCCACATGTGAGAACCAGTGGTCTGGTATGCTCAAATCACTCTTAGAATTTCTCTTTTACAAATTCCTTCAGAGCCAGATTCTTCTTGTTCAGTCACTAAGTCGTGTCTGACTCTGCAGTCCCATGGACTGCAGCACACCAGATTTCCTTGTTCTTCACTATCTCCTGGAGTTTGCTCAAACTCAGGTCCATTGTGTTGGTGATGCCATCCAACCATCTGTTGGTTGGGTCCTCTGTTGTCCCCTTCTCCTCCTGCCTGCAATCATTCCCAGCATCTGGGTCTTTTCTAATGAGTCAGTTCTTCAAGTGGCCAAAGTATTGGAGCTTCAGCTTCATCATCAGTCCTTCCAATGAATATTCAGAGTTGATTTCCTTTAAGATTGACTGGTTTGATCTCCTTGCAGTCCAAGGAATTCTCCAGAGTCTTCTCCAACACCAACCACAGTTCAAAAACCATAGTTCTTCAGTGCTCAGCCTTCTTTATGGTCCAGCCCTCACATCTGTACATGACTACTGGAAAAACCATGGCCTTGACTAGGTGGACCTTTATCGGCAAAGTGAAGCCAGATGGTTAGACTTTTTTCTCACCTGGGGGCTCATCAGAAAACAGAGCCCCAGTCAACTGTCACTAGGCAAATGGGAAACATTCATGAACAAACTTCCCTAGTCATCCCAGTCACCATTTATTGAGTACCTTCTATGCACCAGAATATATCTCCCATTTTAATAGCAACCCCCAAAAGTGGGCCCGATTTTTACCATTTTAGAGATGAAAAACTGAAACTTAATGGTAAGTGATTTCCCCACAGTAATCCAGTTAGCAGAGCTGAGATCTGAGTCGTCTGTCCTTCTCCGCAGCCCATGCCCTCAAGGTCCTCAGAAAGGCCTTTGGGGTAACCACAGAACAAGAGATGGGTGGGCTCTTTGAGCTCCTTCTTGTGAGAGGAGTGAAGCTGCTGGTATAAGATGTGAGTGATGAGGCAGAAGGGGTGGGCTCTGGTGTGGCCCCCACATCACTCACACTCTCGCCAAGAAGCAGGCCTCCAAAGAACATCAGCCCTGATGGGAACTGGGAGGATATAGCACCGTGCCCTCCTCGGAGGACGAGGACACAGATGTTTTGAGGGGACGTGTGACTGAGCAGGGTGACCCAGGACAGAGCAGAAGAGCTCAGGAATTCCAGGCCCCTGTGCTTCCCCTCAAACTGGATGGCCTCCTTTGTCTGTTTGTCTGGCCTTCCTTGCAGCTGGGGTGGCAGGTTTTAAGTGGGCAGAGGGCACACCCCCTCAGGTGGCCCAAGGCAGCAGGTGGTCCCCCGGTGGAGCCAGGAAGGCAGGAGGTGCTGGATCCCCATTCCTCTCATTCCTGCTGGGCTTCAGTGACCTTGAGGGAGGCTCCTTTTCCCGAACCAACACCACACCTGCTGCTGTCAAGAGCACCTCCCCCCAGACACCTGGTGGACAAATATTTTCCCAGGGAAAGGACACCAGGAGTCCCAGATGAGAGGGAATCCCCTGAAGACTTTGGCCTCGAGAGTGAGATCATGGGTCTTGGGAGCAGCTGTGTTTTATAGATCCAATAAATTAGACACAGCCCGGCTGGTTATACACTGGCAGGTGTCATGGGGCCCTGCTTTGCTTGCTTGGCTCGAGGAGGAAACAGAAATAAAGGTAAACTGCGTTCAGGGAGCAGGTCACCCAGATGGATGGGGAAAGAGTCCCGTGAGGACACAGCGCTGAGTCGGCAGGCTGCTTCAGCCCCTGCAGGCCCCCCGCCTGACGCACCTGGGTCTGTCGGCCTCCTTGCGAGCCAGCCCCCATCACTGGGTCCCTGAGAAGCTGCCAGCTGTGGGCTCTGACCTTGGACAATGACAATGGCAAACATACTGTCTAACGTATTTAACCATCAAACCCTCTCAGCTTCTCTGAAGTTACAATGGGATATGATTTCCAAGCTGAGGCGTTAAGAATTTCCCAGAATCACACACAGCTTATAAAATGGCAGAGTGGGAGGGAGCCTGGCTGTCAGCGGGGGGCAGGGACCTCCATCCCCCCCACATCCCCAGAATGGTGTCACCATCCTGTGCAAATCAAGGATGCAGCGTCACATTGATACACCCCGGGGCTGCTTCGTTCTGCTCTCAGTGCCCAAGGGTAAGGCTAAGGGGTGTCCAGCTGCCTTCCAACAGGCCTGAGGGTTGGCAGGGTGGCCACGAGGCTCCTGTGATTTTCCATGTGAAGTGCAGATTGAGCATCTGGGTGCCCAGTACTGTCTTTATCTTTCTTCTTGTCCCTCCTCATGCTTCTGAGTCCTCCTCTCCCAGAAGCCCTTTGCCCCCTCCATGGGGCCTTCTGCTGGGACTCATGCGTGCCCCACCTTTATCTACCTAGGCCCGGTCCAGACACAGGCAGTGGTCTTCGACCACGTATTCCGCTAGCACACAGGTCCCTGAGGCTTGCCCTCACTCATTGGACTCCATCTGCCCACACGTGTTTGTGGAGCACCCACTTAGCGGCAGCCCTTGCTGGGACCTAGAGGATCACAGATGGAGAATCACCCCCATCCCCACCCGATACACACATACCCTAGTCCAGGAGTCAGATACAACCAACCATTCTTACAAGGTGGGTGGGGATCAGGGCTTTAATCCCAAGCACTCTGTGAGTTCAGGGGAGGGAAAGATCGATTTCCAGAGCAAAAGGACAAAGGAGGGAAAGAACTGTTTCATCTGGACTTGGAGATGGCTGTGCTTCTGAGGAGCCACCAGATGGCACAGGCCTGGGCACCACGTTTTAGAATCCCTGCAAGACCCAGAGCTTTTCAGGATCATAAGCTTGCCTTGAACTCCCACTGAGAATCTTCACAAGGTGACTGTCCTTGCAGTCCTGCCGTACGGTCAGATCCAGAGGAATGAGCAGGTGCTGCCGTGACAACAGGAAGCCCTATGCCCAGGAGACCCCACATGAGGGCTTCTTGGCATAGTGTCAAGGGTGGCTGTCACGAAGCTGCTTCTTGTGACATATTAAGGTACAGCTGGGCCTCCCAGGAGGTGACCCCTTCGAGGAAAAAGTGGCCTTCGGGGGCTACTGGGTCAACTCAGCCACTAAGTCTGAGGCAGCCATCTCACAGGCTCAGAGTCTTCCAAGTGCAAGGGCCTTGGGAGCCTCTGGCCCGGGGAGGTGGACAGGCAGCTTTGGCGTGAGCTCTCTTGTACCTGAAGATTTAGCTCTGTTTTGCTTTGGAACAACACAGAATATGATTAATCTCACTGCCATGTTCTTATCGCCTTTTTTCAGTTTGAACACTCTTAGTGGGCTCATCCTCAAACATGATGACCAGACCCCTGGGGTCCCTTCATTCCTTCCACCATGATCCAGCTCACCACACTTCCCCCTGAAAAGGGGCGCAGGGCTGAGGACCTCATGCTGGGCATTATCACCCCACAGATGTGGCCACAGGTGGTGCCTTGGGTAGTCATGCAGCATCAGTGGTTCACCTGCTCCCCTTCCATTTCTCCCAGAAGGAACTCCTCTGCTGAAAAGTGGGGTGGCAAATTTCCACCTCCCACTAGGTCACTAGAATGGTGGGTGTGATGAGTACCTGTCTGCAAAGCCGTAAGCTTCTTGGGAGGAAAGCACTGGCCGGAGTCCAACCCATTATGAGCTGGCTGAGAACCGCAGGGGCCAGGGAGGGGCTGGGAGCGGTGGGCACCTTATCCAGGCTCTGCTCTGATGACCCGTTTCCATTGTATAAAAGGCAAACCTGGACTCGGGAGTAGGAGGCCCTGTGGGGGCGGGGAGGTAGTTCCGCTGTCTCAGCTGGGGCAAGAAGCCTGCCCTGCAGGCAGCCCACCTCTTCCCTCTCCTCCCTGGAGATGAATCAGCTTGTGGGAACTGCCGGTGCTCGGGAAAGAGAAATACAGCTGACCAGCCAGGCTGCCATCTCCACAGCTGAATGGAGGCACTGTTCTTCCTGCTGGGGCATCTTCCAAGGCTGAACCATCGTTTTAATCCAAATATAGCTAAATCGCCTCTGCTGCCCTCTGGGAACTGGCAAAACAGTTGTCCCTGGAAGTAGCCAGACTGTCCAGACCTCAGCAACTTTCCCGGTCTGAGGGGGAGCTGTTTACAGCACGAAGCGGTGAAAGGTGAATTATTCTGTGCTGACAGCTTTGGAAAGAACCAGAGACGGTCCTCCCTCCAGGGAGGGCTTCTACCCCCCTAAAGCAAGACAGAAGGGGCTGAGCTCCGGCCGCTGCGGCCTCGCGTGAGGGCGCCGCGCTGCCGCCCTGAGTCAGCACCCTGGAGAGCTGCCCCACCCCCTTCCTGAGCGGTGAGGTCAGCGCAGACGCGCCCGCGCAGCGGCAGAAGGAGCCGCGGCCACCAGGAAAAGCTCCGAAGAACAGAGTTGCAGCGACTCTCATGAAACTCTCTGAAAACTCCAGAATCCAAGAGGCCTAGGGAGCAGGGTTCCAAAGAGCAACTCTGCTGACAAAATCTCACCGTGGGCAGACAGGTGGGTGTGGCATTGCTCAGCACTTCCTGCCAAATTGCTTCACTGCTCAGTTATGATCTTCCTAAAAGGCAATCGTTGAGTCACTTCCTATGTTCCCCTGGAGCCACTGTTCTGGGCTCTCTGGTGCCGTGCTCCTGAGAGCTCCAAACTTACAGGAGTGGCCGAGCCTCCCAGTGGAGGTGTTTCTGCTGCAAGATCCAAATTAGACCACCTCCTCAGGCTCCTGGGGGCAGCTCTCCTCCCATCCGGGCGCTGAGAACGGAGGGAGCTGTGTCCCCTGCCCAGGGGAAAAGCACCTGCTTTGCCCGGCAGAGGCCCAAGGAGAGGGCCAGGCCAGAGAAGCCAGGCTCTGGCCTCTCTCTGGTCCACTGGTTCTCAAGTTGCTGGGGAGTTGTTCAGTGCAAATCAGGGGACCCACCAAAGGATGCTGAGTTGGTGCAGGTCCGGGATGGGACCAGGAACCCCCCACCATCTCCAGGTGTCCTGTCCCACACTAGAGCCCTCCCCCAGAGGAAAGTACGCACCATTTGGGGCTCTGACACTGTCAGGGGTCACCATGGAGAGCTTACCGCCCTCATCAAATACCCAGCTCTCATTGAAGTGGTCCAACCTAGACAGCATATTAAAAAGCAGAGACATTACTTTGTCAACACAGGTCCATCTAGTCAAAGCTATGGTTTTTCCAGTAGTCACGTATGGATGTGAGAGTTGGACTATAAAGAAAGCTGAGCACCAAAGAATTGATGCTTTTGAACTGTGGTGTTGGAGAAGACTCTTCAGAGTCCCT
Source organism: Cervus canadensis (assembly GCF_019320065.1). Taxonomy (NCBI): domain Eukaryota; kingdom Metazoa; phylum Chordata; class Mammalia; order Artiodactyla; family Cervidae; genus Cervus; species Cervus canadensis. Next base: position 63,994,320 of record NC_057386.1, read on the forward strand.
TGGACTGCAAGGAGATCCAACCAGTCCATCCTAAAGGAGATCGGTCCTGGATGTTCATTGGAAGGACTGATGCTGAAGCTGAAACTCCAATACTTTGACCACCTCGTGCGAAGAGTTGACTCATTGGAAAAGACCCTGATTCTGGGAGGGATTGGGGGCAGGAGGAGAAGGGGATGACAGAGGATGAGATGGCTGGATGGCATCACCGACTCAATGGACATGGGTTTGGGAGGACTCTGGGAGTTGATGATGGACAGGGAGGCCTGGCATGCTGCAGTTCATGGGCCCGCAGAGAGTCAGGGCTCATGAGGCATGCCCTGGCCACACAAGTGGCCTCCCCACAGCCCTGCCACCTGCCGCTGGTTTTCAGGAGGCTGAGGCAATGTGGTTGAGTCCAGTCCTGGAGGATTGATAGCTGCACAGTGTGCTATCAGGAAGGACAGACAAAAGGCAGCCCCCCACAGGAAACTGCCGGTATTTACTGGAATTGGCCTAGGAGACGGGCGCTCCTGTGGCTGACCTGAGTGGAGAGGCTTTTCTTGTCCAGTGGCAGAGAGTGAACGTGAGCGTGCCTTCACCTCCACATAACGTCATTAACTAGGGGGACACGTTCGCAGCACCCTGGTGTTTCCCCCAGGACGACAGTTACAAGTGAGGTTCTCACCTACAAAACCAGTGCCGCTGTCCACCCAAGGATGGGTTAAGGAAGTTTCTGACGGGCTGCCTTGGAAACCTACCTATAACCATGACATGATTGCTTGGGGAATGTGCATTCTGAATTTCTCAAGTCTAATTTTGAGCAAATTTGGGGAACGTCATCTGCTAGCAAGTTAGGGACCGCCTCTATGACTCAGCGTTTGAATGTTTCTGAGGAGGCTGAGGGCAAAGCCTGACTCCAGAGGTCTGGTACTAAAGTGCCTAAGAGGACCTCGAGCATTGACAGTGGGGTGGTCAGGTCGCGCCAGGCTCCAGGTGGCCTTTGGTCAAGGCCCATGAAGGAGACCATGGGTGCTGCTCAGGCCGTGACCCCCCTTACAGTGGGGCCAGTTGTCCCACCTGCCAACGAGGAAGGAAAGCGGAGGCAATGAGCTGCCAGGCTCTGGTCCAGAAGACGGAAAAGCCACTTTCTTCAACCACAAGGACATTACCTTTGTCTTCACTGACAAATCCCAGCGAGCCACAGGGCATTTCACTGGAAGGTATTTGCGGATGAAAATACCCCTGGAGAGGTTGCTCCGGGTTATGTTTTCAAGCCTGTCCCGGATTCATTCCCAGCTGTGTACTGTAGCTCCACAGAAGCTGAGTAGGGTGACTCTACTGACCCACTGTCACCCATTTTGTTTGTGCTCACAACCCAAATAATTTTAAGAAGTACTTAGTGGGTCAACTGCAATGTCTCTTAGTCACATTTGGCTTAAACGTGTATGCTTAAATGTGCTCAGGAATACATACCAGAAAAAAAAAAAACAACAAACTCTTCTATTTTTATGGCAGGACTGAAGCATGAAGCGAAAGTATAATGAAGAATTAAGAACAAAGTTTAAGTTTCAATATAAAATTCTGTGGAACTGCAAAACATCATCATTGCTAGATGGGAGGAGATAGGGGAGGGAAAGACTATGCCCTTAGAGGCAGGAGTTGGTGAATTTGTTCATCTCAGAAACCTGAATTAGTAGTTCTATCAAACCGTTCCAGAGCCTCTCACCATAATATATAAATATGCAGACTGAACAATTAGGAAACTGTGGTCCCTGGGTTTCAATGAGAATCTTTAGAAGGAAGACTAGAATACAGGTTCCTTGAGAAAATGAAAGCGCTAAGAGAACTACTTGAGACCCACTATGGAAATAAAAGGCCTCGCTCTGGTTTGTGTCAGTAAGCCCAGTTACCACAGGGATGATGATAGAGGAGGGGTCCAATGTTAAAAACCGCTTCCAACAGGCAAAACCAGGCTCTAAATGTCTACGGGGCAGCACCTCACAAGCAAGACAAGGACATAATCTGCTCTCTCATCCATTGCTGTCTGACCCCAGGATCTTCTTCTAACCCGTCAGCTAAATTGGGAGAGCAGCTAGGACTAAAACTTGATAGGAAATCCCAAGGGATGAGTCTCATCTTACACACAATCCCCCTTTCTTTTCAAACCAATACTGCATTTCAAATAAAAGCACGCCTCCCTCCCTCTCTACTTATTCCTGAGGCAGCCACAGAGGTGAGCTGTGATTTCCCAATAGCGTCCTGAGAAAAAACACACGCGAGCGCACAGAAGCAGATCCAGACTTGCCGGCCCCATGGAGATTGCGCAAAGGTTGGCCCACAACATGGAATAATGCAAGTGTGCATGAGGTGCTGAACATTCCATGCATGGCCCGCATATCAGATGGATGCCTGCATCCCAGGTGTGGTGCAAGGCCCCCTCCCGGGGCCCGCGCAGTTAAATGCAGGTTCTATGCTATTAAGAAGACACACATCAACAGCTGATTTTGGCTCTGGAGACTTTTGGCTGCTCTATCCCAACCTTCTGGCACCTCCTGTCCACCCCATCTCCACCCTTCTCTCTGTACAGGAAATGATGCACTCTCTTACCGGGGTCACATGCCCACATCCACAGAAGCAATTGAGGAGAAAACACAAATCTCATAAACATGAACTTTATTAAACTACACATTACATAAAAGAACAAACATATAAATGGACCTTTAAATACATTCAGTTCATCTTAAAATTTATATATAAAATTATTTACATTTCTGCATTATATATTTAAATTATTTTTCCAAGCTTACTACCAATAAAAGGTAATAGAATGATCACCTGCTCACACAGATGCATACAAGTGGTCCACAGGGCTAAGCAAAACACCACTTCTCAGGAAACTCAGCTTATTAGATTTCAAAGCAACAACTCATTCTGAAGGTGCTTTCTTCTCAGCAAGCCTTTATGTGAGACCTCCACTGTGGAAATGCTGGAGTTTAGTTCTGGAAGCTGATCCCACGGCAGAAATGAGTTCTTGGCTATTCACGATGACTTGGACTCTGGGAGTTGGCAGAACCCTTGAAGACCACAGCAGAGGCCATGCCCCCACTTATGCAGACTGGGAAACAGAGGCTTAAGGAGAGGGAGTGACTTGCCAAAGCCTTACCGCATCAGTGAGGGAACAGGGATTTGGACCCTGCTTTCCAGGGTTCCCCAAGGAGCCACAACCCTGGCACTACCCACAAACCCACAAATTTTGACCTCTTTCATAGGCCCTAGGTTTCAAACAGGTTTGTCTGCATGGTTAAATACATGATTTTTTTTTAAGGCTTTTGAGATGGTGAAAATGGCTCAGGATTCTCACAACCATCTTTGTGGAGCCCTGGAAATACTACTCAGGGCTATTTTTACAAGAGGTTTTGTGGTCAGGTGCTTTGTTTTCCTTTTCAGTTTAGCTGACTTATGGAAGCTCAGAGTTTCTAATTGATTTGGACGGAAGGCAACATTCTACAGCAGGGAGACTGTAACATCAACCGTATGGATTCACCAGGAATACATTACTATATTTGCCAAAATCCACCTCCCGCTGTCAGATCTAAAACAAAGTTTCACTAATAAGTGATCAAAAGTGAAAAAGTGGGAGAAAGGGCAGTTTTTAAATAATAAAAATGTCTCAAGAATTCCCCCACTTCCCAATTAGCTAGTTGGGACGGAAACAGTGAAATTGGAACCGAGTAGTATGTTTTTCTCTTTTGAATGAAGCCTTACTTTTTTTTCTTCAAAATTTTCCTGATAGTATAAAGTCTTCTTAAAGCAATTTCAATTTTGGTCTGGATTTTAAAACTTGACCTGGTTTTTCTCAGGATTTAAAACCACTGTACCAAAGAACAGACATCAACATTTAAAAATATCATGGAGAGAGAAAGTGATTCTTTCTCTCCAGGCTCCAGGTCACATTAGCAAAGGAGAAAGTCTGGGTTTATTCCTCCCTAGAGGAACTAGAGTGAACACAAGTCATAGCAGCCTTCACTGAGTTTTACAACAAATACTCAAATGAGAAAACAGAGAACGGGAAAGATGTGCTCAGCTGATCAGTCCTGACGACCTTCCATCAAAATATGGCACCTCTAAATTCTGGAAGCTCCAGCATTCTCCCAGGGGTGGCCACCCATCTACAGGGGAGGCTAGCCCCACAGTCCCAACACACAGGGAGCACCAGATTTCTGTCCACCAGTTTCACTTTCCCTCCTGTTCACCTCACCAAAGGTAGCAGGTGGAGATGAGCAAGGAACAGTCTTCAGGAAGACGGTGGCAACCACAGGACACCCAAAGGCTTTCTGGCAGAAGTCCAGTTGCCCGCAATGCACAGCACGGGCAGGTGGAACCCTGAGGCCAGGGAACTAGGAAGATAAAAAATACCTTCATCATTTTTCCCCTGGGAGGCATTTCACTCTGTGAAAGGAACCAACTAAAACAACGTTTAATTTTTATAACAGTAAAAAATGTCACTGCTATATAAAAACTGGCCCCGAAATCTTGTTACTCGTCACCTAAGAACATCAGATGATGTTGAGTCAGACAACGACGTTGTCTGAGTCGTCCACGGGTCTCTGTGTTTGGAGGACGGGGCTCAGCAGGTCCACCTCCCTGGCCGATGCGGAGCCGATGGTCCAGCGGGGATGTGGGTCCAGCAGGCTACACCTTCAGGGGCACTGGCAGGTAGCACCAGCGGGGGGCTCTATGTGGAACAGACATTTAGGGTCGGCCTTTTGCACAAGTCAGTCCTCACCAACCGAACCCCAAAAGGCAAGCGGGGAGGGCGGATGCCCCTCACTTACGTAAGGGATGAAGCCCCTTCCCCAGCGCCGCGCGATTGGCCTCCTTCAGCCGGAGGGAGGCCCTTTCGCCGGCCCCGCGGCCCTTCGGTGGGGTCTCCGCGCCGGCCCTGGGGCCCTCGGCGCACTCGGACCCCTTCCGCAGGGTACGGGCGCTGCCGGCCCGCCGGAGGGCGCCGCTGTCCTTGGGGGCGCTGTCCTCGGGGCCGCCCTTCACTCTCAGCTGCCGCTGAGACATGGTCCGCGTGAGGCCGGGGGCTCTGACCAGAGCAGGAGGGTCGAGCCTCTGGCTTCGAGACGAGGAGGCGACCGTGTTGCGAGCGAAGCTGGGGACCGCGGCCGGGCCCCGGGGCACGCTGGCAGCCGGCTGGGCGCAGGGCGGATCTCCGGGGCCATCGGGGCCCTGGGCGCCGGAGCGGCATGCCTTGTCCTCCTCGGGCTTCGGCCGCGGCACGTTGCGCAGGGGCTTGGCGCTGGGCTTCCTGAAGGAGCTCCGGAGCAGAGAGGGGGTCTCCCTCCCGGGCCGGGCCGCCGCCGTCGCGGGCCTCGCTGGCGACGCGTCCGAGGTCCCCCGCATGGAGCTGCGGCGCGCCAGGGGCGGGGGCGGGTCGGGCCCGCTGGGGGCCTCGCGGGGGCTGCCCTTGGGGGCCGGGGGCGCGCGGCCAGCGCGCGAGATGGGCACGACCCTGCGCATGCTCTCGTTCTCGCAGCCGGTCAGCGTCCTCACCGGCCGCACGGGCCCCGCCGGCCGCACGGGCCCTGCCGGCCCTGCGCTCCGCCGGGCGGCCCCGGCCCGGGACGGCCCCGCCAACGGCTGAGCCTCTCTGGGGGAGCTCCTCCTGAGGGCCGGCGCCTCCCTCCCTCTGGCCGGCCTGTCCCTGGGCGGTCCGCCCTTGCAGCTCTCCCGCTCGCTCCTCTCTGAGACGAAGCCCGAGCCGGGGGTGGAGGCAGCAGCGGGAGCCTCCGCAGTCAGGCTACAGATGGGGTTGGAGGAGGCCTGACTGCCGCCCATCTCCCAGGCCCCGGGGGACATGGAACCCTCCCCATCGCCCGCCTCGCCCGGGTCCCCCTCTAAGGGTCTGGAGTTGGCTCCCTCAGAGCAGTCCAGGGTCAGCGAGCAGTCGCTGGTGTCGGAGATGCAGAACAGAGGCCCAGGATCTTGGCGCTCAGGGTCACTGCTCCCCTCAGAGAGCGCAGCTGTGCCTCTGGGCTCACAAGGGGCTGCACCGCCATCCTGGGGGACAGGTCCCTGGCCGGGACCCACTTGGGCACCTCTGCCCACAGGCGTCGGGCTGCTATTGGTGGCGCCCAGGGACTGTGGGCTCTCACCCCTCACGGACACCAGCTCCATTGGGCTGCAGTCATTCCCAGTCAGCCCGGCCGGCTCCTCCGGGCCCTTGGGAGCCTGGAGGTCGAACTGGGCCAGCCCGGTCACCAGCTCATGCTCCCTAATCCCTAGAGCCAATGGTGAGAGTGGGGGCGAGGACCTCACAGGATCCATGCCCACCGGTGCGCTGCTCCTCTTTCGGAGGGTGTTGACCCCACTGCGCCGAGGGCGGCGCAGAGCGCAGGCGGGATCCTCAGGGTGGGCTGCAGGGAGCCAGCTCGGCCAAGCCGTGGTGGGGTGGGGGGCTTCCTCCTGGCCCTCCAAGACCCTAGGTCTGTGCGCTAGGCTGGAGTCCTGGCCCCTTGGTTCTCCAGGCTCCCTGCAGGCTCTGTCGGGTGGCACCTGCCAGAGGCAGCCCCGGGATGAGTTGCTGGGCTTGAGTTTCTCAGGACTGCCCATGGAGCTCTCCAGGAAGTTCAGCAGCTCCCGGTCGGCCATGGTGTCCAGGGAGAGGCGGGAGCGGCGGGTGGTGGGGGGCCTGCAGCAAAGAAACGGGGGCAGGTCCTCCGCGTCCCTCTTGGTCAACAGCTCCACATCATTCTCACTGCTGCTCCGGCCAAATCCAAACTCCCCCGCTGTCCAGGATCGCCGCTTCTGCTCCAGCTCCTTGAGCCGCTGCCGCTGCCTCAGCTCCTGCACCTGGCGTTCGTGGTTGTCCTGAAGGCAGGGTGGAGAGGGGGTAGATGCATGAGACGTGGCGACCGAGTGCAGTTCCAGAGCTAGCTATCCGAACACCCCAGCGAGAGACACTGGCTGGAGGAGAGCCCTGAGTTACGGGCTTCACTCACTGAGGGAGACGGCCTGTGTTTGCAGGTGCACGTGCCAGGAGCCTGGAGGCCTCTGTTCTCCTCAAGCTGCGTGGGCATGACCGGGATACACCAGGCCTGACCCCAACCATCTGCCTAAGGTGGTCATTGGAACCTGGGGCCCAACTTCCAGTCAAGACACTGTGCTCAGTGTGGGCTGTGACTGCACACCTGTCCATGACCTCAACTCCCAGGAAATGCAACTTGGTTTCTAAGTAGGGTGAAACAGAAGGGACTTCCAGGAGTACCATTTAAGCACAGAGAGAAAAATACTACGGGTATTAAAAGGAGTCTGAATCAGTGTTGTACACATACATACATATACACATATATCTACACACACACACTCATGTGCACACATTCTACTTAGGGATTTGGATGCAGAAATGCAGACTCAGGATATTAAGAGATGCCTGTGATCTCTGAATGCTCCCTGGTAAACACCAGAAATGCCACAGAGGCTCTGTCCCTTGTGCCCTACACACTTCCCACAATCAGAGAAGAGGATCTGCTTTATCAACCGTTCTGCCTTTCACTCTGCCCCAAGGAGCCAGCCCTCCCCCAACAAAACCGAACAGAACAAATGCACACACCAAACACAGTTTACTGCCTGCACCTTAACTATACTCGTGCCACGTAAATGTGAGGAGCCCACAACCCAAATCTGCTATCGTTAGTGCTTTTTACTTGAAAATCAATTTCCGCAAACAGTGGACTTTCCCTTCCAAGTGGTGCACTTTCCCTTCCAAGTTTCTGTGAGCCTCTGGCTCTGACCACCGGGGACTCTGGGCCCCTCCTGCAGCCTCGGCCTCCCCAGGGTCCCCAGGTCTTCTTTCAGGGCTGCCTGCGGAGCGCACAGGGCCAGCTCCTGGCTCTCAGGACAGCTGGGTTGAGAGCGTCACCCAGGCAGCCTCACAAGCGTGGAGAACTCCGACTGGGAGTGAAGGTCTCAGGGCCAGTTTGGCCAGTACCACCCCACCAGCACCTCCCCTGCTGACCTCACTGCTTGGACAGAGGAGTGGAAACGTGGCCACAGGCTCAGCCTCCTTTTCAGCAGACAGAGAAAGGCGGTTTGAGAACTCCAGTCACTCTGAGCTACTCATTTGGGGCTGCAGAGACAGTGAGCAGCCCCTCAAAGAAAGTCAGCTGTGGACAAACGTGCGCTTAGTATTGAGGAAAAGAGGCGCACAGGGGTATTTGGTTCCTTATCAACACCTGAATTGGTGGGCTGTTATTCTGTTTTTACTTGGCAGTTGAAAGTTTTATGTGCAAAGTCAAGAAACCCAAAGAGTTTTCTGGATTCTGCATGAACTCAGAGATTATGAATGGGAGGCTGATGGGCAAGGCTGCAGCGGTTGTGTGCAGACAGCAGCTGCTCCCTCAGTCTCTGGGCATTCTGAAGCCTGCTCTGGCCATGGACAGCCTGGTTCCCCGGATGCCGACCCCTGACAATGGCTACAGAGCTCAAAAGACAGGCAAAGGGGCCTTCCGATCACCCCACTGCGAGAAAGGTCCCCCTGAAGGAGGAAAGTGTCTCCTGGGAAGACAGAAGGATCTTCAAAGAGATGCCTTAATAGCGTGACTGCCATCCTAAACAAGCCTGACGAACAAAACGCTTTTAGAGCATCAGAGCGAGCACTGGAATGAGCAGCACACGTTAGGCTTGCCAACAGGGGAAGGCTCGGGGCTGAGAGGGCAGAGCCTGCCCGGAATCCTGGGAACAGCCAGGCAGCGCCCCCGGGGCCAGACCTTCCTGATGCTGTGAAGCCACCGAGGCCCCTTTCCGCCACAGGCAGGGCCAGGCTGGGCAGAGGAGAGGCAGAAATCCAGACAACTCAGAAAACGCGGAGCTGCCCCGAGCTGTACCTTCACTGCTTTGTTGAACCTGACGCAGAAGTCTCTGAATATCTGCAGGCACTCGTCTAGCTTCACGGTGTCCTTGTCTTCGCAGAAGAAGTCGATGAGGGTGTGGGCCTCGACCTGGAGCTCTCGCTTCCACCGCTCCAGCTCGGTCAGCTTTTCCAGGGCAAACTGCGGGGGAAGGACAGACAGCAGACGTGGAGGTGAGCGCTCGGCAGCCGCCAGGGGCCCGGGGCTCCATCTCAGATCTTACAGCGGGACCCCCAGAGCCGACAGGGGAGTGAGTCACCCCAAACAAAACTCCGGGGAGCAAGGTGGACCCCTGTGTGAGGGGAGCCAGAGGAGCTGAGGAGCTTTAACCTGGAGGCTATCGCCAACCCAGAGTCCCCCCGTAATGTCACTGGGCACACGGCACCAGCATAGAGTCGGCGTCATTAAGGAAAACCCCGTCTGCCCCTGTTCTTCCTGCCCTCATGACTGAGTCACACACTGGTCATGGGTCTGCTTCAGGGCCCCAGAAGTCTCTTGTGTTGACCAGTTGTCTTATTCACAGTTTGGAAGGGTTTAAACTTAACCCCAAATGAGCGCTGTTAGGCTCACACTGAAGCCTCATGTGCTTTCTTTTTCACTGGGAAACAAGGATTTTATGAAGAAGGCATGCAATGGGGTTGCATGAAATCACACTTTAATTGGGTTGGCCAAAAAGTTTGTTCCGGTTTTTCTGTAAGTTTTTTTCCCTGAACAGACTTTTTGGCCAAACTGATATTTGAGAAACTTCTTCTGGGTAGGGGGCCAGGCCTGGGCAATGGTGATGCTGTGGGCTGCCCCCCGGCCACTGGGCTCGCGTGCGGAACACAAAGGAGAATCTCAAGAGAAAGAGGAAGTTTAAGAAGATGAGCTCCTTCCTATCCACTCCACGCACCATCCCCTTTCAAAGCCCTATTCTCACACCAAATGCCTTCGAGAAGTAGTAGGAAACCAAAACTATTTAGGAAATGAAATGCCAGAGAAAGGAACCATCTAAGTCAGTAGCCCGAGGCAGTGTGTGCATTCACGCTATGTTTTTCTTCATGGAGGGAAGGGTATTAATGGAAGGATAAATCTCTGCCTGTCGTTCTTGCACAGGGGGAAAGATGGATCCTAGCCAAGAACAGCTCAACTGCAGAAAAACAGGACTTTGACAGGAACCTTCATGGGAGCTTACTCTACCTGGGATATCTCATTGTCAGATCCTGTGGGGACGGCAGAGTGCCTGGATGCTTGCAGGCCGCCCAGGACTTGGAGAGTGAAGCCTTCTGAACTGAGCCTGCAAAGTCACCATGCTTGGAGTCACTGGCCAAGAGCTAGTTTCTGAACTCTTCCCTCATGGTTGGGGCCACAGATGAAAAAGTTCAAAGCAATGCTGGCAAAGCGTGAATGACAGATCGGTAGTTGTGGTAGCCAACTTTTCAACTCAAACTTGTCTGCTATGGAGTGTCAAGTCCACCCCAGCGCACCTGATACTTCTCACCCAAAGGGTCAAAATGTGAAACAGATCTGCAAATAGTAGATCATTTTTCTACTCAAAAACCTTCAATGGGGCTTCCCTGGTGGCTCAGTAGTGAAGAGTCTGCCTGCCAATGCAGGAGACACGGGTTCAATCCCTGTTCCAGGAAGATCCCATATGCCGTGGAGCAACTAAGCCCGTCTGCCACAACTATCCAGCCTGTGCTCCAGAGCCCGGGAGCTGTAAACACTGGGGCCCGCCCATCCCAGAGCCCGTGCTCTGCAACAAGAGAAGCCACGCAGTGAAAGCCCACACACTGCAACTGGAGAAAAAGCCAGAGCAGCAATGAAGACCCAGCACTGTCAAAATGATAAATAAAATAAATGATTTTTTAAAAAACCCTTCAATCGTTCCCCACCTGGCTCAGAGAGCAAAGTTTTCAGACTGGCATTCAGGGCCTTCTGTGGCCTGACCCTAACCTACATTAAAAATTGTATTTCCCCTATTTAAAAAGAAAGTAAACTTGGGAAAAATAAGTAGCTGTATGGAATATTCTACTTACATAGATAAAAATGAGTACCAGGAAGATGAGTTTAGAGTGAAAACAAGACTGCCTCTCAGCAGCTGTGTGGGTGTGCGACTCTGCATCGTAAGCTTTCCTGTGCTGCCATTTCACAGAAGAAATTAACATCTCATATAAGAACCGAGAAACAAGCCTCCGGAATGCTCCTCTCAACGTGTGGCAGGCCTTCTCCTCACATTCCTGGATCGTTCCATTTGTCTGAACAGGCTTATTTATTGCTGAGTGTTTTCCTAGCTCCTGTTCATGTGATTCTGTGGTGATGTCTACTTAGTTGTCTCAGAGAAGAAAATCTGTGCACTTTTAAGGGAAAATGAAAGTTCAGTGATGTTTGAAAGAAAATACAGAATACGTGTTTAATAATAAAAACAAACTCTCAGCAGAGCCAAACAGAATCAGGTGGTCACTGACGGGAGCTGCAGCTCACAGCGTCTGATGTGGCTTCATTTCAAGGAAACCAAGGGAGGCTGTGGCTGACCTTGGTCTGATCTTCAAGCACACGGTCCCTTTCCCACCTCCCAGGGCAGCCCTGCCTCACGCATCCTGGCTCATAAGCCTCAAAGCCCTGACACCGAGCTTTCAAGATCTGTTTGGCAAAGGCAAATTGAGTAGCACACCATTTCCTGAAGACTGAAAGCATGAAGAGGTGCCACTTTTTTTTTTTTTTTAAATACGGAAGATAAAAGAAGTATGTCAGACTATGTGATTAGTGAGTCACGATGAGCTGTCACAAACAGGTCCACTCTGCTGGCTTCTGTTGATGTTACTCGGGGCAGCTCCCACCACACCCTGTGGGCTGGTGGATCGGGGTGGTAGGAGGCACTGACTCCAGCGTGCTCTCCTGCCTCCCTATAAAACATGCCAAAACGGAGCTTGTTTCTTCCACAGAAACAACTGAAGGAAGAACAGCCCAAGTGCTCAGGTGTCTTCAGTGAGAACCTCATTCTGGCATCCAGAAGTTTAATTGGGAGGCAGGAACTCCAGAACTGAGCTTTCAAACCAAAACCTGAGTCGCCAGGCAGCAGCTGCCAAGCGTAAGCATAAGTGATCCCAGTCCACATGGGAGTGGGTGCCATCCTGCAGACCAAGCAGAAATAAACAGAGACCCCCATCTCTAACCGAGGGCTCAGGGTTGGACATATTCCACATCCTCTGCCGGAAAACCAATCCAGCAAAGGATGCATGCTCATCTGCTCAGTTGTGTCCAACTCTTAGCAACTCCATGGACTGTAGCCTGCCAGGCTCCTCTGTCCATGGAATTTTCCAGGCAAGAATACTGGAGTGGGTTGCCATTTCCTTCTCCAGGGGATCTTCCTGACCCAGGGATCAAACCTGGGTCTCCTGCGTCTCCTGCATTGCAGTCAGATGCTTTACTGCTGAGCCACTGGGGACGCCCCCATAAGACTGGCCACTGAAATATCAAGTTCCTTTGACTGGCTTAGGGGGGAAAACATGAATGGGAACCTGCTGCTTCCACAAACACAGCCCTGCAAACGTAAGTGGCCTCACAGGGCCACTGAGGAGATCAGAGGGACTGACTCGAATCACTCACCTGAAGGAAATCTTCCATCTGCTGACACAGCTCTCGATCCCGCTGGATGTTCTCCTTGAGAGTCTTCGTCCTGACAAAGAGCGAGTGCAGCTCCACCTCCGTGTTGTCCAGAGATAATCTGAAAGAAAAAAGGAGAGAGTGGGCAGCTGGCACCAGGGTTGAGGGGGCGGTCACCCCAGGGATATCAAACGGGACCCTGGAAATAGAGGGGAGGGCTGCTGCAATTACCTTTACTACCCTCTATAGTTTCCTCCTATGTTTTTCTAAGAGGCGATTCCTGCCTAAAGACACATAATGGTTCAAAGAGAGCAGGCTGTAATTTTGTTCTTGCTGGAGAGATAACCAAAAGCACAGGACTTGCGAAGCTTTTCATAAACTAGGTCTCAACAGCTTTATGCCATCAGCATTAGCGTCCAGCAGGACTCACTTACTTATACTTTCCTCTGGTCACAAAAATGCAAATACAAAAGCCCTAACCCATGAAAAGCAAGGTGGCGGCACATGCTGATAACCAGGACGCTAACGGGGATGCAGAGACACTGAACAGACGGCACGTTGCCCGCCACAAGCAACCAGAGTCCATCCTCTGCGTCTTAGAGAGAAGGGACACACAGCTAAGAGTTCTGCAGAGAAATGGTGGGGTTGCTGGCAAGGCTTTTGTTATAAATGTCACACTGAGATCAATAGAGCATGAATGATGTTCGTGTCACCTGGGAAAGTGAACAGGTGAAACCTAAGTCCAGGAGGAATTCAATTAGCACGTTCATAGATCAAGATGCTTTCAAGCTTCCATTGTCAATTCTAACTTTTCTTTACACAGCAGTTTTCCACCTCCACTGGTCACTGGCACCCGCCTATGTCCTATGTCCATACTTCAATTTCCAGTTCAAATAAACCTTAGTAAGTTTTTCCTAAGACAATATCTAGCTAACCTTCCCCATCTAACTCTGACCAGAAATGGAACCGTTATTTCTGTGTATCTTTTAGAAACATTTCTGTACTAGGAGGAAGAAAAAATATTTCCACGCAAACTTCTTTTAGTAATTCAAAAGTGAAAACAGTTTACATCTTAGCAGATGCCCATTCTGTGGGAGGAACACTCTGGTGATCTGTAACTATGAACTATATCAACTGTTCACACTTAGGACCGACCCTCTCACTTTGAAAAAGATATCATCCATGGTTAGACATTCTCATCCCTGAGATGCAGGCCGGTGGTGGGCGGGGCTGGAAAAGCTCTGGTTGGCGTGTTTGTGCATCTGGTTCACAGCTGTCCCAACTGGATAGAGTCCCTCAGATAACAAGCAGACGACATGCGCTGGGTTGATACGTGAGGTGACTGCTGGCGTCTGCTCATGGGACACGGCTGTGGCTGTGGGTATCTTTCCCCAGCTCCGTAATCGACAGTGCCACTTGGGACCTTGAAGTCAGCCATGGCAGCAGTATTTATACCATGGAAATCAGCAGTAGCTACAGATCAGGACCTTTTTCCTTAAAAAGCTGGCTATGGGACATTACCACCATTTAACATTTACATGCGTGGGTATGTATTGTAAATTTAAAAGCACAGGACTTAGAATCGATACACAGATTATAGCTACGTTAAAATACACATCTATATGAGAATAAGAAGCAAAGAATAGGGATGTAAATAGAGCTTTATGTTTGTTAGACACTTTCTCTGTAAAGCTGAGTGACTAATTTAAAACAAAATCCTTTCACAGCCCTTGATATGGTTCCAACTTCTTTTAATGCAATAGAAAGTAAACGTACCATGTTAGATTCTAAAGGAATCAGGGAGGTAGGGCCCTGAGAGCTTGACTGATGTATCCCATCTCCAAGTGCTATGTTCTTTGAGCCCTGTCTTTTGGGTGTGGAGGTATTTGAAGTTCTTAATCCATATACATACATTTTTACACTGATGATATTCATTAGAATAAACTGCAATAGGGTTTTTTTTAGATTAAAAATAAAGATTAATTTTTCAAAACCCTCCTAATTCCAAAGGTGCACACACACCTCTGTAAGCAAATGAAAGGAAGGTCTGAAAGTTCAACTAGGCAAAACTTCTAAAAGTTCAAACCTAAAAAAAAATAAAATAAAATAAAAGTTCAAACCTGAATCCAGAAGTTGTAAAATATTCATCAGTTTTCATAAGAAGGTAGTTAAGAAAAAAACAACCAACCATGTTTGTCTCACCATATTCTTCCTTGATTACCTGGCAGCCTCCTGAACATGAAGCAATTTTTCAGAAAAATTTAGAAGCATAGCATCTTTCTTTTGGGCTTCCTGGAACAAAAACAGAATTTTATCTCACTCTATGGGGACAAAACTGGAATTTTATCCACTATATGGAGAAATTTTTTTCAGGGCTTAAAGGAACCCTAAAATCACTGTCCCCCTTCAAGGCTTGATACAGTCAAAGTAATTCACAGAGACACAAACTTAGTCTGACATTCTCAGTAAGACTGACCGGAAATCTCCTACTCTCAAGAAACATTTAACTTCCCGGAGCAACTGATCCTGATATGAAACACAACACACGCGTGTGAAAACTCAGTGGAAGGAGGCGGCGGCTTCGCAGGGCCCACGACTCCCAAGGGAATCCAATCCATCCTGCCGAAAAACCACCACACCTGCGAGGACGCCTCTGTGTGACCCAGCCACCAGCAGCTGTTAGACCAGTCTGCAAACTGAGCTTAATGAGACGGCGCATGGGCCACGGAGGAGTTTGGATCCTTCCCCTGTTCAGAGGGCAAAAGGAACGCAAGGATGAAGGGTGCAACTCAGGGAACCTCCCCACAAGGGGCTGGGACCAAGCCACACAGCACCTGGAACGGGGACCTCAGGGCTGAGGAACACGTTTTCTGGTCTTAATGCCCTGAAAATGGACTCTTCAGTGAGTACCAGGTTCCACATGCCCTCTGTCTTCTGAAGAATATAGTAATAATAGGGTGTATTATTTATGGAGAGTTTACTATATTCAGAACACTGAGCTAATAAGCACAGTCTGGAATTATCTTCCTCCACCTCCTCAATTACCGAGTTTTGAGGTTATCACTCCCCGCCCCTCATCATTAGATGAAGAAACTGAGGAACTTAAGGCTTACATAACTCGTCTGAGGAAGTACAGCTAATAAAGAACAGGTCAAGACTCTCCCTTCCATCCTGTTCAGAAGCTCACACTTAAGCCTGCAACACAGCTTTCCTGCCAGGTTAAGCTATGTCTATATGATTGCTGTCAAAACAAGGAGATGCAGCAGGAAAAACAAGCCCGCACAATTCATTATTTGAGATAATTTAACAACAAACAGGGAACTGTCCTTGGCTGATCTTTGGCTTTGTAACTAGTTATCTGGGGGTCACACATGTGTCTAAGTAGTGGGCAGGGTTCAGACCCCAAACTCTGTGTGGATGGCAAGGCTCCCTCACCCCCAGTTCACAAAGAAAATGAACTTATCCATCCTCTCATTGCTCTGACCCCTCACTCTTTACACACAACTGGTCAAAACTCCAGTCGACTCAACACTAGAAAGAAATGTTTCAACACCCAGGCCTCTGCTCTCTATCCCATGGCCACCACTCGGCTTCTCAACTCTCCCAAACGATGAACGCCAGCTTCCACCAAGAAGCACCCCTATTTCTCTTCTCTCTCCACTCCAACCCATCCCCCATGCTGCCTCATTTTCCTAGGGAAAAAACATCCCTGGTCATGCCATGATGATGTGTACAAACCACTGCTGGCTCACCAGTGCTAAAGCATGAAATCCAAATTCCCCACCTGTGGGCGTGAATCCTTCATCACCCGGCTTCACCCACCTCTGTGCCCAGTCCCGACCCCCCACGTCCCTCCAGCCCTGTAACTCCAGGTGCACTCAACTCAGGAATCTGCACACAGCAACTTCTTGGCATCTACCATGCCCTCTTCTGACTGTTTGATGCCCCCTTACACCTCTGAAAGACTTCACGGCCCCAGCGGGGGTGCACGAACACTCTGTCAATCACTTCCACATACCTGTGCAACAAAGTGCAGGAGATTCATCCCAGGTTTGTTTGCTTTTGTGTCTGCCAATCTGAGCAAAGAAGACAGTTTAAATCCTACTGCATTGCCAGCATACCCTCCCTAAAGAAGACAAATCAAAAGAAAAAACATATATACACATGTTTAGACAGACAGACAAAGTCGGAAATGCAACATTTAAAAATTTTTTTGAACTTTACTTACAGCATTCATGATATTCCCTGCTTGTAGCACCAAGTGTAATATGGAGTGCAATTCCTCACAGGACATCAGCTCTGTCAGAAAGAGCACACACAGTACCTTAGAGAAGCCTGCCGCTCAGACACACGTCAGACAGCTGCCACACCCAGGTTTAAGTGTGTCTGAAGCAAATGCTGACCCTAAGTTGTGTAAAAGACTGACACGAACAAAGCAGCGCATTGCACGGTGTATCTAATGTACCTCAGCTACTGGTGATGCCCATCCTGTTAAACTGGGAATCAAATACGGATGACACTTAAGTGTCCCGTATACTTCAAGGATGAAAATTTTCAACGAGTGGAAAATACAAAAATCTTAGGAAAAGCAGCATACTGTGTTATAGGAATAATCTCCTCAACAGTTATTTCTTTATTTTTTCCTTTATATCCTTTGAAATTGTGTTTACGGACTATGAAAATGAATAGTAAGCAGCATTTTGCTTAGCTGATGAGCTGTGAGGAGATACAAAATAAACAGGCCGGGATGATATGTAAATAACTTGCAAAGCTCCAACTCTTAGAGGCAGGTACCCAGAGAATCTTTCCATTTTATTCAAAACTAAACATTTTATTTGGATTGGCTTCAAGGTTTCAAAAGGAACTCAATCATTGTCATATTGGTAAACTAGTTCTTTAAACATAAATCTTTTGTATTACCCACCAAGACAAATAAACAATATTAAAATTTGTTAATGTATTTGAAAAGACAAAGAGATAATTTAATTACTAAAATTACAGTAGGTATAGGTAATAAAATGTCATCTATGATATTGTTAATATTCTCCATTATGTCTGGTATTACTTTCAAAAAGTTACACTTGGATCACTGCCTATACTGTGTTATCTAAGAAGGCCAGGTTTTAAAGGGTAACCAGATAAAAAACATTTCCATGGTACCCACAAATTTGCATTGCTTAATATGAAAACACACGCTTCCATCTCTGTTTGAACAGAGGAGACAATCCTTCCAAAGCTGCTGCGTTAGCCTTAGTACAGAAAGAAATTTTAAAAGGCCTCCACAGTGAAAGAAGAAAATGCTCTTAATTCCCAGTCTCTTCTCTAAGTGAAGAAAAGATAATGAGCCGAAGAAAATATGACTTAATGTCAACACAAGTCAGAGTCACTAAGCAGGGAAAACAATAGGAACAAGCAGTGTACCACCACAACTAGAGACGCAGAAAGTGACCAGGAGGGAATGAGGCCTGTGAGCCCAGGTGCCAAACGCAGGAAAGCAGGAGTCCAGTCCGCCTCCGAGCCGGAAGGAGGCGGCTCCGGCCAGCATTCTCACCTGCCTGCCTGCGGGAAAGCGAGCTCCCAACTCTGTGGAGGAGGCATCAGAGCGGCCTGAGCAGGCTTTCCACGAGGGCAAGCTGCTCAAAGGACCGGGAACGCCGGCTCGCTCCTCTCAGACGTGAGCGTCTGGAGGCGACCTGGGGGTGCGGGAGACACCGCTGGGGAGGGGTCAGGAGGGAAGGAGCCCTGCTTCCCGGAGAGCAGGGCGCAGGCTCAGAGTCTGCGGGGACGGGCAGGCGGCCGGGGCCCAGGCTGTGAGCACGCGCCTCCATACACACATGACACACACAACGCATGCGCAATACACACAGGCTACACACGCACCACACAGAGAACACACAGCACATACATACTCTGCACACACGCTGAACACACCACACACAACATACAGCACACACAGAGAGAGAACACGCAACACATACATACTCTGCACACACACTGAACACACCACACACAACATACAGCACACACAGAGAGAATGTGCAACACATACATACTCTGCACACACACCACACCCACTGAACACACCACACACAACATACAGCACACAGAGAGAACACGCAACTTATACATACTCTGCACACACACTGAACACACCACACAGAACATACAGCACACACAGAACACGCAACTTATACATACTCTGCACACACACCACACACATGGAACACACCACACACAACATACAGCACACACACAACCACATACATACAGAGAACATGCAACACATACATACTCTGCACACACACTGAACACACCACATACAACATACAGCACACACACAACCACACACATACAGAGAACACGCAACTTATACATACTCTGCATACACACTGAACACACCACACACAACATACAGCACACACAGAGAGAACACGCAACTTATACATACTCTGCACACACACCACACACACGGAACACACCACACACAACATACAGCACACAGAGAACATGCAACTTATACATACTCTGCACACACACCACACACTGAACATACCACACACAACATACAGCACACACAGAGAGAACACACAACACATACATACTCTGCACACACACCACACACACTGAACACACCACACACAACATACAGCACACACACAACCACATACACACACAGAAAGCTAATACAGGAGAGGAACAAGAGCACGCTGCAACCAGCAGGCTTATTCCTAAACTTGAGATGAAAGATGGGCTTCCCTGGTGGCTCAGATGGTAAAGAATCTGCCGCAGTGCAGGAGACCTGGTTTCGATCCCTGGGTCGGGAAGATCTCCGGGAGAAGAGAATGGCTACCACTCCAATATTTTTGCCTGGAGAATTCCATGGACAGAGGAGCCTGGTGGACGACAGTCCATGGGGTCGCAAAAGAGTCAGAGACGAATGAGCGACTGACACTCTCACTTTCTGAGATGAAATGCCTTTCTTTTATTGGAGGATAATATGCTAATAAATTGACTGGTCAACTAATTAAATTAATTAATGGGGGGGGAGTAAATGGAGCTAAACCTTAAATACCATCCTTGGTAACACATCATTTCCCTTTCTAGAGTGTATCAGAAATGGAACTTTCCATATCTACAACTCTTCAACTGAACAGTTTTTAAAAAATAGGCTGCTACCAAAATTAATAAAAACAAATTACACAACGCATCATGTATTTACTCACCTTTTGTAGCGTTCCTTAGGATCGTCATATCTGTGTATAGAGAAGAACAAGAAGGTAGAAATTCCTTCTTTAGCACCATGGCTTCAATCCGCAGGGAATAGCTGGAAAACAAGAAGCAGAGCTGTAGCGTGTGACGCTGTAGACCTAAGAACCGTGCCCTGCCAAGAGCAGTGATGGGCGGTCCTTACTTTGGCACCTGGATTAAGCAGTGCAGAAAGGAGTCTGCCAGGGACAGCTTGGCCACATCTCCACTGAATGCCTTTAGTTTCTTTATCTGAAAGACAAATGGAAAAGGGGGTCAAGGAAAAAGGACCAATGATTGAAATACAACATTATTTTAAATTCCATCTTAGAATTCCTTTCAGAAAATAAGGATTTCAGAGCTAAATTCAAATTAACAAAAATGCAGACCTAAGAAAAGAGAAAAGAAAGTCATCGACTAGTTTGTTGTTTCAAAGAAAAAACCCAAACAAGCAAGTTAGGGAGAGGAGAGCTGGGTCACTCATGTGGGTATAAACAGCCCCACACAAACCAGAGAGCTGGAGCCACTGGAGTGAGTCCTCAGGGGGTTACTAAGGGAGCCAGAAAGATCAGGCCAAGGATGAAAATGTTGAGTAAGTCATAAGCTGGAGGGGAGATTCCTGTCTGGAAAAAAAAGAAGAGGCTCGATATATATAGTTACTATAGCAGAGCCTAAGTCACAAATGAAATGTCTTATTATTTTGAGTACTTTGGATATAAGATACTTAGACTGGGGGGCCTAACACAGATCTTCCTTCAGAGGTCACGTTCCCCTTCATGTTTGCAGCTTTATAGGGAGGGATCACTGGATGTGGAGGTGAGCACACACTGGCTTTCCAGCAAGAAGCTAGAGAGGAAAATGTCTTAAACAACTGAAAGATGTCAAGATCTTCCCCTCTGAAAAAGAGTCAGGTAAGGATCAGGAGAATCCCACTTCTATAAATTAAGACAAGAAGCATCTATGCTCCAGCCCTCCAGGCACATACTACAAACACAACAAGATGAACCAGGCATCTACACAAGGTGATGGAATCATAGTGAGTATCACTTGCATCTGCTGCTCATCTTTATTTCCGAAAATGTCCACAATGAACATGTACTAGTCCTGTAAAAAGTTAAACTAAACTAAAAGTTATTAAATACACAAGTATTCCTTCAACTGTGGTAAAGGAAAAAAATAGAAGAGTTTTGACACAGGAATATAACAGCTAACAAGGAGGGATGGAGGCATAGAAGGTTCTCAAACTGCGCCTTCCCCACACAGAAAACAGGACCAACCCCAAACACATTCCTGGCCACTGTACTGGAGTTTTCCAACAGAAACACTTCATGGTCAGTAGCACCTTGCGACTGCTAGAGTTTGTAATAACCTGTATGGGAAAAGAGTCTGACAGAGAATAGATGTGTGTATGTGTATAATCCTGAATCACTTTGCTGTACATCTGAAACTAACACAGAGTGCAAATCAACTATAATTAAAAACAAACAAACAAAAAGACTGCTACAGTAAAGCCGACAGTCTATCCTTGTAGCTAACTGTTCCCAGTAAGCACCTAACACTTTATAAAGCTTTCTCTTTCCTACCCCTGGATTATGTTATGTGCCAATATCTCACATTATTATGTGCCCATAATAATAACCTAATTTTTAAACCTCTTGAAAAATAGGAATTAACAGTTCAAAAACTGGGAGGAGGGAGTATTTGCAAAGATCCCCAAACTGAAACACCTGCATCAATTTTTTTCTGAAATGCAAAAGGTAACAGCGCAGATGCACACCTCAGCATCCCCAGTATTAAGTCTGGGCCTTAAGACTACATTTTCTTCCTAATGGGCAGAAAACAGCCATTTATAGAACTGCATTATTTCCCCTACCTTTAGGGCCTCAAAGTGAATTTTTTGTTTTCAGCCTTACTAAGTTTAAGGAGAGGTGGAACTTCTGCATTAGTTAAACCCAAACTAGTGCCTACTTTCTGAACTGAAAAGCCACAGGATGAATTCTGATCCCTCCTGAACTAGAGCCTCACGATTCACCATATATGGGCAGGGGCAGAGTGGAGTTGTCTGTGTCTTATAAAACCACACATGTAGCATGGGCAAAACTTCTGAGAATCACAGCACGGCTTCCTGTCTGAAGCACAAGACCAGGTCATGCTAAGTACACTCGGTAGATATTTCTATTAAACATGTGCTGAACTGTAAATGAACAATGATTAACTGCCTTCTCTTATATAATGAGTGAAAAATGTTTATGGAGTTCAAGAGAATAGTGATACTAAAGATAGTATTTGATTTAAATGCCATGTATACAGTTCTTAATTCCATTTCAAAATGAGATTTATGTTCATTAAGAGGGATTACTGTGCCTTCACAGTGAGGGAGGTAAAAAAGAGAGGTGGACAAACCCTGTAATTATTGTGTATTCTCATCACCATCAAAAAGCATTTATCAAACGTTGTTAGGCATCGTTTTCTTGGCTGAGCCAAGAGACTCTCATTATGACCTGGCTCTGCCCGGTTTCTGCCCTAACAGCAAACAGCCTGCTCCTTAAGACTCATGCATTCCACAGAGCAGGCCTCCTTCATCCCGGCTAAGTCTACTCACATGGCCGTGAAACAGCAGGGTTTCCCACCAAACGGCAGACCCACCCAACAGAAGACCCCAGGGCTTTCTCCTCTCCCAGGAGCAGAGTGAACAAACAAGGTAAGAATGCGGTGATAAAAACATCAGGAGAGGCAAGTCAGCTTGCTGCTACAGACAGCAGCGCCACCTCCAGCCCCAAGTCCCTGACGCTAAGCCGGCGGAGGGGTACCAGCACCCGCAGAGGGCACGGCTCCGCCACGGCCCGCGGCTCCTTGTCAAGCCCCACCTCGGGGCCCAGGCAGGGAACATGCTTTCATTTCTGGGTCTACCATCTCCCTCTTCCCTGGGAACTCACTTGGTAAAGAACCCACCTGCAATGCAGGAGACCCAGGTTCGATCCCTGGGTCAGGAAGATCCCCTGGAGAAGGGAATGGTAACACATTCCAGTCTTGCCTGGAGAACTCCATGGACAGAGGAGCCTGGTGGGGTCGCCAGGAATTGGACACGACCTAGCAATTAAACCACCACCATCTCCCTCTACAAGTTTTAAACACGAGTTTGAGGCAAGATGAACAGAATGTGCCAGATAAAAAGCTTTGTGGTGGAGGGCAGAGGACACCAGGAAACAAATGAATGGGGGTGAACTGGCGGCTGGTCCCGTTCACCAGCTCAGCTACTGCTGACACTCACACTGGTGCCTCGGTTCCCTGTGACAGCGGAGGTGACGCAGGCCTGGGGCGCTGGCCTGGAGCAGCCAGGGGGTGGGGAACCCTTGTCCTTCCGTCCTCAGAGGGAGGTTGCAAGGGTGGCCTGGGAGCTGCCCAGGGTTAGATGAGTCAGGCCAAGCCCCCCGCCCTCCAGGGCCCGTCTGTCCTGTGGCATCAGACAGGGTCTCGTCTGTCACCCGAGGAAGCTTACAATGTCACTGTGAATATCAAATGAAAAAAATACAGCCAGCCACCACGGGGATGATTTACCGACTTTCTGTGTGCCCAGAGCTGAGCCAAGCACTCGCTCCCTGTTAGCCTCAGCTCGTGCCGGGAACACAGGGCAGGCAGTCAGCGCATGGCCACCCCCGTGCTGAAAATGGGCACGGGATGTACCCCACGGGCTGAGCAAGGCACAGTCGTGCGCCCGCTGATGCATTTATTAGCGTATTTCTGCCACAGTCCTCAGCCTCTTTAACTTGGCCCTGCCTCCTCCTTGGCCTCTTCTCCAGCCTCCGCCCTCCACCTGGGGCTCTAGGGTTGCCCCCGTCATGTCGGGGTTCCGGGGGGTGGCCAGAGCCACCCAGCACTCAGCAAAGCGAGCCTGTCCCTGCAGGGGCAGCGGACGGGAGGTGGCTCCTCCCTGGGGAGGCACACAGCCCCCAGGGAGGGGCTGGGGGAGCGCTGCTGGGCAGCCTGGGGGACTGTTGAGGCGTTCCTGCAGGAAGCTCGGCTCCGGAGGAGGGTGTGCCTGGCAAAGGCCAGGAGGCGGGAATGTAAACGAGCGGAGTGTGACCGAACTTGTCAGATACACAGACCTAGGGGACCCTGCAGGGGGAGGGACGGCGGGTCTCGGGGCTGGGAAGGCCCTGCGGGACCCCAAGGCCTCAGCGGGACCCCCAAGGCCTCAGCGGGACCCCAAGGCCCTGCAGGACCCCAAGGCCTCAGCGGGATCCCAAGGCCTCAGCGGGACCCCCAAGGCCCTGCAGGACCCCAAGGCCTCAGCGGGACCCCAAGGCCTCAGCAGGACCCCAAGGCCTCAGTGGGACCCCAAGGCCCTACAGGACCCCAAGGCCTCAGCAGGATCCCAAGGCCTCAGCGGGACCCCAAGGCCTCAGCAGGACCCCAAGGCCTCAGCAGGACCCTAAAGCTTCAGCGGGACCCTGTCTTGTCTCTGGGGTCAGCTGATCGTCTGCGGGTGAGAGTGCCTGGGGATCCTCATGGCAGTGCTGGGTGGGTTTTGGTCACCTCGTCCTTAACCGCTTCTTCCCTCTGAATTATTCCCACACACAACTCAAAACACTGGGTTCTTTAAAACATGAGAGGTCAGACAGCTAAGTTGCTTCTTTGGAAGACCCCTAAGTCTTCCACAGCCTTTGCATTTGAAGATTTTTCAAATTTAATTTTCAATTGCCTCTGATTTTTAAATTAGGAAGGAAGATATTAAGGAAATCATATTTAACCTCCTCCCTCTTCAGTGGCATAAAGCTGGCAGCCTCCCCTCACGCTTAACTCCCACTGAGTTGGAAATTCAGAGCTCTGTTAGGAATTACAGGAGCAGTGCTCAGGAGCAGGCATGAGAAATGCCCAAGCAGGAATAAGATTTCCAGAGCAACCAAATCTTCTTAAAAACTCAATTCATTAAAACTATCCATCCTAATAAAAGGTCTTGAGCACATCTGAAACACAATACTGTAAAGCAATTTAGTTCCATTACAAAGAAAGATTCTGGAATGCCATTCTTCACAAAAATGATTAAGGAGCGTTCAGCAGGTAGGATCCAGGGTGAACTGTTAGCTAACATACTTTACCCTCAATTCTGTAAGACCCTTTACTAACAGTAACAAATGCTGTTAACTAATCCTGGCTTTGGAAAATTACAATTAATTTGTGAACAGAAACCTGAGGTGAAGAGAGCAGCTCAGAATACCTAAACATCCAGTTACCCACTAAGACCCTCAGTTTGGCATTGTGAGGTTATCACTGACGGAAAAGAAAAAAGCATAAATACATTTTTTTTGGTTATTAATGGCACTAAAATCAAGTTCCATAAATTATGTCTGGGAAAAGGAGAGAGACTAGGGAGGGAGGAACCAGCAGCATATGGAAAAGGGTAACTTACACTTTTTACTTTATAAGACTTTGTATTATTCAAATAACACGTATTTATTTAGCCTTTCACTAAATTTTTTTCAAGGGTCCCTTATTCAGAAATAGTACCACAATTTTGGAAGGTTCTACAAAACTGTTTTTCTCTTTTTTTATCCTATCAAGCTCCTAATCATGCAAAGATTCAGTTAATTCAGTCCCTCCAAAATCAGTAACTTTACTTATACTGTGGTACTATATTGTCACCATAGCCATCTCCATCTTCAGTCAATTAATATATACAACATCTATTAACAATTTACCTACCTCTTAGTTTTTAGAGCATCTTTATTCAAAAGTGGTCGGTCTTTCCTTTTTTTAAAAAAAACATGCATTATCAAACAACCCCAGGTACACCCTAGGCAAAGATCACCTTAGTTGACAGAAAAGGGAACTAACATTTATTGAGCTCCCCTGTGCCAAGTACCACGTTAGATGCATAACGAGGGCTTAATCATCTCGACAATTCAATGAGGTAAGCCTCATTATCCTCATTTTATAGGTGAGGAAACTAAAGTTCACAGGACTTAAGAAACTTGCCCGCTTTCCCAATTAAGGGAAGGAAAGTCAATTTAAACCTAGGTTCTTTAACTCCATAACTCGTACTCTTTCTACTGGGTAACTTTTTACTGTTACAAGAGAAAACTCGGGCTCTGGGTAAAAGAGCATCATTCCATGTGAGTTCTGACATTCCTAAAAAATATGAAGCTTTTATTATCGCTCTTAACATCAAAAACTCATGCCCCAAATTCCTTACCTCCTCTGACTCTGGCAAAAGCTTAAGAAATTCTCGCAATGTCTCTGATCCATAGTGTTCACTCTTTCCTTGATGGATATCTTCCACGATGGACGGAGGAGACCTTGAAAAGACAAGAATCAGATTCCATTTCAGCTGCTGGAGGGCCTGAGAAACACAAGCCCGTGGAAATGAAAACAAATCACCTCCACCCTCCTCTCCATCCCGCCTCCCTCCCTGTCAGGCAGGTGGTTTTGTGTCAGTGATCGTAACAGCCCCCCTACCACGGGGAGCTGGGGATCCTGACATACCGGAGGTCCCTTCCACAGAAAACCACCCTCAGGCATCCCAGAGAGGCTGAAAGTGCCAACAGCTACCGGGCATCTTCTTTGGGAGAAGAAAAGCAGTTCGGTCAACCTCCTGGAGCCAGAGCCCTCTCTTTTCCACGTTAGCACGCCTGAATTTAACCACTCTTTGACTCACGTGTCCATCCTCCACTAACGGGGCAACCCCTCAGGTGCATTTATAAATTCCCTGACATGTCAGGCTTGAATAGATGCCTCAAGGCAATTCTCCCTGAACTCCAAGCGACTAGATTATGCTTTTATGGAGGAAAACAGCAGAAAGTTACACACACTTGGTGACTCCTCAAGCCACGCGCCTAAAACAGTGTGAAGGGATGAGGGACACCTTCCCTCATTAGGGAGCGTTTCAGCTCACACCCAGAGTCTGATGCTGACAGCAGAGGTGTGACCAAAGTTTCAAATGTGTGCGAACATCTTACTTCTTAAACTGCTTAAGAAATATCCCAATGTTCATGCTCCGCTTCGCATCCAAGAGAGTAATCTGGAAAAAAAGATAAGAACACATAAGATTGTTAAAGTGTGAACGAGAAGAGTTGGAGGCTGCTGAGCCTGTGCTCCAGAGCCCAGGAGCCACAACTGCCGAGCCCACGCGCCGCAGCTACTGCAGCCCGAGCACCCGCGCCCCGCAGCGAGAGGAGCCCCGCAGCGAGAGGAGCCCCGCAGCGAGACGCCAGCACCCAGCAGAGAGCAGCCCCGCGCTGCAGCCAGGGAGAGCCCGCACAGCAGCGAAGACCCAGCGCGGCCTAAACAGATGGAATTATCTCTCTAAAAAGAGTTGTAGAAGAGAAGCAAGACCTATCAAAATACAACATAATGTATTAATATAAGAGAATAATCTTAATGTATTAAAGTAAGAGAATAATTCCAGTATGTAAATATGCAGATTGATACCTAATATAGCTTCAAAATATTATCTCCCCAAGCTTTCTGCGATATTTCCTTAATGGTAACAATCATATATACATATATATATATATATTATTTATATATCATATATATATATATATATATATTGGCCAAGCTGCAGGGCTTGGGGACCTTGGTTTCTTGACCAGGCATCGAATCTGGGCCCAAAGCAGTGAAAGCACTGAGCTATCCATTGGACCGCCAGGGAATTTCCATATAGATCTATTTTAATATTGCACAATCGTAAATAAACTAATTTGCTAAATTTTGCAATTTCCTCTTAGAACAATACAGCCCACATTTAAAAGCCCCAATTTGGAAATAGATGTCTTAGCATAACAAGAATCATATGAGATTTGAACTCTGAAGATATTGCGGCATGAGCTCCAACCCTGATTTACGGATGTTAGAGGACCAACACTGTTATTTTCAAAAACGTAATAAAATTCTTAATATTTTTCTAAACAAAAATTTTATTTTCATTCAAAGAGACTATATAGATCCAGTAGCCCTTTCAAAGGAGGAGGTAAGAAAGTGTTTTATACTTTTTTCAGAATTTAAAAGGGAATTTACAAGGGAAAACTCCTAGGCTGTATTTTGCCAAGTCTAAGATGCTTTTTTTTTTGGCATGTGAACATTTCTGGCATCCTCGCACCATCCCGCTCCATCCACATGGGATGTGAGTCAACCCTCTCTCCAGCGTGTCCTGCCCGTTAGTCACTCAGTAGCTATGGGTTTCAGGGTTATTGGCATGGTACCACAGTGCTTGCGCTCACAATCCTTGCTTATTTTACTTGGTAATGGCCCCAAAGCACAAGAGTGGTTACACTGGCAACTCAGACATGCCAAAGAGAGGCTGTAAAGAGCTTCCTTTAAGTGAAAAGGTGAACGTTCTCAACTTAATAAGGAAAGAAAAAACTCACATGCTAAGGTTGCTAAGATCTATGGTCAGAAAGAATCTTCCACCCAGGAAATGATGAAGAAGGAAAAAGAAATTCCTCCTAGCTTTGCTGTTGCACCTTAAATTGCAGAAGTTACAGCCACAGTGCATAAGTGCTTTGTTATGCTAGAAAAGGCATTAAATTTGTGCCTGATATTTTGAGAGAGACCACATTCACATAACTTTTATTACAGTACATTATTGTTCATGAAATAAAAATTCATATTCTAAGGCAAATCAAGGAAAATGTAAACATAATTTTTTTTCTCTGTTCTTTGACCTCCTCCTTCTCCTTTAGTATATATTGTGTATCTGTCTTACACATCGACCAAAACTCCCCATCGGCAAAAATACCTGCTCGCCCATAAAAGGCAATATTCTCTTGGCATCAACGAGATAACTCCTTAGGAGATAACCTTCCTTCTTAATCTTCTAAGGGGCCACCATGACTCATCACTCACTGTTTGCTTTGTATGGGTAGATCTGGATTGTGTAGAATGTACAGCCCTCGGTCTCAAAAACTGATACAACTGTGCTCTTATGTGTAATGAGAGGAGCAGTTCTCAGAGCTTTCTGAGAGGCCATTCCCGGGTTACAGTCCTCAATTTGGCTCAAATAAAATTTTCTGTCTTTTTTAGATAAATTTTGTTCGGCAACATCGTAACCGTTCTATTTTACTATTCCTTATTGTTGTTAAGCTCTTACTGTGCCTAACTGATAACTTAAAATTTATCACAGTTATGTACAGGAAAAAAACACAGCACAGATCCTCAGCTTATGTCCCGATAAAACCATCATCAGTTGAAAATACTGAACATGCACTTAATACACCTGAACTACTGACATCACACCTTAGCGCAACCTACTTTAAATGTGTTCAGAACCTTCACATGAGCCTACAGTTGAGCAAAATCATCTAACACAAAGACTATTTTATAATCAGGTGTTGAACACCTCCTGGAACTGACGGAATGCTGTACTGAAAGTGGAAAACACCGTCTGTTGGTGTGCTGGCTTCTTCCTCTCGAGATGGCATGGCTGACGGGAGAAGCCACACCACCGCTGCCCAGCATCAGAAGACGGGACTGTACCACAGATGGCCCGTGGGGAAGGGCCAAAACTCAAAAGTCCAAGTACGGCTTCTATGAATGTCTGTTGCTTTCATACCATCGTAAGGTTGAAAAATCTTAGTCAAAAACATCATGGGACCATATACAGAGTTTGGTACTATTCATGGTTTCAGGCATCCACTGGGGGTCTTGGGAAGTATTCCCTGCAGATAAGGGAGAACTACTGTAATAATTGGGGAGGCTTTATCAGACTGAAAATTAGAACCTTTTATAGAAGGGCTTCCCTGGTAGCTCAGATGGTAAAGCGTCTGCCTACAATGTGGGAGACCTGAGTTCGATCCCTGGGTTGGGAAGATCTCCTGGAGAAGGAAATGGCAACCCACTCCAGTATTCTTGCCTGGAAAATCCCATGGACTGAGGATCCTGGTAGGCTACAGTCCATGGGGTCACAAAGAGTCAGACACGACTGATCGACTTTTTTTCACTTTCTTTCTATAGAAGGTAGTAGTAGCAGTGTCAGTCACTTAGACGTGTCCAACTCTCTGCGATCCCATGGACTATAGCCCGCCAGGCTCCTCTGTTCATGGGATTCTCTAAGCAAGGATATTGGAGTGGGTTGCCATGCCCTCCTCCAGGCGATCTTCCCAACCCAGGGATCGAACCCGTGTCATCTGCATTGCAGGCAGATTCTTTACTGTCTGAGCCATCAGGGAAGCTCCTTTTTAGGGGGTGGGTATTGTTAAACACAGAAGCCATTTCTTTGGAAGTAAATATTCTAGTCAAGGCTATGGTTTTTCCAGTGGTTATGTATGGATGTGAGAGTTGGACTGTGAAGAAAGCTGAGCACCAAAGAATTGATGCTTTTGAACTGTGGTGTTGGAGAAGACTCTTGAGAGCCCCTTGGACTGCAAGGAGATCCAACCAGTCCCCCTAAAGGAGACATCCTAGTGTTTCATTGGAACTGATGCTGAAGCTGAAGCTCCAATTACCTTGGCCACCTCTAAAGATGATCCGCACCCTGATGCTGGGAGGGATTGGGGGCAGGAGGAGAAGGGGATGACAGAGGATGAGATGGTTGGATGGCATCACCGACTCGATGGACATGAGTTTGGGTAAACTCTGGGAGTTGATGATGGACAGGGAGGCCTGGCGTGCTGCGACTCATGGGGTTGCAAAGAGTCGGACACGACTGAGCGACTGAACTGAACTGAACTGATTCAGCCAGAATATCTGGAGGAGACAGAACCTTAAAATTCTCCCATTTTCCCCATTTATTTTTTGGAAGAGGGAGACTACCTAAATAGGAATGCTCTTTCTTTCCAAATGTATGTGATTCATTGTGAACAGGAAAGAATCAGGTTTCATATTAAATTCCTGATCTCTGGGCCTACTTCTAAGTTTATAAGAGGCAGCAAGACTGTTAACCAAAGTTAATGAAGTTAATGGGACTTCCTGGCTAAAAGGTTAAATTTTTACAAGAGTATGGTTGCCTGCTTTTGAAGACTAATCTTAAACAATCACATTATTTACTATCTGAGGGGTTTATTTCATCTTAACACAATCACCTGCCAGCCATAAAATAAACTCCCAAGCTAAAAGGACAGGCTCCTTATTGGAATCCTACGCAGTTCAAGTTCAGTGTAGGAGGGGAGAGGAGACGGGAGAGAAAGGGCGAGAATAAAACCTGTCTCCCTTCACATCCTCTAAGAGGAGAGCTTACACCAAAAAGAGGAATCTGGATTTCAGACAGAAAATGATGTGCTTATTAGAATTCACAACTAAAAAGTCAGAGCATGCACACTGATCTGGCTGTTTATGTATCTGAAGAGCTTTTTCTGCATTCATATCTACCCAGAATGAGGACAAAACTTCTTCTATATTTTTTCATTAAACTACCACCTCCTGCTATATCTCTTACCTTGACGGCAGCACCCTCCCCCAGCCCCACCCTCAGCCTCTTCAGCCATCGACCCTTGGGGACTCTGCGTGCTCAGTCTAGACCTATTGCTACTGCTGCTGGAAAAGCGGTGGAGAAATCCCTGTCATTGTTCCTATTTCACAGATAAGGAAACTGAGGCTTAGGGATGTCATTTTATACCTTCCCAAAGCCACAGGCTCTCTCTGCTTCCTATTCACCTAGTTCTTGTGACGTTCCTTCTGCTGAGGATACAGGAATCCAGAGAAATAGCGAAGGTCCCCACCAGCCCAGTATTCACACTGAGGTGCTTTTCCAGGAATGGCCTGTAGAGAGCCGTCCACAGGGCCTGGCAAAAGCGCCGGTGACCCTAGGGCTGTACGCGTGGGACAGAGGACAGCACCCAGGTTCCCACCAGCTGAGACGCCTGCCGGGAGCGGAGCTCTGAGCCAGGGGGCGCGGGGCGGGGGCCACGCCTGGGGCAGCAGCGGTCCCCACAGCCTGAAGTGGAGCTTCAGGGCCTGGTCCATCATTAGAGCGGCTGCTCGGGGGAAACCGGGGCCGGCCAGCACCGAGCACCGTAAAGGGCAAACAGCGCCCGGCCTCCTGCAAAGCGCAGGACAGTGAGGCGGCCGAGAGCCCTGCGGGGACCGCCTCCGCTCTGCCCGGCGCGGGCAGCCTCCTCAGAGGGCGCCACCCGTGAGCCTGCCAAAGCGGTGTCATTACACGGTCCTTTGAAGAGGGTTATCACGACGCGACGCGTGTAAATTAGCTTATCTCACTTCCCCAAAGGCTGGCCGGCAGTGTAGGGCGGGAGGTGCTGCTGCTCTGAGTCACCCCCAGGAGTGCACTCCAGCGGCCCAAGAACGGGGTGACCGACCCGGCCCCTCCCTCCCCACCAGGTCAGTCAATCCTAGCGACTCCTCGGCACACCACAGCCTGCAAGGCCGGTGCCCTGGGCGTGCACAGAGCTCATGACCGTCCCCACGAAGGGCCTGCCTGCGAGTTCACTACCCCCGGTGCACAGGGGAGCCGAGATGCGAGGGCAGGAGCCAGCTCACCGAGCAGCCAGCAGCCCTAGCAACAGTCTCCTGCAGGCCGCCAGGTCAGGGCTCCGGCCCCTCTGCAGCCCTGAAACGGCAGCGCTGTCTCCGCGCTCAGGGAAGCTGGTGGAACGCCTCCTCCCGCCGCCTTCCTGGTAAAACCTCCAACTGAGCGCTTCTCCTTTCTTCTACCATTCTTACACTCTCATCCACCTGCTCCAAACTCTGCCTCTCATATTCATTACAGGAAGAAGAAACTTTTATTTTTAATTGTGGTGAAACACACACATGCTGTGCTGTGTTTAGTCGCTCAGGCATGTCTGACTCTCTATGACCCCGTGGACTGCAGCCCGCCAGGCTCCTCTGTCCGTGGGATTCTCCAGGCAAGAAGACTAGAGCGGGTTGCCATGCCCTCCTCCAGGGGATCTTCCCCACCCAGGGATCGAACCCAGGCCTCCTGCATGGCAGGAGGATTCTTTACCAGTTGAGCTACCCAGGAAGCCCCAAAATACACATAGCAGTTACCATTCCACCATAAGAGTTAACCATTTTTAAGTGTGCACTTCAGCGGTAATAGGTACACTCACACTGTTGTGTAAACATCTCCAGAACTCTTCATCTTGCAGGCTGAGGCTCCGTCCCCATCACACACTGACTTCCCTCCCCGCCCCTAGCGGCCACCTCCTACTTGTCTCAGACTTCAGAACCTTCTGGGACTAGGACAGAAGTTGACAAAGAATGACTGATACCTGAATTACTACGTGGGAAAATAACATTACTTTCCCCAAATTCAGAAAAGCCAATCTTCCTTCCTTCCTCCCTCTCTCTTTCCCATCCTTCCTTTTTCTAATAAGCAATTTTAATTCTTTCTTACGTGGTATGATTAATGAACAGTAATTGTAATATCACTACAGACACCACAGTGAATAACCTCAAGTGTTTCAACGTTTACATTTTTTTTCACGTTTCAGTTTTATGGACATGTAATTGAGAAATAAAATTGTAAGAAATTTAAGGTATACATGGTGATTTGATATATATATATATATATACATTGTATGCTGATATACAGTCCCCTCATCTAGTTAAATAACATCCATCACCTACCATATTCTCTTTTGCCCACGTGTGTGTGTGTACAGTGAAGAGCTACTCTCTTAGAAAATTTCAATTATAGAATATAGTGTTATCAACTAGTCAGCAGGTTCCACATCATGTCCTCAGACCCTACTCATCTTACAGTTTTCTCTGTGAACACCTATTCTGACCCATCATATTGATGTCTTACACAACAGCCCCTTTGCTCCGTTGGCTCAGTTCTGGCAGTTCAGTTTACTTTCTTTGGAGGATACCAGATGGCTAGGACTGTCTTTGCCTTCAGAGCATTTCAGATTCTATAGGGAGACTAATACAGCCCTAATTAGCCAGCTCTGGGGGGCTGAAGAGTAGCGCTAACAGATGGACAGGGGCTTCTCAAACCTGAGACCACTAAACTCGGGAAAGAATACGGAGTCTGAGTTGAATCTCTTTATTACTATCCCCAATAATACTGTGTGTTATTTCTAGTTACTTTATTATAGTTTATTATTGTAGCATCTGTAGCCTCTTCAAGTTAATTTTTAGCTAACAAAGATACACAGACAGTATCTCATAACCTTTTCCCCCTTACTAAATGTTCTAATTTACTATTTTAGATGTTGCTCTTCCTAAATTTAGCGATTCTCAAATCCAGTTCTTCCCTGTCTCCCAGTAACTTCTTCCTTCAGAGTATAATGGAACTTATTTGTAATGCTTTATAAGCTCTTTAAAGCCAGAGCCGACTGCATAATGGCAGGTCATTTCTGTAGGAGGTTATCACATTTCAAGGGGACATAATCAGATTCGTGGTATGTCTGAGTCTCCAGAATTATGAGCTGTGTGGCAGCAGATTGGAAAGCCACACATCCAGGCTCAGGATGGGCCTCCTTGGCTGTACATGCTCCACATGCATGCTTCAGCTTGCAGAGTTTCCACCCTGGACTCCACTGACTACTGAGGGAATCGGAAGATGTATCACTGGTCTGTGTTAGACTATCATTCTGCTGGGCTGTAACTTCTCTAGAAGAAAATCTAATGAGGGAATAAAATAGCATGTACTGTATTCTTTTGCCAAAAAAAAAAAGTATATGTAATACTTCTTACTTCGAGCCATGTTGGAGATAGCATGAAAAATGGAAATGAATTCTGGACCCTCTGTGATGTGACAATATTACCTAAGTGAAGTCTTCCCTTAAATCCATCTACCTTCACTACTTATCCTGAGTGCTGAAGAGCTGAAGAGTTAGATCACCTTATAATACAGTTATGGTGATTTAATTTTTCTTTCTAGACGGCTGTCTCTCAGATTAGGACCTACATGTGTTAGAAGATTTCTGCACACCCACCATTCACAGCAGCATTATTCACAAAAGCCAAAAGGTGGAAGTGACCCAAGTGTCCATCAAAGATGACGAGATAAACAAAATGTGATAAATATACGCCTGCATGCTCAGTCACTTCAGTCGTGTCCGACTCTTTGTGACGCTCTGGACTGTAGCCCACCGGGCTCCTCTGTCCATGGGATTCTCCAGGCAAGAATACTGGAGTGGGTTGCCATTTCCTCCTCCAGGGGGTCTTCCTGACCCAGAGATCAAAACTGAGTCTCCTACAACTCCTGCCTTTGCAGGCAGAATCTTTTACCACTGAGCCACCTGGGAAACCCTGTGATATATACGTGCAATGGAATATTAGCCTGAAAATTCTGGCACATGTTACAACATGGATGAACCTTGAAAACATTGCGTTAAGTGAAACAGTCCGGTCACAAAAAGACAAATACTGTGTGAGGTACCTAGGGTAGTTAGACTCATAGAGACGGAAAGGAGAAGGGTGGCTGCCAGGGGCTGGGAGAGAGGACAGTGGGAACAGGTTTAATTTTGCAAGATGCAAGGACTTCTATGGATGGATGCTGATGGTGGCCATTCAACAATGTGAATGCTTCCATGCTACTCAACTATACACTTAAAAACTGTTCAGAGAGCCTTCCCTCATGGTCCAATGGCTAAGACTGTGTGCTTCCAATGCAGGGGGCCCAGGTTCAATCTTTGGTCAGGAAAGTAGATCCCACATGCTGCAACTAAGACCTGGCCCAGCCAAATAAGTAAACAGCTTTAAAAATTGTTAAGAGGGTGAATGTTATGCTATGTACATATCACCACAATTTAAAATATAATTATTCACTTTCAGGTTTTTTGTATTTTTTTTTTAAGTTAAAGGAAAAAAAAAAGAAAAGTAAAGGTGTACCTAGAGTAAAGGGAGGTGACGAGAAAGACTCTTTTGCCTGAATTTTAGATCTGGCCTAAGAAGTAGGCATTTCTGCTTCTGCCTTAATTGGGAAAAGATGTTACAAGCCCCTCCTGTTCCTTCCATCAGTGGGTCTTCATCCCTCTTGAAGTCACAAACATACAACAGCAAGTTCCCTACAGCCTCTTGAATATCTGGCCAGCGGCCTCCCTGGGGGCCTGATCCGCCAGACCCCCTTCTGTCTGCGATGGGCTTTCCTGAAACACGCGCTCTGACTCCGGGCCCCCATCCACTCTCTCCTTCAAAGTGCTGGAAGGCCAGAAAGCAGAGCCGGGGAACAACTGTGAGGATGACCTATTGTCCAGCAGGAGCCTCTGCTGGAAGTGAGGTCACAGGCCAGGGTACTGAAGAAATGCTCTCCTGCTCCTTCTGATGCTGGAACGATGCACTCAGAAACAAAAGGTCTTTGCGTAAAGCAAAGAGCAGGGAAAGCCAGGTTCAGCACGGAGGACACTGAGCATGTCCTGAAGACCTTCTCTCACATGTCTCACGGCTCACTCCTAGGGTTCTCCACATTTTATAAGAGATAGACTCTTGGCTGTTTCAACAGGGGACCATACAGCCAGTTTCAAGAGTCCCCAAACAGAGAAAAGAGGTCAATACTGCCAGCTCAAGAATTCAGCAATGTGGAGAGCTATTACTTCATTCCAGAGCCCTGCCCAATCTCTTATCTAGTCAGCTCTATCTCTAACCTATTTTCCTTGCTCCTTTCCAACAGATTAAAAGATAATGCATTTCTATTGCCCTTATTTTGGGGGGGGGGTGTCAATGTTCTTTTACCTCTTGGTTTCCTAATTACTTCTTCTAGCAAGTAGAGTTGTTTTAATTTATCTCCATGTTTCTAAACAGAGAGTACTTACAAATGTCATTTTGCCTCAGTTTCTATAAGATACGGTGACCTGTTTCTCTGAGGTCATGCTTTCACTTAACTTCTCAGAACTTCCTAGCTTTATATTTTTCTCAAAGTTAGTTTGTGTTCACTGGAAACATGCTTCCTAGAAAGTCTATCTAAAAATAGCATTATGCTTTGGCTGTCAGAAATCTCTGTTCCACAATAGCCAAGATTTAATTAGGAGGTCAGAGGAATACAGACCACCTCAAAACACTTGTGGAAAGAAAACTGGAGGGAAAAACAAAGATAAACGTCTAAGGATGTACATTACTTAATGATGTTATTTAATAAAAGGCATTTTGTCTCAGAGAGCTCCAGTTAATGTCAAATAACTGAGTTCGGAAGCTCAGTCTTGTTTCAGCGGAGACTAATAAGACCGGACTTCAGCGGAGCTCTTCCCCCCGGGGTGCGGGGGGCGGGCGTGGGACACGCAGATGTGCTGGAGGCAGGGCTGGGCTGGGCTGGGAGGCGAGCAGCGAGGCCCCAGACAGCATGTTCTCCGCATGAGGTCATGGTCCTCTGGGACGTCTGGGAGGATACGGCTCGCAGGCCTCTAACACTTTCTTGCTACTTAGCTCAGGCTCATCATATAGCCCCCCCCCCCCCCCCATTTTCAGAGCATGTTCACTTGGGTTATGTCATTTCTCAGTGATTCCAGCAGGTTTTGGAACGGAGGCACATACCCAAACACAAAAGCGCGCAGCATGAGGAGAACCGCCCCTCCGTGGGTCACTCTTACCTCTTCTCTGGCCTCCCTGGAGGACGAATTTAACGACCCTCCCCTCCTGGAAGGGGAGGCCTTGGTGGCATCTTCCTGCTGCCCAAACAGCTCTTCGACCGTCTTGGTGTCGATCTGGTAGTGATGCTGCTGGCTGGCTGCCAAGGTCCAGATGTTGGTTTTGCCCCGAACTTGCTCTTCTGGAATGGTTTTCCAATAAAAGCTTCTCATCCGCTTTTTCTTACCAAGCTGGCTGTAGCCGTTCAGGTGAGAGTTTGGGGGTAGTCCCGGAGGAGGCGGGGGCACCGGAGGCGCCCCCGGCAGCGGAGGGGGCGGGGGCGGGGAGGGAGGAAAGCCCTCCCCCGAGTACGGACCGAGCGGCGGGGGCGGGGGCGGCGGCGGCGGCGGGGGCGCGGGCGGTGCCTGCCCTGTCACGAAGCTGGCCGCCATGGCGGTGTTCCCATTGCCTTTATCGCTGACCAAGGAGACACAATTCATAACATGCATAGCACCGTCGCCTTCTAAGGACGGAATTTCTTGACCTTGGGGAAGCAGACACAGCCATCAAACTTGTGCCATGCTTCTCCATCTGCTAGCAGGCCGCCAGAGAAAAGGCAACGGGGTCGTGTGTCGTCTTCCAAACCTGCAAAGATAAAACAACTTTCAATTCAGTTCAGAACACTACCACATGGCCTCTCCCTTCCGAGGCCGCTGCCTGTCCTCCCAGAGTAGCTGGGTGTTAAAATCAATGAGGGGCCGCAGGTCCAGAGGAGCACGGAAGGGACTAACAGTTTTCTAAATGTGAACCAAATTTTACTACCTGGAAATGCTGCCAAAGCAGCAATGGTAAACCCAACCTGGACCTTCCATTGACCAATAAAACATATTTACCGAGAACCTGTGATAGGTTCAGCTCACTTTCTGAATAAGCTACTTGTTCACTAACGGGCTCGTTTCCTTGGGGCCGTGGATCTCCCATCCCTGGGGAGCTTACCCAGATGGCTGCAGCCTTAGTGACTCTACCTTTCTCCAGCAAGGACGTGTCCCCGGGTCAGCGGGTCAAAGGGCATCCTCCACCTTGCACATATGATAAAATAATGGCCAAACCTTCTGCCAGAATCAGGGCCACCATCTTCTACCTATACTTCAAGACGCTGCTTCCCCACAGAGGAAAGAATGCCAGGCATGAAGATGAAAGGTTCCAGCTCTAAACCAAGCTTTCTTGCTTACAATTTTAGAAGGGCCACTTACCCTCACTAGACTTGGGCTTTCTCATTTGTAAATTTAGGAGGTTGGGATTGACCTCCACCATCGCTTCCGAAGCAGTTGTTTTGGGCTCCTGTTAAGACACTCTGTACACCATCAGACCATTTCTCTGCCTCTTCTGCTCCATCTGACACTATTAGCAGAGCAGACACCGGCACGAAAGGGGATGTGCCTGAACCACGCCTGTCACTGTAGGTGGAAAGCTTTACCGCCTGAGCTACCAGGGAAGTCTCCTTACACCTGTCACATGTCTACCCCGCATCCACTCAAGCCACAGACTTATCTCAGTAGCTTGTGTTTTTATTGACCTTTAAATGTTTGTTTTTGGTGTTGAGCTGTTGCGGAACCTGGTGTGAAAACAGGGGTCAAAACAGTTATATTTCTTCAGCTATGAGGACAGGTGAGTGGAGATGCAGAACACAGGGTCCTGTGCAGCGCACACCCCACCTGTGTGCACATGCAAAAAGGGGGCTGCTCTGCCCAGGTGATAAAGGGTCACCTGGAGGGGCTTTTTAGCCTGGACCTCTGAGAGCAATCATCCTTCTACAGCATTCACTTACACATCTTCATCAAACACAGCAGAATTCCACAGGAGTAAGTGTTATTAAATGTTTTACACAGAATCATATACAAAAGGCAGGCTTGCCTTGGGAGTAAGAGGGATGACTCCAGAAACAGAGTCTCTTCCTCAGACCCCAGGTCTGCTACTTCTTTGGGGGTGCAACCTGGGGTGACGTAGATTGTTTAACTTACATTTCAGCATCCTCCTCTGTATTCCACACTGTAAGCATACACCGTTCCATTGGTCTGTATGAGATAAATGAGCTCATACATGTACACCCTTACCAAGATGCCTGGTACATAGTTAGCTATTACTAACAACTGGTATCAGATGTACATACAATTTCTGTTTATTTTTACAAGTGCTAAATTTGCTTTAAAATACGTGTTGGGTTTATAAGTAAAATGCGAAGTTGCCCTTGGTTACTGGAAACACACCTTTGATATTTCCAATCTCTGCTTCTAAGTTACTAGGTTTGTGACCTTTGTCCTTGTTCAGTACTCAGCGATTGTATATTACATTTCTACCCATTACAAGAACAAATGTGTTTATTAAACATTTAAATATTTAAGTTCTAAAAATTATATATGTGTAGAAAAGAGGAGAATTGGATAAGTTTTTTTTTCAGCATTTTAAACACTTTTAAGTGCACATCAGTGGCATTAAGTACATTCACATTGTTGTGTGAAGTGTCATCATGGGATAATTTTTTAGAAAGTAAAACTGAAAATATTTATCCAGACCAACTTACAACTCACTAGAGATGCAACCAGCTTTCAAAAGGAATTTTCATAATTATCATTAGGGGCATAACTAGGCTGTTTTCATAGTTGGCACCCCTAAAGCAAATGACTCATTGTCAATTACAGTTTATAGTTATATTTGAACTCTTCTTCTCTCAAGACTGTACAGGTAATCTTGGCAGTTTATCCTTACATATTTTAAAATACTTCTGTACATGAAATATCTCATATATAGAAGAATTGCTAATCCTCCAATTCACCTCCAATTCCAGATATGCTGACTTGTTTATAGATTATCCCTGTTAAGAATGGTGATGAGCTAGAAAAGTCCCCGTCCTAGAAAGCAGTAACTCATTTGGTGCTGTTAGTATATGCACAGCTGTGCCATTAAACCTCCCATAGCAAATGTGAAGATACTAATACAGAGTGAGAAAGACTGTGCCCTCAAAGGTCGTGCAACAGCACTGTCTCCTAATACCAAAGCCCCAAAGCATGTGCGTTTTTTTGAGTATAGCCTTTTCTGCAGAGGAAGTACAAGCTTAAAGTTTGTCAAAGTAACAAGTGACATGAGTTAGTTTTGCATGGGCAGGATTCTAACCACTGTTCTGTCTTGAGAAAGAATGCTGTTTTAGAAAGTTAAAGGGACAAAAGAAAATTTACAACATTGTTCCTGGTATGTTGTCTGGCTAATTTTTTCCCAGGGTAACATACAAGGATCCTAGGCCCCCAACAGCTTCTAATGAATGAGTTCTCCAGCAATGATTAGCTAAGATGCTAATGCTTTTACTAGGAGCCTCAATGGGGCTTTGACAGGGCTTCCCCCTTGGGCCACAATTTCCAATGTCAAAGAGATGGCAGGAAAAAGAAAGTGCACAGACATTCTAACCCTTTACACAGTCCCATGAGATATTAAAACAGAGGACACACAAAGAACCAGATTAAAGCTTGTCCGCAGTAAAGATGTAAAGGTGTACTCTCCAAGCCCACTAGAACGTAGGTGGCGCAGCAGCCCCAAAGCAGACTGCTTCACACAGTGGGCAGCTGCCTTCCGGACAATGGAATTAGCTTTCGGCTCTATCTGGAAAACGTCAAGTGTCTCATCAATCTCCCCCAGGGCAAAGAGAGACAAGCTTGTATTTAGCATCTTACCTACAGGTTGGGGACCTCAGCAGCAGGGGGGGGGGCGGCTGATAAGGTTGACAAATGCCCAACCCTGAGTAAATCATAGAGGTGTCACAATCAGTCTCTGAAGATGAGAACTTGTCTTCAAGTCCCCTGACTGCTAATCAGGACCCACTGGGGGTAAATCTGAGTGGAGGTCCCTCCTGGGGAGGTTGTAGCTCAGCTGAGCATCTCCCAACTTTGGGTTTTTAATAAAGGGATGTTTGAGCCGATCAGTAAGCAAAAAGTCTTAGAATGAGAATGTTTATAAGGGTCTTCAAAGGAGCCCCAACTCTCTTGCCTTTGCTCTTGGTATCAGAAACAGTGTTGAAGCTCTTGAAGGGAGTGGGTGGCAGGGAAGAAAAGAATAAGCATATTTCATTTCACAGTGTATTTAGGAGGAAATCATGTTCCTGAAAGCTCCTTCAGGGCTCAGAGCTTTCCTGAAAGAGGGTTAGTAGGGCCCTGTTGCTCAGCTGATCACTCACCCCCTCGGTCAACAATAAGCAAAAGTAAACGCCAGGGAAAACCTACCAGAAAAACCTTTCCCTTTGATTCCCGACTTGTGTCACAGAGGAGGTGGGAGCAGGAAAGCCTGGCCCACACCCTTCTGATGACAAACGAGGGCAGAGCAAGCCTGGTGTGGAGGGAAGAGGCAGAGGAAGCCCCAGCTCTGTCTTATTTGTGGGGAGAGGAGAGGATGGGAAGGGACATTAATTCTAAAACACGGAGTGTTTGCTCCCACCAACTTACTGGGAAAACGCCTCCCCCACCACCTATCTTTCAAAACCTTTCTTGATTATTGAACACAAAACGTCAACCACACAGTGGAACCGGAGCTGGCAACACCCACCCAGCTCTTCACCTTGGCACTTTCACCAGCAGTGAGAAACCCAAGGTGCTTCCAGTCCCCGCGGTTAACCGCCTGTCGCACAACAATCCACAGACACACCAACGCAACACCCTGGGAGCAGAGGGGGAAAACGCCTGTGTTTTGAATGTACATTTTCAGCTTCTCTCAATGTCCCCAAACCAACGGGGGTCGGGGGAGGGGGGAGCACCCGGGCGCCAAAGGATGCTCTAGAGAGAAAAAAGCGCTCGCGACTCACTCCAGGAAGACAACCGTGGGTCAGGAGGGGGTGGGGGTCACAGACGGTCAAACCCCAGGGCAGTTTCTGTGCAAAGCTGTTTGAAAATGGACTCCCGAGGAGTCGGCGTGGGGGACACCGGGACCCGATTTCTTTCTGGAGGCCCAGCAGTTCCCCAGGTCTGCACTGGCGAGCGGTCCACCGCGTCCTGCCACCCCCCAGCCCCCGGTTCGCGCCCCGCCCCAGCCACTCACCGAAGCGCCACCGGCCTGGCCGCACGAAAGGCTCCGCGGGCGCTGCCTCCGCCCGAGTCCCCGGGGAGCCCCGTTTGGCCAGTGCCGCTTGGCCCGCGGGCGCCTGCGCGTCCTTATCTGGGCGGCGGCGGGAGGGGTGAGGGAGAGAGCGCCGGTGCGCGGCCCAGATAGGAGCCCACACGCGCCGCGCAGGCTCCGCGGCGGGCCCGGGGCGCGCGCTGGGGAGGCCCGGCCGCCCTCGACGCAGGGACACGCGGGTCCGTCGGGCCGACGCCGGGGCCCGGCCGGACCCTGCGCCTCCCGGGAGCGCCGGGCGGGAGTCCACCGGCAGAAGGTCCCGGAGCAGCCGCCGCACCGACGCTCCCCTCCCTGGCCCTGCTGGGGTCGGCGACCCCGCCCCGCGCCTCCGGGGCCCCCGCCGATCCCCGGGGCCCCGCCCCGCCGCCCAGCCTGGTTCCCCCAAGCGGAGTGGGGGGCTCGCTCACCAGGGAAAGTGTCACTGGGCTTGACGCTAAAGGAGGGGGTCTCCCAGTTTGCGGGTTCCGCCCGCTCCTCGAATCTCCGCGAAGACACTTTCCCAGGTCCGGGGTCTGGGTCCCGGGCGCGGGGGAGAGAGCCTCACGGCCGCAGTGCGGCGCCGGGCAGAGCCGGCGAGGAGAACTGACTGGAGACGCCTGGTGTTTGGTCAGGGGATTAAACCGGGAGCCCCGGGTCCCCGAGCTGGGGCACCGCGGCGGCTGCAGGTGACCCGCCAGCCCACCGCTTCCTCCCTCAACTTCCACGAGCGCAGGGTTCAACTTCCAACCTGAACTTCGCACGGGCCGAGCGGACGTGCCAGTGCGAGTGCCGCCTTGTCGTCGGTCCGCATCACCCGGACGCCGTCTGGCCAGCCCCGCACCCACTGGCAGGAGGGCCGAGTCGTGGCTCCCGCTGGCCAGGGACCCGGCGCGGCGCCCCTCACTGCGCGCTCTTGGATGGGCGGGGATCCAGTGGGAGCGCAGTTTATGCGAGTCCTCGCAGCTAAAGCTCAATCAGCCAGCCGAGGTTTAACTCGGAGGCGGCCGGGGACCTATCTGGCTCTATGTACGCGGGTCCAGACCAGAGCGTCTTCCCCTCAAGGGGTCGATCGCTGTCCTCTGCGGCCCGGCGACTGCAGCCCAAACCTCCCCAGCCTTCCCGGTGCAGCTCGAAGACAGCCGCGACTCGGCGCCCCAGCACCGGGTCCGGGCTGATCCGCTCCTCCGGAGTCGAGGACTCTCGGTCCCCGGGTACTCCCGAGCAGCGATAGCTCCGTCGGGGCCGCACGACTCACTCACCCGCGGCCGGTGCTCCCCGCGCGCGCTCCTCTCCCCGCCGTCCGCGGCCTCCCAGCGCCGCCGCCTCCTCCCGGCTGCTGCAGCCGCCGTCAGCTCGGGACCGCGAGGGGGCAGGGCGGCGCGGGGCGGGGCGCGGCCGCTGCCTCAGGTAACAATGCTGCAGGCCAGGCTGCTCCCAGCGCCGGCTGCAAAGGGCAGCACGCCCCTTCCTGCTCGGCCCTTCCGCCCTCCCTCCGCGAGCGCCCACGCCGGTGCTGCCTCGTTCACCTGCGCGGGACCCGGGGGGCGTGGTAGCCAGCACCCGAAAGCTGGCGCAGAGCGGCCACCGAGGAAAGTCGGGGGACGGCAGGGGGCAGAGAGGTACGGACTGTTCAGAAGAACCAGGTGTCCTCCTGGAACCAGCAGAGGGAGGCGCCAAGCTGGTTCTGAACCCGCAAGTGGCTCCACAAAGGAGCCTCTGCGACAGCCTCCCCAGCACCATTGCCCGCGCACACGCGCGCGCACACGCATATTAGCACATGCATGCACGCTCAAACCCCGCGCGCACACACAAACGCGCGCCAGGCCACCCTCTGCCCAACACACTCCTTTCTCCCAGGAGCAGGAGTCCTCACTGGGTCGAACTGGCCCAGCCTGCGTGACCGAGTCCAAGCCGGGCCGTAG
The DNA here is from genome assembly GCF_019320065.1 of Cervus canadensis. Classification (NCBI taxonomy): domain Eukaryota; kingdom Metazoa; phylum Chordata; class Mammalia; order Artiodactyla; family Cervidae; genus Cervus; species Cervus canadensis. The sequence goes on from NC_057386.1 coordinate 64,038,499, forward strand.
CTCCCCAAAGGTAGCTTCTCCCTGGCCCCTGCCATTAGGTAAGTTTGTTACTTTTTTTTTTTTTAATCTCCTCAACGATAGTGGTAAGAGAAACCTTTCAGTTATTTATAAAAGAAAAAGTTCACCCCAGGACTGATTGGATAAACAGACGCTGTCTGGGAAAGGCCCCTCACCGGAGGAAACCCGGGAACGGTTTAATCGCATCTTTTTTCGAAGTGATTTGTGACGCCAGGCAGTGAGAAAGGAGTAATCAAAGAAAACTCATCCCGAGCGAAGCGGCTGATGGGAAATCAGCCGCAGGGGTGGGGAGGTGCCCTCTGCGAGGATGAAGTCATTGCTACCTTTGGCTCTGTGCTCGCAGATAACAGACCAGGGCTTATCCAGCTTCTGGTGCCTGAGGACTTCCGCCTTTGTGCCCTGTCCACAGCCCCTGAATTCCCAGGACAGAATTCCCGGCCTCCACGTGGATAGAAAAAGAGAAGCTATTAGGGTAAAACCGAGAACAAACAGCCCCCACCCCCAAACAAAATCCTGCCCAGCAGGCTTACACTACCATCCAGAAAAGTAGATCCAAGGAAGACCATGGAAAATCTCAAGGGTTTAGGAGTGTCTGTTACAGAAGAGAAGGCCTCAAAGGAATACTGATGGCAGAGGCAAAAGTTAAATTACAGAAGAGCAAAGTGAGGCCCTAATGGCATCCTCGTTTCTTTTTTGTTAACCTTGCCAGATGAGGCATCTACAGACACTTCTTGCTCAGCAAGCCCCCTTCCTCACAATGTACTGAGTGTGCATTCTAAAATCAGTCACTTTTATTGAAGGGTCAAGTCCAGTGACCCATCCTCAGTCCTTCAGCCCTTTGATGTCCCTGCAGCATCCTGACCTGCAGGCCTTCTGTCTCTCCGGCCTCCTCTACTGACCCTTCTTGTCCTCTGAGGACAGTAACTGGATTCTTCGAGCTCTTAATTTCCCCTTATCCCATGAGTACTATCTCTGACTTCAACCTACAGGGGTCTAGAATTTGTAGGGCCTGAAGCTTGGATATACAACTCACCAGGGAGCTTTTAAAAGAAAAACAATAAAGACTTACAAACAACACCAGCTAGGTGTCCTAGGAAGCGTCTGGGGAAAGTGAGAGGCATGAAAACGTGAACTCTGAGGTAAATTCACTTCTGCTTTCACCTCTGTATCAGGGAGTCTTGCATCCATACTGTCCCTCTAATGGTTCAAGTCCAAATTCCTTGTCCAAAAGTCAATTCATCTGTGTCTCAAGACTAGTACTCTTCCATCTTCACCCCTTATTTAAAACCTTATTTCTTTTTTAAAGATTTTTTGTTGTGGACCATTTCTTAAGAAGTCTTTATTGAATGAGTTACAATATTGCTTCTGTTTTATGTCTTGATTTTTTTGACCACAAGGCATGTAGGATCTTAGTTCCCCAACAAAGGATCGAACCTGCGTCCCCTGCATTGGAAGGCCAACTCAGTAACCACTGGACCTCCAGGGAAATCCCAAGACCAGATTTTTAAAATTTAAAATCCCAGTTCTCCTCTGGGTTCTTTTTCTCTTTTACATTTTTTATATCTAAGTATTTGCCAGATTTGTTGCTCTTTACTAAGTAGTATCTACTCCATCTGTACTTTATATCCACTGCCACTATACCAGCCCCAGTGAGAGGAAGGAGGAGGTGATGTTTCTTTGCTGTTAGCTGTGTGTCAGGCATCACGCTTGATTCTCACAACCATCCTAGAAATCCTACTTTTTATATTTCCCAGCTTGGACAGTTGAAACTGGACTCTTGCACCCACTGCCTCAGCAATCTTTCTGCCTTGCCTCTCTTCTCCTGGCTCCGCTGTGAGGTCAGTGTTTTTAAAAGCCTGGTTTCATCACACTCGCCACCTGTTTGAAACCTTCTGTGGGTTTACACGGGTGCCTATGGGGAGGAGATGGCCACCTTCAGTCCGACACTCTGCCAGCATCCTTCCCTCATCTCCTACAGTGTAAAGCATCCCATTTCACTCAGTTTGTGTAGAGATGTGTTTCTGATGTATTTACAGGAGGAGGTGAATTCCACGTCCTTGTACTCTGCCGCCTTGATTCCCTCCCATTTCACTTGAGCAGCACCATGTGCTTGATCCTGAAAGAGACATGTTTATTTTCATTCTTTTCTGTGTTGTGCATATGAGGCGGCCAAAAAGCCCTTGAATAGAGCAGAACACGATTCTCTCTCTAATGTCCCAGTGGGTTGGATCTGAGGCTGCAAATCCAGAGGACAATTTATCCTTCATTCATTGTATCCTTCATACACCTTCATCTCACCTAAAACTGTGCTCAGGACTTAAGATCTCCAGTTCATCTGTTTCCCAGCAACGTGCCAGCCACTCTGCATGGAGGCCGGAAAGACTCCTGAAGCCAGGCTGCCCAAAGTCAGTGCAGCTCCTGGAGTCCGTGGCCAGAAGGTGACTGCTGCAGCTGCTTCCTGGGCTCCTGGGCCGTGGCCAGCCCACACTTCTCCAGGCCAGCTAGGCCTCCTGGGAGCATGGCGGGGGCTCAGAGTGGCCTCCTAGATGCCAGCTGCAAGCCCTACTGAAGAATTCTGTTTGCAGTTCTCCTCTCCCTCTCCCCAGGCTGTCCTTCCCTGAGGGCCCAATTCATTTTATTTCTTTCAGCCTCACCTCCCTGGCCCTGAGATGCTTTCAGTTTCTCCTACATGGAGCATTTCAGATTTGGATCTCTCGTTGTGTGGGTGCTGGGTTGCTCAGTCATGCCTGGCTCAGTGTGACCCCATGGACTGTAGCCCACCAGGCTCCTCTGTCCTTGGGATTCTCCAGGTAAAGAATACTGGAATGGGTTGCCATTCCCTTCTCCAGGGGGTCTTCCTGACCCAGGGATCGAACCCAGGTCTCCTGTATTGCAGGCAGATTCTTGATCGTCTGAGCCACCTGGGAAGCCATGAAAGAAAACTTTCAAACCAAAATGAGGCAAACGTCAGGATGCAATCTAAAGAAGACCTCACAGTTCTGAGACAGGCTTATGTGCTCAAGGAGTGTGGTCCTCTGGGGACCGCAGTGACCCACTGAGTCCCCTCTGGCTTAGCAGTCAGGCCTCAAATTAATTTTTAAATCTTTCTTTCCCTTTCTTTCTAATATAGACTGAGATTTACTTAATCTTTGCTCTTCTTAAAACATATTTGATGAAATCAGTAGATTATAGGCTATATCTTTGCTCTTAACAATTGGAGACTGCAAAAAGAAACAAACCTTACCAACTCTGTAGTTAAGCAGACTTGCATACAAAGGCAAAGCCTCACCAGCCCTTCTGGTAACAGCCATTTCTAAAAGAAATTGCTAGACCTTGTTTCCTTCAGAGAACCAAAGTGTGACATGAATAAAATGAGCAGAATTTATACTACGAATGCAGATGTGCACCCAATACCTTGTTGGCAAATTGCAGACACTGTATTATTATAATTTCCCAAACGACTTGGAACTGACAAAATGAGGCTTTATTTTTGTAGGTCAAGAAATTTGAATACCAAGTTGCCTTTTATAAACATTGGAAATAATGTCTAGGCTTTGATCCTTAAGAGGGAGAAACTGTTTCTGGATGCTAAGTAGTGATCTCTGAAAGTTGTAAATAGAAAATGTTTCCCCACGTGGTGTTGATATCCATGGCAGCATTAACGGCTTTCCGTTTGCCAGAGGTGAATACAGGTGCTTTGTCAACAGCGGTGCCCCATTTGTCTGCGGGTAGGAGGATTACAGACAGTCCTCATCCAACATATGACTGGTGTAACCAGACGCCCCTCGTCCCTACCTTTCCATGTCTCCTTAGAGCAAAGTGTCCATCCTCCCTTTTCTAAGATGTGTGTGTGTGAGTTTGGAGACAGGGAAGAAAAAGGAGACTCAGGTAAGAGAAAAGCTGCCGGTATCACTGAGTTTTCACCCAGAAAACCTTCTGCTAGACTTTTTTTTTAGTTTACATTTGGTTCAGTGCTTAGAAAACTGGTTGATTTTAATTAAAAATGTATGTCTAGCTGTTATAACATTCAAATTATGAGAAAAAAAATAGCTTTAAAATAAACATGAAAGTATATCACTTCTTTCCACTACCCATCATCAAAAACAAGTGTGTGTCTCACTCAGCAAGAGGAATTAAGGTAAAGAGGGTGTCAGATGCCAATTTCTTTGGCTACCGGTTCTGTTTCCAAGTTGTTTACCTTCCAAGAAGTTAGAAGAGCAAGCATAATTTGAAACCATAACACAGTTTAGGCAGCCCCCAAACAGAAGCCCAGAGAACCAGCAGTATTGGGATGCAATGGTGTGTGTGTGTGTGTGTGTGTGTGTGTGTTGTGTATGTCCCATGCAGGACTTTGTAGAGTGTATGAAGGTGGGAGAAAAGCCACGTTGATGACTTAGCAATTTGGAAAGCTTTTTTTTACTCCTCTGGAAAACTGAGTTTGTATTTAGTTTATGAACAGTCCCTTTGCACTAAGCTGCCATTTTATTAGGTCCGCCAAAAAGTTCATTGGGTTTTTCTGTTAGATCTTATGGAAGAACCCAAATGAACTTTTTGGTTATCTCCATAATAAGAAGGTAAATACTCTGGGTATGATAGCAAACAACATAACTAGCCAATAGCAATTAGCATCTTAGTATTTCTCAAGCCAGATTTCTAAAAATAATTAAAATGGACCACTTTAAAAACTACGTGTGCAGTTCTGAGTGTGGCAGCCGTCGCTGCTCTGCAGGCTCTCTCCCGTTAGGGCAGCGGGGCTGCTCCTCACTGCGGCGCAGAGGCGTCCCACTGCGGAGGCCTCCTGCTGAGCAGACTCTGAACCCAGGCTCCGCAGCTGTGCTGCCTGGCTCAGCTGCTCCTCGGCATGTGGGGTCTTCCCGGATCAGGGGTCAAACCCACGTCCTCTGCGTTGGCAAGCAGATGCCCAGCCACGGGACTGCCAGGGAAATTGGAAAATGCACCACTCTGGAGAAGGTGAAGCGGGTGAGCTTTTTGTTGGAAACACCGTTGCCCAAGCCTTGACTGGCCTCTGCACAGAGGACCCCTGTCACAACACTCAGTGTGACATGCCCTCACAGTTCTGTCCCTGCGTGGGCTAACCAGCCTAAAACTGGCAGGGGTGCATGGCGTGAGACCCAGGACTTCTCATCCTCACTCCTCTTAAATAGCTTGCTGGCTCCCTCCTGAAGAAAGAGGCTCCTATATTTACTCTAACTCAGAGAGGGAGTGGTATTACATGTTCAGGCGTTTGTAGTTTAAAATGGACGAAAAAATTTCCCCTCACATTCTAAGTTCCTTTTATGTAGTGTTCTTGAGCACATGATCAACATTGTCAATTGTATATTAAGTCATAAAAAAGAGTAAAATGTACCTATACAAAATATTTTTCTATTGGTGATGATGTTTCAGGACTAGGCTAGAGAACAGAGCAAATGACTAATTTTTCTTGAAACGGTGCTGGTTTTCTAAGTAAGGCCCTAGATTCACTGCCCACCGTCCTTTTGTTGAGGATGCGGGTGATGGGATTTCTGAATTTTTGAGTTTCAAGTTGTTGTGTTTCCTGCGGGATGATGAGTGAGCAGTGTCACTCCCAGTGTCTGGTTTACGATGAGGGGAGATGCTCAGCAAGCTCACAGTGACACGCAGGACCTGACTTTACACCGTACAAGGGAATTTTTAAAATTTGGAAATGGCTTCACACACACGCAAAAAAAGAGGGAGTTTCTCTTCCCAGGAAAATTGAATACCCTTCCACTCTGGATTTGTATTTATTTCAAATTTGGGGTCACAAAGACAAGTCCCACTTGCAGTTTTAAGGGGAGAATAAATAAGGAAAAGCAGAGAAAATGCTAGTTGTTCACACAACTTGTTCCGCTCTTCATATTCCTTATTATCAAAGATTTGAACGTATTTCCTAGCTTCGAAGTCTTTCCTTTACATGCATGCCCTCTTCACAGTTGATCTCAGTAATGAGACTAATTCCCTAGATCCTACTTGCCTGCTGTGCAGAGTCAGGCTAAACCTTGTCTCCTGGAGGAGAGGGCAAAAGGAAGGAATTCTAGCCAGCAGCTCTGCCGCACAGGAACTCGTAAAAAAGGGGGGCCCTTGTGATCCCATGAGCATGGTACAGAGTCTGCAAGGGTCACTTGATGTTCAAAGACCTTTGTCCTGTGTGACAGGCAGGGCTGAGGCACCATAAAGAAATCAGAGAGGCTGATTCAGGAGACTGGAGCAGGCATAACGGGAGAAGGCGCAGCCACCGAGATGATGATTCACCCCCAAATCCTTGTTAGCATCAGACTGTTAACAGTCACATGTGATTCTGCTCGGGCCAAAACTCTGTAGTAAAACCACCAATGACACTTTTTGCATGTGAGTGTCTTCCCTGTCAAAGTAAGCGGATGTCGTCTACATTAGACTGCAATCATCGGTATCACAATAAAGGACTTTTACCAGAACTGTCTTCAAGTTCCAGAAGAGGATTTGTGCGGACTCGAGGGCTTTCCCGGGAAACCCTGACACAGCCATGCAGCCTACTCCTTGCGTGTTACAATCCACACATTTGAGCAGCAAGGGACTAGTTCTCAGTTTCTTTTCCCTCTCAAAAATGGGAGTACTGAAAAAAAAATGGGAGCATTCAAGTTGACTTCCAGATGGAAACTAAGTCATTTATTCTGACCAACAAGGCTGCCCTGAAGACCTAGAAGCCATAGGCTAGCTCTGCCTCTTTGTCTAAATACACTCTAGTGCTATTGATACTAGAAAGAAAGGAAATCAAGCATTCTGTTTGGGAGCAGCAGGGGACAGTGTTAAGATTCAAAGCCTACGAATAAATAACCGTGTATTGTATTTAAGATTTGACTTCTGTAAGGCTTAGTTTGATGGCACGGACAGCACTGTTTCCACTGACAGAGCTGCCCGAGGGCAAAACGCACCCCTCTGCACACAATGCGTGTGCGCGCACAGACCGTCCAGTTTGGAGCTGCTTCCCCACTCAACCACTAATCAATAGCATGTATTCCACACACCATGAATTCCCAGGATTTGCATGGACTTTATCCCTATTGAACCACAAAGTCTGAGGGCAGGGCCGCCTTACTCATCTTCATGTCTCAGGATTAACCGTATCTGCTCCAAGGGCCCTGACAATGAATCGCTGGTTGTCACTGTGTCTGCCAGCTAAACTCAGTCCTCATCACAGGCAAATGGTGCCCGTGGACCACCATCCTTCCAAACTGGAAGCTCCAGCAATGACCATCATCACCATGGACAGAACTGAATGCTTCTTGTGTGCAAGGCAGAGAGACGGCTACACACATATTCAAAACAGGCCGCTAGAAGCCAGAAAGGAAGCCCCCGGATGAGACTCAGGCTCTCTGGAGCAAGATGAGCAGCCCCTGAAGAGAATAACCAGATATGGTAACATTCCACGGTGAACTGCAGAAATGTAGGCACATACAGGCCGATCACATGAAACATGTCCGAGGACACTCTGATGGTCATTGCGTAGCAGTGTGTCCCAACCCTGGACCAAACAACACCTCTAGCTTTGACATGGTTTGGGAAGAAGGGTGATTGGGATTGGGTTCTCTCTTCTGAAATTTTTCTAAATTAAATTTATGTATTTTTAATTGAAGGATAATTGCTTTACCCCAATGTTCATTGCAGCATTATTCACAGTAGCTAGGACATGGAAGCAACCTAGATGTCCATCGACAGGTGAATGGATAAAGAAGTTGTGGTACATATACACAGTGGAATAGTACTCAGCCATAAAAAGGAACACATTTGAGTTAGTTCCAATGAGGTGGATGCACCTAGAGCCTATCACACAGAGTGAAGCAAGTCAGAAAGAGAAAAACAAATATTGTATACTAATGCATATAAATAGAATCTAGAAAGATGGTTCTGTTGAACCTATTTGCAGGGCAGCAATGGAGATGCAGACATAGAGAACAGACTCATGGATACAGAGTGGAGGGGAGGGAGGGGAGGGTAGGATGTACAGGGAGAGTTAACATGGAAATGTCCATGTTTGTTCACCATATGTAAAATATGTAAAACAGATAGCCAATGGGACTTTCTCTCTTCTGAAATTTGATACAGAGGCTTAAGAATCAAAAAGAGATGGGAATTTCTGATTTCAAATGTTACCATATGTAAAATAGATAGCCAATGGGAATTTTCTCTCTTCTGAAATTTGATACAGAGGCTTAAGAATCAAAAAGAGATGGGAATTTCTGATTTCAAATGAAGACAGCCAAGCTGGCCCTTGGAAAGACAGCCTTCTGGTTCTGCCACTGCTTCTGGAAACTCGTTTTGTAGGCCAGGTGTACAAGGTCCCAAACAGGCCACCGTGAGGAAATGAGAGGTTATAGTGATGAAGAGCCAGAAAATAGTGAACAGACATTCACATAAAAAGGAGCTAAAAGAACTAAACAGACAGAGTTCTTCCTGGGATAGGTCAAGGTCAGAGTTGAGGTCACTGGCAAGGAAGTCTGGAGTAGCTTGGACTGAAGCTACTGTGTCTTGGGAAAAAAAGACTTGTTTTCATTGCTTTAGTCATGAGCACAAATAGTGACTCTAAAGCTTGAAAACCCGAAGACAGCACAGCAGCCTCTTATGATGTCTGTTTTTTTTTTTTTTTTTAAAGGACAAAGAGGCAAGTTAGGACTAGAGCCTCCTATGAAGAGTAGTACTTTCTCTTCCCTTGTGAGTTTAGACAGATCATATATATATATATATAGACACACGCATGTGTGCTAAGTCGCTTCAGTCACATCTGACTCTTTTTGACTCTATGGACTGAGCCTGCCAACCCCCTCTGTCCATGGGATTCTCCAGGCAAGAATACTGGAGTGGGTTGCCATGTCCTCCTCCAGGGGATCTTCCTGACCCAGGGATTGAACTGCGTCTCCTGCAGCTCTTGCATCACAGGTGGATTCTTTACCATTGAGCCACCAGGGAAGCCCATATATACACACATATATACACAAAAGTTTTATCATTAGACTTAGAGATCTTCATTTGCAGTTCCTAACTATCTTATTTTATGACTGCCTTAACTGGAGGGAAATGCTGAACTTCGCAAAGAAAATGTAGTGAGGGGGGCTTCCCTGGTGGCTCAGGGGTAAAGAATCCACCTGCCAATGCAGGAGACACTCATTTAATCCCTGATCCAGGAGGATCCACATGCCTTGAAGCAACTAAAGACCACGCACCACAATTATTGAGCCTGTGCTCTAGAGCCCAGGAACCGCAACTACCGATGCCCCCAAGCCCTAGAGCCCCTACTCTGCAAGAAGATAAGCCCCCACACTGCAACAAGAGGAGTGCCTGCTCACCGCAACTAGAGAAAAGCCAGTGCAGCAAGAAGACCCAGGACAGCCTAAATAAATGCATTTTTTTTTTTTAAAAAGAAGAAAATGTAGTGAAATTTTTTAGATAAAAAAATGTTTAGAGAATATGAAGACAGGTTATTTTTTTTTTTAAGTTCATACCATGGGAAAGCTAAATGAATCTGACTGACTAATTAAAGGCCTGGCCTTCTCTGGCAGCCAACACCAGTCCAAGAAGGAATTGCCCCAGCTACTTCAGGAGCTCTCTGACCCTTTTGAAGGTGTTAGTGGAATCAGGTGATGAAAGGCAACATGGATGGGCCAACCGGTTTGTTCAGCAAACACTCACGACCGTTTAAACCTACACAGATTTTTCCTTCTTACTCACTCAATCATACCAGTGATTATATAGTAACCATTGCCATGGTAAAAACTCAGATTCTCAAAACATCCTCTGGGCTTTTTTACTGCTTCTATTTCTAGTTAGAAACTTTTAATCCACAGGATTTTCCTTGTTCAACCTAAGGTAGGGGTGAGGGAACAAGAAAGAGAGAATTTGAGATCAATGTAAACATCCATTATTTATTTGGGGAGTTCTTTAAAGATTTAAGCTATTTTATTAATTTAACAAGGGTGAATTAAGGACAGTTTGTCCCACTATTTAGATATCTTTCAGATTGAAAATAAGTCATACCAATGTATAATTTACCTTAAAGTAAGCAATCTAAGTTGTTATAGTAAGTGAAACTATAAGAAGTTAAGCTTTAAGAAATCTAGCGTCTCAGTACGCTACTGAGTCTCAGTCATCTATGCTTGCTTATGAGGAGAGAAAATTGAGACAGAAGAGAAATTGGTATTAACACCAAGTTAGTTACTGTTTACTTCTGAGACTTAACTTCCCTTACAGTTTCTTATGGGGCTTCTCAGTGGCTCAGCAGTAAAGAATCTTCCGGCAATGTAGGAGACACAGTGTTCAATCCTTGGGTCAGGAAGATCCCCTGGAAGACGCCACTCCAGTACTCTTGCCTGGAGAATCCCGTGGCAGAGGAGCCTGGGGGGCTACAGTGCATGGGGTCTCAGAGCAGAACACGGCTGAGTGACTTGATGTGCATGCACGCAGTTTCTTATAGCTTCACACGGCCATTTAGAATGCTGATGAGAAAAATGTCTACTTTAGTGAATGCATGTTTTCTCACGTGACTTTTTTTCTAACTAGCCTCATATGCTAAATTATTTCTACTTCTTCAATTGTCCTAAGTTTCTGTAATCTTTACTGACAAACAGAAAACCGTTCAACTTTACACTTCTTAAAATTTCTGTGCTTCTAAGTACAAACCAATTTCTTTTACATGCTGGTGAAGGGGTTCTGATAGCTGCAGGGGTGAAACGCGCTGTCATTGGCTGTAACCAAAGGAAGCCCCTGATGGGCACCCTGGTGCAAGAGGGAAGACTTAACAGAAGCCTACTTGCATTTCTGGACCAAAGACCCTAGATGTTTTCTTTCTAATTTTTACTATGAAAAAGTTCAAAAAAGGAAAAGTTAAAAGACCAGTACAATGAAATCCCACACGTCCACCCACCCATTACATTGAGCCATATTTATTCTTTTTTTTAAACTTTTGGTTTTACATTGGAGTATAGCCAGTTAACAATGCTGTGATGGTTTCAGGTGCACACCAGAGTGACTCGGTCACATGTGTCCATGCTCCCCCAACCTCTCCTCCATCCAGGTGATACATAAGATTGAGCAGGGGTCATATTTAAAGACATTTTTTTCCTCTTCCTTTTCTCTTTCCTCCAGCTTTCTGCAAACATGTATGTAGAGATGTGTATATTTCTTCTGAACCACTTGAGAGTATATTTCAGACACCAGGCCACTTCACTTTTCAGTACTTTTTTGCCTGCATCTCCTATAAGGCTATTCCCTTACCTTACCACCAGAGCACATCTCAGAAAGTTAATGAAAAGTCCCTCGTTGTATCGAATACAAATTCAAATTGTTCAGTTATTCCCCAGGTGTTTCAAGTGATTTTTCTAACTCTGTCAATAGCTATTTTTTGAACTGTAATCTAAAGTCTCTTTTATCTTCTAACAAATTTCTTAAGTATTTTTCTTTCCTGACCGACTTTTTGAAGAAACTACACCAATTGTCTTGTAGGAAGTCCCGGATTCTGGGTCTGTCCAATGAATTCTTTATGGTATTTATTCTTTATCCCCTTGTATTCTCTGTTCACTGGAATTTAAGGTAAAAGTCCTGATGAGATGTAGGCCAAACAATGCCAGTGGAACTATCTCATCTCACAAGTGATGTTGCATAACTTACACTGCATCATACCTGGAGGTATCTTACTGGTTGTCTGGTTATTAGCGATGCTAACTTTGATCTCTCGAGGTAGATGCTAAGCACAAAACTCTTAGGAATGGCACCTTTCCCCCCATTCACACTGAGTAATATGTGAAGCAATGCTTTGTATTTTGGACATAATCTGTTTTCTTTCAATCTCTAATGATTTTACATTCCACTGGTGATCCCTATGTGAAACAATATTTCAGTAGGGGCTGTAAAATGGTGATTTTTCTAAGTCTGCCAATATCTCTACATTTTTATAAAAAAAAAAAATGGCCATTCATCTGTAAACATCCTAGTACCTTAGTTAACACCCTGATGTTGATTCAGAATAAGTTATTGATATAAATGTACCACCTTCTTTATAATTCATTCAAATGAAATGGCAGTGCAACCTCCAAATGTTTTTCTATATGAGAATTTTATATCAAAAGGCAGACACATTTTTATTACATGGCTCCTTTGAGCTAAAATCTATCCAAGGAGCTGGGTATGCAGGGTGAATAAAAAGCAATACCCTCTGCTTTTCTCAAGAGCTTAGAGCCTAGCCATAAGTACATATATATTCCTCAAAGGAAAGAAGTACAATTATCTGCCTAAAACTTTAGGTAGCTTTTCATAAAAAGCTTCCTAACACAGATTTAGAAATCACTAATGAAGTGAAAGTTGCTCAATCGTGTCTGACTCTTTGAGACCCCATGGACTAGTCCATGGAATTCTCCAGGCCAGAATACTGGAGAGGGTAGGTAGCCTATCCCTTCTCCAGTGGATCTTCCTGACCCAGGAATTGAACCGGGGTCTCCTGAATTGTAGGTGGATTCTTTACCAACTGAGCTATCAGAGAAGCCCCTAGAAATCACGTAGGGGGAGGATTGAAGTCAAGCTGCATCTCTCTCTCTCTCTCTTTATATATATATATAGTACCTAATTCACTATTCTAAAAAATTTGTAATGTAAAAACTTTTCAGCAAGGCCAACAGGATTAAAGCTACCCTCCCTCTCCTTACCCCATAATACCCTCCACTCTTTTTTTAAAGTGAGACTTTGCTTTTTCTCTAGAACTTCAATAATCAAAGCTCCACCATATAATGAAGACCAGTAGGGTTTACATTTTTCTTTCCTATGTGCCCCATGCCAACTTGATGTACATTTCACTTATAAGATATTTATACAAACACATACCTGTACCAAAAGCAAAGCAAAAGGAAAGTCTATTATAGAAAGTTATTTTTGTGTCTAAGGCCAACAAGGTGATGTCTGGTTCTATCATTTTTCTTACGAATCAACAACTCACAACAAACCAGTTGCAGAAAGCTCAGTCTCTGACAGAGGACACCTCTGGCAAAGCCTGGCTTGGGCACAAACCCAGCTGTGGTTTATGTGTTGCTTCTGATTGGAGTGCAGTCGCTTTAGGATGCTGCGTTGGTTTCCGCTGTAACAGCAAAGTGAATCAGCCATGTGTATGCAAATGCCCCCTCTCTCCTGAGCCTCCCCCACCCTCTAGGTCATCATAGAGCATGCAGCTAAGCTCCCTGTGGTACACAACAGCTTCCCACGAGGTATCTATTTTACACACAAGTGTAAATATACCAATGCTTTTTTAAATGGAAGTTTCATTTGCAAAAATGTCATTGACATTCCCAGATCTGTTAGCATATTAACTAACATAATTTACTACTTAGGAACAGAGTTACGGTTGTCAGACTGGACCCAATTTCCCTACCTCACATGAAGCGTAGCTTAAATGGTAAAGAATCTGCCTGCGATGCCAGAAACCTAGGCTGGATCCCTGGGTCAGGAAGACCCCCTGACCCTGGAGAAGGACATGGCAAACCACTCCAGTATTCTTGCCTGGAGAATCACACGACAGAGAAGCCTGGTGGGCTACAGACCATGGGGTCGCAAAGAGTCGGACAGGACTAAGTGACTAACACACACACAGTCTTCCCATAGCAGAGTTATGACCAGAATAATAAATAGTTCTCACTTCATATACAGAAACTGCCAAGAGTTAGCCTTTATTTCACAAAAAACAAAGCTGAACTTCATAGTTTTCTGTACATTAGGAGAATGACTTGGCAATTTATTATAAAGACCCATTTATGTCAGGAAACCTGTCGAGCAGGAAACCTTCAAGTGGGAACATAGAAGAGAATTCAATGCAAGTCCTTAAAAGTGTAAGTTGTTTGCACCGCCATTCTATTTTAACAGGTCTTGATCTGATGTAAAGCTAGTTAAGGACTAATGCAAAATATAATTGGCCTTTTGGTCAGGAAATAGCCTATTCACAACGGGACAGTCAATCTTAGCCAGCATAAAAATCTGCAGTCTTACAGGGAGAATACCTTTTTTTTAAAGGCCTAAATTTGGTTATAATAAAGGATCTCAGACAGTCTCAACCCTCCCAGAAAGGTTCAAGGGCTACCGGCAAAAGATATTAAGGAATATTACTACAAAATACAGGTATTCTTAGTGCTTCATAACAGTATGAATCAGCTACAAATGTTACACCGAATTAGCAGTTTAGATAATATACTTTCATTTTTCACATCTTACAGCCATCTCAAGTGAAGGATAAAGGAGACTGGGCACATGAGGCATCACATTATTCTTCAAATTAACAGTCCCATGATTAAAAGATTTATTTTTAGCTTTTACAATATGTATAGTTTTACTTAATATAATCCTTTTTGGGTTCACAGTATTTCAGAATATGTTAAGTTAAAGATCAGTGGATTGTATACACTTTGAAATGTATCTAATATGATTCTGTTTGGGGGTGCATTATTTTTTTCAACTATATTTATCCATATAGTGCTTTAGAAGAAGGAATGACGGGCTTCCCTGGTAACTCAGACTTCTCTGAGCTCAGCTGGTAAAGAATCTGCCTGCAATGCAGAAGACTGGTTCAATTCTTGGGTCGGGAAGTTCCCCTGGAGGGCATGGCAACCCACTCCAGTCTTCTTGCCTGGAGAATCCCCCAAGGACAGAGAAGCCTGGCAGGTTAAGTCCATGGGGTCCCAAAGAGTTGGACATGACTGAGCGACTAAGCACAGAAGAAATGACACTTCTGACACGCTGAATTAATTATATAGTTGCAGCTGAAATCGGAAGGATTTAAAGAGGAATGCGCACATTTAGTTGCAAATACTCACCTGGCATTACATTTGGAGATGGGAGTTGGCTAAGTCGGTTTGATGTTTTGGGGCCTTTGTGAAAAAAAAAAAAGGGGGGGGGGCCTTAAACAGGTATCTCTAAGGAAACTCCTAGTTTCACATGGATACACTTCCATAATATTATCAATATGCTTTGAATATTGAAAAGATGCCTCTTAAAGTCTACATTTCAGCTAAACTACTTCTGTTAAGTCGAGGTCCTTCCAGGGCCCTAACATTTTGGAAGCTTTGGGATTGTTAAACAGACAAGGAGGCCTTTAGACGGAGGTGGCTTTAATGACTTAGTAGTCTATGTAAGCAAACCAACACCAAGTCAGAAGTGCCTCACACTTATGAAGGGACTTCCCCAGTGGTCCAGTGGTTAAGACTCTATGCTTCCAGTGCAGGGAGCACAGCATTGGGTACCTGGTTTGGGAACTGAGATCCCAATGCCAACTGACAAAGAAAAAAGAAAAATCAAAGCTCAGGACAACCAGTCTCAAACAGCCAACTAGGCTTTCCCAAGAAAGCAAGCCTTTAGCTGCAGCCGGTCAAATGCGTCTCCTCCTTGGTACCTACCCCTGCTCTCCCACGGCCTCCCTCAGCCCCAGCTCCTGCTGGTGGAGGGCTGACCAGGTCTCGGGCTGCTGCTGCTTGATTCCAATCAACCTTAAATATAAAGCCTACACTTTTTAATATGCCTCTGCTTACCTTTTAACAGGATGAAGAGTTCAACTTCACAGACTTGCTCTTCACTGAATTTTCCTTCTTGAATAATTTCTATTTTAATGAGAGAGAAGTTAGACATTTCTATCCATCCCCTGCCTCACACCCCACAATTCCCCAAATCCTGATGGTTTAGCCCTTACCTTCTTGACAATTTTTCCCTTTCCACTTAAATATTTATAAAATGATGTTCTGCTGATTATATGCATGATGTCCTTTTATGTGTACCGGCTTTAAAAAACATGTTAAACAGGCACACATGTATAAATTGGCAAAATCTTTCTTGAAAGACAACTGGCAATGCATAATAAACTCATACACTTTGTAAGGGCTCATATTCACTTTACAAATCTAACCTAAGGTAATAACCTGGTGTGCATGTGTGTGAAAGGATATTCAAACTAGAGCTCATAATACAAACAACTAGTAACAAAAGTATGTAACATCAGGGGGAGTTAAGGGGTCCCATGCAGTACTTAATGATTTGGGAAGTTATCCTCAATTTTTGCTATTTTCTTCTAATTTTTTTCTACTTAATACAATGAATATGACTTGCTTTCCTAACAATGTAAATAAACCTCTGGCTAATATGTTAATTTGGCTACCCTGGTGGCTCAGTGGTAAAGAATCCGCCTGTCAATTCAGAAGAGGAGGGTTCGAGCCCTGGGTGAGGAAGATCCCCTGAAGAAGGAAATGGCAACTCACTCCTGTATTCTTGCCTGGGAAATACCATGGACAGAGGAGCTTGGCGAGCTACAGTCTATGGGGTCACAAAAGAGCTGGATACAACCGAGCGACTAAACAACATATTAATTTACTTATTTCTTTGGCACATGTACTCACTACTTAACTGAAAATTTTAGTTTCTTCTGAAAATCATCAATCCATGAAATGATTTAATTACTGAGCTGCAGCTGTTATTGAAGTATGTAAGAGTGGACACGTTCTGCTCCCAGCAGAGCCCCAGTGAGGGACGAGAGTAACTTACTGAAATAACACAATCTAAGGGACAGAAGCATCGTCTTCTGGTCACTGTCACTGTTTCCAAAGGCAAATCACATGTCCTCTCTTTTTCCAAATAGTTGTTTCTTATTCTGAATTATGAAGAGGCAGAGATATGAGGTACCGCAGCAAACACGTTTAATAAGAATACAAAATTCACACCAGAGGCACATTCTGGGGAATGTAAATGAACTATCACAAGTAGTAATTCTGCTGGAAGAACAAAATAAGGCTCTCTCAGAGTACAAATATACAGGAGGGAATGATTAAAAATAGGTTTATGATTTACAGTCACATTACACTGTGTTAAGCATTGAAAACAAGCATATTAATTAAAAAGCCAGCTAAATGGCATTTGAACATATATAACAAATCTTACAGTCCATGAAGTTCTGGTATAACAGTAATTTTAAGTACTTCATTTCAACACAAAAGAAATGAACAGGTGAAGAGATGTATCTCAAGATATTAATTTATGTCTATGACAAAAATCAAGAGAACTTATACTGAAAAAGGGTTACATTACTGATAAAATCACGCAGAAGGCCATACACAGAACCAACAGTGCTGAGCAACCGAAACAGCACAGGCCCTTCCAGCCCCGCCGTCTTGCTGCGACCACACTGAGCCACGGTCCTTTTCCCCTACTCAAAGGCAAACAAGTCCTTCGTCTTCCCCTTTCGCAAAATGAACAAGGAAAATCCAAATGGCAAATTCAGAAGTTGATTTCTCCATAAACCTTAAACGTGGCTTAATGAATATAAAGAAATTCAACATTTATACACAGTGCTCCTTTCCAAGGAAGGAACAGACACATCAAACATTATCTGAAAGGGGCTTCTTTATGGATTTATGTACATTGGTTGAATGAGAATTACTGTATCTGAGAAGGCACATATCTGTGATTTAAGGCTTAACCGGTATTGTTACATATGGAAGTCAATGAAAGCTGTCTAGGAATTCACTTCTGTCAAAATGGAATTTACCCAAAAACTAGCTTTCTAATAAGCACAGATTTTTTACTCTAGAAACCACTGAGAATTTCTACTCCCAGATCCACCTGTCAAAAAAATTCTCTCAAGCAGGTTTCATTATGAATCAAAAGAAACTGCTAACAGAACTGCTCCATGACTTTGGGTAATGCAAATTCTTAAGTTCAAAAGCCTCAAAGAAATGACAGTGTGATTCCTGTGTCTTGAAGAAAAAGTCTAAACAAAATTACAATGGTAGAGATTGATTTTTTAAAAAGGTATCTGCCACAACTCCACAAGCCAATCAGTCATTCATCAGAGCTGCCGCCTCTGTGTGGGTGCTGCAGGAACACCATATAATATTACTCTGCAAAATAGTCTCTTTTTCTCTTTAAGACAATACATGAAAATGACTCTCTTAAAGATGTTTAATATATTCTTATATAAAATATCTGATGTTGATACAAATCATGTAAACCTTCCTTTGGAAAAGTTACAACTGGTCCTCATTTGCAGGACCAAAAACCTTGAATTTTTATCTTGTCAGTGCAAATCTATATTAGGTGTTTTCAAACTACAGAAATAGCCATCGACCCTCACAATACAAAAGGATTTCTCAAAAAGGAAGATTATTGTGTTCAGGTTATAGAAATTACGTTTACATTAAAACCACCCACCTCCCCATCAAATTTAACAGCTCAATTGTTAAAAGTACGAAAAAGGGAAAAATTAAAGCTGTTTGTGCAAGAATCACTACAATGGTTGTCACCCCTTTTCTCTTCCCCCAACTCTGCTTAATTCTTACTAGGTTTGTTTAGAAATATAACAACGTGACTTTCTCTTTGTTTCCAGGTGTGATTTTACTGTTCTTCAAGCCAAGACGGGGCGTCAACTCCAGGGGTTTTCAATTTGATATGGAACTGTTTAAGTGTCTGTTCAAGCTGCTTCTGATTCCCAGCAAAGTAAGCGGCAATGGCATTGTGAAAAAGGACCAGCTGATTGTGTAACACTTTAACCTGTGAACAGAGGAGAGTCATTAACACCAATGACAATAAAATATAAGGTGATTTGTTACATGTCTTAATGAAAGAGCATATCTCTCCGGAGGAAAAGTTGTTTTGATGAAATATTTCACACATACCAACTGTATACTGTTTTACAAAGTCACTGAGCCTTTCATAGTTTTTTAACTTCCCTGAAGGGAACAGATCAGTTTAATAAGATGCTAACCATATTCAAACATTATTGAGCATACCTTAATTTAAAAGTATCAGTAGGTCCCTCTTTAAACTAAGTATGTTCAAAGTCAAAGAAGCAAAATTATATATAAATAACTACTATATGATACATGATCTGTGCCAAGTATGGACATCATTAAGGCTACACTTTAAGTGAAAACTGAGTATTTAAAATGCTGGATACTTTTAAATACTGCTGTTCTCTGCACAGATTGAAGAAGTGGTAGCAAGAGCCGCCCCAAAAGGCCATTTACTTAAAGTTCATATGCCTCTCAGTTATTTTCAATTGAATATTACTTCGAATGATATGAGTATGTTTTAACCAGGTAACACTATTTCTATGACTCTTCTATTTAAAGATACCAGCAAAATATCACAAAGATATTATGAATGAAGTGTTTCCTTAAGTCTTATTTATAAGTTCAAACTGTTCAACAATAAAGTATAAAATTTACCCATCCAATGCAATATTTACTAAAACTGCACTTTTAATAATTTTTAATGATGTAAAAACATCTGATATATGATGTTAAGTGAAAAAATAGGATATAACATATATGATAAGATGTCTGTATTCACTATTAACACACATGCAGTCTCTAGCCATTTCTTTGTCTATGTACCTCTATAAAGGAAAACACTTAATATATTTATATTGGATAGTTTTGATTTGTAAAGCCTTTATTTTTAAGATTAAAATATTGTAAAAATGGCATATGCTCAAAATTATAAAGTCAAGTCTCCACTCTGCATTTATTCCTCTCCTTCCCACCCAAGAGAATCACTGTTAGCATTTTATTGTGTACCTGTTGAGAAATTTTTTAGGGTTATATACAATATTTAAAAACATAAATGGACTGTATTATGCACACTTAGGGCTTCCCTTGTGGCTTAGAAGGTAAAGAATCTGCCTGTGATGCAGGAGACCCAGGCTTGATCCTTGGGTGGGGAAGATCCCTGGAGAAGAGAATGGCTACCCACCCAAGTATTCTTGCCTGGAAAATCCATGGCCAGAGGAGCCTGGCAGGCTACAGTCCAGGAGGTTGCAAAGAGTTGGACATGACTGATTAACACTTTCACTTTCTATACACACTTTCAGAAATAACAGATTTTTAAAGTATCTTAGAAAACTTTTTATTTCATTCACTTATTCATTCAACAGAGATTAAGTATCTTCTAAATACCAGGTACCGTTCTAGGAGATACAAAAAACATTCCTTCCCTCCCAAGCTTACATTCTTTTTTTAAAAAATTTATTTATTTTAATTGGAGGCTAATTACTCTACAATATTGTAGTGGTTTTTGCCATGCATTGACTTGAATCCACCACGGGTGCACATGTGTCCCCCATCCTGAACCCCCCTCCCACCTCCCTCCCCATCCCATCCCTGAGGGTCATCCCAGTGCACCAGCCCCGAGCACCCTGTCTCATGCATCCATCCTGGACTGGCGATTCGTTTCACATACAATATACATGTTTCAATGCCATTCTCCCAAATCATCCCACCCTTGCCCTCTCCCAGAGTCCAAAAGACTGTTCTATACATCTGTGTCTCTTTTGCTGTCTCGCATACAGGGTCATTGTTACCATCTTTATAAATTCCATATATATGCATTAATATACTGTATTAGTGTTTTTCTTTCTGACTTACTTCACTCTGGCTCCAGTTTCATCCACGTCATTAGATTTGATTCAAATGCATTCTTCCAAGCTTACATTCTTAAGGGATTGGGAAGGTAGGAGGCAGGTAAGAAACAAAATAAGTACTGACCCCAGGGAATGAATAGCTCAAGCCTTGAGAAGAAGATGGGTTAACATTCAGGGCATCTGAAGCTGCCGATTCAACTTAAGCTGTTTAAAAAAATAAAAGGGATTTTTTCCCTTTTCTCTGACAAAGATAAGAAAGTTTCTGGCAAGGAGATAGTTTAACAGGGCCAGATAGCATGAAATGACGACAGCTAAAAAATACCTTGAATTCATCTGGTCAGAAATTTAAGGCCTGCAACCTTCCTAAATGAAAGGCTTTGGTACCAGGTATAAGGACAACACAAAACCTTTGACACTGTGTATCAGGCACTGGACTAGGGATACAAGAATACAAGGATAACTGAAGCAGAGGGCAGTGGAAAATGATGATTAATATGATAAACGGGTAGTAAAAGTACATCTTGTTAACTTTAAAAAAAAAAAAGGCACTTGTGGGGATAGGAGGGTTTTTTCAAGAAAGGTTGAACGGGAACATCGGGATGGCAGAACTCTAGCTTCCCTGGCCCTCTGGTTCTGAGACAAGAGGGATGTTGACAGATCTCCACTCAGGAGCAACTATTCAGGAGACAGTATGATCATAGAAGTGAAGGTTCCCAGAAGGCAACTGGGATTCCCTGGTGGCTCAGACGGTAAAGAAGCCACCGGCAATGCAGGAGACTCCGGTTCGATTCCTGGGTCAGGAAAATCCCCTGTAGAAGGGACAGGGTACCCACTGCAGTATTCTTGCCTGGAGAGTCCCCATGGACAGAGGAACCTGGCGGGCTACAGTCCATGGGGTCGCAGAGTCGGACACGACTGAGCGCCTAAGCACACAGAAGGGAATCAGGAGGTGAGCAAAGCATACCATTATAATAACTTACAACAGTGGCTCCAATCAGCCCTCTCAATCCACACCCTTGGGGAGGCTGCTGCAGTGACAATGAGCTCAGCCTATAAAATTCAGAAAACAAGGCCTGATACACAAGTGCCAGCCATGTGGGATCACTACTACTGCAGTGTGAGGAAGCCCTGTCTAGCCTGCCTTCTGGATGAAAGCCCACAGGGACAGAGGTCCAATGGTTCCAGCTGCTCCCAGAGCCCAGCAGGCCTTCCAGCTGAAAGCCACCAGGCAACTGTGGGAAATAATAGTGCTCTAGGTCACGAAGTTGTGGGTGTTTTTGTTAGGCAGCAAAAGAGGTGCATCCATGAAAAAGGTTAAGAATGTGCTCTCCTAGTCCATGGGGTCGCTAAGAGTTGGACACGACTGAGAGACTTCACTTTCACTTTTCACTTTCACGCACTGGAGAAGGAAAGGCAACCCACTCCAGTGTTCTTGCCTGGAGAATCCCAGGGGTGGGGGAGCCTGGTGGGCTGCCGTCTATGGGGTCGCACAGAATCGGACACGACTGAAGTGACTTAGCAGCAGCAGCAGGAATTAATAAGGGTTTAGAAAACACAGTGAAAAGGAGGAAAATCAGAGGCAGAACGACAGGCCTGCTGCTGCTGCTGCTAAGTCGCTTCAGTCGTGTCCGACTCTGTGTGACAACACAGATGGCAGTCCATCAGGCTCCCCCGTCCCTGGGATTCTCCAGGCAAGAACACTGGAGTGGGTTGCCGTTTCCTTCTCGAATGCGTGAAAGTGAAAAGTGAAAGTGAAGTCGCTCAGTTGTGTCCGACTCTTAGCAACCCATGGACTGCAGCCTACCAGGCTCCTCCGTCCATGGGGTTTTCCAGGCAAGAGTACTGGAGTGGGGTGCCATTGCTTTCTCCGAACGATAGGCCTAGGAGGAGGAAAAGCTAATAAGCAGGGTGGTTGCAATACGTGAGAGATTGAATTAAGAGAGAAAGCAGCTGTGGAACAGACACTCAAACAAGGAAGGCAAACCTGACATGGATAGAACAGGGTAGTTACACAGGCAGCTGGAGAAGTCCCAACAGGGGATTACAGATAGAGGGAAACCTAGGGAACTTCGGGAGACTGCTGTGAGTCAATAATCGCTCAAGAAAGCTCTCAGAACACCGTGGAACAGAGCGGCTTGCTTAACCATAAAAGCACGACATATGCCCCAGGTCATTAAGTGAAAGAAAAAATGCTACCATCCTTCTGCTGATGTGAATAAGTGCTATGATAATCACAGTTTGACCTCGTAGGGCCAGACACTCTCCTGCAGGAAACTACGGGGGGGCTAGGGACGTAAGCCTGAGGTCTACTGAAGAGGGCAGTCTTTCCCCCGCCCTCACTTCCCTTTGCTTATAAAAATGCAGCTGCTTAATTCTGGGGCACAGGCCTCTTGATTGTCCGACCGCATCTCTCATAAGCATCCTGTATCAATACATCTACTTCTCGTGTATCACTCTGCCTCTCGCTGGATTCCTTCTGCACTGAGACACAAAGAACCTGGGCCTCAATAAGTCCAGTCACCAGGCGAGCGATTCTGAAAGAACATGGTTTCAAAACTGCTACTAACCAGCCTCAAGACCTAAGTACAGTTTTTGAGTAAATGGAATACAGATTCTTTCATAACTTTTATTTCCAATTTTCTGGCAAGCCTTGCATTAGGTATAGTTGATACTGGGCACAGCCTCCCCAAATTTGTATTTGTTATTCATCTAGACCATCAGTAAAACATCCCTATTACTAGTACCGTTCTTTCACAGAGATTACCAGAAGGAGCTCTGGAATCAGGAAGCATGTGGGCCAGGCCCGGCTGTGCCACTTTCCAGGGGTACCAGGCAAGGGTCCTTCTAACTTCACTGGCCAAGGTCTCTATCTGTCCATTAGGGCCACCGTCACCGAAAACCGCGTTTGTAGTGCTGCCGGAAGGTTAAATGAAATGAGATGCTACCTAGTACAGTGTCTGACACAGAGTAAGTACCCGTTCGATTTCAGTGGAATCTAAATTTACCTATTTGACGGTTTAAACCTCCACACGACATTCACTTTTTTTAGTGATATAAAATTTCCCTTATTTAGAACCTATTGATTTGGAACTTGTAAGAAGTAAGAATGTGATCCTGTGATTTATAATAAGAAATACATACTGTGTTTTGGTCCCATTCTAGGCACAGAGCTCCTAAAACCTGTTAATCTCCTAAGTGATAGGAGCCAAAGAGACATCTTTAGTTGTAATACTTGGTCTCTGGTTCGGTTCCTGAAACAGTCCCAGAGCTATTAAAGGTGAAAGGAGTGTCTTTTGTTATTCACAAGCACTTGTCAACCACACCAGCCTTTATAAGATTCCTGGAAAGCCCCTAGATAACCATAGCTTGAGCCTGGTTGCCAGGGGAACTAAATTGTGATTAGGTGGGAATTTTCACCCTCACCCCCCAACCTCTGGACAATTATTTAATCAGCCGTGCCCACGCAATGAAGCCTGTGTGAAAATCCCTACAGTACCAGTCTGGACAGTGTCTGGGCCGGCTGACGCAGCCACAAACAAGGAGGGTGGTGCCCGCCAAACCCCGTGGGCACAAGAGCTGGTGTTCAGAGCCCTTCCACACCTTGCCCAGTGGATGTCTGCATCTTCAATGCTTCTGTAACGAGCTGGGGGTGTAATAAGGAAGCTGTTTCCTGAGCTCTGTCAGCTGCTCTGACAAGGACTGAGGCTCCTGAGGGGCTGCGGGAACCACCTGGCAGCTGACCGGTCAGAGGCACAGGTGATTCCCGAGTTCCCACCGTGCGTGCAGGTGGGGCTGCGGGGGGAGGCCACAGGGTCAGAAGTCAACTGAACTTCAGGACACCCCGCTAGTGTCCAGAGAACCAGAGAACTGTCTGTGTGGATGGAAAATACCCACATACAACTGATGCCAGAAAAGTGCTGTAAGTGAAACCAGAATCTGAGTTGTTTTCCTTTTCAAAGCTAGAAAATGATGTGACGTTTACCGGAGCACAATGAAAAAAAGGTGTGCACTAAGCAAATCAATTTTGTTGACAAGAGTGCATGGACACTGCACTCTATCCACACTGCCTGCCTTGACAAGGCCTTCAGTCCAAGGGCAGAGATGCTCTAGAAGGAATTCCTCTGCCTGACGGATCACCTCAGAAGAACCTCTAAGGGTCCCTCTATAACCCAAAGATTCTGTACTTCTGAAATGAACACATTTTCCAAGCACCAAGAAGGCACTTAATTTCTTCCTAACTATCCTTTGGTTAACAACATTCAAGTTAACAGTATTACATTAAAAATTTGTTTAAACATTCTTAATACAGACTTTAATTCATATTGATCTCCTTTTCTATGTCTAGATAGAAAAGTTTTGCATGGCAACCACTTTTAAAACAAGCTTTAAAATGAAAGCTGATTTGTCTAAGTACCTACTAAGATAAGGTCGAATTATTAAAGTTATAACCTGGGTTTACCTTACACGAGTGGAGTTTGATTTCAGGACCAAACCTCTTTCCTCTAAGCCACGAGAGTCAATGAAAACTTGTTGTTTTGTCACTAAGTCACATCCAACTCTTTTGCAAACCCCATGGACTCAGCCCGCCAGGCTCCTCTGTCCCTGGGGCCTCCCAGGCAAGAGTACTGGAGTGGGCTGCCATCTCCTTCTCCAGGGGATCTCCCCAACCCAGGGGCGGAACCTGCATCACCCTCACTGGCAGGCGGATTCTTTACCACTGAGCCACCAGGAATGCCACCATGAAAACCACAGCTAGAACAAAAGACGTAAAACAAAATATTACAGGCTAGCTCTCACTTGATTCCTATCTACGTAAAAATGTTTTCCAAAACTGACCTGTTCTCAGTCACCTCTGCCAGTGTGACTGAGTTCCAGATCTCTTCTGGAGAACAGACTGTCAAGGACTGGTCAGAGGAGAGCTCTGATGGCAGTATACTTGGACAGAAGGGTGGGAAAGTTTCCAGGTGACCTTAGGTATCAAAGAACTTCTTAAAGATAAACAAGCATAAGTTATGAAGAAGAGACTGTTAAATTCAATTACTTTAAAGTCTAGAATTCCTATTCACTCAAAGACAGTGAAAGTGCAAGCTACAAAGTGGGGAAAGGGGTCTGCATTACAGGCTCTGACAAAGGGTACATATGCCGAAAACGTGAAGGACGCCCACACACCAACAACCCGGTCAAAAAGAGCAGATAACATGGACGTGCATTTTACAGAAGAGCAAACAGAAGTGGCCAGTTAAATATGAAAAGACATCAGCCTCATAAGAAAATAGGAAAATGCACACTAAGACTGATATGAGATGTTATTTTTTATCTTCTACCATAGGAAAACTTAATAGCAATTCTTGTACATTGCCAACTGTTGTATAAATTTGTAGAACTACGTTTGAAAAGAATTTGGCATTAACAAGTAAAATTAAAGATGCACATACCTTAGGGAACAGCAATTTAACTCAAAAAAACATGTCCTAGAAAAACCTGCACATGCGTTCCATGAGACATGGGGCTTTCCTGATGGCTCAGATGGCAAAGAATCTGCCTGCAACGGAGACCTGGGTTCAATCCCTGGGTTGGGAAGATCCCCTGGAGGAGGGCATGGCAACCCACTCCAGTTATCTTGCCTAGAGAATTCCACAGACAGAGAAGCCTGGCAGGCTGCAGTCCACAGGGTTGTAAAGAGTTGGACACGACTGAACGACTAACACTTTTACTTCACTACACTTTTACATGAGACACGCACAAATATGTTCATAGCAACACTGTTTTTAGTATAAAAATACAAGAAAACAACCCCAAATTCGTATTTACAGGAAAACCAATAAACTACAATTTCCTTGTGCAATGGGGATACTATTAATATATAGGTGCGAAAATAAATGAACTAGAGCTCCATGTATCAACATGGATGGCTCTCAGGAAGATCAGAGAGAACAAAACAGAATACGCACAGCAGGATTGCATTTACATAAAGTTCGGAAACACATGTAACTGAATGAGACATTCAAATGTAGTAAAACTTACAGAAAACCAACAACAATATGAAAAACTCAGAACAAGGGTTATAGAGGGAGCAGATGAGGGAAAATGAGATAAGGGCAAGCACCAAGGAGGCTTCAGAAGTATTGACAGTTTTGCCTCTTAACCTGGGTGTTAGGAAAGTGGCTGCTATTTGTTGTCATTACTATTTATATCTTGCCTGTATGTTAAAACATTCTTCTGAACGTGTTTAACATTTTTTATATTAAAATAAAGGAAAAGTTAAAAAAGATAATGTCTTCACTTTATATTCAGAGGAAAAAAAATATTGCACTTAAAATGTTACTTACATTCATTCACTCAGTAAATATTACCAGCGACTGGTGTTAGGCACTACTCTAGGGGCTGGAATGCAAGCAAGCAACAAAACAGACAATTCTCACAAAGTTTGTATTCTATTGAGGGAATAAAGAGATACACAATCAGTAAAGTACACAGTACATCAGATGATGACACTTGCTACAAAGGAAAACAAAGCAGCAAAGGAGAGTGTGAGCTGTGTGTACAGGAGAGGTGTTGCAACGTAAAGAGGAAGGCTAATAACATGAAAAGATACATGCAGTGATTATTACAGCACTATTCACAAGAGCCGAGACCTGGAATCAACCTAAACGCCCATCAGCACAGGAATGGGTAAAGAAGGTGTGGGACGCGTGTACAATGGAACATTACTATTATTCAGCCATAAAAAAGAACGAAAGAGTGCCATCTGCAGTAACATGGAGGGACCTAGAGATTATCATACTAAGTGTAGTCAGACAAAGACAAATATAATACGCTATAACGAATGTGGAATCTATTTTTCAAAAAACAACACAAAAGATACATATTCATTTACAAAACAGAAATAAACTCACAGAGTTTGAAAACAAACTTATGGTTACCAAATGGAAATGTGGGCGGGAAGGATAAATGAGGAGTTCAGGGTTAACATGCACACACTACTATGCACAGAATATCCAGGTAGCCAACAAGGATCTACTACAGCACAGGGAACCCTACTCAGTAATCTGTGATAACCTACGTGGGAAAAGAATCCAAAAAAGAATGAGTTTATGTATATGTATAACTGAAGCGTTTTCTGTACACCTGAAACTAACAGCAAATTAAAAAAAACAAAAACAAAAAAAGGCCAGAAGAGGTCTCACTAAGGTGACATTTGAATAAAGACCTAAAGTGAAAGGAGAGGAAAAAGGAGAAGAGGAGAGTGAAAAAACTGGCTTAAAACTCAACATTCAGAAAACTAAGATCATGGCATCTGGTCCCATCACTTCATGGCAAATAGATGGGGAAAAAATGGAAACAGTGAGAGACTTTATTTTCTTGGGTTCCAAAATCACTACAGATGGTGACTGCAGCCATGAAATTAAAAGATGCTTGCTCCTTGGAAGAAAAGCTATGACCAACCTTCACAGCATATTAAAAAGCAGAGACATTACTTTGCTAACAAAGGTCCGTCTAGTCAAAGCTATGGTTTTTCCAGTAGTCATGCATGGACGTGAGAGTTGGACTATAAAGAAAGCTGAGTGCTGAAGAACTGATGCTTTTGAACTGTGGTTGGTGTTGGAGAAGACTCTTGAGAGTCCCTTGGCCAGCAAGAAGATCCAACCAGTCCATCCTAAAGGAAATCACTGAATATACATTGGAAGGACTGATACTTTACAATGTATACAGAATTCAGCTCAAAATGGAACATAGGCCTAAATGTAGGAGCTAGAAACTATAAACCTTCTAGAAGAAAACACAGGAAAAAAATCTTAATCTTAGGTTTGGCAAAAATTTTAAAACAGTTCACACAAAGAATAAATTATAAAAAGAAAACAATCAACTGGACTTCATCAAAATTAAAATGTTTTTTCTCTTTAAAAGACACTGTTTATGGGCTTCCCTGGTGGCTCGGTGGTAAAGAATCCACCTGCCAATGTAGCAGACATGGGTGTGATCACTGATCCAGGAAGATCCTACGTGTCGCAAAACACCTAAGCCTGTGTGCCACAATTATAGAGCCTGTGCTCTAGAACTGCAACTACTGACGTCCGTGTGCCCTAGAGCCCATGCTCTTGCAACAAGAGAAGCCGATGCAATAAGAAGCCCTTGAACTGCAACTAGAGAGTAGCTCCCACTTGCTGCAACTAGAGACAAGCCCGTGCAACAGCGAAGACCCAGCACAGCAACTCCCCCCCCAAAAAAATTAATTAAAAGACACTGTTATAAAAATGAAAGGCAAGCCATATATTGGGAGACAATATTTGCAAAAGCTATTAGACAAAGAACTGATATACACAAAATATATACAAAATATTCTTAAAAATGAATAAGAAAATGACAAACAACCTAACCAAAAAATAGGGGAAAAGTCTGAACAGGCATTTCACCAAAAAACAAAACAAAAAACAGATGGGAAATACGTCCATGAAAAGATGACCAATGTCTTTAGTTATTAGGGAAATTCTGACTTAAACCAGTGAGGGCGTGGAACAAACTGGCCTCTCATATATTATTGGTGGAAATGTCAAATGATACAACCATCTAGGAAAAGTTTGCCAATTTCTTAAAAAAGTTAAACACGCACCTACTATTCCTGTGTTATGTGTACATACAGCCCAGCTATTCCACAACTAGGTACTGGCCTAAGAGGGATGCATGGTTGTTGTCGTGTAGTTGCTAAGCTGTGTCCGACTCTTTACAACCTCACGGACTGCAACCCACCAGGCTCCTCTGTCCATGGGATTTCCCAGACAGGAATACTGGAGTGGGTTGCCATTTCCTTCTCCAGACCCAGGGGTTGAACCTGCATCTCCTGCTTGGCAGGCGGATTCTTTACCACTGAGTCACCTGGGAAGCCCAAGTGTATGTATTTTGTGTGCATACCAATTTAAAAAATTTAAAAAACTGTGTGTAGCCCGACTGGGACTTTCCCAAATAGCTCAGTGGTAAGGAATCTGCCTGCCAAAGAGGAGACACAGGAGAGAGACATGGGTTCGATCCCTATCTGGGTAGGGAAAATCCCCTGGAGGAGGAAATGGTTACCTACTTCAGTATTCTTGCCTGGAAAATTCCATGGACAGAGGAGCCTGGTGCTGGACTGCAGTCCGTGGGGTCACAAAGAGTTGGACATGACTAAATGACAAGCACGCACACACATACACCAATTAAATAAAAAAGCAAAGGAAAAAACAGGACATTAATGAAGCTTCATGACTCAATTATAGTATAAAACATAAAGACTATAAATCAATAGATTTAAAAATGAAACTAAATTAGAATGTTTCAAATAATCTTTCTAGTTTCTAATTCTCTCTAAAGCCACAAATCAATTCTGTTTATAATCAAGACATTCACCTTTGCTTGTAGAGTCTAAAGTAATACACCTCAGAGAATTCAAGGAAAACTGTCCCTAAAACATCATGCTGCAATCCTTACAAACTGCTATGTGACGAGTTTTAAATTTTTGCAAAAGCACACAAGTAAAATTTCCTTCACTAAAAATGCCACTAGGAACAAAGCAAATCTACTACAAATAAATCATTTATTCATTTTCTATTTTCTCTGTCCATGAAGTAGGTAATCTTTTTCTTTGCCCGTAGAGACTCTTGTTAACTGCAGAAGGAGGGTGATACAGTTGGATGAGAATGACAGACTCAAGAAACTGGGCTTCATTCCCGTTTCTGTCCCAAGTTTACCATGTGAACTCTCTTTTCACGTGAATAATGAAGAAACTGAGATTTAGGTGATTTTTATGGTTCCTTTCTACTAAAGGTTTCTGATAAAGTTGCTTTCTAAATAGCAGTATATATATATTTGGAAACTCAAATGGCTCTGGAAAACCTTTCGTTGAAAGGCTTTCTTTCAGTAGAAAAACATTATTTCTATTTATTTTTAAGGACAGAAACTGGCACTTCGATTAGAGAAGTATTAAATTCAGCTGAAAGTTTATGTACAAGTTTATGAACACTCTTCCCTATTTTGAGTTATTGTTTAAGGTTTTCACACTAGTAACCTATTTGAGTCACAAAGTAATATTTCTATCTTGCTCTACTAGTATTATTTCGCTTTTCTTGTTTTCCAATTTCAGATGACCCTTGGCTCCTGGAATTACAGAGAAACTAAAAGGCTTCTGTATTTTTAGTGTGAAATTCCAATTTTTAGAAATAGGGTCTAGCTAATTATTGTTTTTTGGGCCACAAAAAATTCTGGGTTTGAATTTTAATTGTCAATGTTTTAGAACTGGAGAAGACAATAAAAGAGCACAGGGTTTGATTCACATACTAAACTGCAGACAGCTCTTACAACAATCTAGAAAGTTAGGAGAGAGTCAAAAAGAAAGTGGGAAGGGCATCAGACAATTTCAGTTAGCCCTACTGATGTCGACACAAGTGTCCCCACTCTCTGACAGTCAACCAGCCTAACAGAGAGACACCCTAACGGAGCCTCACAACAGGGACATCAGCAGCATTTAGAATGGTTCCCCACCCCCAGCGAAACCGAATCCAGAAAGAAAAGAAGATGCTTTTTAGGGCTGAATTCTAATTTTCACAACAAAATAAGACAATATCCATTTTCACAAAAACATTCTTTTGGTAACTGTGAGAAGGTTGATGTGTAAAAGCATTTTAAAGTTTTCACACTTCAGAAAAGTTTCTGGTATAAAGAAGAGCCTCTGGGGATTCTAAACTTTTCAATTGTAATTATGGAAATAAAGTATAAAATTTCACTGTCACTTTAACCTGAGAAGCTGTTTTATACCAAAACAGATAACTTATCTCACTTTTCTATTAGCACTGATTCTGTGTTATCCTAGTACAAGTTTTGATTCTGGTATGCAAATTTAAATAAGAATAGTAAGTTGACTCTTTAATCCAACCATTACTAACTCAAAAATAAAGTTAAATTAAACTAATAAATCAATTATCATAGGAATATACCTTCTAAATTAAATGAATTTAAAACAGGATATTTTGCTTTTACATTTTTTTCTTGTAAAAATTTTTTTTCTATTATTTCTCTACTTATTTCTGACTAATTTTAATTTGCACTAGGATATGGACACATAGAACGTATTCAATGAAGCTATGATAGTTACAAAGAATCTTTAGGATATTCTGGTTATTAAATAAATATAAACCACTACCAATAGAGGGAAAAATTAAGAACTATTAGAAAAACAGCTGCAGTAAAATTTTAAAGATAATTTTTGCAACCATGGTAATATTATGCTGTTCTCACTGTATATAAGCAATTTTAACAAGACTCAAAAGCATTATTTTAAGTATTTGGTTTTTTCATCAGGTTCACTTTATAAAAGGTCAGTCTGGGCAAGATTCTGGCTCAATTAGAACTGACTTGGGGAGAGATGTGAAGAAAGTAAAATGAGGGGAAAAGATCAAACCCTACTTCTAGAAGGGTCAAAAAGCCATAATGCTGAAGGAAATATTTTAGGGTTGTTACACTTTTTCAGTTTACTTCTACATTTGTGCTATGAAATCATGAGAAGTTATGAGCATACAGTATCAAAGAAACAGCCAAGAATTTTTGGTAGACTATTCTTTATTATAGTAGGTGACAACTAACTTCTGTGAAGCACTCTCTGTTCAACAGATAAATATGTTACCCTTACATCTGTTCTTTGAAATCTTCCATTCTCTCCATGTTATCATTTAAAAAAAAAAAGACTCAGAAAGTTAAGTAATTCACCTAAGTTTTAGACATCTAGGAAGCAGATGGGATTTGTGGAACTTAGGAATGTCTATTCCAAGACTGACTTCTTTCCCCTATTCTAACCTGCCTCTATTCATAAGGCAATAAGCATTTTAGAAAGCTTTTAAACAAAGTTTGAAATAAACAAAGTAAGGTTTAACAGATCAACTAAAGGAAGGGCAGTAATGTAGAAAAGATACTTTAACCTTCTTTCTGTTTTGTCTCTGGTCCTCAAGCTGCATGCAAACAGCCTCAGGACAAGGAACTAACGCAGAGGCTGGAACAGCTAAAATTTAATTCTTTCTAAAGTTATGAAGAATAATGCAATATTAAATATTCATATAATAAAAAACTTTCATATAATCTTTCCATAATTACAGAGCAGGAAAATAAAATCTATATTCATCTATTTATGTATGTATCTCCTAACTTAAAGTGGTTATAAGGCTAAATAAAACACAACAGAAAAGCAGATTTAAAATAGAAGCAAAAGACAGAAGCAACATTTCCTGCCTGTGGGATGACGAAAGATTTGACCAACTTTCAAAACCTAACATCAGAAACAGTTACAGTAATTTAGAAATATACTAAATCATTGTGAAGTCAATCACAAAGAACTTTCATAAAGATCTGCCAAAAAGCAACCCAGACCAGACCAAAGGAAAACCACTATAGCAACATCTGGTGAATGACCTAAAATATACCATAAGATACTGTAACTGTTAAAGCGCCAAACAAACTTCAGCACTGACGCCAACACACAGAGACAAGCTGGGGCTTTAAACGGAAACTGTAAGAGAAATAAATGTAAGAGCAGAACTGATAATGATACCAATGGGTAACACTAAAAACTTTCTCCTGCCTACAAAGCATGTATCAATAGAAAATAAATTCCATTTACAAAGTGATTGACTACAAAACTTAAAGTATAACTTCATAGACATCAAACGATAAAAAAAGTATTTTATTTCTACCAAATGAACTTTTTTCCAAATCAAATTTAGATTACATGCCTTCTTATCAGAGACATTAAGGTAATTTTTTTAAATGAGGTAATTTCTAGTTAAAATAAGTTATTAGTTTACAATTTTATTTACAGTTGTTAAGTTCTTCAAACTTATTTGGCCCTCCTTTACAGTAACTCTATAAAATAGGGTTTTATATTAAGTGTACAGTAACTTTGGGGCAGTAGCTTGGCTTAAACATGAAAGGAAAAGCTGGAACAAAATCACTGTTTAGTAAGAAGTCTCCAACCACTAATATGTAAGGTATTAACTCCTTTCTTTTCTCCCAACTATTTAAAAATGTATAATGATGTGCTTTCTCTGTGCATCCTTGATCTTTTTCCAGTAAGTAAGAAAGCAGAAGAGTAATAGAAAAATATACCTGTCTTGGCCTTTTATTAGGTTTGCGAAGTATAACTGTATTTGTAATAGCTTTGGAAATGGCTTGTCATAAAAGCAACTACCAGCTGAAAAAGAAAAGCACTATCAGAAATATGGGTGTGGGCCTTGGGAAGGGAGGGGGAGAAGGAAAGACAAATGTGGAGGTGGAAGAACAGATTTCATTTTTCTGACTCATTGGGATGGGTTTCGACAAATCATTGACAATTAGGTTAAAAAAAAAAAAAAAGCATCCCCTGAGGTAAAAAAGCAGCTTCCCTTGTGTCTCCTGCTTGCAATGCAGGAGACCTGGGTTTGATCCCTGGGTTGGGAAGATTCTCTGAAGAAAGAAATGGCAACCCACTCCAGTATTCTTCCCTGGAGAATCTTATGGACTGAGCAGCCTGGAGGGTTACAGTCCATGGGGCTGCAGAGCTGGACATGACTGAGCGGAGCCCAATGCCATGAGGTAAAAAAGGGCAGTCCTGTTTTGGAAAGAAGATAACTGATGAAACGCAATCTGTAAACTCCAGTAACAGATTCGCACAAGTTTTCTCCTCTTTAGCAAAAATGCCTAAGCTAGCTAACTCCCAGTCCTCACCCTTCCCTCCAAAGGTTCCAGGTTTAGATATGACCAATATGACTTCTGTTTTCCAAGGGTATCTCTAATCTTCTCCCTCTCCTGATTTGTTTTTTGTTTTTTTTTTTTTTTTTTTTTGAGGCAAGGAATATGACTTTAATTGGAAAGCTGGCTGGCTGAGAAGATGATAGACTTCCTCTACATGCAGATTACTCAAAGATCAGTGTCCATCAGTTCACTTACTAAAGGAAGGGAATGCCCTAAATATGTACCCGTGGCACTCATGTGGAGGAGAAACAGACTAACAAGCATTCACAGCACAGTATGATTTGTGCTTTGGAGAAAGCCCTGGATGCTCTGATAATACACAGAAGAAGAAAGAAACTTTCAAGTTGCTCGAGGACACATTTTATAGCGTAAATCTTCCCAGTTAGCATATGAACTCCTAACTTAAAATTAATTTAGGGCCATGAGCGTAGTTAAGGCACTGGGTATTTCCTTTCATTAAATAGGTGATCCTGTTCTCATTGGCCTTTTGGACACTGGGCAACAGGAACTTATAGATAAACCGATGGTCCATTCAAACTCATCTTTACATTCACAGATAGCTTTTCTTCATAGTGTGGTTCTGTATTTTATTTTGGAAAGATAACTTTTCCCCTCTTAAACAGCTTACAAAATTCTCATCCCAGGCACCTAACAACTGTTTAAACTGAAAAAATCTTTACCAAAATTTGTTATAATAAAACTGTTTTCTTTTAAAAAAAAAAAATCCATAAGCAGCAATACTATGTTTTGCTTTAAGAAGTGAACAGAAAATACAACAGAAGTTTACAAATCATTGAAACATATGATCCAGGATTTCTTGAAAGCTTTTGTTTTGACCTCTTTCTGCCAGTGCTCATGTTCCTCATACTGTGTGGTCTGGCCATACTGCCACTTCTAGCCCTCACTACGGTTTTCTTTGTCAAATCCTAGGTTTCTTCTTCCTCATGCTTCACTCACCATTTTGTATAAAACAGAAATGTTCTTCATTAGACTGTAAGTTGCTTGTTAGCAGAGAGTTTGTCATAATAGAATTATACAATAT
Organism: Cervus canadensis; assembly: GCF_019320065.1. NCBI lineage: Eukaryota > Metazoa > Chordata > Mammalia > Artiodactyla > Cervidae > Cervus > Cervus canadensis. The sequence continues at coordinate 64,073,727 of NC_057386.1, forward strand.
TTCTTTAGATTTAGTCATTATAATAGCCCAAAGTAAGCACCTTAAAAATATACTGAATAATTTTTAAAAGGGATCTTTTGAAAATTGAAAGAAATATGAATATGAAACCAGAATGTTGCAAGATTTAAGAGGAATAAAGAAAAAAAATCTAATTATAAAGTGATTATTTTAAATCTAAGAAACCAAAGAGTAGATGAGTCATGGAAGAAATATATATATGGTCAACAGGAAAGGACTGAGTTATTACTGAGAGGACTCCAAGGAAAGGTCAAAAAGAACAATGCAAAGTCAAGTTCTTAAACACTGCTGGTATAGTCTGAGATTTTACTCAGAAATACTAATTAAAGGGTTTATTTTTAAGTAAATCTCAAGATGGTAACTACTAAGAACCAAAAAAAAGAAAAAGTGCAGTAATGCTACTGTCGCTAAAACCAATGCAGATACCAGTGATCTGTTCACATCTCACACTGGCTGTAGACTTAAAAACTCACCTTGGTCACAAACTGACAAACTGCCTTGGGTGATTAGCAGGGCTGGCAAAGTAAGGGAAATACGGGTCTGAGGTGTACACAAGCAAAACCATTTAACAGAACAGAGACAATGCAGCAGTGATGTCAAGAACTAAACTTTAATAAGCGAATCCTGTACCCTCAAAGTAGAAGCAATGAACAATCCCCTCCCCTCTAACAACAGAAAGAACTTCTGTCCAGAAGAGGTAAAGAAAACACAAGTACTTTAAACATAATTGCCAAGAAAAAACCACACACACACACACACACACACACACACACACACGAAGTCAAATATACAAAAACAGCAATTCATGAGCTACCCCTTTGGAAGGCTTTTAATCTAGTGTACAAATATCTTCCCTTCACACTGCCTGCTGGAAACTGGCACACCTGACGGGCAGACGGCAGGAACTGGTTGGTGAGGTGTGCTCTCCCCTCACTCCCCAGCTGAGGACTGCAAATTACCAAGCAACTCTGGACAGGTACGGCTTGGATGCTGTTAATTTCAACATCAACCCACAACTCTCAATTCTTTTTAGTTGCATGATTGATACAAAGGTAGTTAACTTCCATCTCTTTTATAAAAAGGGAAAGGAGGCAGCACAAATCACAGGCAAATTTTTCCTGTTTCATGTGTGTTTAAAAAGTTTTAAAGGGACCTGGAAGTCAAACCACTAAATGCAGCAAACATGGGAGTGTACAGGAAAATATTTTCCGATGTATACGGAAGGCACTGTCATATCACTTCTAACCTCACACTTAAGATGAAACTGTCTTCTATTCTTTCCAACACAGAATCAATCATTTGATTTTAAGCTATGAGCAAAATTATAGGTCATAGGTAATAAAATTATGTTTAAAAGATAGAAATCTGGTTGAGTCTTTTTGAAAATAGAAGGTATCCTATTTTAAAACAAACATTTTCTATCTATACATATTTTCTTTTAAATCAAAATCATCCTTTGAATAGGTAGGACCAAAATTGAAAAGATAGAAAAAGTATATAACAAGATTTTCAGTCCTCTCTATTCCCCTTCCAGGTTAAAAAAAAATGTTAATTAGTTAATTTCTCTGGGTTTTCTTTATGCAAATACAAGAAAATAAGATTATACATTCTTAAGTCTTTCCTTTCTTATACAAAAGGTTTTGTACCACATACACTGCTGTGCACCTTGGTCTTTTCTTTATTATTAACAGTATGCTCTGAGGATCTTTCTATTAATCACATCCCTAGTCTTTTTTTGTAATGGCTGAAAAGTATTTCATTGTATAAGTGAGCCATAGTTTATTGAACTTGCTCTTTACTGCTGAACTGTTCCAGTTGTTCCTCACCTTTTGACGTTACCAGTGACACTGTGATGAGTAACCTCGAATGTAGGTCATCTCATCCTTGTGTTGGCGGATCTACCTGTCCAGCTTCATCCAAAGCCACTCTCCCTGTTTCTCCGCATGCTCTGGACTCACTGACCTTGACTGGCTTTTGCATATTCTATTCCTTTCTCCTATGGCTCAGAGGTAAAAAATCCATCTGCAATGCAGGAGACACAGGAGATGCGGGTTCGATCCCAATCTAGGCTGGGAAGATCCCTTGGAGGAGGGGGATCTTCAACCCACTCCAGTCTTCTTACCTGGCGAGTCCCATGGGCAGTGGAGCCTGGCCACGGCTGAGCACGCACCCACCCCTTCTTCCCGTGCACACCTCGGTTACCTCCTCTCCACCCCTGTGGACCTCAGCTCCAGAGTCACTTCCTCTCTCATGTCAAGACATGCTCCCTTTGTATGCTCGTAAGACCCCCCTATTTTCCCTTCACAGCACCAATCACAGCTTGCACTTCTGTAATTAGCTGCTCAATGTCTATTTCTCTTACTTGACTATAAGCTCTATGACAGCAAGGCCATTATATTTCCACTACTTGACTCAGTGACTGACATGAAAAACAAGTATTGAATATTTGCTGAAAAAGGAATAAAAAAAGTCAAATGTGCCAATCACATATCAATCTATTCTTCATATTTTACATGTCTCTCTGTTCTACCTTTTAAGGATCTCTTGAAACCTTCAGCTCACTCCACTTCCATTAACACTACCCCAATCCTCACTCCCATCATCCTGTTTAAACTCCTATACTCATTCTTAGGTTCTACTACAGCCTCTGCACCATTTTGAAGACTTGTCATTTGCCAAGAATTCCTGCAATGGATTCCCACCAACACTCAAATAAGCTCTCCCCTAACGTGGCCGAAAAAGTTGGCTTAAAGCTTAACATTCAGAAAACTAAGATCATGGCATCTGGTCCCATCACCTCATGGGAAATAGATGGGGAGACAGTGGAAACAGTGTCAGACTTTATTTTTTTGGGGCTCCAAAATCACTACAGATGGTGACTGCAGCCATGAAATTAAAAGACATATACTCCTTGGAAGGAAAGTTATGACCAACCTAGATAGCATATTCAAAAGCAGACGTTACTTTGCCAACAAAGGTCAGTCTAGTCAAAGCTACGGTTTTTCCAGTAGTCATGTATGAATGTGAAGAGTTGGACTGTGAAGAAAGCCGAGTGCCGAAAAATTGATGCTTTTGAACTGTGGTGTTGGAGAAGACCCTTGAGAGTCCCTTGAACTGCAAGGAGATCCAACCAGTCCATCCTAAAGGAGATCAGTCCTGGGTGTTCATTGGAAGGACTGATGTTGAAGCTGAAACTCCAATACTTTGGCCACCTGATGCGAAGAGCTGACTCATTTGAAAAGACCCTGATGCTGGGAGGGATTGGGGGCAGGAGGAGAAGGGGACGACAGAGGATGAGATGGCTGGGTGGCATCACCGACTTGATGAGCATGAGTTTGAGTAAACTACGGGAGTTCGTGATGGACAGGGAGGCCTGGCGTGCCGCAGCCCATGGGGTCGCAAAGAATTGGACGCGACTGAGTGACTGAACTGACTGATTGACTGACTAACGTGGCATATAAGGCCTGCATGGTTTGGCCCCTGTTCACCTCCCACAGACTGTTCCAATTACTTGGAATACTCTCTGCTTTTCACTTTACCTGGTGAACTTTCAACATCACATTCTAATAGAAGCCTGCCCTGACCACTCACTGGTCACAGCCACAATTTATATATACATACACACATGAATTTTGGTGTGATTTGTGATCAGTGTTGCTTCTTTTGTTGCTATTTGGTTGCTAAGTTGTGTCTGACTCTTCGGGACCCCATGAACTGTAGCATGCGAGGCTTCCCTGATTCTTTCACTAGGCTATAAACTCTGAGGGTAGAGTTTTTTTCACTTTTGCTCACTGGGTCCAGAACAATGTCCAGAACACTTCCTGGTACACAATATATAACACTTGATAAATGTTTCCTAAATAAATAAAAAAACAGTAACAACATGAAATTACATGACTGGAATGCACTCAGGAATTACGTTTGGAAATAAAGCTGCAGGAGTGAGGGATTATTTCACAGGATCCAAATGGAGGTGACCACATTTGGCACAGGGTTGCGGCTGCTTACTATACTTCTACCTTCCAATCCATAAAGGCTTATGTTTTATTTAGAACCAGGTTCTTTTACCTATAGAATATAACTTCACATGATTTAGGAGCAAATACCAAGAATATTGTTCATGCCTACAGTTACAGAAATAAAGATGACAGTAAATCACCGGCACGAATCTTTTAAAAATATCAAGAGTCAAAAATGAGAGTTCTTTTGAGAATGGGAAAAAAGATTTCAAGAATGTATCTGCTGTACATATTAAGTAATGATTATGAACTGAACATGCTTCTCAAAATTTGGCAACAGATATCCATTTTTTAAACTCAGAGGCTCATATCTTCTCAAAGAGAAGAATATGTTTGCTCTCCTAGCCTTTCTCAGCATTTACAGAGCATTTTTATAAAAATGTAGCAGGCTTTGAGTATTTCCTATAACAGAATATATTTGTATACAGTGACTGGGTCACCAAAACTACATACATAGCTGTCTCACATTATCTGTGTTTACTTTGTTTTGTGTTTTTTAAAAATTGAAGTAAAGTCGATTTACAATGTGACCTGTTTTTATCCTCTGTGTATTCCCCTCTTTCTCTGCCTCATCACTTTTGTTTATTGGACTTGTCTCTGGTAAGTTAAATTCATACTAACACACATACGAAATAAATTTGTAATATATCAGAGAAGAAATCCTAACATACAGGATTATCACTGTATTATAATTCTATATGAAACATGATGTGAGTAAAGTTCTTTTCATCAACCTAGTGTTAAGAATGACTATAATTTTTCTGAAATATTTCAAAAAATTAAGTGTATTAATCAAACACGTGTCTAGGATAGATCGCAAGTCTGGCTCATCTTTTTTCTCTCAGCCTCCCAACCCCCAACTCCCTTGTCATCCTTTGAGTTACTGACTATAACAACAGAAAAAACTGTGCAATTAATGGTTACAGCTAATTAACTGACATTACCTTAAAGTAAGAGTATATTCCATCCTTCTTAAAGTAAGAATATAACAAAATTAATGGGATTATTAGTCTTTATTTACCTAAACTATTGTCGAGTCTCTGATACATTCAGGGTCCTCCCCACAATATGTTAGTAGATCTGAAAAGATATTTACTTGTACTCTTAAATTATAATTATCTTAAGGGAAATGTTAATCATCTTAAATTACTTTTTTCACATTCTACACGGTTCCAAGACATAAAAATTTTTGAAAAAAGGAAACATGGGCTGCTCACATTGATGTGTTTATTTTCCTCTAATTTTTTGCTTTCTTTCCATGAAAACAGTATGTATTGCAGACAACAGAAGCATTTCTGAGAGAGCATGCTATGCCTCACTAAACCAAAGAGCAAGGTAAGCATCTACTCTGTCCTAGGTGACTCTTACTCACCTCCATCTCCTCCCTTCCCTGCAGCATGCCTCACATTTTGGGAAGAAATGCAAACATGTACTTGCTAAATGACTACTATACATTTAACACTAGGCATCATGAGGCTGTAAAAGAAGGCACGGTACCTACTCCGACAAAGTCTACAAAGCACCAGAAATGACTCTTTTCTTTACCTTGACTATATTTTTTAGTCTATGTTTTGTTTTGAACTTTGAGAGGAACAATAAAAGGTAAACAAAGTGCCTTAAGTCAGAAAATAGCTCAAGTTACATTATTGAAAAGTCTAGGGGAAAAGAAATATTGATGAAAACAAACACTATTAGAGTCTAATTAACTGTGCTCATGTTATGCAACTCAATCTTGTTTAGTAAATAAGAAAGAGAATTCAGAGGTTTGTTCACATTAAAGGTAAACACAATATATCAGGGGTGGGGATAGGGCAAGGGGGTGGACAGAGTATAGACTGTAAACAGTAGAATTCAACTTTTTCCATTAAGGGAATGACAAGCATGGGCACATGTACACAACTCTCAGCATTACTGCATGCACATACATACCCAGGTAAGGACACATAGGTATTTTTAATACATACCTATTCCTTTTGTTTTGCCGGAGAGAAAAAAGGCTAGACTAACTACATATAAACACCTCAGTTTTCTAATAGAAAAGAATCTACCTCCCAATCACTCTCAATTTTTTTCCTTAAGTTCTGAAAACAAAATAAACAAAAATATTCTCACAATGTTTGGCCACTAAAACTTATTACGATAGTCACAGGACGATCTTTAGTCCTTTACTCAATGACTATTTGCTTTCAATTTTGCACTATTCTAGCTGTTTGATTATCTGGCCTCACATTTTATAAGAGGAGTGTCGCTATAGGAGGATACTCCAAAAGCCAGGATAACCAAAAGGACCTCCCTCTCCCCGCAATGTCCCAGCAAAAGGAGGTGCAAAAACATCTTTAGAAAAAAAACAATAGCCTTTAGGACATCATGAAATTACAAATTAGCACTCACTGATGTTTCAGATGACTTATGTTTTTTAAAAAAATTCAACATATGATATTTAAAAAATAGAAAGCTTATATTTTGTTAAAATTCAAGACAACTGCATATAAAAGAAATACTAAGGAACAAATTCAGCTGTAGTTCACAAAAGAAGAAAACCCCCAGATCTGAGGCATTTCAAAAGCAAACAGGGGTGACAGGCAGTTCCTAGGCCTAAAGACCTGCTTTATCCTCCCCTCATTAGAACTATTAAAGAAAAAGGGGGAGAAGCTGCTTCAACAAAAGCAAGAAAACAAAAAAATTCTTCTTATGAGGAGGTTTTCAGCCAAATCATAGCTGTCTATTGCTTGAAATAACTGAGACCAAGAATAGTATCTCTTTACAGTTTTAAAGAATTATATACAAAAGACAAAAATGTTAAGAGTTTCTTTACAGATTTTATTTTAGACAAAGCTGACTAATTACTGAGTTGAAACTGAAGCTTGATGACAACTGTGGAAAACCCCAAGCAGGGTATTTCTAGGCTCTCTATGAATATAAATAATATCCTTGAGAATAAATGCACCTTTTTTTTTTTTTAGTTTATAGTAGGAAAGGTCTAAAGAAGAGAAGATGAGACAATCACAATACTATTCTCAAAGTAATGACTTCTAAACTTTAATCTCTGGAACTCTGACCCTGTTCATCCAAATGGCAAATCCACACCATAAACTCCCTACCAACTGTTTCCATGTGAGTATCTTGTCGTCATTTCAAATTAAACACCGAGTTAAGTAGAACAAGTTCCCAACCTTCATCCCTCATAACCTTCAGGCCAAACTAGCTTCCTCTGTCAATTTCCCAACTCCTGTCATGCAGCCTTGAAACCACTGCTCTTTTCTCTCTCTGCTAATGGAGTGATCCTAGTCCAGGCTTTTTATAAGGGTGCCTGAAGAGTGTTTTTAAGTCACAATTCTCTATTATTCCCAACTTTAAAAAATTTCCAGTGCCAAAGATAAAGATATTTTCATCTGTGGATGTGAGATCTGTCTGACATGTACAATTTATCATTTTTTCCCTCTTCTTTCCTCACTGCTCAGTGTGGCTCCTGAGTCTGAGTGACTGTTGTGATGAAGAGTGAGAGAATAAATGTAAAATGCCTAGTAAATAACAAATAAGTGCGTTCCCTGGTTCATGTCTAAATCTGGAGATCTACTGCCACGTTTCAAAAAGAGCCATATAGTAAGACAGTTACAGTTACACAGCCATTATTTATCCCTGTATAATTTGCTGGCAAGAACCAAATAAGCATGGGTGGTTTAGGGACATTAAATACTTCAAAATAAGCTTATCTCCCTTTTTATAAAAGCAAGATAACCTTTCATAGAAAATGTTTAAAATACAGAAAAATACAAAATACAAAAAATATCCATAATCTCACTATTCAGAGAATAGCACACAACACATACCATTAGGTTCCAATAGAACACAATTACCATTTTAAACATTTCCTAAAATCATTTCCTCTATTAGCAGAGGTCCTGGACCCTCAAATTAGATGAATTCCTTTTTCTCCATTCAAATCAGCTTCAGGCAGAACTCATAAAACGCCAGCACACTGTACGCAGCACTATCCTGTACAGTGCTGAGTTAGGGCAGTATGTAAAACGTATTTTCATATTTAAAATATACATCTATATCTAAGTATTGACATATTCTTATCCTTCAAAATATTAAACCAAATGACCAAAACGAGTGCCACAGCATGTGCTCAGCTAATGAAACTAAAAGGCTCACTGTGTTCTTGTCTGAGTAGCGCTGAGCAACCTGTCTGATGACTCGGCTGAGAATTCCTTTACTGACAACATAATGGTTTCAGTGTAATAGAAAATCAGTACTTTTCATGCACTGTGGCTAAAAGAAAAAAAAAAAGTAAGAGACAGTCCTGGTCTCAAGGAAATCTATGCAGCTCTTATAGTAGCCAGAAGAGTTTCTAAGGAAATATTAAAGAAGACAAGAAGATATCAAGAGACAGAACTGAAAAACACTAAGAAGGTACCTGGGAGAAAGCAGAGCTGAAGTTCTATTATGCCTTCAGAGGATGTGGAAAGCACAGGATGGACCACCCCATCTCTCAGGACGCCGCACCTCTCCTGTGCCGAGTTCCCGACTCGGACAACTGCAATCCTTCTCTGCAGGTGATGTTAAACACTGGAACCTATTCTCTTCTTAAACCGGAGCCCCTAGCCTGTTGTTACATGACTCTGCCTCCAACAAAAGCTACAGTAGGTCCATATCACCTCTCACTGCTCTAGGTTTTGGATGTGTTCATGTTACATGAAAATAATCTGGAAAATTGATTTCTTAGTTTGTTTCTGTTGGGTTATGCTAACTGCAGCCCTAATCAGAACCTTTCAGTTATTTTTCATTTATTAGGTACTGAGAAAAATGCTGTTTCCTTCCTGAAATCTGTATCTACCATTAATAAAAAGTTTTCAAAATGTTCAGAACAGAATCTACCATTATGTAACTTTTTAAAGCACTTGATACCAACACCAGTCTGAAGATCAACATCAAGTATTTTTTGCCAATCGTTAATGTGAAAGACTGGAACAGCACAGCTGATGATGACTTTAATGACAGAAAGGTGAAGAAAGTAAATATACTTTATATACTTATAAACATGAAAACAGTTTATAAATGGAATTTCATTTCCAACAATTCCAAAGTTGACCCTTAAACAATATGGGTTTGACCTGCGTAGGTCCACATACACGTGAGGTTTCTTCAACAGTAAATACTACACTGCATGATCCATGGTGGGCTGAGTCTGCAAATGTGGAGCTGCAGACACAGGGCAACCCTGGATTCAGGGAACCAACTGCATTACACCTGGACTTTCAACTGCATTGGAGGGTCAGTGCCCCCAATCCCCAGGTGGTTCAAGGGTCAACTCTATAATGAAAGAGTTAACAGAGACAAAAAAAATTTCAGAAGGTAAAGAATACATTTACCTTATTTTCTTCTAGAAATTTTAACTTGACAGAAACATCATTGCGCATTTTATCGTACTTTTCCTTATGTGCTTGGAACAGATGCTGTGATTGCTCAATCTTTGGCAGAGTGTTTGCATCACGTGGTCCAAGATTCAGTTCTTCCAAATCAGTACGATATGCATCATATTCAATTCTGGAAAGAGGAGAATAAGTAAAGCACACTACAAAGACAGTGTGAAGCAAGTTCAGGAGGTAAAGTGGAGCTACCCAACAGTCCCATATTATACATTAATATATAATCATCCTCATACATATTTGATACTTTATGCTTTAAAAATCAAGTATCTTCTTACAAAGAGCTATTAATATAAGCATGGTGGTGGGGAAGCTACTTTTTTTAAGAGGGAGGGGGGACTGCCTCTTAATCTCATTAACTCTTCCTTTTCAAGCACAGTATCAACTGACAAGTAAAATTTCCACAATTTAAAAACCAAGTTAGGGACTTCCCTGGTGGTCCAGTGGTTAACAATTCTTGCTTCCAATGCAGGCGGTGTAGGTTTGATCCCCCGTCAGGGAACTAAGATTTCACGTGCCACAAAGGCATAGCCAAAAAAAAAGTTTAACTTCATCTCTTTAACAGTATGTTTTATTTTACCCAATATATCCAAAATATTATCACTGTAATACACAATCAGTGTAAAAAATCTGTTAATGAGCTACTGCACTTTTGGGGGATGGCAGACTGAGTCTCTGAAATCCACTGTTTAAGTTTCCATCACGTCTCAATTCAGGCTGGTCACTTCATGCGCTCCACGGACACCTGTGCTGAGTGGCTCCCACATGCACAGCACAGCTGCAGGTGGGCGTCCACAACATCAGGATTCAGAATGTGACCACGGCTCTCCCCTGGAGCACTTCATCACCTCCTGCTCCCTGAGATGCCTCCCCCTAGTGCTCTCTCACCATGAAAGCTGACACAGTTACCCCAGAACTGTCACTGCACGACCCCACTCCTCACCACGCCTCTGTCAGAGCAGCCAAGTAGGTATGGCATTGCTTTGCTCATTAAACAGTGATTATGCAGTAGTGTCAACTGTTCAGTCCTCAGACAGCAAACACAATCACATAAAACTAACTAAACTGATCACATGGACCACAGCCTTGTCTAACTCAATGAAACTATGAGCCATGCTGTGTAGGGCCACCCAAGACAGACGGGTCATGGTGGAGAGTTCTGACAAAACATGGTCCACTGGAAAGGGGAATGGCAACCACTTCAGTATTCTTGCCTTGAGAACCCCATGAACAGTATGGAAAAGATATGACATTGAAAGATGAACTCCCCAGCTCAGTAGGTGAACGGAGAAACAACTCAAGAAAGAATGAAGAGATGGAGCCGAAATAAAAACAATACCCAGTTGTGGATATGACTGGTGATGGAAGTAAAGTCCAATGCTGTAAAGAGCAATACTGCATAGGAACCTAGGATGTTAGATCCACGAATCAAGGTAAATTGGAAGTGGTCAAACAGGAGATGACAAGAGTGAACATCAACATTTTAGGAATGGACCAGAATGGGTGAATTTAATTCAGATGACCATTATATCTACTACTACTGTGGGCAAGATCCCTTAGAAGGAACTGGATTGGCCCTCACAGTAAACAAAAGAGTCCAAAATGCAGTTTTTGGGTGCAATCTCAAGAACAACAGAATGATCTCTATTTGTTTCCAAGACAAACCATTCAATATCACAGTAATCCAAGTTTATGCCCCAACCACCAATGCTGAAGAAGCTCAAGTGGAATGGTTCTATGATGACCTACAAGACCTTCTAGAACTAATACCACAAAAAGATGTCCTTTTCATCATAAGGGACTGGAATGCAAAAGTACAAAGTCAAGAGATACCTGGAGTAACAGGTAAATTTGGCCTTAAAGTACAAAATGAAGCAGGGCAAATGCTAACAGAGTTATGCAAAGAGAACACACTGGTCGTAACAAACACCTTCTTCCAACAACACAAGAGACGACGCTATACATGGACACTGCCAGATGATCAATACTGAAATCAGACTGATTATATTCTTTGCAGCTGAAGATGGAGAAGCTCTACACAGTCAGCAAAAACAAGACTGGGAGCTGACTGTGGCTGAGATTTTGAACTCCTTATTGCCAAATTCAGATTTAAATTGAAAAAAGTAGGGAAAACCACTAGACCACTCATGTATGACCTAAATAAAATCCTTTACAATTATACAGTAGAAGTGGCAAATAAATTCAAGGGATTAGATCTGATAGAGTGCCTGAAGAACTATGGACAGAAGTTCATGACACTGTACAAGAGGCAGGGATCAAGACCATCCCCAAGAAAAAGAAATGCCAAGAGGCAAAATGGGTATCTGAGGAGGGCTTACAAACAGCTGTGAAAAGAAGAGAAGCTAAAGGCAAAGGAGAAAAGGAAAGATATATACATCTGAATGCAGAGTTCCAAAGAATAGCAGGGGGAGGTAAGAAAGCCTGCCACAGTGATCAATGCAAAAAAATAGAGGAAAACAATAGAATGGGAAAGACTAGAAATCTCTTCAAGAAAATTAGAGCTATCAAGGGAACATTTCATGCAAAGATGGGCACAATAAAGGACAGAAATGGTATGGACCTAACAGAAGCAGAAGATATTAAGAAGAGGTGGCAAGAATACACAGAAGAACTATACAAAAAAGATCTTCATGACCCAGATAATCACGATGGTTTGATCACTCACCTAGAGCCAGACATCCTGGAATATGAAGTCAAGTGGGCCTCAGTAAGCATCACTACGAACACAACTAGTACAGGTGATGGAATTCCAGTTGAGCTATTTCAAATCCTGAAAGATGATGCTGTGAAAGTGCTGCACTCAATATGCCAGCAAATTTGGAAAACTCAGCAGTGGCCACAGGACTGGAAAAGGTCAGTTTTCACTCCAATCCCAAAGAAAGGCAATGCCAAAGAATGTTCAAACTACTGTACAATTGCACTCATCTCACATGTTAGCAAAGTAATGCTCAAAATTCTCCAAGCCAGACTTCAACAGTACATGAACCATGAACTTCCAGATGTTCAAGCTGGATTTAGATAAGTCAGAGATCAAATTGCCAACATCCACTGGATCATAGAAAAAGCAAGAGAATTCCAGAAAAACATCTACTTCTGCCTCAATGATTACACTAAAGCCTTTGCCTGTGTGGGTCACAACAAACTGTGGAAAATTCTTCAAGAGATGGGAATACCAGACCACCTTACCTGCCTCCTGAGAACTCTGTGTGCAGGTCAAGAAGCAACAGTTAGAAGTAGATACGGAACAATGGACTGGTTCCAAAGTGGGAAAGGAGTATCTCAAGGGTATATACTGTCACTCTGCTTATTTCACTTATATGCAGAGTACATCATGAGAAATGATGGGCTGGATGAAGCATAAGCTGGAATCAAGACCGCCAGGAGAAATATCAGTAACTTCAGATATGCAAATGACACTACCATTATGGCAGAAAGCAAAGAGCAATAAAGAGTCTCTTCATGAATGTGAAAGAGAAGAGTGAAAAAGTTGGCTTAAAACTCAACATCAGAAAACTAAGATCATGGCATCCGGTCCCATCTCTTCATGGTAAATAGATGGGGAAACAGTAGAAACAGTGACAGACATTATTTTCTTGGGCTCCAAAATCACTGCAAATGGTGACTCCAGCCATGAAATTAAAAGATGCTTGCTCTGTGGAAGAAAAGCTATGACAAACCCAGACAGCATATTAAAAAGCAAAGACATTATTTTGCCAACAAAATTCCAATCTAGTCCAAGCTATGGTTTTTCCAGTAGTCATGTATGGACGTGAGAGTTGGACCATAAAGAAAGCTCAGTTGATGAACTGATGCTTTTGAACTGCGGTGTTGGAGAAAACTCTTGAGAGTCCCATGGACTGCAAGGAGATCAAACCAGTCAATCCTAATAGGAAATCAATCCTGAATATTCACTGGAAGTACTGATGCTGAAGCCAAATACTTTGGCCATCTGATGGGAAGAACTGACTCCTTAGAAAAGACCCTGATGCTGGGAAAGATTAAAGGCAGGAGAAGGGGACAACAGAGGATGAGATGGTTGGATGGCATCACCGACTGGATGGACATGGGTCTGAGCAAGTTCCAGGAGGTGGTGAGGGACAGGGAAGCCTGCCGTGTTGCAGTCCAAGTGGTCACAAAGAGTCAGATAGGACTGGGCAACAAGGCAGGAAGCAACAAAGTGATCTCGAATTTAGTCAAAATCAGCACCACAAACTTATGCCCTAAAACTAAAGCTCTTTATTAAACTATCTACAGTACAATTTGTATCTCCTATTTTGGGAATTAAACATACTCTATAATGTATATATGACTCGAGAAAGAACATGATTCCCTCACACCAAGCCCAATTTATTCTCAACTCATATTGAATTTAATAAATTTCATCTTTCAAGGTCAAAAGCATATCATTGGTTCATTCATCATACAATTCACCCAACAAATACTAAGTGCTAACTTTGTAAGTTTCAGGCACTGTGCTAGAAACAAAGACTTTACCTACCATCTTCACAGCTTATCTTCAAGAAGTTAACAGTCTAGATGGAGAGAAGCTCTTAAACAACTACAACAAAATGAGATAAGGGATACTGCCACAGGGAAAGGAAGATGGAAATCAAGATGAATTACTTAATCAGGAATCTGAAAAAGCAACTCAGGAGAAAATTAAAACAAGTTTTAAAGGATGGTTAAGAGTTTTTGAGATGGATTGGGGCTGGGAAATTGATAGAGCATTTCAGGAAGAGAACAGTATGCATAAAGGCATAGATTTGTAAGATACCATGAAACTTTGGACAAGTAATTCAGTAACTTACAACCTGAAGTTGGAATAAGATCACAAAAGGAATTAGTTATCAGGCAGGAAGGTGGAATTGAGATTAAGCAGGACCTACAGGCCAGACTATAACAAACAAATATGGAACAGACTGGTTCAAAATTGGGAAAGGAGTGAGTCAAGGCTATATAGTATCACCCTGCTTTATTTAACTTATATTCAGAGTACATCATGCAAAATGCCCAGGTGGATGAATCACAAGCTGAAATCAAGACTGCCAAGAGAAATATCATTAACCTCAGATATGCAGATGACACCATCCTTATGGCAGAAAGCAAAGAGGAACTAAAGGGCCTCTTGATGAAGGTGAAAGAGGAGAGTAAAAAAGCTGGCTTTAAACTCAACATTTAAAAAACTAATATCATAGTATTCAGACCCATCACTTCATGGCATATAGATGAGGAAAAAATGTAAACAGTGGCGGACTTTATTTTCTTGGGCTCCAAAATCACTGCAAATGGTGACTTCAGCCATGAAATTAAAAGATGCTTGCTCCTTGGAAGAAGAGCTATGACCAACCTAGACAGCATATTAAAAGGCAGAGACATTACTTGGCTGACAAAGGTCCATATACTCAAAGCTTTGGTTTTTCCAGTAGTCATGTGTGGATGTGAGAGTTGGGCCATAAAGAAGGCTGAGCGCTGAAGAATTGATGCTTTCGAAGTGTGGTGTTGGAGAAGACTCCGGAGCATCCCATGGACAGGAAGGAGATCAAAGCAGTCAATCCTAAAGGAAATCAACCCTGAACATTCTTTGGAAGGACTGTGCTGAAGCTGACGCTTCAATCCTTTGGCCACCTGATGCAAAGAGCTGACTCATTGGAAATGTCCCTGATGCTGGGAAAGACTGAAGGCAGAAGGAGAGGGGGACAACAGAGGATGAGATGGCTGGATGGCATCACTGACTCAATGGATGTGAGTTTGAGCAAGCTCTAAGAGATGGTGAAGCACAGGGGAACCTGGCATGCTGCAGTCCATGGGAATGCAGAGTCAGACATGACTGAGTGACTGAATGACTGAACAACAATAATACAGGTCATTACTACAGAGATCGGATTGAATTCAGGGACAAGTGATAACAAGCGATGGAAGAACTTTGATTTGGAAAGTGGCATGTTCTATTTGCTCAGGACAGAAAGATGACTTTAGTGGTAAAGTCATGCATGGAGGATGGACTAGAGTAGATTAAGAAATCAGAAGGAAACCAATTAGAAGACTATGGGCAAAAGAGAAATGAGTCACTGAATTCGGAAGACAATGACCAATGATAGTAAAGCTACAGAGGTGGAGAGTTACTAAAAATTTAGGAGGCGGAACTAATCATGATAATAGCTAGTTAAATTTCATGGGTTCAATGGTCAAACTGCATGACCACTCTGTTCTTCACTGGCTTCAATGCCTTGAGCTTTTTTTTTTCCTCTTGCTCTCATTTTCTGCTTCAGAAGTGGGAATAATAATCTAAAAACATATTTTTTCCCCACCAAAACCCATATATACAAAGTACTTAGGACACCTGCTAATAACTAATAATTATCTAGAGTGCTTATCATTTCAGCCAAATTAGAAGAGGGATGGACTGAAGCAAACATACTAAAATCAGTAAGAAGTGAGAGAGAAATAAGTAGAACAAAAATAAACAGTAATGTGTGGTGATTTAACATGAAGACAAATATTCTTCATTGCCATGGGGTATACCTTTAAATAACAGCAATTAATTTAAACACAGTCAAAGTTATAATACTGACATTAATTTTTACATCCAGTTTGCAGATGGTGTCAAAGTAAAACTTTTCCTAAGAGCTTTCCCTAAGAGCTAAAAGTGCTCACTACCACCAGGAAGAGAAATATACTAAGTTTTCAAAATGCAACTCTTCACCTCAAGGTTGCCAGTCTGAACTGATTCCATACCAATTAAGTCAGTAATAGTTGGTTACTTTATGCCTTATGTAAAACTTATAGGAAACAGGTGTCCACATCTGAAAAGTTCTGACCACAACTGGCTCCCTTGTTGGTGCTGCTCTGGAGAAGTCTTGAATAGGCTGTTACAAGATTTTCTATGCATGAAGCCCTAGACAGCTAGGAAATACTTGTACAATGCATAATAGGGAGCGTTAAAAGGCCACCCAGACATCTGCCTAAACTGCCACTTTCTGTGCTGATCAAATAGCTGACCCTTGCCCTAAAAGTCAATAAATTCTGGTTTTGACAGAGAAGAAAATTCAGCTACTGAGAAACTTTCATTCTGGGATTCTTTTTCAATGTTATCCCTCAGTAGGCATTGTTTTAGTGTTACAACTAGTCAATGCCTCAGCTTCTCTAAAAACGGCACAGAAAAGTTAACCACCAAGCTAAGCTTAATGAATGAAATCATATACTGAAATTTCAATATGAGAATAAATTATGGGGTGAGGTCATTATTGTTGATTTTTAAACTATACACAGAGGTTGTGTAAAGGTTTCCTGATAACCAGCTATCCAGTATATATAACTTGATTGATAATTTTGTTCAAAAATTTCAAACAAACCTGTATTATTGGATACATTGAGATTTTTTTATATCACATTATACATTAAGTCAGACTCCTCATCATAAGATGTGAAAGCTACTTTTTAAAATTAGATGTGAAAATTTGAGATTAGTCCAATTCAAGTTTGAGGCCTGATGATCAAAAATAGAAGGCAGGAGCCCATGGATTTTCATTTGACTTTGAAATCAGTTCCAAGTAAATAAATCACTTAACCTCT
This sequence comes from Cervus canadensis, assembly GCF_019320065.1. Classification (NCBI taxonomy): domain Eukaryota; kingdom Metazoa; phylum Chordata; class Mammalia; order Artiodactyla; family Cervidae; genus Cervus; species Cervus canadensis. Next base: position 64,090,789 of record NC_057386.1, read on the forward strand.
AGAGGCTTATTTTCCTCCTTTGCAAATTAAATATAAAATGTTTTGTGTATGGTAAGTGACATCTAATGTATTTTTCTTTAATATGGGTTAACATTTTTAAAAACATGTTAGAAATAAATGCTGAAGAGAAAGATATTACATGCTTCAAATAAAATATACTTTATATTTAAAAATCAGGATAGGCGGACAATTACAAAGTAGACAGAAACTAGATTCACATAGTTCTTAACTGGGATACTTTCAGAACAAAAGAAATTTCAACTTTAAAACTACAGATATTAGAACAATCTTTTAGATTAGAAAATAAGAATGTTTAAAATGATTACGAGATAAAAGGAAGAGTATTCACTATGAACAAATTAGGATACTATGAAAATGAACAGATTTGGAGAAGAAACAGATTATAGAAATAAAAATAAACATAATAAACATATATCCTTTGAAAAATACAGGCAGCATCCATGAAAGGATTTAAACAGAGATTGGAAAACCAACTACTGGAAATGTTACTGAAGGAAGCCCTACTGAAGGATATTTTATTGAGACATTCCTTCAATGTTACTGAGTGAAATCATACTGATAGATTTCTTCATTTTTTCCCATCTTCTGATTTTAATACTATATTACTAAATTCTTCAAACAATAAAGAAAAGTAAAAAAACCAAGTCCAAAACTTAAATAAGGCACACAGATCCATTTGTGCCCTTCTCCCACCAACAACCACAAGTACTTGTCTTGACCGTCCTTTCCAAGTCATTGAGAATCTGATAAGTTAATACTAAAATGAGAGCTACAAACACAGCATAGGATAGAAGTATCTCTTCTTATGCAAAGATCAAAAGTAAACTTTCCAAAAACAAAATTCTTGACTTCCCGGGTGGTCCAGTGGTTGGGAATCCACCTGCCAACACAGGCAATGGGTTTGATTCCTGGTCCAGAAAGATCCCACACGCCATGGGGCAACTAAGCCCATACACAACTACTGAGCGTGCACTCCAGAGCCCATGAGTAGCAACTGCTGCAGCCTGCACTCCCTAGAGCCTGTGCTCTGCAACACGAGAAGCCACCACAGTAAGCCCACGCACAGTGAGAGTGCCCCCTGCTCGCCACAACCAGAGGAAACCCACACACAGCAACAAAGACCTAGCACAGCCAAAAATAAATGAGCAAAAGTTTTTTAAAAAGAAAAAAAATCCCATTTAAAATGGTCAAAAGCAACAAACAAAAACATGAAAAATAGAGCTGAAGTAACCCTAACCAAGGAGGTGAAAGACCTATATGTTGAGAACTATAAAATACTGATAAAGCAACTAAAGATGATTCAAAGAAATGGAAAGCTATTCCATACACTTGGTTTTTAAGAATTAGAATTGTTAACATGGCCACACTACCCAAAGCAATCTACAGATTTAATGTGACTGCTATTAAAATTATCCATGACCTTTTTCACAGAACCAGAACAAACAATCCTAAAACTTGTATGGAACTCCAGAAGACTCAGAATTGCCAAAGCAATCCAGAGGAAAAAGAACAAAGCAGGAAGCATAACTTTCCCAGGCTTCAGATAATACTACAAAGCTATAGTAATCAAAACAGCATAGTATTAGCATAAAAACAGACACAGGGATCAATGGAACAGAATAGAGAACCCAGAAATAAACACACACACCTAGGTCAATTAATCTTTGGCAAGGGAGGCAAGAACACACATCGGAGAACTGAGTCTCTTCAGCAAACTGGTGTTGGGAAAACTAGAAGGCCTCATGCAAACCAATGAGGTTAGAACACACCCTCACACCACACACAAAATAAACCCAAAACGGCTTAAATACAAGACATGACACAATGAAACCTCCAGAAGAGAACATGGGTAAAACATTCTGACATAAATTGTAGCAATGTCTTCTAGGTCAGTGTCCAAAGGCAAAAGAAATACAAGCAAAAATAAACAAATGAGACCTAATAAAAGTTATAAGCTTTTGCACAGCAAAGGAAACCATAAACAAAATGAAAAGACAACCTACAGACTGGAAGAAAATACAGGTGACCACCGTGACTGACAACGGCTTAATTTCCAAAATATACAAACAGCTCATACAACTCAATAACAAAAAAACAAACAACCCAATCAAAAAATGGGAGAAGATCTACATAGACATTTCTCCAAAAACATCCAGATAGTCAACAGGGTCAGGAAAAGATGCTCAACATCTCTAATTATTAGAGAAATGTAAATCAAACCTACAACGAGGTATCACTTCATACCAGTGAGAATGGCCATTATCAAAAAGTCTACCAAAAAAAAAGATTCTACAAATAATAAATGCTAAGAAGAATGTGGAGAAGAGGGACCCCTCCTACACTCTTAGTGGGAATGGAAACTGGTACAGCCACTATGCAGAACTACGGATGTTCTTTAAAAAATTAAAATTATTATTCAACCATAAACAATAATGAAGTACTGCCATTTGCAGCAACATAGATGGATCTAGACATTACCATCCTAGGTGAAGTCAGACAGAGAAAGACAAATATTACACATCACCTACTTGACAAATAATATCACTTATTTGTGAAATCTAAAAAAAATGATACAATTGAACATATTTACAAAACAAAAAGAGACTCACAAATTTTGAAAGCAAGTTTATGGTTACCAAAGGGAAAAGTTGGGGAGAAAGAAAAATTGGGAGTATGGAATTAACAGGTACACATCACTGTGTGTGTGTGTGTGTGTGTGTGTGTGTGTGTATGAAGTACATAAACAACAAGGACTCACTGCATAGCCCAGGGAACTCTATTCCGCATCTTACAATAACCTATAATGGGAAAGGGTGTGAAAAAGAATGTGTGTGTGTCTATGTGTATACTGAACTGCTTTACTGCGCATCTGAAACTAACAATACTATAAACCAACTACAGGTCAATATAAACAAGAAAATTTCAGGAAAGAGGGTGTGTGTAAAAAGGCAAGCTATTGAAAGAACATGGTAAGAACTTTTTAAAGCTGGAATTGAAGCTATATAAGTTTATAAAGTACAAAAATGTTTTGAGCAACTACTATCAATAAAAAAAACCAAAACAGTTAACTTTCCATGTGGTTTGGGCTTTTAGTTATATAAAGTTATATATATATAAAAAGTTATATATATATATATAAGGACATATATACTTAAGAATAAGCACTCAACTGCAAAAAGACTAGATACATTTAGCACTTCCACAGGCACTTCTCATATCACTAAACTAGACCAAGAGATGACAAAGTAAAGTTATACACTAAAAAGGTAAAGTTTGTACCATCTTTGGCTATGCTATAAAAAGTATAACAGAAAATAAAGAAATCAAGTGTTCAGAGACAAAAAACTGAAAGGGGACAAAAATGAGTGGGGGAAAAAAACTGGGTCTGGGATCAGAAGTTGAAAGATGCTATCATAGATCTGCTGCATTTTAGACATTTCTAAGCGTCTATTAATATGTATTTTGTTTACCTAACAGGATGGTTATGAGACAGAGAAATCATGTGTGTGTGGAGGTGTGTAAAAAAAGTATGAAAACACCGTATTATAAACCACCATGGGAATACAAGGCAAATAATTTATGTAAAAAATAAAATCTGCAAGAGTCTGAAGATTGGTTATAATCTGAATAACCAACATGAAATTATGGAGGCAGAAATGAGCTTCTATATTCAAAAGCAACTGAAGCTGCATCTGGCTGTTGCAGAAGCACTGTACTGCTTACAGGGAAGCACGACGGCTGAAAAGGCAGGCTCAGGCCAGATTAGACAGGGCATCTGCTATCGACCTGGTGGAAAATAAGGCCCTATGCTCTGCCAAGAAAGCTGGAGCAGGGAGCTCCCCCACCTTCCTAATCCAAACAGGCAGGGTTTGGGCACATGACCAAGGCTCAACTGGATACTCTCAAGGCAATGAAGCGAAGTATTCAGGAGTCTTTGGAATTTTTATTTATGTGAGCTGTAGCAGCATCAAGTACCAGAGGTACCCAGGCATAAGAACCCTAATGAGATTCTTCTGAGGCATTATTTTGGCTTTGGCTCTTGTTCATTTCTAGAACTGTTCTCCTGCCTTTTTATTAGCTCTGTGGGCTCTCCTACAACATTCTAATAACACATTCTTTTTCTGTTCATATTGACCAGAGTTGGTTTCTCTTGTTGGCAACCCCAAATCTTACCTGAATTATGTATTACCTGTAAAACAAACGATATAATGAAAATCTATACTTACCTGGCACTTTCATACTGTTTCACGGTCATTAATGTATCTTCAATTGTTTTATTCACCAAAGTGTTTACACTGGCAATGAAAAAATTAATGGCTCCTAGAAGAGTCTCTCCATTTTTAGCTAGCAGCTTCTGGGTATCTGCATTATAGCCAAATTCTTCCTAAAACAAAAACAAAAAGTCACCTTAATTTATTCAGCTGTAAATCAGTAAATGTGACTAAAGAAAATCTCAAACACATAACTATTGGGAAAATATTTGATTTAGAAATCTAGCTATAGAAGTTTTTTCTTTCAATGTTTAAATAAATAGGAATCTAAATCACAGCTAGCTATACAATTACAAAAAAGTCTAGTAAACCAAACTGCCATTAGCTTAGATGTGCAGCTAAAATCAAATAATTTTAAAGTTAAACTACTTTGTACTAGAAAGAATATTTTCATTTCCACATTTTGTTTCTATTATACTGTAAGCACAGCTGTTAAGAAGAAAAATATAGCAGATTATTAATCAGAGCGGCTTTAACTTTCACAACCAAATTAGGTAACAATTGGCTAAGACTTTCAGACATAAAATAGACTACAATTTTGTGTTTTGACTGAATCTCCCCAAAGTATAAATATTAACAATACACGTTTCTTTGAAAACCTAGTGACCAACTGACTCATGCTCAGGTCCATCCAGACAAACGGCTGAGGAAGGCTCACTCAACACCAATTCTAGTTCATTCTCTCTGAGTAAACTGAGTCTTGGCTTAGCAAACATTACACACAACTCCTTAACATACGGACAGCAAGGACTAACTAAATTTTCAGCAGAGAAAGCTTTCCAGTCTAAGTTTGATTAATTAACTGATTATCAGGAACATATCTGACTGAATAAAAACTTTGATCGTATCAATTTTAGAACTGAATATATGAGGTATATCATTTATTTTAAGAATTCTGACTTTGTTAAAAATACTTTTAAATTTCAAGTGAAAAAAAATAAAAGACTATTCTCCAGATTTCTTTTTGGTAATGCAAACAAACAGTGTTTATCTCACTGTTATGTAATTCTTCTAGGCAATGCTGTCATTCTTTTGATTTCTTATTATCTTACTCATTTTTAACATGGTAGGAAAAAACTGATGAGTAATAATGAAGTAATTCCTAAGATGATGAAACAGCAAAATGTCTTCAGATATAGGAAAGTAAGATCATTAAGATCCCATACTGTGTATTTGATCTCCAATGGACTCATATGGTAGTTGCAAGATAAAACATTTTATTCTATTTTTAAGAATTAGTAAATTTATCATTGGAAGCTAAGAAAGAATAAAAGTCATAAAATATCAATCCTTACAAAGAGAAATGCTCAAATAAGAAACTCAAAAATTAAAACTCAGTCCTCTAACTTTCTTGGTGGCCAGTGATAAAGAAATCCATTGGCCAATGCAGGAAACACGGGTTCAATCTCTGGTCCAGGAAGATGCCACATGCTGCAGAGCAACTAAATCTGTGTGCCACAGGAGCTATAACTATTGAGCCTGCACTCTGGAGCCCAGGAGCCATAACTATTGAGCCCATGTGTGGCAATTCCTAAAGCCTGAGGACTCTAGAGCCCGTGCTTTGTAACAAGAAAAGCCACCAAAAGCTCATGCAGCAATGAAGAGCCAGCACAGCCAAAAATTAAAAAAAAAATAAACACAAAATAAAATTAAGAAAAAAACAGAAAAGAAATAAAGTTATTAAAAAATAAAACTGGGTCAAACAGACTTGAATCCCCTTCATGGATCACAGCCTTGTCCCAGAGAAGCAGCTGTGTAACTCAATGAAATGATGAGCCATGCTGTCCATGCAGGGCCACCCAAGATAGACAGGTCATAGTTAAGAGTTCTGACAAACTGTGGTCCACTGGAGAAGGGAACGGCAAGCCACTCCAGTATTCTTGCCTGGAGAACCCTATGAAAAAGCTAAAATATAGGATGCTGGCAGATGAGCTCCCTAGGTCGGAAGGTGTCCAATATGCTACTGGGGAGGAGTGAAGGACAATTCCTAACAACTCTGGTAAGAATGAAGCGCCGAGGCCAAAGCCGGAAAGATGCGCAGCTGTGGATGTGTCTGGTGGTGAAAGTAAAGTCTGATGCTGTAAAGAACAATGATGGATAGGAACATGGAATGTTAAGTCCATGAATCAAGGTAAATTGGATATGGACAAGCAGGAGATGTAAAGACTGAACATCAACATCTTGGGCATCAGTGAACTAAAATGGATAAGAATAGCAGAATTTAATTCAGATGGGCATTATATCTACTGTGGACGAGAATTCCTTACAAGAAATGCAGTAGCCCTCACAGTCAACAAGAGAGTCTGAAATACAGTATTTGGGTGCAATCTCACCCAGAACGATCATGGTTCGTTTCCAAGGAAACTATTCAACATTGCAGTAAGGCAAGTCTATGCCCCAACCACCGATGGCGAAGATTAGGTATGACCTAAATCAAATCCCTTATGATTATACAGTGGAGGTGACAAATAGATTCAAGGGATTAGATCTGATAGAGTGGCTGAAGAACTATGAACTGAGGTTTGTAATACTGTACAGGAGACAGTGACCAAAACCATTCCAAAGAAAAAGAAATGCAAGAAGGCAAAGTGGTTGTCTGAGGAGAGTTTACAAACGGCCGAGGAAAGAAAGAGAATCAAAAGATAAGGGAGAAAGGGAAAGATATACCCAAATGGATGCAGAGTTCCAGAGAACAGCAAGGAGAGATGAGAAGGACTTCTTAAATGAACAATGCAAAGAAATAAGAGGAAAACAATAAAATGGAAAAGACTAGAAATCTCTTCAAGAAAACTGGAGATATCAAGGGAACATTTCATACAAGGACAGATCCTTATTTTTGTCCTTTATCATGCCTAACAGAAGCAGAAGAAATTAAAAAGAGGTGGCAAGAATACACAGAAGAACTATACAAGAAAGGTGTTAATGACCTAGATAACCATGATGGTGTGGTCACTCACCTAGAACTGGATATCCTTAAGTGTGAAGCCAAGTGGGCCTTAGGAAACATTACTATGAACAAAGCTAGGGAAGGTGATGGAATTCCAGTTGAGCTATTTCAAATCCCAAAAGATGGTGCTGTTAAAGTGCTACACTCAATATGCCAGCAAACCTGGAAAACCCAGCAGTGGCTACAGGATTGGAAAAGGTCAGTTTTCATTCCAATCCCAAAGAAGGGCAATGCCAAAGAATGCTCAAACTACTGCACAACTGCACTCATCTCACATGCTAGTTAGTATATGCTCAAGTTACTTCAAGCTAGGCTTCAGTAGTACATGAACTGAGAAGTTCCAGATGTACAAGCTGGGTTTAGGAAAGGCAGAGGAACCAGAGATCAAACTGCCAACATTCATTGGATTGTGAAGAAAGCAAAGGAGCTCCAGAAAAACATCCACTTCTGCTTCACTGACTACACTTAACCCTCTGACTGTGTGGATCACAACAAACTGTGGAAAATTCTTAAAGTGATGGGAATACCAGACCACCTTATCTGTCTCCTGAGAAACCTGTATGTGGTTCAAGAAGCAATAGTTAGAACTGGACATGGAACACTGGCCTGGTTCAGAATTGGGAAAGGAGTAAGGCTGTATAATATCACCTTATTTATTTAATTTTGATGCAGAGTATATCATGCGAAATGCTGGACTGGATGAATCACAAGTTGGAATCAAGACTGCCAGGAGAAATATCAACAACATCAGATATGTATATGATATCGTTCAAACGGCACAAAGTGAAGAGGAACTAAAAAGACTCTTAATGAGGGTGAAAGAGCAGAGTGAAGAAGTTGGCTTGAGACTCAACATTCAAAAACCTAAGATCATGGCATCCAGTCCCATCACTTCTTGGCAAACAGAAGGAGAATAAGTGAAAACAGTGATAGACTTGATTTTCTTGGATAACAAAATCACTATGGATGGTGACTGCAGCTAAGAGATTAAAAGATGCTTGCTCCTTGGAAGGAAAGCTACGACAAACATAGACAGTGTATTAAAAAGCAGAGTCATCACTTTGCCAACAAAGGTCTATATATTCAAAGCTATGGTTCTTCCAGTAGCTATGTATGTATATGAGAGTTGGACTATAAAGAAGGCCGAGTGCCGAAGAACTGATGCTTTTGAATTGTGGTGCTGGAGAAGACTCTTGAGAATTCCTTGGACTGCAAGGAGAGCAAACTAGTCAATTCTAAAGGAAATAACCTGAATATTCATTGGAAGGACTATGCTGAAGCTCCAATCCTTTGGTCACCTGATGGGAAGAGCCAACTCACTAGGAAAGACCCTGATGTTGGGAAAGACTGAAGGCAGGAGGAGAAGGGGGTAGCAGAGGATTAGACAGACAGCATCATTGACTCAATGGACATGAATTAGAGCAACTTCTGGGAGACAGTGGAGGACAGAGGAACCTGGTGTGCTATAGTCCACGGGGTTGCAAAGAGCTGGACGTGACTTAGCAACTGAACATAACAACATAACAACAATGGACTTGAATACTGAGGAGTAACCTTTTTTTTTTTTTAAAGGACTTCATATCTGTAAAAGAAAGGTAATAAAAGTACTACTAACTAAGACTGAGCATTAGATGAGCTATAACACATATGTAAGCAACTTAGAGCTGTATCTGATGTATAGTAAGTCCCCAACTGGCATTAAGTATTATAATTTAATAGACTCTAGTCAATGTAGCATCACTGATAACACTGCTGTACTTCCCCAGACCCTCTACTCTGATCATCTCTTTCCATACTGTGGGGATTTTTTTCTGGGTCACACCTTCTAAAGGTTTCACTTAAAGAGACAGGCAGAGATCAGAAAGAGACAGAAAGGGCTGAATATAAATTCCACTTACATCTTTTGTTTTTCATGATTTTATAAAAACTACCTAACCATCGTGACCTCAATTTCCTCATCTATAAAATCAGGACAACATTTCTTCCAGTGGTATTAGAGAAATTACATGATATAATGGCTTAAAACTACCCCACCCATCACACTGAAATTGTGGATACTCAGTAATAACAGCTGCTATAACTCATCTTCCTAAATATTAGTTTCATTCTTCTTTTTGTCTAGTGACTCAGTTAGAAGTGAATCTCAATATTTATCTCAATATTGTCATCTCTAGCCAAACTTTCTTTGTCCAAAATTCTAGATTATTAACAAATAATTTAATGCTCTAAATTATCTAACTTCTCAAGTTATTAGTCTGTAGGGGATTTTCGTAGAAAAGGGATTTCTACATCTTTTGGTTCCAGGTGAGGAAAAAAAGACATAAAAGGAGTAATTTAAGATATCATCAGATGGGACTTCCCTGGTGGCCCAGTGATTATGAGTCCACCTTGCAATTCAGAGGACATAGGTTCTATCCCTGGTCCAGGAAGATCTCACATGTGGCAGAGCACCTAAGCCCGTTTGCCACAACTAGTGAACCCATAGGCTGCAACTCCTGAAGCCTATGCACGCCAGGGCCCGTGCTCCCAGGAAGAGAAGCCACTGCAGTGAGAAGCCAGCACACCACAACTAGAGTAGCCCCTGCTTGCTGCAACTAGAGAAAACCCACATGCAGCAACAGAGCCAGCCAAAAAAGAGATAGCGTGAGAAATTAATAATGCTTTCTGCTGCATACTTATATACACAGAAAAACAATTTCATTCTAAAATTCATAATTTATACTAATGATTTCAGTAAAAGTGTATCACAAATCAAGTCAAGTGAGTACTGTTTAGGACATTCAGAGACTAGGTAAGAGATTTTCAACATGCTGTGCTAAGCTGCTTCAGTTGTGGCCAACTCTTTGCAAACCTATGGACCACAGCCTGCCATGCACCTCTGTCCAGGGGATTTCCCAGGCAAGAATACTGGAGATGGTTGCCACTTTCTCCTCCAGGGGATCTTCCTGACCTGGGGATCGAACCTGTGTCTTCTGCATTGGCAGACAAGTTCTTTACCACTAACACCACCTGGGAAGCCCCAAGATTTTCAACAGGTGCCTGAATTTACTTTTTACGCACACCCAGTTATTTACATGATTATATACGATTCTTCCTAGGCTCAAGCAGTCTGAGTACTCTTTTTCCTTTCCTCTAACCAAGTTCCCTTTCCCTGAAAACTCCAGCTGACATTTTCTTTGGATCAGTATTTTGACAAAAGTCAGCTGGGCCTTCTTAAAAATTATGTAAAATATCTTAAAAGAATACCACAAGATTCCAATTTTATTAAGAGTTCAACAAATCAGAAATGTAACAAATTGCCTCTTAGAACACTCCTATTGCCATTTTCACCCTTTTCCCCTCCAATAGTTATTTTAAATAATCTTACATGGAGTTCCAGTGATTTTAAACTCAGGTCAGCAAATGCATCTCCAAGTTGCCTTTGGGTATGCACCATCTGGAAAAGCTGGGTCGACAGGGTCTGAGCAAGTTTTAGAATATTTTCGTATTTTTTCTTGTTATCTCTTAATATATCAATCTGAGCTTCAAGTTCAAGGTCCACAGTTCTTGATCCACGGCCCAGCTTCTCAGAGATAATTTGTCGAGTGCACTAAAAGTAGAAAGATGTATTTTGTTTAGGGGAAAAAAAAAAGAACAATAGATAAAAGCAGTAATCCAAAGTGCAAATGCTGAAGCGAAGGGTATACACCACTTCTGGCTTCAAACAAGCCAGCCCAACAAACTGCAGACGTTCAGTCCCGTTCGGACGTTCATCAGGACTCAGAAAGTAAAATTACCAATCATGCTTATTAACTATTACTCATCAGAGAAATTTTTAAAACTTACCTAGCTAATTTATATACTGCCAGATGAGTTCTCTCATGTAATCGTATTTCAAGCTTTGTGCATTTTGGTAGATGATTTAAAACAACTGACATACTTAGCATTGGTTTAAGAATACTGGACTATTAATATAGGAATAACACCAAAAATTCTACTCTCTTATCAGTTTCAAATGCTTTTTTCCCTTCTAGCTTTCCCTTAAATAGCTGTGTATGTGTGTGTGAGCAGGAAGAACGAAGGGAAGGAAGGAAGGAGAAAGAAGAAAGAGGGGGTGGAGAGAAGGGAAGGGGGAAGGACAGAGAAGGAGGTAGAGATTAGAGATTTCTGAATTCTTCTTCTACTTTTGCCTAGATAAAATGGTATTAAACTATGTTACTCTATTCTACGGTATTCTGTTTCTGCCCCAGAAATGATACAAGAGCTTACAGTTTTCAGTTCACCACTCAACAATACATTATCAGAGCAACCATACAGGGCATTAATATCATCATTATCATTTAAAGTTAACAAAAGTAATCTAAAAAGTAGTAAATAAGCATTGCAATTTTTAAAATTTGCCAATTTGTTATTTTATCATGTCTTTTAAAGTTTTGGTTACAGAATTAGTATTTGTTGTATAAGTGAAAATAATGAATGAAATAAAAATGAATGTCCTCTTCCTTTAATTCGACTAGGTAGTAGAAAAGTATTAATTAGACTCTCCTTTAAACCTATATAATCACATTATAATATTTTTAAAGTAAACATGAGACTATGCTATGCTATACATAATATCCAGAGCATTTTTATAAGAACAAGTATCTTGAAACTTTTCTTTGTCAACAAATATAAATGTATTATTTATCCTTCTAATGTTAACATATGTTATTTACATTTTTCTATTTAAAATTGAAATGAATTCCCTGACACTCTCTATTATAATCAATTAAGGATCTTTACAAATAAACATTTTTTAATAAAGGAGTTCTTTAAAAAAAAAAAAGTAGACAAATTAACTATATAGAAAATGATAGGAAGATCAAAGCCCAAACTTACAGAAGGGATAAAACTATTTTTATGGAAAACATACAAACACTCTTTGGAGATGAAAAACATATAAAGAGAACGTTTAACTGCAGACTTTGTGATTTTAATGAGAGAAACATCAGCAAGTAATATTTGAAATGGTAACAAGATCAAGATATACCACTCATTTCCACTTTTCTTCCACATAGGGATTTTCCCTATGCAATAGAATATTATCAGAGGCATTTACCTACTCTTAAGCCAAAGCATGTGGTACCTTCCATAGCAACCCAGATATAATAGTCTGTTGAAAATCAAGAAGCCAAAATTCAGTGAAGGAACTTGGCAGACTGGGCAAAATGAAAGAAATGTCTACTTTTGTCTGAGTGGTCATTTTTTTACAGAAATAGTGGTGATGAGCAGACAGCAAGGTCAAAGGTTCAATGAGGAAATTTTTCTTTCCAGGAAGCCATGGCCATGGGAAAAGTAAGGCAAGAGTATAAGGCATCAAATCTGGACGCCTTAAACAAGTTTCGAAACTGAACTTACAGAGCTTACATTCCAGTACAGATGACTAGCCACTCTCAAGGAAATCTAAGTCATCAGGAGGTGAGAATGCTACAGACAGCCCATGTGGAACTTTGCAAAGAAAGCTGCAGTGAGAAACCAAGTTGCTAGGCATTTCCCCACTCATCAGGGTCCCAGAGCAGGCTTCTCACAGGACCACTAAAAAACCAGAATTTTATTTAAGTCGCTTCCTAGTAAACACTGAAACTGAAGTGCAAAATTGAAGGTCGGTATATATCATAGAGTAAGTTTAAAACAGAAGACAACTAAAAGTTCTCAGTTCTTTACGCTTCTCCAAAGCCCCTGGAAATGCAGGTGACTTGCCGTGACCTGCGGTCCTGCTCAGCCTTCCACATAAATTAAGGACAAGTGGAGCCAGGTTAAACAGGCAGGAAGATGCAAAAGTAATCACTGCTCTGCGGAGATCTCCTACTTGGGAGAGGATAGAATAATGACAAATAGTGTATAAAATACCAATAATCTCCACCGTACAGGTCATGAATTTACAAGATAATCACTGGATACTATTAGTATTTAAATAGCACCAAGAGCTTAGAGTAAAACAATTAGGTACAAGGAAAAGAATAAGCTAATGGCAGCAAAAGACAGATACTATGTTAAGAAAGTTGTTAAGACTGAAGGATAGGGAAGAAGGGAGCATAAAAGTAAATATCAGAAGCTGAACAGTAGAAACAGAAAAACCAGTAAATAAATAAGACAATATGATAAGAAAGCCAGGAATCAAAGTTTAAAAGATACTGGCTTTAAGCCAACAAATATTAATTTGCTAAAGGTATGAATACTGGTTCGGGCTTCCCTGGTGGCTCAGCTAGTAAAGAATCTGCCTGCAGTGCAGAAGACCTGGGTTCGATCCCTAGGTTGGGAAGATCCCCTGGAGAAGGGAAAAGCTACCCACTCCAGTATTCTGGCCTGGAGAATTCCACGGACTATGCAGTCCAAGAGGTCTCAAAGAGTCGGACACAACTGAGGACTTTCCTGGTGGCTCAGACAATAAAGCGTCTGTCTACAATGCGGGAGACCTGGGTTCAATCCCTGGGTCAGGAAGATCCCCTGGAGAAGGAAATGGCAACCCACTCCAGTACTCCTGCCTAGAAAATCCCATGGACAGAGGAGCCTGGTGTCCATGGGGTCGCAAAGAGTTGGACACAACTAAGCGACTTCACTTTCTTTCTATGAATACTGGTAGCAAGTTCTTAAAACATTTTTGAAAAGAATTTAATGTTTGGAAGAGACATTAATAGGTCTGAATACTAAAACTGAGATTATTCTTAAAAAAATAAGATAGACTTTTACAAGTACCCTGTATTTGCAAAATACAAAAATGAACAAAAATGGTAAACCAGAGTGTATTATTCGTATTGATTCCTGCAAATGAGAAAAAATAAGAAAATAAATAAAGTTTTGGATGTAATCAGGTAGATTAAAATAATATTTAAGAAAATAGGTTCAAGGCCTAAACTTAAAATCACTTCTATTACATATTTGGTTTTAATCACTACACTAATCTTGGGATCAATATTAGCACTTCCTTTATTAAACACCAATAAAGAAGTGCTAATATTCTCTTTGAGTAAAAGCTTTAAAGTATCTGCCAGAGAACAGAAACAGACAGAAGAAATTAAAAACAAAAATCATGAAGAAACTGAAGTCTATGAAAGAGGATCAAAGTCAGCCAGAATCAAATTCCTCAGAGTACGATGGGTAATTAGCACAAATCAGAATCAACACTTGAAAGATTATCCTGATGACAATGAATGTCCTATGTCAGCTCATAATTTGGACTAAAAAGGTCAAAAAGCCAGAAGAACAGAATTGTATGTCAGTCCAGACACACTGAGCTACAAGCTCCATAAAATCACGTAAGCTAGGACTTTCTCTCTTTTGACCTAGACTGAGATATACAAATTATTCTGATGAAAACAATTTTTCAGTTAAAAATAAAATGATCACTCTGAAAGAATGAGAACTCCTTCACACAGCACTATGTCATGTGTATACATTATGAAGTTTGGTTATTTTCAATAACAGAAAATCTGAATGTGGTATGTTAACGTAGAAAAGAAGTGAAAATGTTAGTTGCTAGGTCGTGTCCCATTCCTTGCAACCCTATGGACTCCTATGGACCATGAATTCTCTGTCCATGAATTCTCCAGGCAAGAATACTGGAGTGGGTAGCCACTCCCTTCTTCAAGGGATCTTTCTGACCCAGGGACCAAACCTGGGTCTCCTGCATTGCAGGGGGACTCTTTACCATCTGAGCAACCTGGGAAGCCCCATGTTAAGGTAGAGATAACTATAAACAAATAATGATTCAACTCTGATTACTGTAGAGGTAAAAGAAGAAAAGAACAGTTGATAAACACACACAGGAAAAAAAAAACAAGGAAAACACAACTGCAACAAGAGAGGAAGTCCAAAATGACAAAAAATTAAACTTGATAAATTGTAAAATTAGGATTATTAGGATTTGAGGATTTGGTTAAAAAATAAGACCTGTATTCTTTAGGCTCAAAATGTGTGGCTAAATTTCAAGAATAAATGAACAAAGGAACGGCTGAATAAACGAATTTAATAAATAAATAAGTGAGACTCAGTCTTGTATGAAAGATAAACAAGTGAAATGAAAGGGAGTATGAAGGGGCATTTCAGGCAGTGGGCTAATACAGCCCGTGAACAAAGCTGCAGAGGCATGAGAAAGCACAGCTTGTTTAAGAATCCTCTGGAGAAGCTGGTATGGACCACAAGCTCTGCGGGTAGAAGAGAGGAGCAGCAGGATAAAAATGGAAGGGTAGACGGGGACCGAGCGAAGGACTCAAGCAAATTGAACCATGCCAGGCAGAGCAGAACCTGCAGGATGAGATAACTTGTTGAGAAGCTACCACAGTAGTGTAAGAGGTAATCACACGGCTGTGAAGTGCGAGATGGAGACGAGGATACAGTCAAACAACATTAAGGAGGCAGAGTCCATTAATAACTAACTGGGCACGTGGGATCAGTGAGGAGATGAAGCAGACATCTGAATACTTGGATGAACTGCTGCGATATGAAGGAGTACCAAAGGAAACACAGTATTCATGGAATGAGAGAACCCACGTCCCAGAGAACGAAAGGCGCAACGGGCACACAGCGTATCCTGAAGGAGAAGAGCTCGGCAGGCGTCGAGTTCTGATGGCTGCCACTGGCATTTCTCAGCTCTGCACGGGCAAAAGCTAAGTCACTGTTGGAAAGTTTCATGCAGCAGTTTCAGGGCACTTTTATCATCTTAAGAAAACCTGTACTTTTGTGGAAAATTGAAGATCATACTTTAAAAATACTAACTGAAAAAATAAATGCACTTCTGTATTACTCTTTAGAAGATACATAAGAGACTCCTGTATAAAAATACAGACAATTCCTGATTTATAAACCACTAGGCCCACTACCAATTCACAAACAGAGCGAGTATTAACGCTGAGCTCTAAATAGAACTGTTAGGGTTTTCATCCACTTAACTATTTTACGAACTCTACTGTCTCATCCCTGTTAAGACTCAAAGGTACTAATTTGGGGTTTGAGCTCTCTATTTGTAACACATCAAATATAGCTGTATTGCTTCAGAGTAAATTTTGCTTATTTACTTTAGGAGAATATAAGAAAAGTAATCAATACTTACTCTGAAGCAATACACTTAACAACAATAAACCTTTGAAATCTAACTCATATACTATTTGTACAGTTTAGTGCTTAGTTATTACAATAAGATCAGAGAATTCCAAACTTTGGAAAACTAATATACCTCTCTTGACATTCCACTGCTATAAAGTATCAAAAAGATGGAGGTTGTGACAAATATATCTATGGCAATTCTACAGCTAAATGTGCTCCCAGACATATCTCTTCTTTAATTATGTGTTATCTGTCAATTAATAAGAACTTTAGTAGCTCTTTTTAGAACTCAACCTACTGACTTTTTAAACTACATTTATGCAAAGATCAATAAGACAAAATATTTTTAATTGTATATTTATGTTTAAAGAGCATTATTCTCTCCTATACATTTATATAATTGCAAAATAATAATTTGAGTAACATTCGAATGAAATTCTTAGAGCTACTTGGGGTGGAAACATTAAAAAAAATTACAAACCTTGTAGGTATTTAGACTCCATTTTCTAACAAGTTCTAACTTTTCCATTGCAGGATTTTTAGTTTCATCTGCTAGAATAACTGGCCCACTTTTTGTCTGGGTTCTTTGGCCACCTGTAACATCAGAACAAAAGATAAAAATGCAAACCACACAGACAAGTAGAAAGAAAACAAAACACGGATGCAGTTCAAATTAAACTACTTATGCATTTAAAGAAATAAGGAGGTTCCCACAAAGTAAAGGACCAGAACTTCTTGAAATCATTTTAAGGATGATTTCCTGAAACTGTAAAAAAAACTTTTCTTTGGTTTGTCTATCTTCTTAAAAGAAAAAAAAAATTCTGCAATAGGCCTTCTTCTCTAAACTGCTATTTACTTCAAGGAAAATAAAATTTCCACAATTTATCTTATAACCTAATGATTCTTAAAAAATTGTCATTAAAAATCTGAAAGGCTCACTCACACTCTTCACAGTGATCTCCTTTCATTATACTACATAGAAGAGAGCAACAACAGAATGTTACCAAAATTTTGGAGTGTTTAAAAATACTATAACTTTAGATAGTCATTAAAAATATCTTACTGTAGTATATGAGGTTTTGTTAAAACGAGACCTACATTGTGCCTCATTTTTTTCTCAGGAAACCCAGCACTTCCCCCAAAGCTATAATTAATACAGGCAGTATAAAGCCCTGATAATGCGTTACTCCAACAACTAAGAAATTATGACGTAACAGCAACGCCACAACTATACAGTTTCTCACAGTAAAATATTTTTCACAGAAGAACATATTTAGTAACATTTATGATGCTAATAACTTGGAATATAGATATCATAATTTAAAAATAACAATTTTTAAAAAAGACAAGAGAAAACATTTTATAAAATGGTTTTAGAAGGTTAGAGTCGGCAAAAATTTCTTCTCTCACCCCTATAGCCAGGCCAGGCTTTACCACAGTTTTACATAATCTAAGAAGGAGAACAGTATATAAAATCAAATGCATTTAAGAATTTACAAAATTCTCACACAAACAAAATATAAAATATTAACATTTCATGTAAAAAGAAACACAGAGTTTACTTTTTGCCCTGTTTTTATAGTCCAGCAATATTAAAGTGAAAAGCAAATCCAATGCAAAGAAATAGGTTTTTCCCAGTACTTTTCACTGGGCATAACTGGAAAATTACATAGTATTTTGATGCAATTTGACAACTAGTTGTTAAGTCAAAGTTGAAAACAGGAAGACACAACCTTTTCCACTTGATTCATTCCAAATAATGAACAACCCAACTGTTGAAAGTCCTGTTTTATTTAACTGAAAACAGATGGCAGAGCAGCAAAGCTGAGAGTCTAAGATCAAATAAGTAAAGTAACATTTTCCAGAGCAAAGAAAAGAAAGGTAGATTAAAAATGAATCAAACTTTATAGTGCTTTTTTCTCATAAAGTTACTTAAATTTCATGTTTGAGATTGCACCTAATGAACTTTGAAAAGCCAGAAAGATTAAGCTATGGCTAGAGAGATTACTTTCCTTATCGTTAAAAAAAAAAAAAAGCAGCCACCAAAAAAGCCAGAATAACACACACCTAAGAATATAAAGCAAGCGATATGAAACTGAGTGAGTTAGTTTA
This sequence comes from Cervus canadensis, assembly GCF_019320065.1. Lineage (NCBI taxonomy): Eukaryota > Metazoa > Chordata > Mammalia > Artiodactyla > Cervidae > Cervus > Cervus canadensis. Next base: position 64,109,200 of record NC_057386.1, read on the forward strand.
GCTTCAGCAGTAGCAAGAAGGGCTTTATCCAACCAGTGCAGTGAATACCTGCAGGAACAATTAAATCACTTCCTTGTTGAGTCAGTCGGCTAGCTGCCACCCTGCTGGGGGACATAACAGATGGCAGAGGTGGTGCTGGGCAACCTGAAAAGGGCAGACATTTCTCTGTGAAAATGCTTCTCTTCCTCCACACAACATACATTTTGAATACAGCTATACTGACATTGCCTTTAAAACATTCAAAAAAAGGATTAAAAGTTGGGAACTAATATACTTGCTTTCATGCAGAAATGGACGAGTAATAAATGGATGCTACCAGGATGAGTTCTTAGAAACTTTTCATCAAACTATTAAAACCAAACAAAACACATAACTGTAAGAAGAAACTTGGTAAGATCATGTTTAAGCAGGACTTTACCTGGACTTTGCTGTTTTCAAATCAATTAAAAGTATGTGATTAAAGGATACAGCTGAATGATACTGAAGCTTAACTCAACATTTTATAACTTGCTACTCTAACATAGGAAGGAAAGCTCAAGTAGAAATACAAAGGCACGTAACACTTGTATCAAATTTATCATTAACATTCAAAGAAATGTGAGTGAATCAGCCTTCACAGAAATTATAGCCAAAAGTTCAAATCATAAATCAAGTATCACCTAGTACAGATTACTGCTACTCATAGTATGGATGCAAGGGGTTTCCATCAATTATGTCATCTTGGAGCTCCTCAGAAACACGGACCTACTTAACCAGAATCTGCATTTTCACAAGATCTTCAGGTGATTTGTATGCGTTTTGAAGCCTGAGAAGTGATAATACAGAGTGCTATTCTGATTAATCATAAGACTTCTGAAGCTTTTAAAACATACCTGAGACATTCCACAAGATCTACTGATTATCACAGAAACAGGTTATCTTTAGAGCTTTTTTTGGTGGGGGGAGCGGAAAGCTTTAGCTTTTTTATTAGATTGATTTTATGGTTTTATTTATTAGATAAATAAAAATAGCATATATTTAAGGTGTAAAAAGTGATTTTTTGATATATGTATACACTGTAACATAATTACATCCATCACCTCACATAGCTACCTTCTTTGTGTGTGGTGACAAAACCTGAGATCTATCAGCAAATTTCAAGTATACATTATTATTAACTATAGTCACCATGCTGCTCATTAGGCAACAGTAGTTTTTTAAAAGCTACTTATTCTCAAACACAACTAAATTTGAGAACCTGAGGAAAGAATACAATTTTGGAATGAAACACACTGAGTTTTAAAATTCTAACTCTGGGTTTGAAATTCTGGCTCTATTTATCAAATAGTATCAGGAACACCCTGGCAAATTACTCAAGATCTCTGAGCCTTAGTTTTTTTAAAAAGTAAGAAAAATTGAGTACCCAACATTGTTGCTAATGTCCAGCATAAAACTGTGCAGCTTCAATTGACTATTTTAAATTCTAAAGGTTGTATGTCTTTAGGGAAGTGATCATTGAAAAGAAACTGAAAAAATTATTAACATCCTTCACATTTAGCTGAATATATTTTAATGTTTCTAACATAATTTTATTACAACTACACTCTTTTCCAGTTTTCTAAAAACATATAACATATCAAATTTATAATTAAAATATTCTAATAAGAATTACATGCCAACTTTCTCATATCCCAGATATACTAACTTCTGATCAGGAACAGTCACTAGTTTTAATAATATGGAAAACTTAATCTGGACTGAATCTAACATTAAAATCCAAAACATGCAATATATCTAAATAGAATGGCATTACCTTTCAAAATGAGATACCTGTCTTTCAAAAAAAAATCTGCTGAAACACAAAAATTTAAAACTGGAACGGACAACAGAAATCAACTAGTCTAAAACTAAACTACAGGAAGAAAGAGGCTCAGAGAGGTTTAAACAGCTTCTTATTAGATCCTCAGATGTTCTGAATCCATACCATAATATCTCTGTTATTAAATTCAATACAAAAAACATCAATCCATAAATTACTTGTTAAGGAAGGCATCTAATGGGCTATCCAATGCAATCATTACTTTAAACAAAAACTCTATCTCTCCTATTACATAAAGAAGAGTTCAATAAATGATGACTACTATAATTCCATTTCGTGATAATCCCAGGAACAGAGCTCTGTTGTTCTGGCTATTATTGTTTATTAATCTTGCATAAGAAATAATCCCGTGATTTAACATGAGATATGTATAACATATATGTCACAAATGATACAGAACTTTCCAAACTAAAGTAGCAAAAAGACATAGTGCTGAGGTAAGTGGATACCTTCAACTATTTGCTTTACTTTCAAGGGTTAATTGTTGTCTGTATCTTCAAACCTTTAAGTCAGACTAATTTAGTTACTAAAATCATTCACAAATAATAAGTAAATCATTCCAACAAAAATAACTCTTAAAACTCTAGGCTTTTGCTAATTGATGAAATTTGGAGAATTAGCTCAGTTTTCTCTCAACAGGATAAGTCTAGGAATATGAATAATGTGTATGCAACGATCAAAACCCCACTAAAACAAAACTCAGATACCAAGAACAACTCACTCTTAAGAGTTTTGATTTATTCATGGTTTCCACTGTTATTGATTCTACCATGTACTTCTTGGGTAGATTTCAATATTTATTGTTACACTGAATTTAAGCACAATTTCTTCTAAATTTGCTCCAGAGATGGAAAAATAAATGGTAATAGAGTCCTTATAAAGTTATCATTCAGTCATTTTCCCAGAGAGCTAACAGAGCCCCAACTCCTAACCTTTTTTCATGAGACATTTTTTCATCCTAAATTCTGTTCACTTAAAAAGGCTTCCTTATCTCTTGCTATTCTCTGGAACTCTGCATTTGGTTGGGTATATATTTTCCTTTCTCTTCTGCCTTTTGCTTCTCTTCTTTTCTAAGCTATTCGTAAGGCTTTCTCAGACAACCACTTTCATCTTCTTGCATTTCGTTTTCTTGGGGATACCCAACTGAATGCAGAGTTCCAGAGAATAGCAAGGAGAAATAAGAAAGCCTTCCTCAGTGATCAATGCAAAGAAACAGAGGAAAACACAGAACGGGAAAGATTAGAGATCTCTTCAAGAGAATTAGAGATACCAAGGGAACATTTCATGCAAAGATTGGCACAATAAAGGACAGAAAGGACAGAAACAGTATGGATCTAACAGAAGCAGAAGAGATTAAGAGGTGGCAAGAATACACAGAACTATCATATCCCGAACAATCATGATGGTGTGGACACTCACCTAGAACTGGACATCCTGAAGTATGAAGTCAAGTGGGCCTTAGGAAACATTACTAGGAACAAAGCTAGTGGAGGTGATGGAATTCCAGCTGAGCTATTTCAAGTCCTAAGATGATGCTGTTAAAGTGCTGCGCTCAATATGTGCAAATTTGGAAAACTCAGCAGTGGCCACAGGACGGGAAAAGGTCATTCCAATCCCAAAGAAGGGCAACAAAAAGAATGTTCAAACTACCACACAATTGCACTCATTTCACACGCTAGCAAGGTAATGCTCAAAATCCTTCAAGCTAGGCTTCAACAGTATGTGAATTGGAACTTCTGGACGTAAAAGCTGGATTTAGAAAAGGCAGAGGAACCGGAGGCCAAATTACCATCATCTACTGGATCATAGAGAAAGCAAGGGAATTTCAGAAAAACAGCTATTTCTGTTTCACTGACTATGTGAGAAGTCTTTGACAGCGTGGATCACAACAAATTGTGGAAAATTCTTAAACAGATGGGAATACCAGACCACCTTACCTGTCTCCTGAGAAACCTGCATGCAGGACAGAAAGCAACAGTTAGAACCTTACATGGAAAAATGAACTGGTTTAAAATTGGGCAGGAAGTACGACAAGGCTATATACTGTCACCCTGCTTATTTAACTTATATGCAGAGTATATTATGTTAAATGCCAGACTGGAATGAATCACAAGCTGGAATCAAGACTGCGAGGAAAAATATCAACAACCTCAGATATGCAGATGATACCACTCTAATGACAAGTGAAGAGGAACTAAAGAGCCTCTTGATGAGGGTAAAAGAGGAGAGTGAAAAACCTGGCTTAAAACTCAAAATTTAAAAAAGCAGACACTTCACTTTGCCAACAAAGGTCCATATAGTCAAAGCTATGGTTTTTCCAGTAGTCATGTATGGATGTGAGAGCTGGACCATAAAGAAGGCTGAGCACTCAAGAACTGTTGCTTTCGAATTGAGCTGGAAAAGATTCTTGAAATCCCTTGGACTGCAAGATCAAACCAGGCAATCCTAAAGAAAATCAACCCTGAATATTCATTGGAAGGGCTGATGCTGAAACTGAAGCTCCAATACTTTGGCCACTTGATGTGAAGAGCCAACTCAGTGGAAAAGACCCTGATGCTGGGAAAGGTTGAGGGCAGAAAGAGAAGGGGGCAACAGAGGATGAGATGGTTGGATGGCATCACTGACTCAATGGACATGAGTCTGAGCAAACTCCAGGAGATAGTGGAGGACAGGGAAGTCTGGCATACTGCAGTTTATGGGGGTTGCAAAGAGCTGGACATGACTTAGCAACTGAACAACAATAAGAACATATCGGAAATTTTAAACATGAGAAAATCATGTTCATTCCAATTTATGTATACATGCCTCAAAACAAGAACACTTGACTACAACTTTCCAGTAAATGCTTAACGAATCTGAGTATGACAGAATGATTATCTTTTTAACATACTGATTAACTATGTAGCTTGTTTTAAAAAATGTTTTATAAAGTCAATTCAAAGAGACACAAATTACTGTCATTATCACAAAACATTTTTTACTCCAATTTGAGGGACTACGATGGATCTATAAGCAAGTGAAATTGACTGGCACTTCATGTTCATGTACAACAGGTTACAATGCCAGCTGACTTTGATTATTGCATATACTATTCTGTTTAAGGGGGAAAGGATAAAACCAAACGTCAGCTAAACAATTCCACTGAAAATCTTCAAATGTTTTAACTGTAAAAGTCTTTTTTTTTTAATTCTACGTTGCCATTTAAATTTGGAAATTGGTGGCTGGCCGGAAACTGCTACCACGTTGTCACACAGTGTGCCGTGTGTCCTCAAATGCTCAGCGTCTCAGGCAGCCGGTCAGCCTCTCAAGTTCAAAGCTACAGCCTAGAGAACACCACCACAATGCTATGCAATGACCACTGAGATACTGATACATATGCTTCCTTTCTGATCTGTGTTTTTGTGAACATAAGAATGAAAAGGGTAAAAAAAAGATGTCAGTAGAGAGCCCACTCATTTTACAGCCTAGAGTAGAAGATACTATACTGGGTTACCCTAAATGCCTATTTCTAGGATCCATTTAGCAAGGAATATATTTTAAAATATAAGTTGTTTCTCACTAAAATATAGGCCATTAGTATAATAAAATATAGAATACTGCAAGAGGGCTAAGGAGTACAAAGGCATGGAGATATTTTTTTCAATTTGTGAAATTATAATACAGTATTAAAAGATGCTTGGAAGAAAGATCCTTGGAAGAAAAGCTACGACCAAACCTAGACACCATATTAAAAAGCAGAGCCATTACTTTACCGATGAGGTCCATATAGTCAAAGCTACGGTTTTTCTAGCAGTCGTGTATGGATGTGAGAGCTGGACTATAAAGAAGGCTAAGCACCGAAGAACTGATGCTTTTGAACTGGAGAAGCATTGGAGAAGACTCTTGAGAGTCCCTTGAACTGCAAGGAGATCAAACCAGTCAATCCTAAAGGAAATCAACCCTGAATATTCATTGAAAGGACTGATGCTGAAGCTCAAGCTCCAATACTTTGGACACCCGATGCAAAGAACTGACTCATTGGAAAAGACCCTGAAGCTGGGAAAGATTGAAGGCAGGAGGAGAAGGGGACGACAGAGGATGAGATGGTTGGATGGCATCATCGACTCGATGGACCTGAGTTTGGGCAAGCTCCAGGAGTCGGTGATGAACAGGGAGGCCTGGCATGCTGCAGTCCATGGGGTCACAGAGTCAGACACAACTGAGCAACTGAATGCAGTATTAAAATTAAAATACTTCATTGAACACCCAACTATTGCTACTTTAACTAGAGCTCTGTCAAGAAAACAATCCATTTTTACATCCACATGATTTCACTTTCTTTCACTTGTGTAAAAATGAAAAAATACCTAAAAAGGTTATTATAGGCAAGAGTATTTAAAAAGGAAGTATTTTTCTTTATATTAAAAAAGAAAAAAAAAACCATATACATGGGATGTATGCAGAAAAGAGCTAACATACTAGATCTAACTATTTACCCTTGAAAAGACCAGTTTACAAAAGATTAGGTCTCAGTTGGCATCTGAGAACTTATAATTTTGGAGTGATTCTCGCCATTCCCGGAATTGTAAGACTTGCTCACTATGCCTAAACTGTTTATACAAACAATGTGGTTTATGCTTTCCTTCTGGGAGTCTGGAATCTGGGCACATGCAAGGCAGAGGGTGCCTATGTGAACAATCTCCAATAAGAATCCTAGGCACTAATTTATCTTCCTTGGTTAGCAAGATTTCACATTTGTGGTCGCAGCTCTGCTAGGAGAATGAAGCATGGACTGGGAACGGGCCCTTGCAAGGTGATGCTTCGTCTCCCTCGATCTTTAGCTCAGGCATCCTTTGCCTTTGCCAACCGTGCTCAGTGTACTTTTGCTGTAATCATCGTCTGAACTATGACTATATACTGAGTCCTGTTAGTCCTCTTTGAAAATTACTTTATTGGAGGGTGCTCTTGGGAGACTGCCGACACAGAATATAGAGTAAGAAAAATAAAAGTTTCATTTTCTAATTGCTTTGAAATAAGAAATATGTATTTATACAAATCAATATTGACATAAGTTTTGTGGTTACCACTAAAATAATTTAAATCTGCATTCTTGATATAATTTTTGAGCTTTTATTTCAGTATTTTAAAACCAATTTTCAAGTAGCAATCAGTGAAATTATGCACATTGATCTGTTTATATAAAGACAACTATTAAAACAATTCCTAAATTGAAGAGAAAAAGGATTATATTTATAATCAGTGTTTTATCATGAAATCAAAAGTTCTCAACTCTAATAAAGGTAGCATTTGGTGACCTTCTCCCATCTTCTACCCGGTTCATCTTTAAAATCAATGGGTTCCTTACCTTGAAATGCTCCTGCTTCAATAACCCCCTCTTTGGTACTGTCAAAGCCATGAGATGTGATTTGCGTTTCTGAGAGACCAAGTCCAGCTGGTAATGAACGCTTCAAATCCTTGGCAACATTGGAATAAAAAAGAAAATCTTGTAAAACATCCCATATCACATAGCACTTCATCATAATTATGTCCTTCTGGTCACACGGTGAACTTGTTTCTCTCTACTGTGTAGCATTCCCTTATGCTGTCATGGCAGTCCAAGATGATGTACATCTGCAGCAAACTAAGCCAGGTTTGCTATTAAGAGATACAGTGTAACCAAATATAAAACAGTTTCATTAGTTTAGACTGAAGCATCAGACAGATATTAAAGTTCAATTAAAATTCAATTTCAAATTTCCAGTCTTCTGATACATAAGGAAAATCATTTTAAGGACAGAATTAAGATGACTAAAAAGTCATGTCTAATATTAAAAAGCTCACTGATGTCTAATACCATCTTGATGAGCCTTGGGTGATGTTTAACATAAACAAATCATTCACTTGCAATATTAAGTTTCCCTTTGATTTGCAGGTTAGCTAGGTAAACAGGGCTTCAATCAGTATGAGGGAAAGAAAATCTCTTGTGATTTAGATTTATTTTAAACTACTGATATTTGCCAACCTAACTGCAATTTAGCTTGTAACTGTAATAAATACAATATCTGACATTCAATCTTACTTCAATCTTAATTCAAGTAAAAGAAAAGAGAGAAAGCATGAAACACAGATTTCCAACTAAAAGTTCTTTCTTGCCTCTGGCTTGGATATGAGGAATTACCCAATTTTCATAATCAGTCTATGACTGGACCCTCTTGGCTCTTCATAACAATAAGTTAGTGACACGCTAGAAGATGTCTTTGAAATTCTTCCTTAAGGCCCTATTCCACTACATACAATGTACAGCTATAATCTGAACCTCCAGCAACCTTCACAGGGGAACTTCTTTTCCGATCATCCAGTTTTATTTTTGTCATAGTGATTATCACTAACATATTCAATAAATATTTGTTGGACAAATAAATGAATTTGTTAAATAAACTAAGGGACTTATGAAAACATCATACAGATTAAGAAGTTGAGGGCTTCTCTGGAGGCTCAACGTAAGGAATCCACCTGCCAACACAGAAGACACAGGTCTGATCGCTGATTTGGGAAGATCCCACATGCTGCAGAGCAACTAAGCCCATGTGTCACAGCTCCTGGGCCTGTGCGCTGAGCCTGGGAGCCACAGCCGCCGAGGCCTGTGCGCTGAGCCTGGGAGCCACAGCCGCCGAGGCCTGCAGGCCCTGAGCCTGGGAGCCACAGCCGCCGAGGGCTGTATGCTGAGCCTGTGCTGCACAACAGGAGAAGCCACACAATGAGAAGTCCACACACATGACTAGACAAAAGCCTGAGTGGCAGCGAAGACCCAGAACATCCCAAATAAACAGAGTTGCTACACCAATAAGCTCACTTTAAAATGTATTGAGCATCTGCTTACTCTTACTGTGTTAGACTTGCTGCGCAAAGAAAAAGATACCATAAGGGAGAGGCAAGATATGCAAACATTAATATAAAAGTTGAACTTGGTGCCAAAGTAAAGACAGTATCAGAGGAATTCGGAATAGGGGCTAAGTCCAGGAGAACCGAATAAGAGAAGAGGAAGTACTTCTTGAACTCTGAAAGACAGAGGATTTATTTATTCACTGAATCAACATCTAATGAGCACCATGTTCACGACAGCCACTGCTCTAGACACTACACATGGAGCACTGCAGAAAACAGACAACCTCTGTCCATCAGACTCATCTGAGGTGTGACGGAAGGAGGAGACTGATAGTAAATAAATGTATCTCAGGTACAGTATCTAAGTACTGTGAAAATACAGGTGACCCTTGAAAAACACAGGTTTGAACTGCGTCCCCTTATATCATATTTTTTCCAATAAATATGCTTGTATTGCAGTACTACAAGATCCAAGGTGGCTGACTCCTCAGAGGCTGAACTGTGGATACAGAGAATCAAAGGAAAAGTTATACAAAAATTTGACTGTAGGTAGGGTGGACACCCAACCCATTGTTCAAGCATAAACTGTAAGAAGTAGTAAGTTTAATTTTTTAAGGCAGGGTAAGAGGGATACAGAGTGACAAGCAAAGGGTGCTATTTTAGATGGGATATTCAGGGCAGGTCTATCTGAAGAGGTAAAATGTGTGCAGAATTCTGAACAAAATGAGGGATTGAGCCATGTGGTTCATGTGGGGAAAGAGCAGTGATTTAAAAGGTCATAATGATGCTCTATTTCTTGACTGACTGATAGACACATAGTATCCACTGTACTGTGAATTCACTTCACTGTTACAAAGTTTACCCTTTTAAAGTATGTAATTCTGTGGTTTTGTGTATTTACAGGCTGTGCAGACACCATCATCATCTAATCATCTTCATCACCCCAAAAAGAAACTGTACCCATTAGAGGTCACTTTCCGTTTCTAGCTTTCCCCAGCCCCTCACCAACACTCACCCACTTTCTGTGGATTGCTTACTCTGGTTGCTACTGTTGCTCAGTCATGTCCAACTCTTTGAGACCCCATGGACTGCAGCACACCAGGTTTCCCTGTCCATCACCAACTCCCGGAGCTTATTCAAACTCACGAGCATCAGGGTCTTTTCCAATGAGTCAGCTCTTCGCATCAGGTGGCCAAAGTATCGGAGCTGCAGCATCAGTTCTTCCAATGAATATTCAGGGTAGATTTCTTTAGGAACAAATAGTTTGCCATTCTTGCTGTCCAAGGGACTCTCAAGAGTCTTCTCCAGCACCACAATTTGAAAGCATCAATTCTTCAATGCTCAGCCTTCTTTACAGTCCAACTCTCACATCCACACATCACTACTGGAAAAACCATAGCTTTGACCATACAGACCTTTGTGGGCAACGTGATGTCTCTGCTTTTTAATAGGCTGTCTAGGTTTGTCATATTTTTTTCTTCCAAGGAGCAAGCATCTTTTAATTTCATGGCTTCAGTCACCATCTGCAGTGATTTTGGAGCCCAAGAAAATGAAGTCTGTCAATATTTCCACTGTTTCCCCAACTATTTGCCATGAAGTGATGGGACTGGATACCATGATCTTTGTTTTTTGAATGCTGAGTTTCAAGCCAGTTTTGGACATTATTCTATGTTCCTGGCTAGGTCAGATAGTAACTCTATGTTTAACTTTTCAAGGAACTGTCAGAACTGTCTTCTGAAAGGGTTGTACCATTTCACATTCCCAAAAACAATGTGTGAAGGTTCTGATTTCTCCACATTTTCATCAATACTTGTTATCATCTGTCTTTTTGATTATAGTCAACAAGGCAGGTGTGAAGTAGTATCTTACTGAAGTGATGATTTACATTTCCCTGATGACTAATGATGTTGAGCATCTTTACATGTGCTTATTTGCATTTGAATATCTCCCCTGGAGAAATGTCTAGTCAAGTCTCTTGCCCTGTTTTTAATTGGGGCATCTATCATTTCATTGATACAGATAAAAATCACTTATCAGTCATATGACTTATATTTTTTCCCCACTTTCTTGGCTGTTCACCTTCTTCATGGTGGTCTTTGAAGCACAAAAGTTTTAAATTTTGATAAAGTCTGATTTACCTTTTCATTCTTTTATTGCTTATGATTTTGGCATCATATTTAAGAAACTAAAGAGCCTAATCCAGTGTTATAAAGATTCACCACTAAATTTTTCTTCTAAGAGTTTTACAGTTTTAGCTCTTACATTTCAGTCATAGATCCATTTTCAGTTAATTTCTAACTATGGTGAGGGCTATGGTGGGAGGTCTGCATTCAACTTCATTTTTCGCATGAGGATATCCAGTTGTCCCAGAACCATTTGTGGAAGACTATTCTTTTCACAGGTTTCCCAGGTGCCGCTAGTGGTAAGGAAGGAACCCACCTGCTAATTCAGGAGATGTAAGAGATGCAGGTTCAACCCCTGGGTCAGGAAGATCCCCTGGAGGAGGGCATGGCAACCCACTCTACTGCTCTTGCCTGGAGAATCTCATGGACAGAGGAGCCTGAAGAACTACAGTACATAGGGTCACAAAGAGTCAGACACAACTGAAGCGACTTAGCATACATGCATTCTTTCCACATTGAAAACTGTCTTGGCACCCTTGCTGAAACTCAACTGACCATAAATGTAGGGCCTATTTCTCTACTCTCAATTCTGTTCCACTGATCTGGATGTCATCCATAAGTCAGTACCATATTGTTCCGATTACTGTAGCTTTGTGGTAGTAAGTTTTGAAATCAGAAGTAATGAGTCCTACAACTCTGTTCTTTTTCAATTCTCTGGGCATTCTGCATCCTTTGTGTTTACATCTGAACAGTTTGTCAATTTCTACAAAAAAAAAAAAAAAAGCCAGTTGCGATTCTGACAAAGATTGTGCTGAATCTGATCAATTTGGGGAGATTCCCATCTGATACATGAACGTGAGATCTCCTTCCATTTATTTAGACCTTTTTTAACTACCTTCCACGATGTTCTATAGTTTTTAGGAAGATGCCACAGGGCATCTTGGCCCACTTGCCCGAGAGCCCACGCTTCTCCAGAGCTCAAGAAGAGGCTACCACCATGACAAGCCCCATGTGCTGCAACTGGAGAGAGGCGCCCCACCTGTCGCAGCCAGAGAAAGCCTATGCCCAAGAACCAAGACCCAGCAGCAGTCACAAAGATAAAAAACAAAATTTAAAAAAAGATAAGATAATATGGGCAAGATACCCAGTACATGTTTTTGGGCACTCAGTTAAAGTTAGCCATCACACTCCTCTATTAAAATCATCTTTACAACACTACTAATAATCACAATAGCAAACATTTCTCGAGAACTTACTATGTGCCAGGGATTGTTCTAAGCACTTTACATACAGTCAGTTCTCACTCTGCATGACAGGGCAAGATCAAAATTGTAAAAATAAACAAGCAGGTCGAAACCATGCAAAGTGGTTAACGGGAAAAACTGATCATTCCATGAACTTCAAAAACTCATCTCAAAACTTTAAAAATTCTTTCCTTGCTTATGCTTCTAAGTGAGCTTTCAGTAAGTTCCTCTGGTTCACGTCTAGAGCTCCTCAAACAGTGCGGCAGCGCCAAGAGACCTACAGGTCAGCTGTTTCCTCTACAACTCGGTTAGGTCTGATGTGAATTTCACTCCTTCCACTGTCACCCTTTTCTACTTCTTTGCTGCACTTCTATCTTCGTTCACCCATCCCCTTTTGCTTATCCACTTCTGTAGAATATCACATGGGTTTATGAGCAAAATACAAGGTGATAACACAGCCACATGATCTGCTATCCGTGTATGAAATGAATAGCAAATACAGTGACCATCACCAAAAGACTTTGAAAGTGACATTACACAATAATCATGATATGCGTTGGTATTCACAGAGCCATTTATACACTAAGTTTGTACTTTATACAGTTATACTTAATACAATGTGGTGACAGCAATCTGAGCTGTGGTGTTGGGGACAGGCAACCACAGCAACCAAAATTAATGCATTTGGAACTATAAAAGGAGGAACTGACTGAAATAACCTCATTTAGTAGTATTATCACTACTATTTTGCAAATGGGAAAAAGGCCACACAGAAATAGGACTAAGCATCAAAAAACAACATTAATTAATATATCATAAATGTAAATAGCTACAAGCAGTTTATTAGAAACCCGGAATTTATTTTACCTAGTATGTTTTCTTTAAACAATTTAGTTAAGAAATATCTATTAAAAATCATTATTTCAGAATCTGCTCAAGTTTAAACATACTAATGCAAATACATTCTCCACTTGTAATTTCCTACTGGTACAAAATAGACAACAACTGTCATTCTATTTCACTTATATTCTAGTGTCACTTAAAATCTCTTGTCACAGGACATCTTTTTCATCTGTGTAGTGTTTTGGGGCAGAGAAGGCAATGGCAACCCACTCCAGTACTCTTGCCTGGAAAATCCCATGGACAGAGGAGCCTGGTGGGCTGCAGTCCATGGGGTCGCTAAGAGTCGGAAACGACTGAGCGACTTCACTTTCATTTTTCACTTTCATGCATTGGAGAAGGAAATGGCAACCCACTCCAGTGTTCTTGGCTTGAGAATCCTAGGGACAGGGGAGCCTGGCAGGCTGCCGTCTATGGGGTTGCACAGAGTCAGACACGACTGAAGCGACTTAGCAGCAGCAGCAGTGTTTTGGGGGGGCACTTTGAATTAAAAACACTCTTTACCCTCACTTTTACTTACTTCCTATTTTAAAAGCAAATCTCTGAGTCTGTTCATTTTGCTGAATAAATCATCTTTACCTTCCCAGTTTATTTTTTAATATACTAATGTACTAAATTAATGGTTTCTAGTTTTAAATATTAGTGATCCTTTTATTTGTATTTACATTAAAACCACATAGTAAAAACCAGATAATCATCACTTACAAAATAAATAATGTCAAAGCACCAAGATACTTCTTAAACTTTGTGAGTCTGGTTATTGAGGTCAATTATTTATAGAGTGGTTTCCCTAGATATTGCTTTGCTACAAGTCTTGACAGCTTTTCAGCTCTCAGTAAGTAAAAAAGTACTGAAGACATCTCTCAAAATATGACAGATAAAAAACCGTAAACAACATACAAAGGGGAAAAGAGGTTCAAGAGAGTTGTGTTTACTGTATTCTTAGAACTTAACTGAAAGAACTCTACTCATTTGAATCATCTGTCCTGTCACAAAATAGTGTGTAAATTTCCAAAAAAGAGATACAGTAATAGTAGTTGGGAAGAGAGGAGACAGTAACAAGTTCAACACTAAATTTGATGTATACCTCTCACCACCTAACTTTTCAAGAAGTGAAGGGATGCTTCCATTTTGTCATGTGTGGTTTCTGGAAGAAACAACTTCTAGCTGTCTGAGGATAGTACATTTCACGCAAACCTCTCCCAATGGTGTCCCAAGGGTCCTTTACTCAACAAACAGAAAGTTCTTCCAGAAAGCAAGCCGCCTGTCCTTTATGTAAAACAGCTGTAAAATCTGAAAAGCACCAAGGCTCCTTTGCTTAAATTGTTACTAACAGACGGAACCTAACCAGAAGTGGTATGAATTGGTCCACTCAGATTATGAACAGAATTATCATTTTGATAGCTGTCTGACTGTTAAGTTGCTCCAACACAAAATGATCTGCTCTATGAGAGAGGAATGCATGACTTGTGAGAAAACACTCAGTACTTTACAAGCTTGTTGAAGGCTCTCTGTAAAACACACATTCTCTAAGTAATATAATTTAGCCCCATAGTTCACAAGAACTTTAAAATGTGTTTTTACATAACCCTTAAATTTTTTAAATGTCTCAGTGGTAAGGTTGTGACTACCTTAGTAACTTTTAAAATAGCTGCTACTGCATTTTCTTCTAGTTTCCAGAATGTATTTGGGAGACAATGAGCCTATTTGCAACCAACAATGTAAAATCCCTACTTTGCATTTTTATATTGCTCACATTCAACTCAAGGTTTAAGACTTTGCAAAGTTGTGCTTAACAACTGTACAATAAAACAGTATAAACCCGAAGTTAACTTTCTATTCAAGCTACTAGGATAATACTATAATACTGGAGTATTTAATAGTTTTTAAAAATAAATCTTCAAACAATTAAAATATAATGCTTTTGTCAAAAAAAGTTTCACATATAGTTTCTTTTCAAAGGACATAATTTAATACTTGTAGTTACAGCTTCCATAAAGTTGTGACGGGGTGGCTCATTTGCATATTTTAACAGAGGAAAGAATAAGTATGAGGTACTCATGCCTGGAAAATCCCAAGGACGGAAGAGCCTGGTAGGCTGCAGTCCATGGGGTCGCGACGAGTTAGACATGACTGAGCGACTTCACATTCACTTTTCACTTTTATGCATTGGAGAAGGAAATGGTAACCCACTTCAGTGTTCTTGCCTGGAGAATCCCAGGGATGGGGTCGCACAGAGTCACGACTGAAGTGACTTAGCAGTAGCAGTAAAAATGTAACCTTATAATTTAGCATAGTAATCTACTTTTGAACTAAAGTTAGTACAAAATTAACAATTAAAAAACCAAATGTTCAGCAAATTTGCTTTAAAATACACATCCTTAATAAGATGCACAACACTACAATGAAGCAGAACTAGAGATTTATTAATGAGAATTCCCTTTTTACTTAGAGAGAGGAGGAAAAAGCTTAAAAGGGAGGAATTTGCTAGTCATGCATTATAACCACCAACAATCAGTACGGGTTCTCCAAGTAGTCTATAAACTACAGACTCCCTTCCCCCTAGTTTCCTCACGCTGCATTTTCCCAGTTTTCCTATCTGCCTCTTTAAAGATGGCTTGGGGTCCTTTACTGTTTATCTACCCAGAGCAAAGTCCAAAGTTTCACTTCCCTTCTTCCCGAGTTCCTAACTGAACCATCTCCCTTGTCTCTACTCTCCTCAGCCTTGAAACTGATTCCCTGAACAGTAGGCAGAAACAACTTTCTAAAATGCAAATGCCATGAGGCCCTTCAAGTTTTTACATCATTTTAGGTAAAGTCAGAACCTCCACATGGTTCTGAGGTTTTACGGAACCTTATCCCTACTTACCTCCTCAGGCGCACTTCTCACACCTCTGCCCCCATTTTCCCCACTCCAACAATGGTGAACTTTCAATTCTGTGGTCTCCTACTGTTTTCAGGTCTTCACAGTTGCCTCTGATGGGACTACTCTTTATCCTTCTTCTTCTGGTTAGCTCATCCTCTGGATCTGGCTTGGAGAGCAATTCCCTAACCGGTCATACCCTTCCTCTTACACCATGCTATACCAGGCTAAGAACATCGCCTCTCACATGGCATCAACATTATTTGTCTGTATTCTCTCCTTCTCAAGACAGCAAGCTCCCTAAGACCATCTATCTTACTCCTTTTTGGCATTAATAGCATTTAGCACATACATAATACTAATACTTCATTTAATTTTCTCAATTTACACACCTTATCCCATTCTTCAAAATGGATAAAACCTTCCATAGCATTTATATAATTTCAAAAGAAACATCGAAAATTTTGTGTTACATATTCTATGAACTCTGGTAATTTAAAATCCCCTTTGGTTGTTTTAACAGTTAGCTACTTATAAGGAGTATCTGCCAGAAGCAAAGCTGTTGTTCAACAGACTCCCACATTCCCAATTCGGCTGTAAACGCAACATCCTGAACCTCCTCATGGTGTCCTCTCTTGACAATTACACTGGGTCAAAGCGCATTATTCTCCAACATTCTGTTTATCAAGTGGGCAGAGGGAGGGTCAGCATTTTCTCAGCTCTCCACTGTAAACTACCAGTTCTCAAACTTTAGCCTGGGTAAGAGTCATCTGAGAAAACTACTAAAAACGCACTCTTCTTAGCTGCCTGCTGTAAATCCTGCTGAGCTGGAGTGTGGGGCCCAGGAGGAGCTCTGCCGTGGGAACAGCCTTCTGCCCCTGTGTAGCTCACTTCCGCCCCTCAGCGCCCTGCGGATGGCCCAAACTACTGCACTCCATCACTTAACCTTCTTTTCAGCCAGTCCAGGGCGCCAACACACCCAGGTTTGCTGTTCTGTCTACAACTCCTACTATTATCCTGGGTGTTCCCAACGTTTTGCACGCTATATTGGGCACACTTTCAGGGAATGATTCTATGTTGTCTGCAATTCCTTCCAAACTAAGCTGAGTTTTCATAGCTCATCAAAAATATTCTACTAATGGTACAGCATGTATGTTGCTTTTTAAAAAAATATAAATCGTGAAATACTTGAAATAAAGTCTACTGCATGAGCCCATCTACCTACATTGATGTAGAATGATGAACTGAAGTAATAACAGTCTGTAAAGATGTATAATTTTTTTCCCCTCAGTATGCTTGTAGAAAGCCTAAGGTAGGTAGTTTGATTCAGATTTGGTGATTCGTGGTTAGACAAGGGGCCAAAAAAGTGTAATGGCACTCAATACTCAACTCAACTCAAAAATATACTCAACTAATACAAAACACCCAAACCCACACTTAAGTGTCAGATACAATGCCTCTCATCTTTCACGCCCAGTTCTACTTAGGCAACTGGAACTCCCAGGGGCACTCTTTGAACCTTGTCATTGCTCAGGAAGCAACACTTTTGGAATTTTAAACCTAACAACTTATTTTACAACCACAGTCTTCTCCCATATCTGTTATTCCAAGTGATCCAGACAGCAAGTCTCCTGGCTTGCCTGCTTTCTCCATTTTATCAACACACACACACATATATGCACACACAGTCTCAATCTCACTTCTCTCTCCCTCCCCCACCTCCCTCTCAGTCACTCAACAAACTTTTAACAAGAACTTAAAGCATCACCATCTTCTGACAGTTTACTGTCTATTCTCTTGGTCCCACCCCAACCCCTGCATGCAGACTATTGTCTTGATTCTAAGTAGTACTGAAGTTTGATAAGAATGAAATCATGCACCAATTTGCATCAAGAAAATTCCAAATTCATTCAAAAACTATTACTGTGGAAATATTTTTATGTAACTACATTCAAAACAATTTCTTCTAGATAGGGAAAGCTGTCCATGATAGCATTTGTTTATAAAGGCATAATCTAAAAATTATAATTAAGATACACAGGGCTTCAGCCTTTCATTAAAAATTATGTTTATTCACAATTTTCTATTTCCCAAACAGGAATACGAATCCAGAGTTAATTTAACAGATGTATATATAATAAACACATTTTAAAATTTAATTTGTGGTAACAGCACTAAGAATATATTCTATATTTAAAAAAGTAAATATTAAAATGAACCTATATTTGCAAGGATTAAACAATCCTTGAAAAACATTTGCCTACCTTTAAAAGTGTCCAAGATATACATCTGGTAAAAACTGGCCTTAGGGAAAAGCCCTCATCAAATGTGACTGAGCTACTAAATTTTTCAGATAACGCAGAAACATTCATCACACACTATTCAAACTACAAGGTAGGATGACTGAGGTAGAAAATATGTTACATTTAAGTCAAACTAAAATTCAATCTTTTATTGAAAAATTACTGTGATCCATAAGCTGTACAGTGTGCATATACTATTTCTGTCCTAAATGTAATTGCAAGCTCTTGGGAAAAGCAGATACATAAATGGACAGTTACATTATTAAGGTGAGGGGGGGAAATATGTTCAAAACAGGCTCTTATAATTCCTATTCTTCTATTCTTTCTCAAGTCTTTAGGCTGCTAAAGTATATTATCCAAACTGGTAAGTACAGGGGAATGGAGAAGCAATTTAACAAAACAACAACAAAAAGAGTAAAAGAAAAATAACAATAAAAACTTCTGGAACAATAAAATTTCCAGCAGCAACAACAACAATGACGATGATGCATGCTGGAAAATTAAGGACACAGGATGTGTCCAGTCTAAAAGTATATTTCTTCCTGTTGTTCCAGGGAACTCTTGAAACTGTGTTTCTAGTTCTCATTCTAATATTTGTTCATTCATTCACCAAACATCTAATGAAAGCCCGATTATCAATTACATGTAGCACTGCTGCCAGGCCCTGGAGATAAGGTAATGAATGAACATTCCTGACGACACTGTACTTATAGCCAATCACATAAGTTTTTGGTATAGCTAGTCAATGTAGGCAATTCCATCATAACCTCAGGGCCCCTTTTCCTCAGCTGTAAACTAAAGTAGTGAGATCCAGGGATCTTCGAGGTACTTCTATTAAATTAACATTCTGTGATTTTCAAAACTTGTAGACCAGGAATATTTAAGACATAGGGAACCCAAAGATCCACAGACAGAATTCAAGTGATCCTAAACTACTTGAAATTGAACACAAGATTTGGCAGTTTGGTATATATGTATGTTTTTCCAGAGACAAGGTCCATAGGTGGAAAAAGGTAAATTAGGAATTTTAGTTTTGGGCCTCCCAGAGGAAAAGTTTTATTTTAGCTTAGGTAATTTTTCTAAATCTGCCAAATATAACTTAATTCACAAGAAGTTTCCATTTAACTCACAAGGAGCTAATATTTGCTTCTTTAAACTCATGGTACAAATTGCACATTTCTAACCTAATATTTTGACTAGCACTATAGGACTGATGCTGAAGCTGAAGCGCCAGTATTTTGGTCATCTGATACAAACAGCTGACTCACTGGAAAAGTCCCTAATGCTGGGAGAGATGGAAGGCAGAAGGAGAAGAGGGCATCAGAGGATGAGATGGCTGGATGGCATCACCGATGCAATGGATATGAACTTGGGCAAACTTCAGGAGATGGTGAGGGAGAGGGAGGCCTGGAGTGCTGCAGTCCATGGGGTCGCAAAGAGTTGGACACGACTGGGTGACTGAACAACAATATAAAAGAATAAATTATAAATAACATGTAGCTTTAAGTAAAAGAATAATTTGTATTCTTTAGAGATTAAAGTTTACACTACTCTTTAAAAAATACCAACTGCTTTTTAATTTAGAAGCAAAAATAGTTTTGCTGTAAAGAACTGCAATAATACTAAGATTATTATCTTCTTCTCTCTTCACATAGCTGCTGCCCCTCTAAGACAAGTAACAAACCTTGAAGCATTAACAGATGTTAAGCTGCTACCAGGGAATTTCTAGGGCAAATTCTCCCATTGTATCCTCTATTTCAATGTGAATGTTGAGGTAAAGTCCACCAGGGCCTCTCATAGTAGGAGAATAAGAATAAGAAGGGAAATCAAATGAAAAATGAAACAGCGGCAATTAGACACAGAAAGAACAGAAGCATTTACACTCTCACTGACTGGGCCACAGTGACACCAACTGGCCAGCCAAGTTATGACAACTTTTTGGCTTGGATAGTAAAGAATCTGCCTGCAATTCAGAAGACCCAGATTCGATCCCTGGGTGGGGAAGAGCCCCTGGAGGAGGGAATGGCTACCCACTGCAGTATTCTTGCCTGGAGAATTCCATGGACAGAGGAGCCTGGCAGGCTACAGTCCATGGGGTCGTGGAGTCAGACACAACTGAGCAACTAACACGTTCATATCATATATATATATATATATATATATATATATATATATATATAATTTTTATAAGACTTTATACTTTTTAAAGTGTAATATGCATTAAATAAAAGCCATTATGATTTATTTCATTTTTTATCAATCGCAGCCCTGTTTATAATAGCCAGGACATGGAAGCAACCTAGATGCCCATCAGCAGATGAATGGATAAGGAAGCTGTGGTACATATACACCATGGAATATTACTCAGCCATTAAAAAGAATTCATTTGAACCAGTTCTAATGAGATGGATGACACTGGAGCCCATTATACAGAGTGAAGTAAGCCAGAAAGATAAAGAACATTACAGCATACTAACACATATATATGGAATTTAGAAAGATTGTAACGACAACCCCATATGCAAAACAGAAAAAGAGACACAGAAGTACAGAACAGACTTTTGGACTCTGTGGGAGAAGGTGAGGGTGGGATGTTTCGAAAGAACAGCATGTATATTATCTATGGCGAAACAGACCACCAGCCCAGGTGGGATGCATGAGAAGTGCTCGGGCCTGGTGCACTGGGAAGACCCAGAGGAATCGGGTGGAGAGGGAGGTGGGAGGGGGGATCGGGATGGGGAATACGTGTAAATCTATGGCTGATTCATATCAATGTAGGACAAAACCCACTGAAAAGAAAATAAATAAATAAAGGGGAAAAAAAAAGATAATTTACACTGTTGTGAGTTATATAATTTTAGACATCAAGTATGTATAAAAGATGTATATTAGTAAAACATGTTTTTAAAACTAGAAAACTCTAGTTATGAGGTAGTTTTTTATACAATCTCTTTACTAGTCTACATAATGCTAAACAATACATTATACACACTTTCTCTATGAACTTTTATCTATTTGAAAACAGAAACATGAATTTGATGTTAAATATTGATACAATTTCCCTTTTATTGCTCAGGAAAATAAAGTAGTGTGCCAAAATGTTGGCAAATATATGCCTAACAGATCTTGAGTATAATTTATTTAAAAGAGTCAAAAGATGCTACTGAAATATTGTTTTCACTCATAGTAAAAGGGATCATAGAGGTGATTTTTATTTCAAAATATTAAATATGTAAGAAACTCTCATGATATATTTTTTCTTTCATAAGAGCAGGTATAAAGAGAAACAAGCTTTATGATGTTGAACTTCTTTACGGAGGTAAAGTGGGGTGTACTGGTTGACTGAATTATTGCTTCCAAGGAGTCTTGCCTACTGGTAAGTGAAGTGAAAGTGAATGTCGCTCAGTTGCGTCCGACTCTTTGCAACCCCATGGACTATGTGGTCCATGGAATTCTCCAGCCCAGAATACCGGAGTTGGTAGCCTTTCCCTTCTCCAGGGGATTTCCCAACCCAGGGATCGAACCCAGGTCTCCCGCATTGCAGGTGGATTCTTTACCAGCTGAGTCACAGGGAAGCCCAAGAATAATGGAGTGGGTAGCCTATCCCTTCTCCAGTGGATCTTCCTGACCCAGGAATCAAACTGGGGTCTCCTGCACTGCAGGTGGATTCTTTACCAACTGAGCTATGAGGGAAGAATTTGGCCTACTGGTAAAGTTCATATCTATTAAGAGGAGACTTCCAGGACATTTCCTTTTTTCCTTCTCTATCCCTCAATAGAAAGTGAAATAACATTATAGGGGAATCTCCAAAAAGAGACATTAAGTAAGAAGTTAACCTATAAAGCAGCAAGTTAACTGGCTTTGACTATGTAAGCAAAGAACTTACACAGATATATGAGTTAATTCACTTCACTCTAAAGAGTCTAAAATTAAAATTTGAAAAGATTAAAGAAAACTTATCAGTGATACTCAAAGGCAAATTAAGGTACTTAACTAAAGACTCATGAATAGGTTTAAGGTACAAAGTAACCCTGAAGAAGAAAGAAGCTAGAGGAATTACCAGGTACAAGGCTGATGCTACTATTTATTTCAGACTTAATTACTCTAGTAAGTGGGTAAGACAGTGTGGTATCACTGCAAGGATAGACAAAAAGACCAAGAAGTAACACAGTTAGCCAAGTACTACAGCTACACATATATGATCACCTGATTAACAGCAAAGGCCCCTGTGTGGAGAAAGAATTTTTTTTCAATAAACGATGCATATCACATGATACGAACATGGGAAAACATGAGCCTTGACTTCTACATCATGCTACACACAAAGTTCAGGGGGGATCAGAGACCTGTGTGTGAGAAGTAAGACAGAAAAACTTCTAGAAGACGAAGTATCTTCATGATATGGGGACAGGCAAAGATACAAGGGTCACAAAAATCACTCAAGGGAGGGAAACACTAATAAACTGGACTGCATTAAAGTTAGCCTTTGGTCATCTAAAGATACCATTAATATAGTACAAAAGCTAGTTACAGACTGGAGGTAAACATCTGCAATACACACATCCATACAAATGACTTATGCCCAGAACATATAAAGAACTGCTACAAATGAACTAGAAAAAGGCATAACAGAAAACGAGCAAAGGACTTGAAAAGGTACTTCATAAAAAATAATATTCAAATGGTCAGTAAGAATCTGAAAATATGCTTGACGTCATTAGTCATCAAGGAGATGCATGTTAAAACTACGAGATAACTACTATGATTTCATTAGAATGGCAAAAACTTAAAAGTATGACAATACCAAAAACTGGTAGTGATATGGAACAACTAGAACATTTATTCACCACTAGCAGGACTGTCAACTAATTTGATCATTTGGCAAACTAGTTGACAAAATGTACCAAAGCCAAATGTCATGTACACGTGACCTGCAATTCCACTCCAGGGTAAATACCCAACAGAAACAGGTGATCATGTACACCGAAAGACCTATACAAGAATGGCCACAGCAGCTTTATTCGTAATAGGGGCAGACTGGAGACAACCTAGGCATCTCCTATGGCTGATTCACGCTGATGTTCGACAGAACAAACAACAAACTGTAAAGCAATTATCCTTCAATTAAAAAATAAATACATTAAAAAAACAAACAAAAAAACCCACCGGAAACAAAAAATAAATAAAAGAAAAAGAAAATAATAAATTTAAAAAACAAACAAACCGAATGGATAAACCAATTATGGCCTATTAACACACACTGTGGAGTATTAACACAAAGGAAAACTGTATTACAACGGAAGAATTGGTGGTGGTTTAGTCGTTGTTGTGTCCCACTCTTGCAAACCATGGACTATAGCCCGCCAGACTCCTCTGTCCACGGGATTTTCCAGGCAACGATACTGGAGTGGTTTGCAATTTCCTTCTCCAGGGGAAAAGAATTAAATATTGCCAAAGCAACAACAACAATATTACAGATATAATGCTGGGTGAAAGTCAGTCAGAAAAGAGTACACTTAGTATAATCCATTTACATGCAGTTCAGGAGGAGTCAAAAGCAATCACTGATGACAGAATGAAGACAGCAGGAATTACTCTAGAAGGGAGGAAATGTATCACCTAGAAGAGGGTAAGGGGGCTGGGAAAGACCTGGAGATGGTCTACATCTTGCTGGTGGTGGTTCCGCTGAGCTGTACACTCAACATCTGTGCTTTTTACTATGTAAAAGCTATAGCTCAAAAAAAAAAAAAAAAAACAACAACAAAACCAAACACCCCAAGCTAAAGATGGCAGGCGAATCTTCAAAACAATGCAGCATTCTGTATGTGCTGCATTCTTCTTAGACAAACAGCGTCATCAGACCGTCTACAAGAATATCAACTCTCTGCCGGCAGGTGTTTCTGTCATGTTGTTGTGAACCAGGCAGTCACCCCTAGTGCCTGGTGTACAACATACACTGAATATCTGCAGGATAACTTCACAAAAAGGAGCTGTTACCAAAAATAAGACAAAGCAATCATTAACTAAAATCCTGGTATAATGAGTTATTTAATTTAATAGAACTTTATAAAGCTATTGGTAGAGTGTCTAATGATGGTAACTTGAGTTTCCTTAATATGCAAGTATATCTCAGTGCTTTCAAATACCAGAAAGACTAAAATCTGAAGTGAAAATTTCCTCTGAGTGCTCAGAATTTCCACCTGCCAAGGCAGGGTACACAAAAGATGACGGTTTGATCGCTGGGTCGGGACGATCCCCTGGAGGAGGAAATGGCCATTCTGGTGTTCTTGCCTAGGAAATACTACAGACAGAGAAGCCTGGCAACCATGGGGCTGCAAACAGTCGGACACCACTGAGTGACTGAGCACACACAGCTGATTTACAACGCTGTGTGAGTTTCAGGTATTTCAGGTATACACATTCTGTCAGCACTTGGTACTGGCCCACGGGTCCTTACAAACCAAATTAAAACACTTGCAATTAAAATAAAAACACATCCCAAGCTTGAAGACACATCTGTTTCTTCTAAATGACTTGAGGCAAAAATAAGTGAAATAGAGTGGAATTTCCCAAAAGTCCATTAAAACGATCCATCTGAAACCAGAGGAAAGTTTCTCCCTACGCCTGGCATTCGGCAATGTCTGGGTACATTTGTGCCTGTCAACTATTGGAGGGGCTACTGGCATCTACTAGGAAGAGCTCAGGGATACTGCTGACCACCCTACACGCACAGGCCAACCCTCCACAAAGGAATTTTTCTGGCCCCAAATGTCAATAATACTGGGAACGAGAAATTGTGATCTAAAATATCACCTTCTGGGGACTTCCCTGGTGGTCCAGTGGTTAAGAATCTGCCTTCCAATGCAGGAGACATGAGTTCAATTCCTGGTCGAGGAACTAAGATCCATCACGCTGTGGGGCTAATAAGACCTTGCACCCCAACAGGAGAGCCTGTGGGCTGCAACCACAGAGCCCACACACAACCACAGAGCCCACGCACAACCACAGGGCCCACGCACAACCACAGAGCCCCGTACCATGACCACAGAGCCCACGCACAACCACAGGGCCCATGCACAACCACAGAGCCCAAGCACAACCACAGAGCCCCGTACCATGACCACAGAGCCCACGGCACCACCACAGAGCCCACACACAACCACAGGGCCCACACACAACCACAGAGCCCACACACAACCACAGGGCCCACACACAACCACAGGGCCCACGGCACCACCACAGGGCCCACACACAACCACAGGGCCCACACACAATCACAGGGCCCACACACAACCAAGAACCCACACACGACCACAGGGTCCACACACCACCACAGGGCCCACACACAACCACAGGGCCCACACACAACCACAGAGCCCACACACAACCACAGAGCCCCGTACCATGACCACAGAGCCTACACACGACCACAGGGCCCACACACGACCACAGGGCCCACGCACCACCACAGAGCCCACACACAACCACAGAGCCCACACACGACCACAGGGTCAACACACGACCACAGGGCCCATGGCACCACCACAGGGCCCACACACAACCACAGGGCCCACGCACCACCACAGAGCCCCATACCATGACCACAGAGCCCACACACAACCACAGGGCCCACACACCACCACAGGGCCCACACACAACCACAGAGCCCACACACAACCACAGAGCCCACACACAACCACAGAGCCCACGCACCACCACAGAGCCCCATACCATGACCACAGAGCCCACACACAACCACAGGGCCCACACACCACCACAGAGCCCACACACAACCACAGAGCCCACGCACCACCACAGGGCCCACGCACCACCACAGGGCCCACACACAACCACAGGGCCCACACACCACCACAGGGCCCACACACAACCACAGAGCCCACACACAACCACAGAGCCCACGCACCACCACAGAGCCCCGTACCATGACCACAGAGCCCACACACAACCACAGGGCCCACGCACCGCCACAGGGCCCACGCACAACCACAGGGCCCACGCACAACCACAGGGCCCACGCACGACCACAGGGCCCACGCACGACCACAGGGCCCACGCACCACCACAGGGCCCACGGACCACAGGGCCCACACACGACCACAGGGCCCACACACGACCACAGGGCCCACGCACAACTACAGGGCCCACACACGACCACATAGCCCCGTACCATGACCACAGAGCCCCGTGCCATGACCACAGAGCCCACGCACAACCACAGAGCCCCGTACCATGACCACAGAGCCCACACACAACCACAGAGCCCACACACATCCACAGAGCCCCGTACCATGACCACAGAGCCCACACACGACCACAGAGCCCACACACCACCACAGAGCCCATGCCACGACCAGATAGAAGCCCATGTGCTGTAGTGGAGACCCAATGCAGCCAAAAATAAATATTCTTAAAAAATAAATGTTTAAAAATTAAAAATAAAATATTATCTTCTGTTAATCTAAAATAAAGAATTTTATTCTCAAATGTATGTAGTAAGAGTCCAATTTAAGCTGTACAATAATTCAAGTATCTTTCAACCATTACTTTTTCAAGAATATGAAAACTGTATTTTTAAAGTTATTTAACGTTGTACACATGTCAAATGTTTGACACATGTGTCAAAAAAGAATGTTTAACGGAAATATCTCCAGAAATAACTAACATCACTATCATTTCTAGGACTATATTAAGCATATTACTTATTTTAATCTCATTTAATATTAACATCACCATAAAAATAAAATTCTCATTTAGAGAGATTAGAATAAGTAAATATCTGCCCAAGGTTACATTGCTAGGAAAGGCATAGCTGAAATTTGAACCCACATTATCTCTAAACCCATGGTATTTCCATTTAAATGCATTAAATTTCAATTTCAAATGAGACACATCGAAATTAAACAGATTCCAAGTTTCATTTTCCACTGATTCAAATATGTCACTCTAGAAAGTAAACAGCAAAATGAAGAGGCACCTACATAGGAATTATATAGTAAGAAAAGAGACCAACATTTTAAAGGATAATCTATAAGTTAATATTTTTTCTTATCACAAGTAAAATGAAGTAGTTTTTTTAAAAAGTTATATGCCAAAATCATTAGATGCACTCTTGCTCTGATTATATAATAAAATTACAGATAGTAACATGAAAGCCTAAATGCTTTACTGGCCAGAAGCTTATTCTGGACAAATTACTAACATGACCCACCTAGTCATCCCTCCATAATAACATTAGATTCCAGAATATAGTCAATCTAAGAACACATTCCTATATCATGAATAAACTCTATTACTTTCATCTCAGCACCTAAGGGCTTATCATGATTCTTTGTATTGAGAGACAGAAGTGTTCTTACCCTATTAAAGCCATGTTCATGAGAGTCGTCAACTTCCCCATTACTAGTCACTGGGATTTCTGCTGCTGAATTTTTTGGAGATTCTTGAGCCATGGTAGACTCCTAAAAAAAAGAGGAAAGAAACAGTCATAAGTAACACCAAATCATAACAGGCAAATATTCAAAAGACTATATTCATGTTTATAACACACAAAAGCCACCATTATAGCCTACATCCTTATATAACAGACATGATACCAATATAATAAAAACACATTTGGCTTTTAAAACTGCATTCAAGTTAGATTTCTTGATCTTATTGTAGGTACCTTATTGTAGGTGCCTGGGGGCAAATGACACAAAAATTTTTTTAAATGAAAATAATGTCAGAGTATTACTGAAAATGGGCTTCCCTGGAAGCTCAGAGGGTAAAGAGTGTGCCTGCAATGCGGGACACCTGAATTCAATCCCTGGCTCAGGAAGATCGCCTGGAGAAGATCCTTCTATTCTTGCCTAGAGAATTCCATAGACAGAGGAGCCTGCCAGGCTATAGTCCATGCGGTTGCAAAGTGTCAGACACGACTGAATGACTAATACACATTCTGAAAATAGTTTTAACCTTACAGACTCCCTGAAAGATTCTTGGATCTACAGACCACACTTTGAAAAACACTGGTATGGACAAATTTTAAAAGGGCTTCCCAGGTGGTGCTAATGGTAAGACACGGTTCGATCCCTGGATCAGGAAGATCCCCTGAAGAAGGGGATGGCAACCCACTCCAGTATTCTTGTCTGGAGAATCCCAACGACAGAGGAGCCTGGCGGGCTACAGGCCACGGTGTCCCAAGAGTCAGACACAACTGAAGCGACTTAGTAAGCGAGCACAGACAGACAAATTTAACCAACACTTAGTGAAACTTGTTATGTGCAAGGCACTGTACTAGAATCTACAGAATATAAAAAACAAGGCAGTCACTGCTCTAGGGAAAAGAACCACTGATTCAGTGTGGGAGACTGACTGGACTCTTCAGTAAACACCTAGGACACTTAAGTATCTGTCCCTTTTTCTTGAGGATCCTCTAAAACTTTTGGAATAGCTATAGATTACATAAATCCTAGGGTCTTCCTAGGCCAGATTTCTATTTCTTGGCAGCTCTAGAAATGTTCTTTCAACAGATCCTCTTTTAATTACACTTCTACTCCTTATACAAACCTCCTTCTTTACCATGACAAATTTTATATTAATACATAATAATGTTTCTAATGTCTGACACAAAACTGAATAGACTACCTCTAGATCTTTGTATCCCCAGGGCAACAGAATACAGATCTAAGCAAATTAATACATTCCCTCAGGTCAGGTCCCTGAGGACAGAGACCGTCAGAGCCATCACTGTATCATCATATTGGCTCAGGGTCTGACAAGCAAGAGGTTCTTAACAAATGCTTACTGAATGAAAAGGATATGAGTCCATCAAGTCTGACTCACAGTTACGAAGGTGTTCATTACACACTTAGAGTGATCATTACACACTTAGGCTCCACACTCACTCCCTGGTCCCACCCATGGAGCATGCAGCCATATGTTTGTTACTTCTTATGAACATCACTGCAGGAAGACAAACTAACAAGAAATGTCTGAAGTAGCAAAACCAAAAAAAAAAAAAGTGAATTATCTAGTACCTCAAAATCAGTGTACTTAATTACTTGGCGACAGTTTTAATAAAAGACTTAAAATGTCAAACTGAAATCCTAATTGGTTAAGCCAATGAAAAAAGAACTTTTATAATAATGTCAAATCCTATTAATATCACATAAACATTTCTCAGAAAACTTAGTTTTCTTCCTTGCATTCTTCCTTGCATTCTTAAAATATCTTATAAAAAGTACTGGCTTAAAAAATGCCATATTTCAGAGTCTATCATTCCACAGGCTCAAAACTAGTGACAGAATTAATAAACTGAACATCTCATGTAAGCCTTGAAAATTGAAAAAAAGAAATTTCAGAGAGAAGATTTCAAAAAGCTGAAGGCGGGAAAACAAAACATTCCTCTGCTTTAGGCTGGATTCTGGGGAAGTCTCTGAATGCGTGAAGCTTACTGCAGAGCCCCCACTAACGTGAGTGAGGGCAGCAAGACTCGACAGAGCTGCAGTGCTGTTACAAGGCTCGGCCCATGCTACACAGAGACAGAGCTGAGGCTCTTTAAGTTGTTCCAAATCAAGGCAATGGGCCCAGGCCTTTGAGCCCTCACACCCACACCCGATTATTAGATGCAAGCTGTCTGCTAGACAGGGTGTAACTGTGGACAGTGCGGCTCTCTTTTGCAGAGGCGATTCCTGGAGAGACTCAGCTATGAGCCCTCAGCAGGCACCACTCCTGGAAGGAGGGTCCTGGTCCTGAAGCAGGTAACTCAGTCCCTCATCATGGCATCCATTGTATCTTCCTTATGATTATTCTAAAGCAGTATCTACTTTAAAAGGATTTGAAATGTCTTATTTAAATTATATCTGGCTACCTTTATGCATGTATGAAGCCTGGCGTGCTGCAGTCCATGGGGTCACCAAGAGTCGGACACGATGGAGTGAGTGAACCGAACTGAATGCATGTATTTGTGGACGTTCACTGATCTCTAATAAGAGAAACTGCCTCTTTCACAGTTCCCAGTTAAGAGGTGGCCACTGACTGAGCCAAAGAAGAATCCTTGACACAAGGCCTTGCAATTCACAGGTATGACAATAGGGCCTGGTTAGAAAATCACTGCCAATACAGAAAAGAGGAATTTCCTGAGCCATTCAACCTCTTTCTGAAGGTCTGAATTGGGGATACTGAGTGAATCAACCAACTAGGGTAAATAAAGACAAATAAAAGCGCAATAAGAGCAAAGAGTAGAATTATACTGATGTAAAGTCACAGCTTAAAAATTCACAAACTCTACTTGACAAGTGTTAGCAAACTTGTCAAAGTTTGCTGACAAAGTGTTATCTGTGTCTAGATCTTTTGTTTCTGAATTATGACCTTATAATCATAATAAACCTTGCTTTTATATTCTTTTTTATTGTGTTAAAAAATGTATAACATAAAATTTACCCTTTTATAACCATTTCTAAATGCATAGTTCAGCAGGGTTACATATATTTACACTGTTGTGTAATCAATCTCCAGAATTTTTCCATGTTGCAAAACTGAACTTTATACCACTAAACAATGACTCCGTTTCCATCATCCTCCAACTCCCCTACAACCCTTGGTAAGCATCATTCTACTTTCTGTTTTTGTGAGCTGGATTGCTCTAGATACCTCACATCAATGCAATCATATAGTATTTGACTTTTTGTGACTGGCTTACTTCTTTACACAATGTCCTCAAGATTCATCCATATTGGACATGTGTCAAAATTTCCTTTCTTTTTAAGGTTGAATAATAATCTGCTGCATATACTGTTGTAGTTAAGTTGCTAAGTCATATTTGACTCTTTGTAACCCCATGGACTGCAGCACGCCAGGCTTCCTTGTCCTCCACCATCTATCTCCCAGAGTTTGCTCAGGTTGATGTCCATTGCATGTATTTACCACATTTATTTCAGTTCACTGATGGACATTTAGGTTGCTTCCATTTCTTGGCTATTATGAATAGTGCTGCTATTGCTGCTATGAACATGGGTGTGGATGTAGCTCTTCAAGATCTCGCTTTCAATTCTTCTGGAAACATACCCCAAAGTGGGACTGCTAGACCACATGGTAACTCAGAAACAGAGCAGGACTCTGTCTGTGGTCCTTGCCCCTCCGTGCCATGTCCTTTGCCTGCCTTTTGTCTGTGGAAAACTTCAGTTGAAAAATAAGCTTAATCAGAGAAACGAGAAATGCAGAAACAAAGGAAAACAGTCAAGCGAGAACAATAATAATAATAATGTAGTCATTAGGCACAGTCAAGGACTCTTAGTTCCTTCTAAAGGACTAGAGATGATATCCTGAGCCATATCGTGTGAGCTATCCTATAGATACTGAAATCCCAGGTCAAAAAAGCTAGCCGTATGATGACCAGACTACTCACGACATAAACAGCCACAATTCGGAGAACTGGCCTCAAAGAAATGAGAACAAATGGACCTTGGAACTGAAGATTAACTGTACCTAAAACAATCAAGATGACACTGGTCGGACCACCGATGGCCAATCTGAAGATGAGTGTCAGAGATGACTGTTTTGTTTCTGCATGTAGGTGCCCCCTCCCCTCATTTCTGTCTATAAAGGCTCTTGCCCCACTGATTGCCAGTAGGGGGGAGTCAGCCTTTGGACAGACGTCCATCCTCCCAGCCAGTTGCCAGCATCTGAATTAAAGCAAACTTTCCTTTTCACCAACCTAGCCTGTTTATTGGCTTTTCAGTGACAAGCAGCCAGACCCCAAACTCTTCTAGTAACAAGTTTATTTTTAATGTTTTTAGGAAACACTATACTATTTTCCATAACGGTTTCACCATTTTATATTCCTACCAACAGTGCATAAAGGCTCTAGTTTCTTCACATCCTTACCAATAATTGTTATTTACATTTTTAAAATAGTAACCATCCTAACAAGTGTGAGGAGATATCTCATTGTGGTTCTGATTTGCATTTCCCTAATGATTAGTGGACATGGAACAACAGACTGGTTCCAAATAGGAAAAGGAATACGTCAAGGCTGTATATTGTCACCCTGCTTATTTAACTTCTATGAAGAGTACATCATGAGAAACGCTGGGCTGGAAGAAGCACAAGCTGGAATCAAGATTGCCAGGAGAAATATCAATAACCTCAGATATGCAGATGACACCACCCTAATGGCAGAAAGTGAAGAGGAACTAAAGAGCCTCTTGATGAAAGTGAAAGAGGACAGTGAAAAAGTTGGCTTAAAGCTCAACATTCAGAAAACTGAGATCATGGCATCTAGTCCCATCACTGAATGGCAAATAGATGGGGAAACAGTGGAAACAGTGACAGACTTTATATTTTTGGGTTCCAAAATCACTGCAGATGGTGACTGCAGCCATGAAATTAAAAGACGCTTACTCCTTGGAAGGAAAGTTATGACCAACCTAGACAGCACAGTAAAAAGCAGAGACATTACTTTGTCAACAAAGGTCCATCTAGTCAAGGCTATGGTTTTTCCAGTGGTCATGTATGGATGTGACAGTTGGACTATAAAGAAAGCTGAGTGCTGAAGAATTGATGCTTTTGAACTGTGGTGTTGGAGAAGACTCTTGAGAGACCCTTGGACAGCAAGGAGATCCAACCAGTCCATCCTAAAGGAGATCAGTCCTGGATGTTCATTGGAAGGACTCATGTTGAAGCTGAAACTCCAATACTTTGGCCACCTGATGGGAAGAGCTGACTCATTTGAAAAGACCCTGATGCTGGGAAAGATTGAGGGCGGGAGGAGAAGGGGACAACAGAGGATGAGATGGTTGGATGGCATCACCAACTTAATGTACACGGGTTTGGATGGACTCCGGGAGTTGGTGAAGGACAGGGAGGCCCGGCATGCTGTGGTTCATGGGGTCACACAATGAGTCGGCCACGAGTGAGCGACTGAACTGAATGATTAGTGATGTTGAACACTTTTTCATATGTTTGTTGGCAATTTATGTATTATCTTTGAAGAAATGTCTATTCAAGTCTTTATTCCATATTTTAATTGGGTTATTTGTGTTTTACTTGTTGACTTCTAGGAGTTTTTTACATATTCTGGATATTAACCTCAGAAGATGTATAATTCGTAAATATTCTCTCTCAATTCTGTAAGCTACCTTTTCACTCTGTTGATTGTTTATATGTTTTGATGTATAAAAATTATTTGATGTATAAGAAGGTTTTAGTTTAGATGTAGTTCAATTTGTCTATTTTTGCTTTTGTTGCCAGTGCTTTTGATGTCATGTTCAGGAAATCTTTGCCAATCTACTATCATAAGCTTTTCTTCTCAGTTTTACCGTTACAGGTCTTACACTGAGGTCTCTGATACATTTTGGGGCTGATTTGTGTATGGTATAAGACAGGGTCCAGCTTGCATGTTGGTATCCAGTTTTCCCAGCACCATTTGTTAAAGAGACTTTCCCTTTTCCATGGAAGGGTCTCAGCATCTTGGATACTTTTGAGATCGCTATTTTCTTCACTGCCACTGCATCCTTAAAATATATCCAGATTAGCTGAGGCTACTGGAGTTAAGTTTCTACTTCTTGCAAATAAGAGATACACAGATACTAACCTCATGGCTCAGTTGGTAAAGAATCTGACTGCAATGCAGGAGACCTGGGTTCGATCCCCCGGAGAAGGAAATGGCAACCCACTCCAGTATTCTTGCCGGAGAATCCCATGGACAGAGGAGCCTGAAAGGCTACAATCCATGGGGTTGCAAGAGTCAGATAGGACTGAGTAACTAAAACACCACAGATACTAACTAGATACTTGATCTCTAATCCAACCAGAAAGACTAAGATTTTGTTATCTAAATAATTATCACTCTCCCAAAAATTATAAGATATGCTCTTACTTTCTCCCTCCTAATAACAGCTGGTGATTCAACAGGTACTTGCTATCTTCTACACAATATGCATGGGATAAAACAGAAATCAGACCTTAGGCTTCTAAGAACTAGAAGTACTGGCAAAACGTAATTACAATACAGTGTTGTGAGCACCTGAGGGAAGCACTTAATACAGTAAGCACTCAGAGGGAAAACTTAACCAGAGGTGGATGCTTAAGTTGGATCTTGTAGGACGACAAATGGGGACACAGTAAAGGAGAGATTCTAAATAGAAAGACTAATAGGAGCAGAATAGAATCTAATACATCCCAAAACCCAAGTAAAGCAATTAACTAGAATGGTGATTGTTCATTCATACAGTCATTGATTCAACTGATTTATCGAGCTCTCTGATGTGCTGGGCAGAATGTCAGATACTTAGGACAGAGTGGTGAACCAAACAGAGAAAACTTCCTACCCTCAAGAGCTTATATCCTAGTTGTGGAAAACAAACAAACAAATACACACATCATGCAGTCCTAAATGCTAACGGCATGTATATAAACACATTCGTTCGTGCACGTGCTGTTTTAAATTATGTGGTCAGGGAAAAACTTAGAAGGAGGCATCATATTTCTGTAAGACACAACTAAAGCGGTTACAGAACCCCAGGCAGAGGAAACAGTAAACATAAAGACAGGGAGGTGGGAACAGGCTCAGCTTCTCCAGGAA
The DNA here is from genome assembly GCF_019320065.1 of Cervus canadensis. NCBI lineage: Eukaryota > Metazoa > Chordata > Mammalia > Artiodactyla > Cervidae > Cervus > Cervus canadensis. The sequence continues at coordinate 64,143,940 of NC_057386.1, forward strand.
TAGGAAACAGTTTCAGGGCCGGGAGAACAGAAAGAAACGTCAGAGAGGCAGCAAGAACACATGAAGCATTGAAGACAGCAGCAAGAATTCTGGATTTTATTCTCAGTGAAATGAGAAACCACTGAAGGGTTCTGAACTTAAGAGTGAAATGATCTGACTTACATTTAGGGACCGCTCTTTTCCTGCTGTGGTACACTAAACTCGAAGTGAGCAAAAGGCAGAAGCAGGGAGAAAAACTTTATGGAATAATCTAGGCAAGAGATAATGGTAGCTTGGAGTAGGGTGACAGTGGCTGAGGAGGTAAGAAGTGGTTAGATTCTAGACATAATTCTGAAGTAGAACAAACTGGAACTCCTTACAGACAGGTGTGAGAGATGGGAAAAAGAGAGGTCAAGGACAACTGCAAAGGTTTCTGGCCTGAGCAGCTGTTAAAATGGAATTGCTGTTAACAGAACTAGGCAAGACTCAGGGTGGAGCACAAGGTAGGAAAAACAGCTAGAGTTTAGATTAGGATATATTATGGTTTGTATAGTTAAGGGTGCTGGGCTTTTGGGTATATGAGCTTGAAGTCCAGAAGAAAGCTTGAAGCTGGGGATAAGAAATTTATAAGTCACTGGTGTTGCAGATGGCATTTAAATTCCTGGACTGCATAAGATTACCTAGATCAGGGGTCAGCGAGCATTTTCTATAAAGGGCCAAATGGCAAACACTATAGGATTTTGTGAGCCTACACAACTACTCAACTCTGCTGTCAACTCTGATGCCATAGCCCAAAGCAGCCAAAGAAAATACGTAAGTGACTAGGCATGGATTCGGGACTCCCACGTGGCTCAGTGGTAAAGAATCTGCCTGCCAATGCAGGAGCCACAGGAGACGCGGGTTTGATCCCTGGATTGGGAAGATCCCTTGAAGGAGGAAATGGCAACCCACTCCAGTGTTCTTGCCTGGAGAATCCCATGGACAGAGGCAGCTGGCGGGCTGCAGTCCATATGGTCACAAAGATTCGGACACAGCTGAGTGACTGAGCACACATGCACAGGTTTGGCTTGACTTTTGATCTAGAAAGTCAATGCAGATAGAAGAGAGAGCTTAGCAAAGTGAGTTCTAGGACACTTCAGTATTCGGACATGGGAGGAACTAGCAAAGGAAACTTACAAGAGATGGCAGGGAAGCAGGGCAGGAGGAAAAACCACAACAGGCGGCTTCCAAGGACAGGTAAAAAAGAAGGCAGGGATTTGTTTCTGGAACTATGCTAAACCCCCCCACCCTGCACAGAAAACAACAGCAAAAGCTGAACACAATTTAAAAAGCAATTATTTGAAGGCACTGGAGAGCAAAGAGAAGCACTCTAGTGAAGAGTGCATGCTTGAAGGGGAGACAGGGAGCTATGCGAGGAAGTTTCCATTTCTTTGGCTTGTAGACAAAAACTAAATTCTATCCATGCCGTGCACCCAGTAGCTGCCAGGGCATCCAGTGGAAAACTAGTCCTTTTCAGTTGGGAAAAAGTTAAGCTGACAAAAGTAAAAGGAAAGGGGTAATACTGAAAAAGAAAGGTCCAGAAAGGGGATTCCCAAACTCTGTCTACTCACATCTCTAACCCCTCAATGTACCTGCACAGACAAGAAACTGAGTTTGTAATGCAAGCCCAGCCAAGAAAATTAGCAACCAAAACAAAGGAAGTGATGCTGGAAAAGAATAAGAGAATCTCCGATCTTCGCATCTCAATGTTCAAAATGTTCAGGATATAACTCAAAATTACCAGGTATATAACGAACCAAGAAAATGACACAGGATTCCCAGGAGAAAAGAAAAATAATTTAGTCTGGCTCTGATATGAAGCAGAGATTGGAACTGATACAGATTCAAACGAAGCTACAGTACCTGCAAATAAGTGAAACATTTTCAGTGAATCAAAAATCTCAGTGAAAAAAATAGGAATTCTCTCAGTACAGTAAAAATGAAGCAAATGGATTCTATTATAGAATTGAAAACCACAATTTTTCAAAGAAAAAAATCACTAGATGGACCTAGCCAAATGAAGATGACATACAAAACAGTAAGTAAAACTAAATATATATAAATTATCCAAGGTAGAGAGTAGAGCAAAAACAAAGACTAAAAGAAAAGCTTCATGGAACCATAAGACAGTATTAAATATTCCAACTTATATGTAAGTAAAATGCTAAAAAGAAAAGGGTACAGAAAAAGTATTTAGAGAACTAATGGCCCAATTTTTTCCAAATCTGATGAAAGACAAAAACTTATAGATGCAAGATATTTAATGAACAACATGCAGAATAAACACAAAGTACATCACAGTCAAACCTTTTAAAGATAAAGAGGTAACCTCAAAAGCAGCAAGAGGGAAAAAATATTACTATCAGAAACAAAATTCCAACCAATGGCTGATTTCTCATCAAAAACTGTAAATGCCAGAAGAGAGTAGAACACTGGTAAAAAGAACGCTGTCTACCTAGAACTCTACATCCAGGGAAAATATTAGGAATTACAGAGAGTACTAAGGGTATTATCAAATAAAACTAAGAGAATGCATCACCAGCAGACCTGAACTATACAAAATGCTAAATGAAATTCTCCTGCTGAAGGGAAATAAAACCAGACAGAAAAAAATGAATGTTCAGAAAAGAATGAGAAAGAAATGAAATGGTAATTACCTGGGTAAACACAAAAACCACTTTGTTTTTACCGATTCATCTCAATTTCTTTATAAACCATATAACTGCTTAAAGCAAATGTTGATAACATCATTTCTGTGGTTTACAATGTATCCAGATGTAACATATATTAAACAAGTATATCAAAGAACAAGAAGGGAGGTAAGGGAAATATTGACTCATTGGAAAAGACCCTGATGCTGGGAAAGATTGAAGGCAGAAGGAGAAGAGGGCAACAGAGGATAAGATGGTTGGATGACATCATTGATTCAATGGTAGTGAACTTGGGCAAACTTTGGGAGATGATGAGTGACAGGGAAGCCTGGCATGCTGCAGTCCATGGGGTCGCGTGACTTACGACTGAACAACAACAAAAGGGAAATACAGACCTAAAAGGTTACAAATTTCTGTTTTAAGAGAAAAGCAGTACATTATTAATTGTAAGTGAAATATGAAAAGTTTAATGTATACACTATAATCATCGCAAGCCCTGTCCTGTGGCTTGCAGGATCTTAGTTCCCTGCCCAAGACTGAACCCAGACCGCTGGCAGTGATAGCACAGAGCTCTAATCGCTGGACCACCAGGGAATTCCCTGAATACAGGTGTATATATACATATTTTTAACGATCCTACTATATTCTATCTACAAGAGATGCACTTTAAAGACAAAGGTGTAAATATTACAGATTGAAAATAAATAGATGAACAAAGATACACTACACAAAGAGTAGGCATAAGAAAGTTGGCACAGTTTTATTATTAATAATATCTGATAAAATAGCTTAATAGTTTAAAAAAGTATTACCAGAGATAAAGAGGGTAGTATAACTCTGATATTTCATAATGATAAAATGATCAATTCACTAGGAATACAAAACAATCACAAATGTGTATGTTGGTTCCAATAACAGAGCTTCAAAATAAATGAAACAAACACTGACAGAATTAAAAGGAGAAACAGAACTCCACAATCATAGTTGGAGACTTTACCATCACTCTTATAGCAACTGACAGAACTAGACAAAGAAAACCAGCATAAACACATAAGATCTGAACACCATCAACCACTCTGATACTTACAGGAAACAATAATGGCAGAATATATATTATTTTCATGTGAACATGCTGTGTTCAGCAAAACAGATCATATTTTAGGCCATAAAATATAACTCAATAAATTTTAGAAGACTGAAACCATATAAAGAATGTTCTATGACCACTGAGAAATTTAATTACAATCAACTCACACAAGAGATGCAGGGGCCTGCCCCAAATTTGGAAACTAAACAATGTATCTAAAACATTAATATGAAAAAGAAGAAATCACAAGAGAAAGAAAATATTTTTTAACTGAATGAAAATGCAGGGGAGGGGGAGAAAAAAAAAGAAAGAAAATGAAAATGCACTGCAGCAGTATTTGTGGGATGCACCTAAAGAAGCAATGCTGAGAGAAATTTATAGCTTTAAATGCCTGTATCTGAATAGAAGATCTTAAACCAACAATCTAAGATTGTACCTTAAGAAAACAGGAAAAAAAAAAAAATAGAAAAAAAAAGAAAATAGAAAACAAGCAAATTAAACGTAAGATGTAGGAAGGAAATAATAAAGATCAAAAATCATGGAAATAGATGTAGGAAGTAGAAAACCTGGCTCCTATACTTGATAAAGCTTAAGTTCAAGAAAAACAAAAGCAGATGAACTGTTGCAGATAAAAGAAAACAAGAGAAAAGACAGCTAGATACAATATATATTATAGACTGGATCACAAAACAGGAAAAAAAATAGCTGTAAAGGATATTATTGGAATGACTGTGGATTAAATAATAGTACTGTATCAATTTCCTTAATAATTTTCTAATTTTGATAAAAGTACTGAGATTATATAAGAGAAAGTTCTTGTTCTTAGGAACAAATGGACATAATGTCTGCAAACCACTAGAGAAGAAACTGTATTTAAAGAGAAAATGTTAAAGTAAATGGGACAAAACAATGGTGAATCTGGGTAAAGAGTTTAATTTTTTGTATGAAATTTTATCAAATATAGGTTTTAAAAATAAAAATGACAAGGAGGCTAGAAAAGTATGTAGGAGATCATATTGGACTTTACAAATGCTAGACCAAGAACTGAACTTCTCCTAAAAGAGATATAGAGAGAGAAGTAGAAAAATCTGATCAATTTATTTTAGAGAACAGCCTGACAGGAAGTTAGACTGAAGGGAAAGAAGGAAAGACTAGAAGTAGAAAACCACTTAGGAAGCATTTTACAGTGTGAGTAAGAAATAATAAAGATCTACATTAAGGCTGTGGGAATAGAAAAAGGTGCATTCTTTTTTGAGAATTCTTTAGGAGGTAAAGTAAGAGCCTTACAGAGTGACTAGATTGTGGGGGATCAAGAGTAGCGGAGAAATGTAGGGTAACCCAGGCCTTCTCCCTGCTCCCTACCCAAATTTTGGCTTGGGCAATGAGAAAGACAAACATGTCACTTACCAAAGGGTACAGCAAAGTCCTGAGAGGCACAGAATGTTTCATTCAAAAATGCCAATGACTTTCAACCCTCTCTGCATCCTAGAATTACCTGGGGAACTTTAAGTTTGAAAAGTTCACCAGGTGATTCCAAAGTGTAGCTAATGAGAACTACTGCTATAAGCATGCACTAGACTCTTTAAGCAAACATAAAATTTCAGTATTAGGAAAGATCTACAAGTCATTTGTGTCTGACTCTTTGGGACCCCGTGGACTGTAGCCCACCAGGCCCCTCTGTCCACGGAATTCTCCATGCAAGAATACTGGAGTGGGTAGCAATTCCTTTCTCCAGGGGATCTTTCTGAACCAGGAAAAGAACCCGGGTCTTCCACATTTCAGGCGGATTCTTTACCATCTGAGTCACGGGGACAGTCCTGTCATTCAGTTTAATTCATCATGCAGATTAAGACCACAGATCAGAATACTACTAACACCCATTAGAATGGCCAAATTTAGAAAGACTGACAAAATTAAGTGTTAGCAAGTATGTAGGTTCTCATACATTGTCCGTACAAGTAAAATTTGGCAAAATCACTTTGAAAACTTTCTGGCAATACTATTAAACATATGCCTATTCTACAATCCAGAAAATTTACTCCTAGCGAACATACCTGTGAAATATAGTGAATCTGTCCATCATAAAACAAGTACAAGACTATTCACAGCAGCTTTATCCATAATACAGCTTAAAACTGGAAACTCAAATGTCCATCAACAGTAGAACAGATTAAGAAACTGTAGTATAATCAAACAATGAACACTATACTACACGGCAATAAAATAGTACTGCTGCTATTAAAAACAGAAAATATTCTTACAAACCACGTTGAACCACCGCAGCCAGACTCAAAGAGTATATACTATATGATTCGATTCAAAAAGAAAACCAATAAGGTACGATGATGGTAGGCAGGACAGTAGTTATCTTGGGGTGGGGACTTCTGCTTTCGTTTCTGCATTGTAAGGAGCTTGGAAATCACCATCTTATTCTAACAAGTACGCTGAACACACAAAAAATCAACAAGTCTTCTTGGATTCATAGAAGAGGGGAGGACACAGGGTACAAAGTTGGAAGGAGGCAAATGCAAAGGGTCATGACTTACTAGAACAAAGCCAGTGAAAACCGCCTCAGTCAACAGTGCTGTGGTAGGAAAATCTGAACTGTAATCAATGAATTGCTGGAGCCTCAGCGTGGACAACTCTTCAGAGTTAAAGACTCCAGAGGAACCCAGTCAAAAGCAAGGCCCCACAATATTTAGTGTTGCTTTCAAGAGCGGGGCCAGGTTATCCCAGTAAGTATCACAGAAAAACCCCCTCATCTTCCCAGCAAGCGGTGAGAAGGGAACCTCTGTGAAACTCACTAAGCGGTCCACCGGCCCACTCTTTCCTTCTTGCCTGTGCTGTGTCTTCGTGGCTGCATGCGGGCTCTCTCCAGTTGCAGAGTGGGGGCTCCTCACCGCAGCGGCGTCTTCTCTCTTCTGGAGCACGGCTCCAGGGCATGCGGGCTTCAGCAGTGTGCCTCACAGGCTGAGCTGCTCCACACAGCAGGTAGAATCTTCCCAGAACAGGGACTGAACCCGAGTCCCATGCACTGGCAGGAGAATTCTCATCCACTGCACCACCAGGGAGGTCCCTAAGTACTCTATTTTTAACTAGGCATACCCTCAGGAGAAACCAGAACCTAGCCTGCTTGGGTATAACCAGCAGCTAACAGAGCTGAGCAGGACAGCCACACCCAGCACATTCTAGCTATCCTGTGCCACATAAGCAGAGGAGAGAAAAACTGAGAAACACTCGAGAATTTCACAATCCAGAGGCACAGGCTCACTAAAAGACTGGCACCTAATCATAGGATATATAATGCTCCCCTCCTCCTATACTTTATGGCCCACATTTACAGCAGGTCCTTTTACCTGATACATCATGTCTGATTAACAAGTAAAAATTACAAGGTCTACAAAAGGCAAAAAATACAATCTGAAGTCACAAAGCAAACATCACAATCAGAAATGGCACAGATGGTGGAATTACCAGACCAGGAGCTTAAAACAACTATGAGTAATATGGGCTTCCCTGGTGGCTCAGGCGGCTGTAATGCATAAAGCAGACAGCATGCATGAACAGCTGGACAACGCAAACAGAGATTTTTGAAAGAACCAAAAAGAAATGCTAGAGATAAAAATCGCTTATAACAGAAATGGAGACTGCTTTTGATGGGTTTATTAGTAGACTTCACAATGACTTTGGAGTAGGCAAATATTTTCTTAGGAAATGGAAAACAAACAATAAGAGAAACACTGATAGTATGGACTTCATCAAAATTAAAAATTTCTTTTCAAAATGACACCATTTAAAAGATGAAAAGATGAGCTACAGATTGGGAGAAAACAGATGTAACATATGCACCTGAAAAACAACTGGTATTCAAAATAAGCTGTTGTTTAGTTGCTCAGTCATGTTGGATTCTTTTGCGACCCCATGGACCATAGCTCACCAGGCTCCTCTGTCCATGGGATTTCCCAGGCAAGAATACTGGAGTGGGTTGCCATTTCCTTCTTCAGGAGATCTTCCCAACCCAGGGATTGAACCTGAGTCTCCTGCATTGGCAGGCAGATTCCTTACCACTGAGCCACCAGGGAAGCCCCATTTAAAATATATATATGTCTTATTTAAATAAATAAAATTCAATAAGAAGACAAACAACCCAAATACTTTAACAGGCACCTCACTAAAGAAAACAAATAAATGGTAAGTGCATGGAAGATGTTTAACATCACTAATCATCAAGGAAATACATTTAAAGCCACAAGAGACACAAGCATACACCCAATATAAGAGCTGAAGTTCAAAAAGGCTGACAGTACCAAATATTGGTTAAAGAGTAGTACTGGAACTTGCATACACTGCTCGTGGTTTAGTTGCTAAGTCGTGTCCGACTCCTTGCGACCCCATGGACTGTAGTCTGCCAGGCTCCTCTGTCCACGGGACTCTCCAGGCAAGAATATTGGAGTGGGTTGCCATTTCCTTCTCCAATACACTGCTGGAGGAAATGTAAAAAACCACTTCACTTAGCAATTTCTTATGAAATTAAACATACACTTGATCAAATAACTCAGTCATTCTACACCTAAGCATTTACCAGAAAAATAAAAACAAACATCCCAAAGAGACTTGTATATGTATATTCATAGCAGGCTTACTTATAAGAGCCCAAAATGAGAAGAAAAAAATGTCCATCAACAGGTTAATGGATAAACAAATTATAGTTTATACTTATAATGGAATATTCCTCAGCAATAAAAAGGAGTGAATTACTGATGTATGCAATAGCTGTTGTTTAATCTCAGTATTCTGAGCCAAAAATCCAGACCCAAAAAATACATACCAGAACTATAGAACACAAAATTCTCATTTTTGTAGATGAAGAAGGGCTTCCCAGGTGGCCCAGTGGTAAAGAATCCACCCGCCAGCGTAGGAGATACGAGAGATGGGGGTTCAACCTTGGGGCTGGGAAGATCCCCTGGAGAAGGAAAAGGCAACCCTCTCCGGTATTTTTGCCTGGAAAATCCCATGGATAGCGGAGCCTGGAGGGCTACGGTCCACAGCGTCACAGAGAGACGGACACGACGAACACCTGAGCACACACACAGAGCACATAAAACTAATGTATCAGGACAGACCAGCTCTCGCCTAGGGAGGAGGGTGGACACAGGAGGGCTGACTGCAAAAGGGCGCAAGAAACTTTGTCTGTATCTTGACTGAGGTTACGGTTTCCCGAATTTATACACTTGTCAAAACTCATCGAACTGTACATTTTAAATGAACACATTTTATCACAGGCAAAATTTACCTCAATAAAGTCAGCTTTTTGTAGGGTGAAATTCCATCCTACCACCTCTAATGGCAGAGGATCTGCTTTTCTTGAAAGCCCCAACTCCACCCCTAGGGAGACCACACCAGTCTGGTGGTGACAGGCGTCTGGTCCTGAATGGAACACCCACCTACGAGCAAGGACTAACTTGCGGCTCTACGACCCAGCAGCAAATAAAGTTTACCAATTTTCCAAAACTGGTCTTCATGACAAAAATAAACTAGGCCAATACCCTCTTACTATAAAAATGCTGCAGAATCCTGTGTTATTTATAGACACATATTCCCTATTTGATCCAGAATCTGAAATCTCACAAGTATTCTCCTCTAAGTGAATAAAAAATGGCAGAGCACTAAAAGAAAAAAAAAAATCTCTCTGATCCTCAGATTCAGTGTCCCTCATCTTGGAGCTTTTAAAACAGCAACAGAGGCAATGAGTGGTCTGCCAAGTTAGACTTTAGCCAAGTATTGAGTCTATATTTCATTCTTCTGGCTGCCCAGTCACAGTCCCCTTCTAATGTGGGGGAAACCCTCCACATAAGGCTGGGGAAAGGCAGAAGCTGCTTCTTATTATATAAAAGCTCAAAATACCTGATAATCAAGCAAATATCTACAGCCAGATTACTTGAGTTCAATCCCTAGCTCCTCCACATATTATGTAAAATTCATAAAAGTCCCAAAGTTCCTAAAATTCTCCTTCCTCATCAGTAAAATATTAGTACCTACCTTAGTTGTTGTAAGGCTAAAATGAAATATAAATAAAGTACTTAGAGAAGTATCTGGCATATAATAAGTTCTACATAAGTTGCATTACTATTACTTGTTTCCCAAGCTCTGGGGCAACTGCCATGTGACCTGGGTGCTATGAAGGCACTTGCCCCAGACCTGAGATCAGAAACGAGTGACAGCAAGAGGAATGATAAAAGCTCACGGTGGGGCAGCAGTAACTGGTGAGACCAATCTGCTACGCATGAGGCAGCACCAGTTACCAGAGCTAGCACCCGGAGTCCTGGCAGTGCCAGCTGCCAAGCCCGGGGCTAAGCCAGGGCAGCACAGTGCCCGCACTGAGGCTGTGCTGAACCAGGCCTCGGGGCATACTCCCAGACACGGAACCTGGATTCTGGTTTTCCAACTTTCTTGTAAATTACCTCAGATCCTCTTAGTAAATGTCTTTTCTATGCAAGTGACCTGGAATTGGTTTCATCTGCTTGCAACATAAGACACTGACAGCTGAACTACAAGAAGTGGACAAAATGGAAAAAAGTCTTAGGATATCTTTGCGAGTGCTTCTGAATATCAATGATAACTATGAAATGCTCTAGAAACCTTTCAGAATGTTAGTGAATGAACTACCTATGAAACCTGTTTGATAGCTTCATGGTTCCCTAATTTGCCAGTAGTAACTGAATGCTGACCTTTATTAACTGCCTTCTATCAATCTATGCCAGGTGCCATGCTAATAAGCATATTACCTGAAATAGTTCCTTTAACATTTACAAGTGCCCTGTGAAGTAGTTAACGTTACTTACTCAGTCGTGACCGACTCTTTGCGACCCCATGGACTGTAGTCCTCTAGGCCTTGTTCATGGGATTCTCCAAGCAAGAATACTGGAGTCAGTAGCCATTTCCTTCTCCAGGAGGTCTTCCTGACCCAGGGACTGAACCCAGGTCTCCTGCATTGCAGGAGGATTCTTTACTGTCTGAGCTACAAGGGAAGCCTGTGAGGCAGATAAGATTTTCCCAATTTAACAGTTAAGAAAACTGAGGACTAGGATAGTTAAAGGATTTAAATAATTTAAATAATTATCCTCTTGCAAATGGAGCCCTACAATGCAAACAATGAGTACTTACTATGTGTCAGGTACTGTTCTGTTTTTTCACATATTAACTGATTTAATTCTAATTGCTCAATGTGCATTGTCTCCTTCAAAACCCACAAAACTCTCAAACTTTTACAGCTAAGAAAACAGATTAAGAAATCTGCTCAATGACATGCAGCTACCAAGTGAGGAAATGGGATTCAAATCTGGCACACTGGCTTCAAGAGGCCTTATTTTTAACCTCAACATTATACAGTCTCTCAAAAGTGACGGAAACACATCAACAGGTCATGCCAGCCAATATATATGCTTTCAGACATTTATGAGTCAAACGTACTGTTTGCTTGATGCTGACCACTTATACTGCTGTTTTCTCTATTTCCATATCATCCTACACAGTTAGAGTAGCATTTGTCTTAATCTGATCCTTCACTTTCAACAATTCAAGAATGAAGCATCAGCTTCCAATTATATCATTGGTGCTGTCTTTTGCTAATACCAGAGCCCCAGGGACAGTTGCATCTAGGACTTCCTACTTCTAGTTGTGGAAGGCTGCAGAATTAAACTAGGATGTCTAAGAATCATGAGCTTCAAGATACGGACTAAGCCTCTTACTGCAAATAGCATCAGCTGCCAGAAAATATGGATGTTATTACTGATCCTGATAACTCCACCATTATTAACTGGGGTCAATTTTAGTACCCATCCCCACCTCTAGAGACATTTCTGTGTGTTAGAGCTGGGGATGGTGTGCTACTGGCATCTTGAAAATACAGGGCAGGAATGTTGCCAGAAGATAATGTCCCACAATAAAAAAACCTTATCGCGAAATATGTCATATTGGTTAGGCTAAAAAATCCTGTAAATAGCCTGATGCTACATACTGCTTCTTATAATAGCAGGACTTATTGGTCTAATACATACTCACTTTATCAAATTACCCATGACATCTGTCACAGAAGTAGAACAAATAATCCTAGAATTATATTGAACCAGAATTGCCAGAGCAATTCTAAGGAAAAAAACAAAGCTGGAGGCATAACCTTTCCAGACTTCAGACAATACTACAAAGTTACAGTAATTAAAACAGTGTGGTATTGGGGGGAAAAAAAACAAAACAGATATATGGATCAATGGAACAGAACAAAGAGCCCAGAAACAAACCCATACACCTACAGTCAATTAATCTTTAACAAAGGAGGCAAAAATACACAATGGGGAAAAGACAGTCTCTTCAGCAAATGGTACTGGGAAAGTTGGACAGCCTCAGGTAAATCAATGATGTTAAAACACACCCTCACACCACACACAAAATAGACTCAAAATGGCTTAAAGCAGTGGTCCCCAACCTTTCTGGCACCAGGGACTAATTTCACGGAAGACAATTTTTCCAGGGACCAGGCGTGAGGGGGATGGTTTGGGGATGACTCAAGCACATTACATTTATTGTCCACTTTATATCTAATCTAAGGACACTGATCTGACAAGAGGTACTGGCCTGCAGTCTGGAAGCTGGGACCCCTGGCTTAAAGACTTAAAATATAAAACATGACACCATGGAACTCCTAGAAGAAAACATAGGCAAAACATTTTCTGCCATAAATTGTACAGACAAGTTTTTAGGTCAGTATCCGAAGGCAAAAGAAACAAAAGCAAAAATAAACAAATGGGACCTAATCAAAATAAGCTTTCACACAGCAAAAGAAACCACACACAAAAGGAAAAGACAACCTGTGAACTGGGAGAAAATTTGGCAAATGATGTGATTGATAAGGGCTTCAAACAGCTCATATAACTCAATAACCAAACAAACAACCCAATCAAAAAATGGGGAGACACTTTAGACACTTTTCCAAAGAAGACATACAGATGGCTAACAGGCACATGAAAAGATGCTAAGCATTGCTAATCACTAGAGAAATGCAAATCAAAAGCAGAAGTAGCACCTCACACCAGTCAGAATGGTCATCAAGTGTACAAACAGGTGCTGGAGACAGCATGAAGGAGAGAGAGCCCTCCTGCACGGCTGGTGGGACTGTAAGCTGGTGCAGCCACTATGGAAAACAGTATGAGTGTGTGCACGCTAAGTTGCTTTCGTCATGTCTGACTCTGCGACTCTATGGATTGTAACCTGCCAGGCTCCTCTGTCCATGGGATTCTCCAGGCAAGAATACTGGAGTGGGTTGCCATGCCCTCCTCCAGGGGACCTTCCCAACCCAAGGATCAAACCTGCATCTCTTACGTCTCCTACACTGGCAGGCGGGTTCTTTATCACTAGCACCAGATTATTTCAAAAACTAGAAACAGAACTGCCATATGATCCAGCAACCCCACTCCTGGGCACATTATCTGGAGAAAACTAATTCAAAAAGATACATGCATCCCAAATGCTCACAGCAGCACTACTTACAACAGCCAAGACATGGAAGCAACCTAAATGTCCATCAACAGATGAATGGGTAAAGAGGACGTGGTGCATGTGTGTGTACACACACACACACACACACACACACACACACACACACAATGGGATACTATGCAGCCAGAGAAAAGGATGAAATAATGCCTTTGCAGCAACATGGATAGACCTAGAGAGAGTCATACTGAGTGAGTCAGGCAGAGAAAAACAAGTACTATAAGATATCACTTATATGTGGAATCTAAAATACAACACAAATGAATGTACTTACAAAAAAATAAGCAAATTCAAGACGTAGAAAACAAACTTACAGTTATCAAAGGGGAAAGGGGGCGGGAGAGGATAAATGAGGAGTTTGCATTAGCAGATACAAACTGCTATGTATAAAATAAATGACAGAGTCCTACTGTATCAGATAGGAAACTGTACTTAGTATCATGTAATAAAAGGAAACCCACTACAGTATTCTTGTGTGGAGAGTCCCAGGGACAGAGGAGCCTGGCAGGCTATAGTCCATGGGATCACAAGAGTCGGATACGACTTAGCGACTAAACCACTACCACCAATAAATCATTTTGGAAAAAAATATGAAAAAGACTGTGTGTGTATGCATATAACTGGATCACTCTGTTGCACACCGGAAACACAGCATTGTGAGTCAACTGTACTGTAATTTTAAAAACACAACTTTAATGTCATAAACGTGATGCATTTCATAGCATAAGACCAACCACACTGGGGGAGAATAACTCCGCCATGCCCTTCTTTGGTGAACCCCTTAACACTATCCATCTCCAGCGAACTTTCTCAACACTACACTAGTCAACATGGCTCACAAAACTGCAGACGGGGCTTCCCTAGTAGTGCATTTGGTAAAGAACCTGCCTGCCAATCAGGAGACCTGAGTTCTGCCCCTGATATGGGAAGATCCCACATGCTGTGCAACAACCAAGCCTGTGCACGACTCCTGAGGCCAAGCTCCAGAGCCCAAGAGCCATAACCACTGAGCCTGCCTGCCTCAGCTACCGACGCCGTGCACCCTGGAGCCAGACTCCGCACCAAGGGAAGCCACCGCAGTGAGGAGCTCGTGCGGCACAGCTAGAGAGCCCTCCCAGCAAGCAGGACCCAGCACAGCCAGAAATCAACACAATGGACTAAAAACAACAACAGAAACTGCTGACAGCCTGACCCCTGCCCACTTCCGGTCACCTCTCAGACTCCATCCTCCCCTCACGTCCTCCACCCCGGCCAACTGAACGCCTGCCTGCTCACTTCATCGGCACCCATGTGGTTGGTGCAGTAACTCTTCTCCCTATAAATTGAACCCCCAGTCTACACAGTCTTTTCTGTAGCTGCCAAAGACCAAAACTAAAAGAAAAAGCTCATGTAATTTTTTTCTCACACTATGTTTTCTATTCCTGAAACTACGCCTTGAGTTAACACTGTAAAAGGCCTTACATTTATGACTGTTGATGAGGAGGTGCATTTCTTCCCCAATAGGCAGAGCTGTGTGAGGTGATGGGCTTTGGGGTGCCTGTGGGCAGCCCGCCCGCTGACGGCTGGGTTTCTACTCTTGTCTTGCTTGTCTGGGTGAGGCGTCCAGCGCTGGGCGGTGCTGGGTCTTGGATTCAGGTGGAGGTCTTCGTGGGAGTCTCACTGATTAACACTCCCTGGGGTCAGTTCTCTGGCGGTCTAGTGTCCTGGACTCAGTACACCCACTCCAGCAACTCAGGCCCAACTTCTGGTCAGGGAACCAAGATTCCACAAGCCGTCTGTCACGGCAATAAAGGGGATTAAAGCAAACAAGCTAACACACACACACACACACACACACGAAAGCTCCCCAAAAACAACAACAAAAAACCTCCAAAAACACACCAACAACAAGAAACAAAAAATGAAACACAAACGGTGCAGTCAGACAAATAGAAAGCAAAAACAAAGGAACACACACACACACACACACGAAACCAAAACGTGTGTGACCAAAGAAAAATGAAGACCAAAGAAACCAAAGAAAACGAAGGGTGAGAGCCCGACTCTGAGCAAAGAAACCAAAACCAGCACCAACCAGTCAGAAACAAAGCAGACCTGAGGAGACGCCCGGCGAGGAAGAAGGCAAAGAAAGCGAGTAACCAAACCAACACGCCGGGAAACAGGGAAGCAAAGCTACAGAAACGGCCTCCCAGGCTGCTAAGTGGGCAGCGATCCGCCTGGCAAGCAGCACACGTGGGTGTGATCCCTGTGTCGGGAAGCCTCCCAGAGAAGGAACGGCAACCCACTGCAGTGTTCTTGCCTAGGAAACCCCATGGACAGAGGAGCTTCAGGGAGCTACAGTTCACAGGGTTGAGAAGAGTTGGACACAACTCAGCAACTGAACAACAATTTATGATGATGGAAACACTTCACAGAAAACCAAAGATGCAACAATAACAAAAACTCACCCAAAGACTAAAAGACTACCCAAAGACCCAGAGACTTTCTATCTTAATAATGTAACAGAAAGCATACTGGAGATAAGTTTCTTGATGTTATCAATGTATTACATTAAGAATAGTAAAGCCTAATTTCCAAAATGCTTGTTAGAAACAAGATAGAAACTTTCTAGAAAGGATATAAAAGAACTTGTCTTAACCTTAGTCAAGACTTCTGGAACAATATAAGACCTTACTTCTTTATTTTTTTTTAATATATTTAACATTGCTGTTTAATCTAATTTGCCACTGAGCAGGTAAAAATAAAGTACAATAATAAGGTTCAAGCTTTTTAACTGTTTCTTATACCTACTATTTTTAAATGTTATTTGAAAATTCATTATAAAAACACTGTGAAGTATTTCTAATGATCAGTAGGCATTTTGTTCTGCTATCAAGTAGTTATATTTTCTTCTAATTTAAAAGATTAACTTCTTAATCTCAGTCAAACCTAAACAAAACAGCAATGAATAAAGTAAGCAGTGTGGAAAATAAGAAAAAGAAGTCACAAATATTCAGCTCTAATTGTTCTAGTTATGGCTTCAGACAATGAAGGTCCAAGTGTTTAGTGAACTAATTATGCATGTCAACACAGACCATATTCTGTTCTAAAACCAAAAAGCACAAACGCCTTCTGCGTCACATGAAATTAGATACTTTTTTTGCCTACAGAAAGAGAAAGCAATTCTATTAAAATCATAATTCAGTCTTTGAAATTTCTGTCTGAATCGACCTTTAAAACATGGCAAAGTTAATTTAACATGGTTCAAGAGCATTAGGTGAATAAGCCCACCCATGATATCTCAAGAGAACTAATTAACACAGCAGGAGACAGAGACTTAAGGACTGGCTCTGCCCCTTTTTATAACTGTTCAGAAGTCACTTGTACTTCCTTAGGTTTCAATTTCCTCTATTATAAAACAAGATTCTTAACTTCACCTATACCTCACACAGCTATTAAAACAATCAAACGTGAAATAGCTTAGAAAACTAAAAACATTACATAAAGATGCGGTAGTTCTAGCACACTGATATTAGCTGAGCACCAACGGACAAACACTGGAGTTCTAGCAGCTACTCCTAACTCTGTCACTAGGTGCACCCTACCTGCATTCCTCTAGAACAGACTCGTATCAAGACAGAGTTGAGATAAAGTTACAAATGTTATCGTCTTGGCCAAGTTCTTTCGTTTTTTCTTTATTCCATCTTGTCATTGTCGATTTCATGGTTTTTAAAAGAGAGATGATCCTACATAAGAATGGATAAAGCAAATGTGGTCAAGTCAAAACAATGATTGAATCTGGATGATGAGTCTATGGGAGTTCATTTACTACTTCACTTTTATTTCACATGTTGCAAATTTTTCTTAACAAGCGTTTTAATCTACTAGTATCAACACTTATTTGTCTTATATTTTCCAACCACTTGCTACTTGAACCCTGCATTTCAGATCTCCCAAGCTTCTAATCTTCTGTCAGTCATTCTCATTTTGGGGCCAAGCAAATCTTAGCAGCTAGCTACTGCATTTCCTTCCACTCTTTTCTCACTGACCCTCAGTTCCAGCCAGAGTCCTCACCACTATTCCTCAACATACCAATCTTATTTTTGCTCTTGCTGTTTCCTCTTTCTGGAAGGTTCTTACTCCCAGATTTTCACATGCCCCTCCCTCAACTCACTGAGGTATTTGCTGACCCAGGGCCTTTCCTGACCAACTCATGTAAATTAGCATTCATCACTCTTTCGCCTCTTATCCTGCTTTATAGCAGTAAAGATTACTTTACATTAAAATTTCAGTTCAGTCCAGTTGCTCAGTTGTGTCCGACTCTTTGCAACCCTGTGGACTGCAGCACTCCAGGCTTTCCTGTCCATCATCAACTCCCGGAGCTTGCTCAAACTCATGCCCATTGAGTCAGTGATGTCATCCAACCATCTCATCCTCTGTCGTCCCCTTCACCTTCTGCCTTCAGTCTTTCCCAGCATCAGGGTCTTTTCTAATGAGTCAGTTCTTCACATCAGGTGGCCAAAGTTTCAGCTTCAGCATCAGTCCTTCCAATGAGTATTCAAGACTGAGTTCCTTTAGGATTGACTGGTTGGATCTCCTTGCTGTCCAAGGGACGCTCAAGAGTCTTCTCCAACACCACAGTTCAAAAGCACCAATTCTTCAGTGCTCAGCTTTCCTTATGGTCCAACTCTCACATTCATACATGACCACTGGAAAAAACAGCTTTGACTAGATGGACCTTTGTTGTCTATAATCTATGTATATGTTATATATATTTTTAACATGTCTGTCTTCCTCCCCAACATATTTACAACATAAAAGCCAACTCCACCTGACCTGCACTACCTTAACACCAATTATGCTTCTTCAGATACCCTCTTACATCAAACTTACTCATGCCTCCCAGCACACACGCCTCAGTTTTCTTTCTCGATGACTCTGCCCAGGTAGTGACCATCACCAGTCACATGCTCAAATGCTACCACACACTGTTAGTGTTAGTTAAGATTCCTTCAGATCACTGTTAAAACAGTTTAAAGACCACCTTCACAGATATTCCTGGCTGACACTTTCTGAGCTGCTATAATTCTTCATGTGAACCACTCCAAAGGCATTACTATTCTACACTTCATTTTACTTATTTTAAAATTTCCCCTAATAACATGCAGCTTGTGTGTAGGATCTGAACAAATTCACTTTTAGACCTCTCAGTTACTTATGTAAAGAAGGAATGAAAATATTTGTACATATATTTTTGGGGTATTAGAATTAAGTATATGCATTACTGTTACTATATCAAAGGGCAGACAGAAAAGAAGTCGTCATGCAAAAATTCTAAAATACACTATTAAATACCTAATACAATACTCTGCTTTCCCTTTTTTTTTTGTTGTTGGCAAAAACACACCTGTTTTCCCAACTTCCTTGCTTCTGTCTTTATATAATTTTTCCCTACTAAGTTTCTTAAATTGACTCATTTTTATGTTCAAATCACAGCTCTTTCCTCATTATCGATGTTAAGACCTCCAGGTCTCAGTTGCCACAGTTTGTTTCCACGTCTGTTGTGATCCACACAGTAATGTCATACAGAACCTAAATGAACCTTAAGTCTCTTCTTATTCAGGGTTGATGTTTTTGGCTCAGTTCAAAATGTTGAGAGTTTTTGCTGTTTGTTTTGCTTTTAAAGAAATGAAAACTATAATTCAGGTCATCATATTCTAAGAAACTAGTATCCATATATCGTTTACTAGTAGAGTGAGGATTAATTCATTCATCAAATTGACCCTCAGTTTATGCGCCAAGCTCTGCTATGATTATCCTGAATTACTGAAAAGTTTGATATATAGAACATTTAAGAGTTAATGGTCAAAATACATATACAGTTGTAATACATTAAAAGAAGAATTCTTATAAGCAAATTTGAGCCCTAAAATGTTTTCATCAAGGATATTGAAAAAAGAATATTTAAGTTAGTAGAATTCTAATAAATGAGCAATTTCAAAGTCACAAAATATTCCTAGATGTGACCTTAGTTAACTGTAATAAACTCATACCAACCTTTAAAATTTGGGTATAAATTCAGATTATACTCACACACCTGGTTTTTCTTTTTTTCTTCTTTAAGTACAATATTCCCTGGGTATGGCTAAAAATACAGAGAATGCCTAATATGAATTTACACACAAATTTGAACAATTACTTGGCAGTGGATTCCTTCAGATCACTGTCATCCAGGTTTAACTCTCTACTGTGCAGGAAATCTCTAGTTTAGTTATCTATCTGGGTGACATTCATGTAGTTGAAACTCACAGTGGTAAACCACAAAAAGAACAGTTTCATTTACAATTATAAGCCCTATCATTGGCTGGGCTGCCAATCCTTCCTGGAGTTCACAGGTGTCAAACTTCTGATCATCTCTCAACAGTACAGATTCAGAGATCTGATCATAAAAAATAAACAACACGAGTTAAGACACATATGGTGTACATAATTCCCTAGGTTCTCAGAACTAAATATAACACTGCTTTGACAAATGGTAAACAGCCAAACTATTTTAAATCACAAAGAATTCCAAATCCCTCACAGATAATACATATTCTGCCAACCAGAGCTCATCTTTGACTTTTGAGCGAAAGGTAAATTATCTAGCTCTAAATCCTACATTAAAGCTTGCCACACAGACTCAATATCTTGGGATGATGAAACATTATGCCTAGCACTGCCACCTACACAGACAGCAAACTGATTTTTTAACACTGCAGCTGGAGTCAGAAGAACCCATGTTATGCTCCAGACTTGCCCATTACCCGAAGTCAACTACTACCTCTCTGAAAGTTAAAATATGTTCAAGAAATAAATGAGGGAAACAACGACTGTTCTTCTTACCTAATTGGATTATATCACATCAGTCTAAGGAGCAAGGTGGAAAAATACGAAAGTTCTACTCTGTAAATCTTTAACCACTATAAATTTGAGAGCTGTTACTAGGATTAGATGTTCAAAGAAATATCTGATTACTTGAATTCCATATGATTAATTTCTTAATACCTCTGTATTCTAATGACCTAGAACAGTGGTTTTGAGGTGATACAGAATCACCTATAGAATTAAAAAACAACAACAACAAAAACATACACATAGCCCTGTATCTAGCACTACAGACTCAGATTTAGTGAGTCTGAGGTAAAGTCCAGAACTCAGTATTTTTTTTAAATGTTACATTTAGATTCTGATGTATAATTAACCAGAGACAATACAGGATCAGATGAGCACAAATGTGAACCAATTACTACTATTACTTCAATAGAAACTTCGCTGCATGTTTAAATTTAAAACTATAGTTTGACTAGATTTTTATTTCATTTTTATGGGACAGGTATATTGTAGAATTTCATATGCCCAAAGGCAAATGATAACTGACTTACAATTATGAAGAAATGGCTCTCTTTCTTCCCACGCCTTTCCTGTGTCTATGTGTGTAGAAGAGTTTATTTAGAATGGCACATGGTTAGACAAACTAACTCAGTTTGGACAGTCTAAACTTGATTGATACAGGTTGACTTTAAAAAACAATATAAGTATCACCCAATCACCTCAGAACTAGACTTGACTTCTTCTGTGGCTTGTTTAGATGTACCAAGAGTTGAAGGATCATTGCTGCAGTCAGACATACCTAAAAGTAAAATGTGTTAAGCACACATTAAATAATTTAGTTAAGAGGGCTGTATCACTTCACTGATATTCTTACAAACATTCCACAATATAAATTATTTATTTGCAGTCAGAATTTGCTTTGCAAAACTATCTACAATCATATGAGTATCTACTGATTGTAACAGGTGATTCTAAAAACAAACAAAAATTTAGGAAAAGTTTTTATGCAAAATGTAAAAATACATACTTCAATGACTAAAAAATAATTTCATTTAATCCTTTTAGATATGAAACAAGTCAAAAGACCAGTGTGTCCACCTGATTTGACAGATGAAAACTCTGACATCCAAAGATGTCAAGATATCCAAAGATGAAGCCAAAATATTATTTACTTATGGCCTACATAAAATCAAAGTTTCAGATTAGAACTCAGACATGTTCCAGTTCCCTGGCCAGTGCTCTTTAATACTGTAACAAATGTAACTGCTCATTGTCAAAATCAAACACTAAAATCAGACGTCATTCAATACAACTTTAAAGGCTATTTCTGCTTCTAACTTATTCTTCAACATTAGAGAAGGCCAACTACAGATAAAGAATTAAAATTCAGCAGTGGCCACAGGACTGGGAAAAAAATCACTTTAATTCCAATCGCAAAGACAGGCAATGCCAAGGAATGTTCAAACTACCATACGATCACACTCACTTCATATGCTAGCAAGACTACGCTCAAAATCCTTCAAGCTAGGCTTCAGCAGTATGGGAACAGAGACCTTCCAGACGTACAAGGTGGATTTAGAAAAGGCAGAGGAACCAGAGATCAACTGCCAACATCCGTTAGGGAGAGAAAGCAGGAGAATTTCAGAAAAAACATCTGCTTCTGCTTCACTGACTACGCTAAAGCCTTTGATTGTGAGGATCACAACAAACTGGAAAATTCTTAAAAGAGATGGGAATACCAGACCACCTCACCTGTCTCCTGAGAAACCTGTCTGCAGGTCAAGAAGTAACAGTTAGAACTGGACATGGAACAATGGACTAGTTCAAAATTGGGAAAGGAGTACAACAAGGCTATATATGGTCACCCTGCTTATTTAACGTATATGCAGAGTACATCCTGTGAAATACTGGGCTGGATGAAGCACAAGCTGGAATCAAGATTGCTGGGAGAAATATCAACAACCTCAGATATGCCAGAGGACCCCACTCATGGTAGAAAGTAAAGAGGAACTAAAAAACCTCTTGATGAAGGTGAAAGAGGAGAGTGCAAAAGCTAGCTTAAAACTCAACTAAAGATATGGCATCTGGTCCCATAACTTCATGGCAAACAGATGGGGAACCAATGGAATTTTTTGGGCTCCAAAATCACTGCACATGGTAACTGCAGTCATGCAATTAAAAGATGCTTGCTCCTTGGAAGAAAAGCCATGACAAAGTTAGATAGCATATTAAAAAGCAGAGACACCACTTTGCTGACAAAGGTCCACACAGTCAAGGCTATAGTTTTTCCAGTAGTCATATATGGATATAAGAGCTGGACCACAAAGAAGGCTGAGAACCGAAGAATTAACGCTTTTGAACTGTAGTGCTGTAGAAGACTCTTGAGAGTCCCATGGACAGCAAGGAGATCCAACCAGTCAATCCTAAAGGAAATCAACCTTGAATATTCATTGGAAGGACTGATGCTGAAGCTCCAAGACTTTGGCCACCTGACATGAAGAGCTGACTCACTGGAAAAGACCCTGATGCTGGGAAAGATCAAGGGCAAGAGAAGAAGGGGGCGACAGATGACAAAATGGATGGATGACATCACTGACTCAATGGACATGAGTTTGAACAAACTTCAGGAGATAGTGAAGGACAGGAAAGCCTGATGTGCTGCAGTTCATGGGGTCTCAAACAGTCGGACACAACTTAGTTACTGAACAACAACAATAAGGAGATAGAAAAGTAAAATCTAATTCAAGCTAAAAGAGTAGTCAGTCCTCCATATCTGCAGGTTCAAACAAAAATTGAAAATATTTTTAAAAAAAGAAAAAAAAGCCTTCGGAAAGTTCCAAAAAGCAAAACTTGAATTTGCCATACACCAGCAATTATTTACATAGATTTACATTTGCATTACATTACATACTACAAATGTGTACATATCATATACATATGTACATATTAAATACATATTAGAAGCCTGGCATGCTGCAGTTCATGGGGTCACAAAGAGTCAGACATGACTTAGCGACTGAACAATAACAACATATTATAGGTAATTTAGAGATGATTTAAAGTATACGGGAGTATGTGCATAAGTTAGATGCAAATACTGTACCATTTTATACAAGGGCCTTCTTATCTGAGAGTGTAAAAGAACCATGCCCCACAGATACCAAGGGTGACTGCACTCTGAATCTAATCAAGGAGATAGATAAATAAGCACAAAACACCACATCGGGTACTACAATACAGAGAAACAGAGAAACAAAAAAACTCATGAAATACAACGGAGGGAACAATTTTTGTTTTGTGCATGCTCACTCACTCAGTCATATCTGACTCTTTATGACCCCGTGGACTGTAGTCCTCCAGTCTCCTATGTCCATGGGGTTTCCCAGGCAAGAATACCAGAGTGGGTTGCCATTTCCTTCTCTAAACAATTTTACTGCTTGCCAAGTGAATCCAGTACCACATTAAGAAAATAATACAACATGAACAAGTGGGATTTACCCCAGGAATGTAAGACTGTTCAATTAAGAAAATCTTCTAATATATAATATATTCATTAATCTAAGCTGAAAAACATGGTTTTCTATACAGATGAGAAACCTACTGACAGAATTCAACACCCATTCACAATTCAATAATCAAGGAAGACAATAATTAAGGGAGACATCTTCAACACAATACAGGCTTTAATCCTACAACCATTATCTTATTTAATAAATAACAGAGGCATTTCCATTAAGAACAGGAACAATGCAAAAACCCACCATCTCTGCTACTATTCAACACCAAACTAGAGGTATTAGCCGATCCAAGGAGATAAGAAAAATCAATTATAAGAATAGGTAAAGAAATAAACATTTCTTTTTGCAGATCATATAATAGTACACCTGAAAAACTCCAAAAAATCAATACTAAAACTAAGTAAAAAATAGAAGAATTTAGTGAAAAAGTAGGATATAAAATTAACATACAAAAGGAGTTTGAGGTTAACATATACACACCACTATATATAAAACAGATAATTTTTGAAATAATATTGAAAAGTAATAATCAGAGGACATAATGGCAGAGAAAAATCCTATTTACAATAACAAAAAAGATTAAATAATTTAGGAATAAATTAAACAATGTATAAAGTCTATATGAAAAAATGTTTACATGTAACAGATAAGACCCTAAAGACTGAGCAAACAAAAAGACATACCGTATTCTTAGCTGTGATGATATTATAGGTGAATACATGCTAAGTCACTTCAGTTGTGTCCAAGTTTTTGCGACCCCATGGACTGCAGCCCTCCAGGCTCCTCTGTCCATGGGATTTTCCTAGCAGGAATACTGGAGTGGGTTGCTATGTCCTTCTCCAGGGAATCTTCCTGACCCAGGGATTGAACCCACATCTTTTGCATTGCAGGCAGATTCTTTACCACTGAGCTACCAGGGAAGCCCATGATGATATTAAAAGAAGTCATTTCTTCCTTACTTAATTTACAAATTCAATGCAATACAAGAAAAATATATAACAAGTTAAATTATACAGTTAGACAAGTTACACTGCAGTTGATATGGAAAAATCAAACATGCAATAATAGCCAGGAAAACAATGAAAAAGGAAAATCACAAGAGGACTAAATTTGTCAGACATTAAAACATACCATAAAGCATCTATAATTAAAGCAGTATGGCAGCAGCACAAGAATAAACAAAGAGACCAGAATAAAAAGCCAAATTAGACCACATATACACACAAAAACTTAATATACAACAAAGGTGACATCTGAAATCACTTAATTACAAATGGACTTCCCAATAAATAATACCAGGAAAATTAGGTAGCCATTTGTAAAAATACAAAATTAGATCCATATCTCACACCATACACAAGAATAAACTCCAAATGAATTAGGAATCTAGATATAAAAAATGAAAACTCAAATTGCTAAAAGGAAACATACATGAGTTGTACTTTAAATTTTCTAATTCTAAGAATCTAGAGACAATTTTAAAAACTGAAAAATTTAACTAAATAAGAATTTTAAAACTGAATAACATAAGGGTTAAAAAGACAAAAGACATCTGAAAAACTAGGGAAATACTTATATGCTACAGTAGGTCAATAGTCCTAACATAAAGAACTCTGAAAAACAAAGGGAAGAAAACAAAAAACCAGAAAGCAGGAAAAAGACATGAACAGACAATTCACAAAGAAAGATTAGAATAGCCTCTAAAACATAAAAACTGATCAAATTCACTCATGTTAGAGAAATTCAGGTTAAAACAACACTGAGATACCATTTCTCATCTATTAGATAAGCAAAATTTTTTAAATAACAAAACATTCTGTTACTGAGGATGGAAGGAAATAGGCACTCATATACACTGCTGATGGGAATACAAATTTGTACATTTATTCTGGAGGGAACTTTGGTAATGCCTAACAAAATCACACAAGCACTTAGTTTTGAATCCAGCAATCCATTTCTAGGAATACATCCTGGGACTACATCACCAGCAATATAAAACTACATACACATTGCTGCATTCTTCATTTATGTAAAGTGTTGGGGAAAGGGTACCTAAATGTCTACACATAGGAAAGTGACTGACTAGACTATGACACATCCAGACAACGGAGTACTGTACAACTGCTGAAAAAAGTGAAGATCTCTATGGTATGCAGTCATTTCCAAGACACAGGGATAAGTCAAAAAAGCAAAGTTCAAAAGTACCTATAGATACGCTATCTCAGTGTAAAAACAGAAAGGATACATGAAAATACATGCTTCTGTTCACTGGGACAAAAATACAATAAACCAGAAACTACGGAGGCAGGTTACCTACAGGGTGGGAAAGGAGTACGGAAAACGAGGAAATGGGAACAGGGTAGCAGGAATAAGGAATGAGTGACACTTCTTTGAATATTTAGTTTTAAATAATTCTGACTGTTAGAACCATCGTAATTTTGAGAGGAATTCAAATGGCATAAAATCATAACAAATGCAACTAACTATTAAAAAAGAATAGCCCAGGAAACAGAAGGCGAAATGAGGCTGGGCAAAGGGAGAAGGAGGAGAAGAAAGCGAAGACAGGGGAGGGGAAGAATGGGGGGGCGGAGAGAAAGGGAAGGAGGAGGAAAGAACATCCTGACCGGACACCATGAGGCTAAAGGCAAAGAGAATGACATACAAACCCTGTTAATGCAGTATTTATCACAGGGGTACAGGTTAATAATTCTTAAACTACTTTCTGTGTGTAACAGGACAGAACATGTGAATAGAAGGTAGGTACTGAAAGCTTAAGTTTCTCACTGATGGAGAAAAAATTACAAAGAAAGGAGAAATGCTAAATAAGCACTGTTGTACTGGACTGGAAATCGTTGTCAGTACTGTTTTTAATATGTATACATGTGTATATATGTTACACACACATGCACGCATGTACTGGTCTCCTAGCTTTGTCCCCTGACAGGACCTAAGAAGCAGTGATGCCCAGTAACAACGAGGACTCTGGTGCTCAGACCTTCCTCCCTGAACACTGTTATCCAATAAAAGGAACCACCGTTCTGAAGGAGAAGCGGACGACTCTAAGACTGGGGTAAGGAAAAGACAAGAGGAGCCTGGGACATTTGCTGGTGTCAGAAATAAGAAAAAATTCAGTAAAAGAAGGGGACTTGCCAAAAGAAGAAAGGACCAACCTGAAGGAGTTCCTAATGGCCACTGCTGGGACATCTTGAGCAACAAAGCAAATGATGATAGTACTAGATTTGAACTCACACAATAAAACAAATGTTAAGGAGTCCACACTGATATAAAAAAGTAATCAAATATAAATGGGGTAAAGTGACAAGTCCTCACAGGAGAATTTCCATTAATAAGCACAGAAAAGGGAAAACCAGAAATCCCCACGAGGCAAACATCACAGTATTAAGTGTTGCAGATGGATGTTAAAAGGGCAAGAGTTTGAGGAGAAACAGAATTTACATAATCTGCAAGTATCTCCTATAAATACTCAACTGAAAAAAGAACGACAGCAAATGTAGAACTCTTAGTTCACAGTGAAGAAACTCAGATCTCTCTCAAAGTGATTAAGTAATCACCAGTAGTAAGACATACCAAGAGCATAATCCCTGAGATGCTATGCTGAGAAGGACAACATCATTTTTGCAGTATTCGTCCCCCTGATGATTAGAACACACTGGACCAACCCAAACTGAGGAACATTCTGGAAAATACTTGACCAGTACTTTTCAAAAGTGACATGGTCATGAAAGACTAGCAAAGTCTGAGAAATATACATATTGAAAGAGACTTTGGAGAAATGACTAATTTCAATGCAGGTTCCTAGACAGGATCCTGAAACAGAAAAAGGACAGTCAGTTGAAAATTCGGTGAAATTCTAATAATGTCTGTAGTTTAGTTAACAATATTATGTCAATGTTAATTTCCTATTCTTGATAATTATGTTATGGTTATGTAAGCATTAGGGGAAGAAGGTAAGAAGTACAAGGAAACTACTATTTTTGTAAGTCTAAAATCGGATCAAAATAAAAGTTTTTTGAGAACAGTAAAGAAGTCTGAGCAAAGTTAGAGGAATTACCCTCAGATAGAGGGAAGAAACCTCTTCCACAGAGGGAAGAGCGAAGGAAGGAACCCACAGAAAAAGTGACGCATGTAATGGAACACAGAAGCAAGCTAGGGGAGTCCATTTCTGCTGTCTGCTACTTTCAGGAGTTATCTGCTCCTGTGTATGAACCAGTAGCACCAAACAGGAAAATATATCATTATTATGCAGCTCAGAAGACCAAATGAAGGATCTGAAATGGGGGCTAGTTACTGGAATGACCACACCACAGTTAGAAGTGGGGAACTTTCAGAGGCGGGAGGAGATGGAGACTGAGTTAGCAACTGAGCACGGCCTGGTGAGGAAGTCTCCACAAAAGCCCTCAGCTACGCGGGCTGGAGAGACTCTGCGGTTAGCACATCCACGTCCTGGAATCATAAGTTCAGTTCAGTTCTGTCCAGTCGCTCAGTCGTGTCCGACTTTGTGACCCCACGAATCACAGCACGCTCAGGCCTCCCTGTCCATCACGAACTCCCGTAGTTTACTCAAACTCATGTCCATCGAGTCGGTGATGCCATCCAGCCATCTCATCCTCTGTCGTCCCCTTCTCCTCCCGCCCTCTTTCCCAGCATCAGGGTCTTTTCTAATGAGTCAACTCTTCGCATGAGGTGGCCAAAGTATTGGAGTTTCAGCTTCAACATTAGTCCTTCCAATGAACATCCAGGACTGATCTCCTTTAGGATGGACTGGTTGGATCTCCTTGCAGTCCAAGGGACTCTCAAGAGTCTTCTCCAACACCACAGTTCAAAAGCATCAATTCTTCGGCACTCAGCTTTCTTCACAGTCCAACTGTCACATCCATACATGACCACTGGAAAAACCATAGCCTTGACCAGATGGACCTTTGCTGGCAAAGTAATGTCTCTGCTTTTTAATATGCTATCTAGGTTGGTCATAACTTTCCTTTCAAGGAGTAAGCGTCTTTTAATTTCATGGCTGCAATCACCATCTGCAGTGATTTTGGAGCCCCAAAAAATAAAGTCTGACACTGTTTCCACTGTTTCCCCATCTATTCGCCATGAAGTGATGGGACCAGATACCATGATCTCAGTTTTCTGAATGTTGAGCTTTAAGCCAACTTTTTCACTCTCCTCTTTCACTTTCATCAAGAGGCTTCTTAGTTCCTCTTCACTTTCTGCCATAAGAGTGGTATCATCAGCATATCTGAGGTTATTGATATTTCTCCCGGCAATCTTGATTCCAGCTTGTGCTTCTTCCAGCCCAGCGTTTCTCATGATGTACTCTGCTTATAAGTGAAATAAGCAGGGTGACAATATACAGCCTTGACATACTCCTCTCCCTATTTGGAACCAGTCTGTTGTTCCATGTCCAGTTCTAACTGTTACTTCCTGACCTGCATACAGGTTTCTCAAGAGGCAGGTCAGGTGGTCTGGTATTCCCATCTCTTTCAGAATTTTCCACAGTTGGTTGTGATCCACACAGTCAAAGGCTTTGGCATAGTCAATAAAGCAGAAATAGATGTTTTTCTGGAACTCTCTTGCTTTTTTGATGATCCAGCGGATGTAAGCAATTTGATCTCTGGTTCCTCTGCCTTTTCTAAAAGCAGCTTGAACATCCGGAAGTTCTTGGTTCATGTATTGCTGAAGCCTGGCTTGGAGAATTTTGAGCATTACTTTACTAGCGTGTGAGATGAATCATGGAACACCCTAACTCACAGGGACAGAAGCTCCTATTCTCAGAATCATTCCAGATCGTGTCCAAAGTGTCACTTCATCTGGCTATCTATCTGTGTCCTTTACCATATCCTTTATTATTAATATATAATAAACTGCTAAGTATAAAAAAAAAACTCCTGGCAGATAGAAAAGGGGGAATCAAATTTCTATGAATTAGAGAGACAGGCACTAAGTCTGTGTTTCATTCATATTATTTAAAAGTTCCAACCTTCACATTTTTTTAGAAGTTCATTTGTTCATAAGTTTAATAACTGGCAACACAGGGAATGACAAGATTTAAAAATAATGACATTCACTAAACTTACTGTGACAATCACTTCATGATGCATGTAAATCAAATCATTATGCTGTACACCTTAAGCTCATACACTGCTTTATGTCAATTAAATCTCAAAAAAAGCTGGAAAAAAAAATAAAACTTAACGATTATGGGGGAAAAAAGTGACTTGTAATATGTGCTGTTTAAGATATATGTTTTCTGATCTTTACACGAATTTAAAGTTATCTTTAACAGTGATCTTCAAAATAAAATGATAAATCATTATTTCAAAACTACCATCAACATTGAAGCTTCACAGCCTGCTTTATACTGGAGGCCAGAAATATCTTGTCATCTCTGGGGCTCTACTTCTATAAATCAGCCAGAAGTATTCATTAACTAATGAGTGTAAGAACCAATGACTTATAGAGTGAATTACTAATTAGCATCTGTAAAAAGGCATAATTAATGTTACATAAAGTTTATACTTCATCCCACTGTTTGGAGTTGCTTTTTAATTTATTATCACAATCACATTTTGTTTTCTAAAAACTGAATAGACCAGTTCTATTCTATATTTGGGCTTTCCTGATGACTCAGGGGTAAAGGACCTGTCCCAATGCAGGAGAGTTTAATGAGGGAGAATTCAATATCCTACAACTGTTAAATGCCTTCAGGATCTTTCTCAGGACCCAGGAAAGAGAGGGCAGAAGTCAGAGATTTGCTAGGATCCTGGAAGATAAAAAGAAACACAAGACTCCATGGATAACAGAAAAGAAAAAAACTGCATTTACAACTGCCATGATGCTGAGGAGTTAAAGATTTAGAAATATAATACTAAAGAAAGAAAGCTGAACAGAAATTATAACATTTCAAATTAAGGGACTCACACATCACAGGGAATCTGAAAAGGTATGCTCAAGGTACAGGAAAGCAAAGATAAGCACAGTAGACATAAACAGGATAAACACAGCACAGCACAGTGGAATTAGAATTTACATTTTTGGAATGAAAATAAGTATGCTATTACAGAATCTAAAACAAAATTCACTTGAATTAAATACATACAAGCCGTCTAAGAAACTTCTTGAATTTGTATGATGAAATATCTGAAGTTATTCTTTCCAGGGTACGTTAGGGAAAAAGTTGGAGAAGTACTATAAATAATTATGAAGGAGTTCTGCTGGAACTCAAGGACAATGCTAGGGAGGCAGATAACAGAAAATTGAGGGCAATCAGTATCAAAACCTGGGCTTGTTTTGTCTGAACTCACTTTAACTTCTCTAGACAGAGTATATCACTGATTTCAGAGACTGGCTACTGATTAAAAGAAAGTGGCTCTATTTGTTTTGCTCTAGATAGAATCTATTGAAATATGTCTATCTTTTCTTTTTTTTTTCCTATCTTTTCTTGTTCATGGATAAATAAAAAGAGAATGGTTAAGATTTGTTTTTATTTCATAATTCAATATTAATCTTCAAGTTGCACTGACTGGTTTACAATAAAAAAATTATAAAGCTAAAAAATTAGTTTCCTTAATCAAAACAATCTAAAAGAGTGTGTAATTTTTTTTTTTTTTAAATGATGATAGCTTCCTTAACCTCGGGGGAAAATCCTTTTTCCTATAGTCAACACAAATGATGTTGACCTGAAAGTGGTTTACCATACAATATGTTCAAAGTATGTGACACTTTCTTTCATAAGTAGAATAATCAAATAAGATAAAAAAAATCATTTACATTATAGTGCTGTCTTTACGTCAACAACTATCTGGTATCTGTAAAAGCTATGCTGTTAGACACTCATTAGTCCTTTTCAGTAGTAATAAATTCAGTTCATGTTGCTCATTAAGATAAACACATCAGTCTAGACAATTCAAAAGTAGAAAACTCTGAGAAAATATAGTGAATTCTCAATCATATATAGTAATGAGAAACAATTTAAAAATCAACGTAACAGATATTCAACTATTTTCATCCTCATCATTATCACCAACTTAGAAGTTGTGACAAAATTAACACTTTGGAGAAGTCTTTTTATTTGCCCCATTCAGATTGTGTTACAGAGAAACTAATGAGAAGTCAAATGATAAGACTCTCAAAGCTAAACTACTCCCTGAAAAGAAAACTAGTTGTAAATAAACTCTAAATTATTCAATGTACTGTGGCCTCATTCTTCACAAATGGCTAGCTAAGGTCCAGAACATTAGCAATGCAGTGAACCAAGAGAACTGGAGAGTTCGTTTAGTTGTTATTAATTTCCAAAACCATATAAAATAAACCCTTCAATATTCACAGGTAATTTTTTCAATGGGAAAAAGCTCAGAGTAAATAACCTAAGAATACAGCTTTGTAATATACAGATAGCTATATAGAAATAGACATTTATAGATACGTGTATTTACATGAGTCAGTCTGTATTTCCTAGAAGCAAGGCTAGCAACAGTGAACACACACAGCGCCCAGATTTTGGTTTCTAACACCATTCTCCAATAAAGGGCACCAGAGCTCCTTGGAGAAATGGTTGATTCTAGGGCTGGGGCAGGATATGTACAAGATGAGCCTGGAGCATCTTGTACTGCTGGAAAGGAAGACTGTGCTTTAAAAAAAAAAAAAAACCCACCAGAACACAACAACAACAAAAATCTCAAAAGAATATAAGAACCAACTGAAAAAGCTTCCAAAGGCCAAAGCTGGAACAATCTGAGCAACAAAATTAATAAATACTGGATTATACACGAAATTACCGCATAAAGTAATACTGGATTTTATGCAAAGTATAAAATACCCAAGAATCAATCAATACTGATGTAAATAAATGACTGAATAAATAAATATGAGAAAAGAGACAAATCTCCTTTGCAGAAAAATCCCCCCAAATTTATGCACATACCACTGTTAAGGAGGTAGAACATAACACCCAAACACATTAAGAGTGCGTTTCATATAAGGACTTTCTTCTAAAAAGTACACTATATAAAGCAGGGTGTAACTTACAATGTACAGAGCTGACACTGTCAAAAGCCAGGTGATCAAAGTTAACAACAATGGTAAGGCAGACTGACAGTATCTACTCTTGATACAAGAACTGCACTTCACCTCAGTGGTCTTTCTCCCCAAGACACGTTACCCAGTTGAATAATGAGGAGAGAATCACACAAACCCCAACTGAGGGACAATCTACAGTCACCTGCTCCTGTATTCTTGCCTAGAGAATCCCATGGACAGTGGAGCCTGACAGGTCATGGTCCATGGGGTCGCAGAGAGTTGGACACGACCGAAGCGACTAGGCAGGCACGCAGAGCTACAGTCACCTGACCTGATATCCTCCAACCTGTCATCAAAAATGAGGAGTCCTCACCAGAGGACACACGACAACTAAACTTGGGATTCACTCCAGGACGGGATCCTGGGAGAGAAAAAGTACGTTAGGGGAAAACTGAGGCAATCTCAACATCCGTTAGTTAATAGTGTATAAATACTCGTTCACGAATTGTGACAAATGTGCCATGCTAATGTAACATGCTAATAATGTGGGAAACTGGGAATAGTGTACATAGGAATCTGTACACTATTTCTACAATAATTGTTAGTCTAAAACTATTCCAAAATAAGAGTTTATTATAAAATAATCAAAGAATATTGTGCCATAGTATTCTTATTACATAATATGTAATAATATGTATTGTTTTGTAAACATTAATACAAACTTATGCTATTAAAATAATTTATTTTCACACACTTGGAAAAAACATTATAATTGTCAATTTAACTGTTATATTTATAAATATTTATAATTAAAATCCTATATTACAAAACTCCATGAACTCAAATCTTTCATACTATCAACTTGGAAATTCAATCAATATTTAGGTGTCAGGAACTGAGACAGGTCCGTGGGAGTCAATGAGCCAAAAAAAAAATAAGATGTGGTTCCTGTCTGCATGGAAATGGAGAGTGTGGAAGAGAAAGACAACCATACAATCACACATATAAATGTAAACTGAAACTGTGGTAAATGTACGATGTTACTGTCTCATCAGGGAGGTTAGATTATGTCCTAAAGAAGCAAAACTTCAGCTGAGGTGTGAAGGATAATTAGAAGCCAATAAGTAAAACAAAAGTAAAGGAAGAGAGGTCTAGACAGGGAGAAAAGCAAGTGCCAAAGCCGTGTAATGCAAGAGCAAGATGAGCGCAAAGGCCTGGTGAAGGCCAGCACGGGTGAAATGGAGAGTCACGGCTGGAGGGCTAAGCACTGTTAAGGAGTTTTGTTTTTACCCAAAAAGCAATGAGAAGCCATAAAAATATCGGGAGGGAGGAGTTGACAATCAGATGTGTGTTTCAAAATAAATCACAGTGCCTTTAGGATGAGTAGTGGATTAGAGATATCTGAAGGCGAAGTGGCTAAACAAGAAAGAAGGCTACTGTAGAAATTTCAAGCAAGATTATGGTAACAAAGTAAAGTGGTGGTAGTGGAAATGGGAAACATTAGACAGATTTAAGAGATATTTAGAAAGTAAGACTAATAAAAACGTGTTGACAGGCTAGACGTATCAGGGAGAGGGAGTGAATAAGGATCACTCCTACTCTCCTGGACTTTCCAACTGGAAAGATAATGGAGTCATTCACTAAAATAAACAACAAAGAAAGAGGAAAAAACATATTGGGGAGGGGGCTTGGGAGTGAGGGAGAGATCAGTTTAGTTTCAGACCTTGTATATGAGATATCTTTAATATATTCCAGAGAGGTGCCAACTTAAAGTAAGATATACAGATCTAGAGCTCAGAGGAGATAGAAAACACTCACACCCTTAGAAAAGCTGACATCTTTATCCTAGAAAAGCAGCTAACTACAATCCTCAAACATCCAAGGAAAATATTAGACTCTGACCATCTGGATTTAGTTAAAACAAAAAGCTGAGAAAAAACACGGCAGTAGTATTTCATCAGCTAAAACAAAAACTACACAGCATGCGAAACAGAGACTTAAAAAAACCTTGTTTCAACGGTATATTTATTATGTCACCAACCATATAGTATTTTAAAGTTTTAGCAGGGCCGGACAATGTCTTTGGAAATATTCAGCACCTGCGCTGGGCAATCAAGTGGCCACTACCCATCCTATTCTATCTTAACTAATTTAAACAGCCACACGTGGCAAGTGGCTACTCGGTCAGACAGCAGCAGTTTAGAGCTTTTTCATGAATTTCATCTAATCCCCAACATCTACTTTGTGAATTAACTAACAGCAGGTGTGAGGGATAGAGGGATTAAAGAAGTAGAAGCTTTCATTCCATTTGCTTATTATTTGAATTTTTATTTTAAGAATGTATCTTAGCTGTAATGCTGAAAATATGCTTAATTTTAAAAGTAAATAATACACTGTACAGAAAAATGAGGAAATACAGAAAAAGAAAAACAAAAATAATCTAGAAACATACCTTTAAGAAATAATCTACAATTTACATTTAGTCAAATATGAAGAGGATCTACATTTTTAGCCCTTTTGTTAGAAGGAGCACCAATGGCTCAAGTTACTCTCTCTGAGTTTTATCACATTTCTCTTCTCCCCCATCCCCAACACTTCAGAAATCCTAAGAGAAAGCCATCATCTCTAGAACTCGACTTCAAGGCTGCCAAAAATAAACACTTAATAGTCCTCCTGCTTATCTCCCTTTCACCACCATCACCCTCTGCCACCAATGTCTCACACTTTAACTAGAAACCACAATGTCACAAAATCATTTAGTCACTACAGTGAAAAAGAGTACATGCTTTGGAGTCAAGTAACTTTGTGAGTCTCCTTTAATTAGTCCAATTAGTTGCACTAATTACTTCTGCTGGTTTCTACGCCTGTTTCTTTATTTAACGGAAAATAAGAATACCTAAAACACATAAAGCATCCATGAAGCCTAATGCCTAGCCTATTATGCACTTCTGTGTCCTGGTGCTATCCTGGATACTTAATGTAGAGCTTGGAAACAAAACACAGACCCATCCTAGAGGTTATATTCCCCTGGCTTAACCCCCAGGGACTCTACCTGGGATATGAATTCCTGATCCATCCCTTATTAGGTACTTTACAAAGTACTTTATCAGAATGCCACATTCCTCTTCTCTTGAACAAAGCTTTTCCAACCAATGTGCCAAGAATGAATTACGGATGTGATGAAATATTGACCTCCCCACTCCCTGGTCCCCTCAGCTTTCAGAGAGCCAGGGGGTCTGCCATACAAATAATCATTTTATGTGTGCCATGACGCAGAACAGTTTGGAAACCTTGCTCTAACACACTATCTCACGGTTGGAGCTGGCAGCTTCCTTCCTCTAGATGATTTAGGTCTCACCACCAACTCTGTCACTCTTATGATTCTGCTTCAAAGACAGTGGTGTCACAGTTCTCCCAAAGGATCAAAAAGGATCAAGCCTAAACATAAAGGAAACAAAAACTCTCAGGTGACAATATGGCAAAGATGCTACCAAATTTTCACAAAACATTTGAGCAATTTCCAGCAATATCTGCCTATAACTATTTTAATGCAAAAGTTTAGAAGTTATGGAGGAAAGATGAAAGAGAAAGTCACAGAGAAAACGAAAATGTGTACTTTTGTAGAGGACAGTTGAGGATTTGTAAGAGCTATTCAGTGGCTTCCATGACTGGCTAAAGTTAAGAGACACTAAAGAGAACAAGATTATTTTCAAGTTCTTTTGTTTTATAGTCTTTTTTTTCATACTTCCTAGAACTAATGCTGGTGAATATTTGACCTTTAGACCGTTACAGTCCCTAAGTCATCATCATCCATATTTTGTGGAACTACTCTTTCCAGTCTGCACATATATCATTAGTTTTTCATCCATAACCATATTCTCTTAAATTCCCTATTAAATTTACTTACTCCATCCTCAATTTCTTCCTTATCCCATCCTAAATTCATCATTCTGGAATGTATTTATACCTCAAGACTCTTACAACGCTAAGTCTATTACTTAAAGCCTTTATTTTCACATTTTCCACTCCTCATATGTTATCTCACACACTCACACACAGATTTATATCTATGCCATAGGAAAACTATCAAACAACATTCCATAGGCTTCCTCCAAATTCATTTCTCTTGTCATACTTTTTGATATGATATGAAATCAGGTGTTCAATTACTGAAAATTAATAAAGGAAGAGACCATCTTTACTTAATGTCTGAGAGAAAATCAGGTGAGATACCTACAACTCGTACCAAAAAAGATGTAAAGAAAATATGCTAGCAGCAGTCTGGAGTAGTAGTTGTCTGGATTCAGATAACCCAGGTTCAATCCTGGCTCCACCAGTGTAATTCTGAGCAGATTAGCTTCAGTTAATCATTTAGTTCCAATTTCTTTATCTGTGTGTGCATGCTCACTCAGTCGTATCTGACTCTTTGCAACCCCACGGGCTGTAGCCCACCGGGCTCCTCTGTCCATGGAACTCTCCAGACAGAAATACTGGTGTGAGTTGCCATGCCCTCTTCTGGGGATCTTTCCGACCTCGGGATCAAACCTGTGTCTACTGCATCTCCTGCGCTGGCAGGCGGATTATTTACCACTGCACCACCTGAGAAGCCCCTCTTAATCTACAAAGATGAAAATTTTAGCCAAGTTATAAGGTTGCTGTGAGGATGAGATGAGATGAGATAATCACATAAAGTACTTAGCATAATGCCTGGCACACAGTAAGCAAACAAATGTTATGGTGTCAGATATCAATCTTCTGGCTTCCTCATTACCTTAGAAGGAAACGAATTTAGCATGATTGATTTATTTATAAAGTTATGTTTTCTGTTGCCCCCCCAAAGTAAGGATGCTAGATAGAGGGAAAATTATTTTTGAGCAGAAGACACTGTCACTCTGTATGGACTATGATGAGCTGTATAGTTCTCTTCAAGTTTAAACATTCTATAAAATACGTGTCAAACATTTTAGAATGTCAACCCTTGATCAACAAACACTTCATCAAATCAGCAAATTTCAATATGCACTCTAAACTTACATTAAGTCTGGAAGGATACTAACTTAGTCACAAAAGAG
Source organism: Cervus canadensis (assembly GCF_019320065.1). Classification (NCBI taxonomy): domain Eukaryota; kingdom Metazoa; phylum Chordata; class Mammalia; order Artiodactyla; family Cervidae; genus Cervus; species Cervus canadensis. The sequence continues at coordinate 64,181,726 of NC_057386.1, forward strand.
AACTATCATTAAATTCTTAATCTAGAGGTAATATGGAGAGAAAGGAGATGTCAAGATGAGCTGCAGCATGCCAAAGACTTAGGGACCACACCACTGAGACATGCTTTGCCCTTTCTAAATAAGCCGAAGCCCAAAGTAAGTAGATACCTTAAGTGAAAAATAAGAAAATGAAAACAAAGTACAACAGAAGTTTAAACTTTTACTGTGAGCTGTACCCAGTGAGTTGGTGATATTTAATATGTATTCAATAATCATAAACATATCAATTTATAAATCCACTGGATCTCTACAACATTGGCCACAAATAGCTATCCCTAAAAAGAAACCTCAAAACCACAAATCAGGAACTAAATAAGTAGGCAGCCTTACTTCCTTCTCTAGGTCTAGGAAGGAATTTAGAAACACCGAAATTCTGAAGTACCTAGAGATTTCATCACTATAAAGCTAGAATCTCTGCATTCTACTCTCCATGGTGCCCAAACTAGCTATGTAGCATTTGAAAAGAAAAAAAAAAAAGATCCACAGAAAAAAAAACTTTTCATTAACTTCAAGAAGTTTTCATTAACTGAAGAAGACACTGCCTAAGGAGTGGTTTTTAATCTACTGGAGGTTATATATCTCAATTAAGAATTTTCTTCAGAGGGGAGGAAATGCACTGCAACAAAACTTTGCCCATAATATTGGGGGTGGGGATGAGGAAGTCCCCTGAAAGTCACAGACCATGGACTCCCTAAGGCATGACCCAGGATTAGGCAAACTAATTTATCAACTTGAAAAAGAAGGAAAGTAACTGAGGCAGAGGTTTTAACCCAAAAAATAAAATAACGTTAGAAATATTTTCTGTTTTCTCAGCTAATGAGTGTTAGACCTGGTGGCTGGGAGGGAGGGTTGAGCAAGGAAAAACAAAAGTGGGATTAAAACAGTACTGACGTGTAATCTGTTGTCTTCAAATCGAAAGAGGAGCAATAAAACGGCCAGCTCCTGCAGCCTTAACACAGGAAGGATTTAACATAACCAACTCTTGTGCACATTCCCACACCGGTGAGGTTAATTAAACAACAAATGGGAACACACACACACACCTGCCACATTTGCAGGTGAAAGCACAAGTTTAACAAAAGTCCTTCAAATCTTCCATTTTTTTCCTCCTTAAGAACCGACTTAGAGAAATTACACGCTTTAATCTGGGAGAAAAGGAAGGGAGGGGGACATAAATCCTAAAAGGGGGGTGGTTAAAAGGATGTGCAGGAAGTGGAAACTACAAACTTTTTGAGATCAAAGGGCTCAAGAGGGCGGATAAGAACACAAAGGAAGTAATAATAAAGTAAAAGGGAAAAGCGTCTAGAAACTCTTCTTAAAAAAACCAACAACAACAACAAAAAAACCTCTTTCCTTTTTCCAAGACACGTAAACAGTAGTAACTTGGCAAAGAGGAACGGACGAGACGACAGCACAACTTCCTTCCCAAACTCCAGCATTCCTTGGACGTCCTCGCCAGCACAGTGAGGCTTGGGACATTTCCTAGGCAAGGCTCCTCCCTGCACCACAGCCTGAGGAACCTCTAGCAGGGACTATCGCTGTGGGAGAGAGGCAGTGGCGGATGCAGGGAAAGAAGATCAGCAATACAGGCTGGACAGCAAAGCTGAGGGTGGCCCACTCGGAGACTCAGTCGAAAAGACCTGGATCCTGCAATCCCTTTCCCCACTCAATGCATTCACAACAGGGAGGGTGCCGCCCTGGGAAGGCCGGTCCTGCTTCTTCGCCCGGCTGTTTCGGGGGCACACTCAGGGTGACAAGAGGGACGAAGGGGTAGAAATCCAAGGTCGAGTACCTGGGTAGAGAGAGATGGTACACACAGTCTAAGGACAGAAGTGCCCTGTGAAAGTACGGAACAGCGAACCCCAGAGGCAACGCGTCCGGCCGGGCAACCACCTCCAAGCAGCCTTCCCCCGCCTCTTTCCCAGCCGGCCAGCTCCGCCCTCACCTGTCTGCAGGCAAGCCGGCAGCGCTCACGTCGAGGATTATCCCTGCCTCTGCTCCCTGAAGTCGCCTCAGCCCTGGCCAGAAGTGAGCGGAAACGCGACCCGGGCCTTTTCCTTCTTCCCCTCCCGCCACGCACCTCGGCTTCTCCGGGGCGAGGAACAACTGCAACTGTCACAGCCTCACACTGACCAACCTCCGAGGACACTCGGACCGGCAGCCTCTCCACCGGCGGCCTACAGCTCCCGCACCCGGAGCAGCGGAGCCGGAAGTGAGGGGGACCGGAAGTAGCGTTGTCCGTGGCCCTGGACGGCCTCTCTCTCCCTCAATCTGGCCAGCCCAGCCACGTCTCGATGGTGCCAGCGCACCTCCCGCGAGGTCCCCTCTCCAGGGGGCGGGCCCCGCCCCGCCCACTGCGGCCCTAGCAACCACATCCGGGACTCCGCCGGCGCCGTTGCCCGGGTAATTTTCTGGCTGCGAAGGGTGTGAGCCCGGGTCCAGATGTACCTGCCGGAGCTTGCCCCAGGGCAAGCGGGCCTGGTCTTGAGTAGGCGGAGGTCCAGGAGCCGTTAGCATAACTTTCTCACTCACACACCCCAGCCTCACGAGTTAGGTTTTCCCCAGCAGACGGTGAGCCGGTGGCGGGAGGGCGCCTCGCAATCCCAGGAGAGCCAAAGCTTCTTTCTCAGCTGCCGGAGAACACGCAGAAGGTTATTCCAACCCCGCGGGCGTTGAGAGGGTGGAGGCAATGCGGGGTTTAGGGAGCAGACGGGATGCGGGTGCCTCACTCTCCTTCCCCAGTGCCCCCTGCTGTCCACTCACGCCCACCCACTTCTGGACGACCAGACTCCCTTGTTCGGCATCCCTGAGTTATGATTTGCTCTTTGTGATCACTTTCTGCTCTGCTTGCTAGCAGAGAGTGAATCTGTGATACTTTTCTCTCCTGCTTCTCTTTACTGAGATGACCGATTTCTGCTTTCTTTGCTTGCCCCATTACTTAATAGATCACTGCCCTGTCTATAGAAACCGCCGAACAGTCCTCTTGGATCCCATTGTAGTTTCCTAAGTGAAGGCCCCAACCTGTACTACGGCTATTCTGCCTGTCCCCGCACAGTACAGCTCAGCAGTGGTGCTAGACCCCTGAAGCCTATTTGCATACAGTACGTACCGGTGATCCAGCCGCGCTAGTCTCCCTCCCGGGTTCTAGACTGCTTTTACTTTGACAGCCCTGTCACTTGCAGAAATGCCAAAGGAAACAGCGTACTCCGTGGAATCTATCCCTCTAGACCATACTTCTCACCTGCCTTGTCACATTAGCTGACAAGACGTTTTTAATGGCTAAGTGCCCGAAGGCAGAATTCTGCCTCTCCGGATTTGTAGGGAGTTTCAGCATAGTGAACCATACATCCCTGCACAAATACCTATCCCATATCTGTGAAGAGTAAATACACCACAAATGTTTCCAAAGTAAATACCAATATTTATTGTCTGAGATTTCCAGGACACCGTCTCTGAGAAAAACCGTAGTGAAATCCCAAAACATAAATCTGTGGTTGCATGCTGAATAGCTTCAGTCGTGTCCGGTCCTTTACTATCCCATGGACTGTGGCCCGCCAGGTTCCTCCTTCATGGGGATTCTCCATTCAAGAATACTGGAGTGGGTTGTTGTGCCCTCCTCCAGGGGAAATGGATGAATATATATATATATATATATATATATATATATTCGTTCATTTAGCTTTAGTTCTACAGTTTACTGTGGATTTTCTGGTTCAAACCATTCCTGTTAGTCTTCTCAAGTTTAAGAGATGGATCCCCATCTAGGATAATTACTATTTTTATTGTAGAGCAACAGAATGGAACTTAGTGGCAAGTACAAGGATTAGAGTCTCCCTGAAGGATGAGTAGGAAGAGGTGGGTGACTGTGCTCAGTGGTGCTAGAACGATGTGTACTTAACTGTTTGGGCTGGCTGGGGCTGTAAGGATTCTTGCTAGCTGTCTCTTGAGTTTGGGGATATCTAACTAAAGTTATCTATTAGACCATTAGGCTCAGAAGTATTTCTGATATTAAAAAGGTAGACACTTGGTTTAGTTATTAGTCCTTAGCTGGATGGTTTTCTTGGCAGCTGCTGGTTTTGATAGAAATTTGATAGAAATGTGATGTGGTTGGAACTAATGCTGACGTCTACTTGGTGAGGGTGCTGTGAGTCATTTTAGGTGCTCTCTGGTCCAGTGTGATTCTGATAGTGTGCACAGTTAGTCCTTATATTAATACCTAGTGTGATGCTGTGCAAGGCTATAGACAGGATTAATCCTCCTATGATTTTTGCTACCCCCAGGGAAACTAGAAAGTAGGAAGGCCTGAAGGATACACTGGAAATTACTTCAGCTGGTGATGGAAAACAGGGAAAGTCTATGCACTTTCTTTGGGAAAAAAGGAAGTAGTAGCTATTATTCTTGGGTTTGGGGAAATTTTTTCATGCTGACTCAAAAGACTATTTTAAACCTAATCCTGCTTAGATGGAGATTTTCTCTCACTCTTTGCTTCCCTCCCTCCCCCTATCCCTTGATCCCTCCCTCCTTCTCCCTTGCTCGCTCTCTCCCTGTTTCCCTACAGTTTGGGGAATTCTTCCTGCCCATTCTCTTTGGAAAGAATAGAAGATTACTATTTTTTTTTTAATTGGCATTGTGTTTGGAGAAGTATAACAAGAAGGGAATAGCTGCTGCCATATATGCTTATGACAGGGGGCTTATATAGTCATTTACCTTTGCACTGCTATTGGCTATTATTCAGCTTTAGAAAACCAGGTACCATTTATTTGCTTGGCCTATGGGGGAACTGTAGCAGCCTATTTTTTATTTATTGACCAGGAAGAAAAGCAGGCAATGGGTTAAAAGATATTGTTATTTTCCCTTTACAAGTGAATTCAATGGGCATAATCTTTTCTCTTTGCTTTAGATGTTTAGTAGTGTATTCTGTGGAGAAGACAATGGCACCCCACTCCAGTACTCTTGCCTGGAAAATCCCATGGGCAGAGGAGCCTGGAGGGCTGCAGTCCATGGGGTCGTGAAGAGACAGACACGACTGTGCGACTTCACTTTGACTTTTCGCTTTCATGCATTGGAGAAGGAAAGGGCAACCCACTCCAGTGTTCTTGCCTGGAGAATCCCAGGGACAGGGGAGCCTAGTGGGCTGCTGTCTATGGGGTCGCACAGAGTCGGACACAGCTGAAGCGACTTAGCAGCAGCAGCAGCAGTGTATTCTGCTCATCAATGTTATTTCCTCAAAAGAGAGAAGAAGGGGCGACCTTTAGGTCTTTTCTAGAGGAGTTCTGGTAGTGTCGCAGTAATTTCATCACTCTTTATCAACAGCTTCCTTTTCATGAAGACATATTTAGTTACTGATTGCACAGTGTAGTTCCCTGAAAGTAAACCCTTTATTAAAGGGTACTGATTAATGCAATATTTAAATAAGCCCATGAAAAGTAGAATGGGTAGAACATAAAGTAGAAATTATTTTAACTACAAAGGAAAAAACTTATAATTCCATTGTCTACAGTTAGCAACAACATTTTGGTGAATATCTTATGCAAATATTTTTTCTTCATTTATTAACAAACTGTTATTGGGAACCTGCAGTTAGCTGGGCACTAGGCATTGAAAGAATAGCCACGAGTCTCTGCCCTCTTGGAAGGTTGTATTTGTTGGCATGCAGTTTTGCATTTTGCTTTTCCCACTTAATATTGATATATTATGAAATTTCCCTCATATCATTAAAAATGCTCCTTCAGGGGCTCAATAGTATTTTAACATATAGATATTCCTTAAGTTATTTATCTAATCCTTTTTGTTACAGATTTCTCTATAATAAGTTTTCTCTACAATTATAAAACAACCATGTAGGAAATAGTCTTGTGTGGTATAATGCTAAGATGAATTCCAATGACTTTCACCTTGTATAATTCCTTCCTCTGTGATCATGATAGGATATCATTCTATGGTTATATTATGTGCAAGAGGAATTTTGCAGATATAATTGAAGTAACTACTCATTGACTTTGAGTTACTCAAAAGGAAGTTAATCTGACTAGTCCTAAACTGACTACATGAGTGTTATATTTTATTTATTTTATTGAAGTATCATTGATTTGCAATATTATATTAGTTTCAAATGTACAAAATAGTGATTCAATATTTCTATAGATTATACTCCATTTAAACTTATTACAAAATAATAGCTACGTTTTCCTGTGCTATGCAACATATACTTGTTGCTTATTTTTTATACATAGTAGTTTGTACCTCTTAATCCCATACATCTATCTTGCCCTCCTCCTTTCCCTGTCCTCACTGGTAATCACTAGTTTGCTCTCTGTATCTGTGAGTCTGTCTCTGTTTTGTTATATACATTCCTTTGTTTTAGATTCTACATGAAAGTGTTAACAGAGTGTTTGTCTTTCCCTGACTTATTTCACAAAGCATAATACCCCCTAGGTCCATCCACATTTTTGCAAATGGCAAAATTTTATTCTTTTTTGTGACTGAGCAATATTCTATTATGTCTTTATACGACATCTTTATCCATTCACCTGTTGATAGACACTTAGGTTGCTTCCATATCCTGGCTATTGTAAGTGATGCTATTATTAACAGTGGGTTGTATGTATCTTTTCAAATTAATGTTTTTGTTTTCTTCACACACACACACACACACATATATATATATATACACAGCTGGATCATATGGTAGTTTATTTCTAGTTTTTTGAAGAACCTCCATGCTGTTTTCCATATTGTTGCACCAATTTACATTTCTGCCAACAATGTACAAAGGTTTCCTCTTCTCCACATCGTTGCCAACGTTTGTTATTGTTTTTGATGATAGCCCTTCTGACAGGTATGAGGTGATATCCTATTGTGGTTTTGATTTGCATTTTCCTGAGGATTACGATGTTGAGCATCATTTAATGTGCCTGTTGGCCGTCTGTGTATCTTCTTTGCAAAAATATCTAATCAGATCTTCTGCCTATTTTTAATTGGGTTGTTTGGTTTTTTGATATTGCGTTGTATGGGCTATTTATATAGTTTGGATATTATCCCTTTCTTGGTCACATCATTTACAAGTAAGCTGTCTTTTCATTTTGTCGATGGTTTCCTTTGCAGTCCAAAAGCCTTTAAGTTTAACTGGGTTACATGAAACTTTTAAAAGCATAGAGTTTTCTCTAGCTGATGGCAGCAGAGGAAATTAGAGAGATTTGAAGTTTGAGAGAGATTTGACATGAGAAAGGTTCTCTGTTGCTGAAATAAAGAGGACCCCAGGCCAGTGCCTGAGAGAGGCCTCCAGGAGCTAAGGGTAATCTCTGCTCACAGTCAACAAAAAACCAGGGGCCTCAGTCCTACAACCACAGAAGTCTAAATTCTTTACCAGCTGAGCCACAAGGGAAGCCCAAGAATACTGGAGTGGGTAGCCTATCCCTTCTCCAGCAGATCTTCCTCGCCCAGGAATCAAACCAGGGTCTCCTGCATTGCAGGCGGATCCTTTACCAACTGAGCTATCAGGGAAGACCACAAATAACCTGAATGAACTTGGAAGCAAATTCTTCCCCAGCTTCTAGATAGAGCCCAGCCTGACTGGCACCTTGACTTCAGCCCTCTAAGACACTGAGCAGAGTAGCTCCTGTTGTGGAGGAAGATTTACATTTCTCTTGCTACCAGTAGCGTGGACAATTGTTTTCTTTATTTGGAGTTCAGTTGGTAAGTCTATTTTAGTGAGTTGCCTAGTCTGAGTCTTTAGCTAGCTTTACCGGTGGTACAGAGAAAGTAGTTCCTAACTGCTAATAAGTAGCACAGCAGTTCTCGACTGTAATATCTTCAAGGGCTTGTTGTTTTTGTTCAGTCGCTAAGTAGTGTCTCACACTTTGTGACCCCATGGGCTATAGGACACCAAATTCCTCTTTCCTCCACTGTCTCCCGGACTTTGCTCAAATTCATGCCCATCTTCAAGGAGTAGCATGATTGAGAGAATTATCACTTCTAAGACATATTAGCTGCTGCCATCATTCCCTGCAAAAAACAAAAAACCCAGCCACTGGACTGTGGGAGAATGGGAAATGCCCATTCTCAATGAATTCAGCTTCATTGATTAGGCAGTATTGCCTAACTTTGCTAGGGAAAAGCCTAGCTTGTCTGATTTGGCATTGGAAATTTCGTTGTTTCAGGAATAAAGATGTAGTGCATCTTACCATGGGAAACTGTAACTTTGACAACTGTTTTAGAAGGAAATATATACTGTTAACTCTCAGGAAAAAAATCCTACTATCTTCCTAAAAAAGTATCACTACTTTCAATTTGATCAAGATAATCATCTCTGATTGTGTGTATTATATTGCTTTATTTGGGATAGGGTATGGGAGAAAATTCAAGTCACTTTTTCTGTAATCCTTATTATTTGAGATGATAGGGTTTATGCCTGACAAATGAAATAAAATGGAAGGAAAGAAGAGGAAGAAAGAAAAAAAAAACCAAAAACAACCAAAGAGAAAGAAGGAAGAGATTCCCTTTTGCTCTTGGAGAGTAGTTTTGCTTGGTTTAGACTTTTCTTAAAAAATTGGTTCTTGCTCCCTAAATTTCTGGAGGTTGGTATCCTTCCTAATAAGAGGAAGATATTTTTAATTTTTTATTCTCAAATAATGGTATATTTATAGGATATAGTAGAAAAATATGCAGGTAGTTTCCATATATAAGAATTTTTTTAGTTGAGTGGTCAAATCTTGTTTACTTAAAAAGTCAACTCACCCTAAAATTGGATATGAGGTATGGTTTCTGTTTATGTCCCCAGAATTCATAATGGCTGTTCTCCTGTGGAAACTTTATACTGCCTTTTGGGGTGCATGTGGAGGGGGATAGGTTTGGAAAGGCATTGGAAACTCTACGCTAGCTTGGTGCTGGGGGCAGAGAATGTGTAACTGTTAGAGGAGTCATGCCATGCATAAAAAGAATGGTGGACTTGACCTTGGAGAGCCTGGATTCTGAACTGCATTCAACCATGTTAGAACCGTGTGAGCTTTGAAATCCAGTTTTACCTTCCTCCTGAGTTGTTTGGAATACAGGAAGTAAAGCAGTTTGGAAATCAACACCCTCAGTTCAGTTCAGTTCAGTCGCTCAGCCATGTCCGACTCTTTGCGGCCCCATGAATTGCAGCACGCCAGGCCTCCCTGTCCTTCACCAACTCCCGGAGTCCATCCAAACCCATGTCCATCAAGTCGGTGATGCCATCCAGCCATCTCATCCTCTGTCGTCCCCTTCTCCTCCTGCCCCCAATCCCTCCCAGCATCAGGGTCTTTTCCAATGAGTCCACTCTTCGCATCAGGTGGCCAAAGTACTGGAGTTTCAGCTTCAGCATCAGTCCTTCCAGTGAACACCCAGGACTGATTTCCTTTAGGATGGACCGGTTGGATCTCCTTGCAGTCCAAGGGACTCTCAAGAGTCTTCTCCAACACCATAGTTCAAAAGCATCAATTCTTTGGCACTCAGCCTTCTTCACATCCATACATGACCAGTGGAAGAACCATAGCCTTGACCAGACGGACCTTTGTTGGAAAACTAATGTCTCTGCTTTGTAATATGCTATCTAGGTTGGTCATAACTTTCTTTCCAAGGAGTAAGCGTCTTTTATTTTCATGGCTACCATCACCATTTGCAGTGATTTACACCCTAGGCTCTCATAATTATTATTAAGATCTTTTTTGCAATAACAGCAACAACAAAAAAGACTCCTTTCTGGTTTTATTTCCTGTAATAAAAATTACTTCTTTGATTTGGACAACAAAGGTAGAGGAATTTTGATAAAGTTTTGTGCAAAAAAAAAAAAAAAACAACACAAAAAAAACCATGTGTTATCTTGAAACCTCCAAGGACCGAGAGAAAAACTAGAGGAATGGAGTGTCTACCCTCTCACATGGAAGGAAATAACCCTCCCTCCCCTGCCCGCCCCCGCTCCATTCATCAGATTAGATTGTTTCCTTGGCCTGCAGGAGGCCCAAAGCCTGTGGATTCTAGTGGGGGAGATGCTGCCTGGGAAGGCAGGGGCCAGCCCATGTAGGGTGACCATTCTCACTGCACTATTTAACTTAAGAAGAGTTCTACTTTCAGTATATATTTAAGGTGGGATTCTTGCTATCATTTGAAGTAGGATTTTATGAAATCTCAGAATTCCAAGAATTATACAGTCCATGGAATTCTCCAGGCCAGAATACTGGAGTGGGTAGCCTATTCCTTCTCTAGTGGATCTTCCTAACCCAGGGATTGAACCCAGGTCTCCCGCACTGCAGGCGGATTCTTTACCAGCTGAGCCACAAAATGGTGATGAGGTCATCAAATATTTATTGAATACTTTTTAAGGTGCTAAATACTGCACTAAGTGCTTTACAGGCTCTCACTGGATCTTACTGAATGTGCCATTACTCCATGAGGTACATGCTATAGTTACCTTTATTTTACAAAAAAAAAGGGGTCAAGGCTTCAAAGGCTTAAGTGAACTACCCAGGATCACCTTAAGTACTGAATGGCCAACTCACTTGTCAATTCAGGTGTGTCTGGCACCGAGGCCCATCTCCTCACACTGTGATAAGCCCTTTATTTTACAGAAGTAGAGGTCCTGAGAGGTTAAGACCATGATCTCCCTCCTTCTTTTGTTTTTTTCTGCATTATATCTTCTCAGTACTTTGTTTATTCCCATGCGTTTCGTCAAGTATTTCTGGCCTCTGTGCAACCAGCCAACGTGTCAAAGTGACAAAAAGTTACTAGAGTTTTAAGCAACTAAAATAAGATTTCCATTTTTAAAATTTGTAATGGAATCGATTGGATTTTTTGTGAAGCATTTTCGACCAGACTCCTATAAAGGAGACACTGTCTCCGATGTGCTATTAAAAGTTGGACCTTGTGACCACAGTCTGACTATGTTTTTCTTTTAGAGAAGCCAGAGGGGCAGCCTGTGACTTCATGGGAAAAATAGCCACCAAAGATCTACCCAGCATCATTTTTAGTTCTTTAATTTTGGTAAGCTCACATTTTTAAAACAGATTAAATTTGTCTGATTTAGTCCAGAAGTATATATTACAAAGCATTCAAAGGCAAGCGAGAACTCAAGGGGTCAGAGCGGAGCTCGAGAGCTTTTCACAGAGACACCATTTGGGAGGTAAGCATTTCTTCTGGAAGCTTCAGTTACTATATTTTTGGAAACATGTTCCCATTCTTTTCATTATTATTAAAAGAATAACTAATTCGTGTAAATATTTTTTTGATATTAAGTTGACATATCATCATTAAAATTCCTCTTTTTTTTTTTTAAACGTTTCAAGTGACAGAGGATATTGTCAAGTCTTAGAAGGGTTCTACTATTTTCTTCTCCACCCCAAAGAGACTTGGAAATTAGCGGCTGACGTTTTGCATGAAATTTCTGAATGCTTTTCTTCTTATCTCTGAGGCCTTCTGTGGAGAATTAAGAGGAGGTTGAATGCGCGCATGGATAAAATGGATCATCTTAAAGGATTGAAGCTCCAAAAATACATCAGCAGGACTGGACAGGTTTGACATAATGAGATTTCTATTTTAGCTTGACTTCTGGAACTCTGAATAAACTGAACTGCACAAGGTCCTGGGGAGGAGGTTTCTCTTCTAAAATATTCTAGCTGCAGACAATATTTTTCTTATTCAGATCCTTTCAAGAGATGTATTTATTCATCCATTTCTGCAGAAATAAGACTGTTAGACACTGACCAACTTTTAATATATGCAGTGGCATAGAAAGCAATTTGTATCATACTGGAAAATAAATTTTCCTAAAGAAACAGACCCAGAAAGAGACGACATCTCTACATAAGCACAGGGTGAGATGGCAGAAGCTCCTGTGGATGCCTCAACTCTGCCTGTAACCGTGAAGAAAAAGAAAAGTCTATCCATTGAAGAAAAGATCGACATCATAAATGCAGTAGAAAGCGGTAAGAAAAAAGCAGAGATTGCAGCTGAATATGGAATAAAGAAAAATTCGTTGTCTTCTATTATGAAGAATAAAGACAAGGTTCTGGAAGCCTTTGAGTCACTGAGATTTGATCCAAAGAGAAAAAGACTGAGAACTGCTTTTTACACAGACCTGGAAGAGGCACTAATGAGGTGGTATCGAATCGCTCAGTGTCTGAATGTGCCAGTTAATGGTCCAATGTTGCGGCTAAAAGCTAATGATTTTGCCCAGAAACTGGGACATAATGATTTTAAGTGCAGCAATGGTTGGCTGGATCGTTTTAAATCCAGGTATGGTCTAGTATTCAGAGCTCAACCTGTAGAAGCCACAGGTGTATCAGTAGACCCTTCAGCTGTCTGGCACCAAAACATACTTCCTTATTATTTAAATGATTATCATCCTAAAAATGTTTTTAATGTAAAAGAGACTGGGCTGCTTTATCGAATGTTGCCTACAAATACCTTTGCATTTAAAGGAGAAACCTGTTCAGTTGGCAAGTTATGCAAAGACAGAATAACTCTGGTGGTTGGGACAAACATGGACGGCTCAGAGAAACTTCCTCTGCTTCTCATTGGAAAAAACAGAAACCCACATTGCTTCAGAGGCATAAAATCATTGCCTGTGTGTTATGAAGCTAACAAAATGGCATGGATGACTGCAGATGTGTTTGAACAGTGGATGCAGAAGCTGGATGAGAGATTTCAAGCTCAGCAAAGAAGAGTGGTGATTTTTATTGAATCTTCTCCTGCACACCCAGAGGTAAAAAACCTGAAGTCCATTGAATTAGCGTTCTTTCCATCATGTTTATCTTCCAAATTTATAGCTATGAAACAAGGTGTTATTAGAAGCCTTAAAATCAAATATCGACATTGTCTTATTAAGAAATTTCTGAGCTCTGTTGAAGGCAGCAAAGAATTTACCTTTTCCCTTCTAGATGCAGTTGATACATTGCATCTCTGTTGGAGGGCTGTCACCCAAGAAACTATTGTTAAGAGCTATGAAGAGGCAGGATTCAAATCTCAAAGGGGAGAAGGTAAGGAGGCAAATGCAGAGATAGACACTGGTCTTGATTTGATTGCCGACGCCCAGGCGGCAGGAGTGGAATTTCCCGAAGGCTTATCTGTAGAAGAGTATGCTGCCCTGGATGATGATTTGGAGACTTGTGAGCCAGCACCAAGCGATGATGCCGTATGCCCCAAAGAAAGTGAATCAGATGAAACTGGATTTTATGCTTCTGACGAGGAGGAGGATGGTGGATCTCTGGAAAGCGAACTCCCTTTACCATCAAAAAATGAGGCAATAACTGCTTTAGATACTCTGAAAACTTTTCTTAGAAGTCAAGATATAAATGATGAGCTTCATAATTCTTTAGCAGATCTTGAAATTTTTATTAACTCTTTATCATCTAAGTAATTATTTATTGTACAACATCTGAAGATAATAGAGCTTTTTATAATGTATTTTATTATTAATATTTAAGGTATGTAAAGGGAAAATACCTCTTAAACCTAAAAAATGCCTAACTAATAATTTTTGGTTTAATTGCAGATGTCTTTGGTCTCTCTGCAGAGCAAAGTTCCCTAGGTAGATTAACTGATGAGTAAGTAAATGAAAAATATGAATTTCAATTTAGTAAGATTTTAGGGAGCAGAAAATAAATTTCACAGGCCTTATATTTGAAATATATGACATATATATCAAAAACAAAAAGAACTCTCCAACTATTTGATTCACACTGGCTGAATTGGTGATTGCTATTTTCTATTTTTTTCAAGTTCAGATCATGTTGTAAGATATTTTAATTTTTCTACCTCGTCTAAGAACCAAAACATGTATCTATTGGTTAGATATTTATTTTTATAAATATATACTAACTAGACACTGAAGTATCAAGTGCTAATTTTAAATTATTTTTCTCATGACTAATCATCCTAATAAAAATTGTGAAAAATTACTGAAAAAAAATCTGACTCAGTTATATACCCAGATGATTAAAAATATGCATCTAACTTTCAAATTATTTCTGTGTAAGGTCAAATGAAAGACTATGACCTTATCAGGTTTTCTTAAATCATCTATAGCCAGAAGATGATATGGATTCTTCCTAAATATTTGTATGTATATGTGTGTGTGTTTAACAGAAAAGTACATTATTAAAATATGTATTGAACTCTTTTTATATTTTAATAAGATTACTCTTAATAATATGAAGAAACATATGCAGTTACTAAAAAATAAATATGTAATTCTTAGTTTTCTGATCGTAAGAGCTGAAACTTTTAATCTATAATATTGGATTTTTTTTATTTTACTGAATTTTATTTTCAGGACAAACTGATTATTCTTTCAGCGTATTTTGATGTTGCTGTTGTTGTTGTTGTTTTCCAAATTCAGTGGGTAGCATTTTGGATTAACTTTCTGTTTGAGGAAGTTTTGTATTCAGAATATTTTAAAATATTGTATGAAATTATTTATATTCCATAAAATAGTGTTTAACCAGTAGAAAAATATAACAATGTGTTTGAGTTTTTTGTTGTTAAATTTTAAATACATTTAAGTTACTACATCTAATTTAGTGTCCCTTTTGACAAGTATTTTGAAAAAGTATAAACATTATACTGATGATTTTTATTCTGAATTATTAGTCTGCCAACACAAGACACATTTGGAAGTGACTATTTATAGAAAGTATTTTTATTTTCCACTGTTGACTTATTTTGCATTTGAGATTTAGTAGTTGTTAAGCCTGAAAAATGTATTAATATTAAAGTTTCTTTTAGAGTAAAATATAAATTGTTTATAATTAATTAAAAGCATTTTTATTAATGACCTGATTTAAAATTTTAATGTGATGGAATCGTGGACGTAAATCATGGACCTTGATCTCTCTTAAGAGTCCCACTTGTAACTAAAGTACCCGGTTAATACTGAGCCTTCAATAACTTTTTTCTCTTTCTTTCTCCACTTCATACCATTTGGATATCAAATATTTTATTTAATCATTCCAGATATTTTATGACATAAGAATTATTATCTCCATTTTTACAGATGAGGGAATTAAAACCTGGAACAGTGATTTGGTTAAAATCTCAGGACTAAAGCTAAAATGCAATAGTTCCCCATCACCTAGTCCTGTGTTCTGCTAACTATATCCCACAGGACTTCTTTTCTGTACTCTATAAAAGAAAATTCTATGGTTTTTTTCTCCTTGAACTTAGGGTTCTGAGGTCAAAAGCATTTCAGAGACTAACCTGAGTCTTTGCTGAGAGCTGTATTCATTCCTCTCTCCTAAGAACGTTGTTGCTAATGAAATACCAGAACTTTCTGATTTGGTACACTGTACCATTTTAACACAGAGGTTCCTTGGAGTTCTAATGAAAATATTTAAAAACAACTTTAATATTCCCAAAGTGTTGAAAGAACCTACTCATTTCCTCTGTATGACATCATCCATTTTTTACTTCAGGGCATAATAAATCTCAATGTGATAAAATAAGACTAAGGCTCCTATGAAGACTAAGAAAAAGGTGCCCAAGTTTTAAATTCAAAGATAAATTTTAAGTTGTTGATGGTGTACACAATTCCATGTAGTTTACAAGATATATAGATTTAGATCATTTTCAGAACAAAACAAAAAAGTCACTTTGCCTAGGACAGTCACTACTGCCTGCCTCACTCCTGATCTGTCTTCTTTTTTTTTTTTTTCCTGATCTGTCTTCTTTCTACACAGTCAGTCGCAAAGAGTCCGAGACGACTGAGCAACTAACACACACACACACACACACACACACACACACACACACACGGTCAGTGCAGAGTTGGGACTAAATGTCACTTGTCTTTTCAAAGAAGAACTTGATTTACAATTCATTAGTTTTTCAATTAAATGTGACATTATTCTTCCTTACAAATTCCTGTTGTTTCAGCAATGTTTTTGCCTGTTTCTACTTCATCAAGCAACAAATCTTATGTTGAATTTGGGACACTGTTTCACTCCATCAGTGAGGGGTTTGGTTCAGGATAAAAGAGGACAGTGAGTAAATTAAGGCCTGTTGGGCTTTATGGTACCTGCCTGGCTTCTTATTTGGACCTGAGATCAAATGTTAAACCTCCCTTTTAACAGATACAAAGCAGAATAATTGGAAGGGGAAGTAAAGTAGGAGAGGAAGAGTCAAAGGAGAGCTTGCAACACAAATGCCTCAGATTTTACAAGAAGCCTTTTCAGTCCCTCTTCCAGCAGGGGCTCCCTGGAAACTGGCAGAGAGAAGTTTGCCCCCAGGGAAGATAGCACCACACGTCTGCTCAGAGGTTAAGAGTCCAGTGGTGGGTTGCATCTTTGTCAACACTAAAGTTTTCTAGGCTGAGTGCAGGCAGCTACCCTAGTTGCTGGGAAGAGATCTCTTGAGAGAAAGGCCTAGGCTAGGGGCCACAGTATGCATACAGTTAAGTTCTCAGAAAACATTTCAGTCACTGGATATATTAAATCTAGTCATAGTCCTATGCTGTCTTGCAAAAGACATTTCATTTCTCTGAATCTCAGTTTCCTTCATTCATAAAATGAGACTGACACTTCATTTGAATTTATTTTGCAGATGAAAGAAAAATTTGCATGTGAACGCTTTCAGCAAACTCGGAAGCGTTCCACAACTATAGCGAATGACTGAAAGGTGCTTCCAGGTTACTACTCCCAGATATGCCCAAGTATTAATATTGTGGTCACTAAACGCAAATGAGAATTTTCTCATTGAAATTTCTTCTGTGCAGTAAAATAGGACAGTCAACATTTCTAGAAATATGCCATTTATCTGTAGAAATAAAAAATTATTTCTGTTTTGAATGAGGGAATTAGGTGACTTAGAAAGCTTCATTTTTTTTTTTTCAGTTGATCCTCATGGAAAGCAATTCAATAAAATAAGTACTCATTGCGAAGTAGCTTTCTAAGTAGCCTGTCATATCACATTAGCTGATTGAATTGTACTGTTTTCTTGGGCTGTGTATCTGAGGGTAACCCAGCGTCTGGGGAAAGACTAATAAAGACACTACTATTGTAATCTACTTGGGCTGCCATAACAAAATACCATTGACTGGGTGGCTTAAACAACAGAAATTTCTTTTCTCATGGTTCTAGAGGCCAGAAGTCTTGAAATCAGGGTGCCAGCTGGTCAGTTTACGGTGAGGAATTTCGCTGTGGGCTGCAGACAGTCATCCTCTTCCTGATGCTCCTGTGACCTCTGCTCTGTCAGTACAGGGAGAGAGAGAAAGCGCTAGCCCTCTGGGGTCTTCTTGTAAGAGGTCTGTCCCATTGTGAGGGGCCCATCCTCATGACCTCATCTAACCCTGAGTATGTTCTCCAAGCCCCATCTCCAAGTACCATCACACTAGAGTTAGGGCTTTAACATATGAATTCTGAGTCACCCAACTACCCCGTACTGATGAAAGTACAGTTGACCCTTGAAAAACACAGGTTTGAATGCAAGGGTCCACTTAGATGTGGATTCCTTTTGCTAATATGAGTTAGAGGACTACACTGGCCCTCCGTGGGTTGAATGCATGTATACAGAGGGTACATTGTAAAGTTATACACATGTTCTCAACATCCTGGAGGGTCAGTGCCCCTAACCCCCACATTGTTCAAGAGTTAACTTTTCACATATTAATCAGCTTCGTTTTCAATTTGCTATAAACTAAAGGGACATGCATGTTTCAGAACTTATTAATTAGCAGTAGCTATTAGCAAAGACTTTAAAGCTTATGAAACTTTAAGAAGAAATGGGGACATATTTCATGTCCTTGAACAAATGGGAAGACTCAATATTGAAATATGCCTATTTCCTCCAAGTTAATTTCAAACAAAATCCCATTGCAAGTTTGTTGAAAATTTTGCAAAATATTGTTTGAAAATTTTGAAAAAATAATTCTGATTTCTATCTGGAAAAATAAAAATGCTTCAATATCTAAGAAATTCTTGAAAAATAAAAATAGGTAGTATTTGACCTATACCAGAAGTTTTAGCAATATGATGTTGGCAAGAGAATTAATAGGTCAATCAAAAGAATGATATATGATGTCTAGAAAAAAACAAAAAATTTGCATATGATAAAAGTGGTTTTTATTCAGTGGTGAAAAAGAAGGATTATTCAGTAACTGATATTGAGGCAATTGGCTAAGAGAAAAGGATTTTTTAAAGTCATATTCAAAATGAATCCTAGAAGGATTAAAGACTAAGAAGGAAGGAAAGCAAAAAAGGAAGAAAGGAAGGGTGAGAGAAAGGGAAAAAGAAAGGACACAGAAAAAAAACAAAGAGAGCAAGGAGAGAAACTCATAAACACTAGGGGGAAAAAGGTAAAACTTTTAATAGGGAAGACCCTTTAAAAAATATGACACTCAGGAAAACACTTGAGTATGAAAATATTTTCAGCATCACTAGAAATCAAAGAAATACAAGCAAAATGGGATAGCTTTGTGGGGAAGTTTTAGCAAGTTAGAAAGATTATGAAGAATGATAATACAAAAGACAGGATAGAAAAATGGGTGCACTGCTGTTGGAAATAAAAATTGATACACTGTTACTATAATTATAGCTGACATGTATTAAATGCTTACTCATTACCAAACTATTCTAAGTGTTTCACATGTTACCTCACTCAACCCTCAGAATAATTCCGATTATTATCATTCCCATTTTACCAATGAGAAAATTTAAGTATAGATACAGTTACAGGAAATCCCATGGACTAAGGAGCCTGGTAGATTACAGTCCATGGTGTCGCAAGAGTCATACATGACTCAGTGACTGAACAACAACAGCTAATAAATAACAAAATGAACATTTAAACATAGAAAACCTGACTTAGAAATATGTTGTACATGATAAGAATTTATCCTAACAAAACAGAGATAACAAGAATATTTGTTGCAGTGTGTATATAGGGCCATGGGCTTCCCAGTTGGCTCAAGGGTAAAGAATTCGCCTGCCATTGCAGGAGATGCAGGAGACTTAGATTCAATCCTTGGGTCAGGAAGATCCCCTGAAGAAGGGAACGGTGACCCGCTCCAGTATTCCTGTCTGGAAAATGCCATGGACAGCAGAGCTTCGTGGGCTACTGTCCACGGGTTCACGAAGAGCTGGCCACACTGAGCGACTGGGCACGCATGCAACACAGGGCCACAGCCCCATGTCCAAAACCCTGGAGGCATGCACATTTCAGGATTTCTCAGGTTTGGAAAAGACAGCATATGCATATGATTCATATTACATAATGCCCCTGGGAATACTAGGGTGGCATCCCACAACGAAACATTAATAATTTTGCAATGAAACATATTCACTTGAAGTCAGATATGTAAAGATTATAAACAGCTTAGTAGCTTCATAGTTTTTATTGCCAAATAAGTTCGTGTCAGTCAGCTTTTACCACCACAAGGCTACAAAAAGGTTTTCAGAGCTTTTCATATTTCGGAATGCAGATAGCAGATTGCAGTCCTATAATAACTTAAAGCAAAAGACTGAAAACTATCTGAATGTTTTTAAGAATTGATTAAATATATGTTTACATTGATGAAATATCAACATCTAAACTTTTAAGAAATTTCTTTTACTGTGTGTATTTGCAAATTTGCTTGCATGAACTGAAGTGAATATTTTCTAAATTCAGATTTTTCTAAATTGCAAATTCTGGAACTAAAATCTTCTGATTCTCCTTGTTGAACATCTTACTGTCAGCACAAGGCTAGGAAATTCCTTGCCAAGTAAAACAGAAACTATACATAGTACTGAATTGGTAAAAAACTAGACTTACTGGTTTAATGTACTATAAATTATAATACATGTTCATCTTTGGGCATTAATCCAATACAAGTCCAAAGAAATCAGCTTCCCTGATTGGAGAACTCTTGGCCAGTGTGTCAGGGAGAAAAATCAAAAGAATAACAGCCCTATTTCATTCCACTTTTACTTATTTTTTTCTGCATCATCAAATCCCAACAAGATCATGCTTTGCTTTTTAAAGGACTGCTGTTTAATCCCATTGTATCTTTCCAAGCGTACCTATTAAATATAAGCAGTTTGTTGATATAATTAATACTTGCTAAATTGGGGAACTCAGTAATGTTACAGATAGTCTTGTTTCCTGTATTAGGCATAAAGACCAGGTTTTGTTTTGTTTTGTTTTCCTATAACTTCCTCTTTAAATGCCACTAAACTCCCCTGTTGTTAATGCAAAGTCACACCAGTGTTGCTGGCTGATGCCACACCTTATTTTCCATATTGCAAAATAGATAACTCAGCATGGAGATAAGTCATTTTCATGTTACTACCTGCCCCACTGAGCAACCAGTTCCAAAAAAAGATTCAGAATTACATATCTCAAAACTTGGAGTGGTTTGCAGAGAGTTATGTGCCCCACCCTTACACTCTAACTATCTGGGAGACTCTCATACTGTTTGTGCAATGAATAGTCAATTACCAAGTTAAATTAAATCAACCAAATTAGTTACCAAAAATTAAGAAAGCAAAATAAAGCAAATAATAACAAAAAAGACTCAGACCTATGCACTGCAACTATTTTAATTGTTATAAAGTCAGCCAACAATAAACTTGGTAAAAGAAGACTCATATGCAATATCACAATTTGAGTAATCACTAATTTTATATACTCTAATTTTTAATTTAAAAATATAGGGAAGTATAAATATCTACCAATTTATATAATATTATGTTGGCTTCAGATTGCCATATATATCCTTTATTTTCTTAATTTATTCCTAAATGTTTTATAGTTTGATTGCTAGTATGAATGTAATAGTTTCCTTTTTAATTTTCAGATTACTGCTATTGTGTTGTTGTTGTTTAGTCACTAAGTCCTGTCCACCTCTTTGCAATCCCATGAACTATAGCCCACCAGGCTCCTCTGTCCATGGGATTTCCCAGGCAAGAGTACTGGAGTGTGTTGCCATTTCCTTCTCCAGGGGATCTTCCTGACTCAGATTGAACCCACTTCTTCTGCGTTGGCAGGCAGATTCTTTACCACTGAGCCACCAGGGAAGCTCTACTGCTAGTATAGAGACTAGTGAATGATTTTTGACTATATCTAGTCACCCTTATGGCAGAAAGTGAAGAGGAACTAAAGAGCCTCTTGAGGAAAGTGAAGGAGGAGAGTAAGAAAGTTGGCTTAAAGCTCAACATTCAGAAAACTAAGATCATGGCATCCGGTCTCATCACTTCACGACAAACAGATGGGGAAACAGTGGAAACAGTGTCAGACTTTATTTTTTTGGGCTCCAACATCACTGCAGATGGTGACTGCAGCCATGTAATTAAAAGACGCTTACTCCTTGGAAGGAAAGTTATGACCAACCTGGATAGCATATTTAAAAGCAGAGACATTACTTTGCCAACAAAGGTCCATCTAGTCAAGGCTATGGTTTTTCCAGTGGTCACATATGAATGTGAGAGTGGGATAGTGAGGAAAGCTGGGTGCCGAAGAATTGATGCTTTTGAACTGTGGTGTTGGAGAAGACTCTTGAGAGTCCCTTGGACTGCAAGGAGATCCAACCAGTCCATCCTAAAGGAGATCAGTCCTGGGTGTTCACTGGAAGGACTGATGCTGAAGCTGAAACTCCAGTACTTTGGCCACCTGATGCGAAGAGTGGACTCATTGGAAAAGACCCTGATGCTGGGAAGGATTGGGGGCAGGAGGAGAAGGGGATGACAGAGAATGAGATGGCTGGATGGCATCACCGACTCGATGGACATGGGTTTGGGTAAACTCCGGGAGTTGGTGATGGACAGGGAGGCCTGGTGTGCTGCCATTCATGGGGTTGCAAAGAGTCAGACACGACTAAGTGACTGAACTGAACTGAGTCACATCATCAAGATTTCTTATTAATTCAAGTATGTTTTCTAGTCAGATCATTTTATTATTAAAATTGAAATCACAATCTATTGTGTTTTTTTAAATTTATACTTAGTATTTTATTTTTCTCATCCCTACTTGAAGGCCATGAAATAGTCTTCTGGATTTTCTTTCAGTAGCTTACAAGCTTTGTTTTCATATTTGTATTTATCCTGTGTGTAGCAGAGGCAAAGATCTAATCTAACTTTCTTAAAGGGAAAGTTATCACCCTCTGCTGACTAGTTTACTCTTTTGTAATGCCTTTTCTATTTATAATAAGCTCCTGCAGCCTCATTGAGAGGTCATGTTTAATAGTCTAAACCGTACAATGTCTGAATAATTTTAAATTAAATTAAATTTTGAAGCAGAAGAAACTTAATATTTAAGGGGAAAGGTTGTTGTTTTTCTGCTACTTAATAAGAATGAGGGCTTGTGGACAAGTACAGTTTAATTTTGTTTAAAAAATAAAAAATGTATGTTTTTGCATTCCTGAATTGTAGTTGTACAGTTTAAGTCTATTACAAGGCTAATAACCTTTCACAACAGCCACTTAGACTTAGACTTTGTCATTTTTCCCCCCTACATTTGATCATTATCTGCCATATTCAATTATTCTGTTAGAGAAATCATGCAAAATCCTAGGAAGTCCAGATTGATATTGCCTAATTTATTTTGTTTCTCAGAGAGTTTTCCAAATAGACTCAATTCAAGCTTAGTGACTCCCAAAGAAAAAAAAATGGCTGCTTATTCCACAAGAATCTGTCACACTGTTTATGTGAGGTGCTGAGGGTGTAATGCTGAGAGTGAAAAGTGTCCTTGCCGTTATGGACCTGGCAGGCTAGTGGGGGCTGGAGGGGGCAGACCGTACTCAACAGTGACACAAAATATAGAATTACAACCGTGCTGAAAACTGCAGGAGTAGTCCCTGCTTCTATCAAATCACTTCTATAAAATCATATATTGGGGAAACTGACCTAGTCTCAAGGTCAGGAAGGAAGTGTCAGCTGAGACCTGAAGTTTGATTAATAAAGAAGTCTCAGGCAAAGGAGATGAAAGGAGATGTTCTGGGCAAGGGCTCTGGGAGGGAAGGAACCTGAGTAGGTTAAAGAACTGGAAGAAAGCATCTCAGGTGAGGAAAAGTGGCATGAGGCAGATAGAGGCCAAGCCTGCCAGGCAGGCCTAGGTAAGCATTCACGCTCTTGTTAAAAAAAAAGAGTAAGAGGAGAAATTGTCTCATCTTTGTTTTCCAAAGCCTCAACCATGTAAGAGAAGAGAGAGTCTGAGGAAAGTGAAGTTTCCTCTACAGATGAAAAAAGATTTCCTCCTGGTGTGGGGAGGAAAACAAAGGCCCTGCGAGCCACACAGGAATGAGCAAAATTATAGCCAAGGCCACTGAGAGGGACATTGTTTGAGGGTCAAGGAGTGACAGGAGCTGAGCTGGCTCTGTAGGTGGCCCAACATCCCTGGGGTGGCCGTGTCTACTGCCCCAGCCAGGGACAGGCATCAGCACCCCTCCCTCCTCGTGGCACCCTTGGGCATCATCTTCTGACAGCAGCCACTACTTTTCTGGTGACCACGGAGAAATGCAATATTCCCTACCATGTTAGTAAGCAAGGATGTCACAGTCATTACCAACTGCAGCCCTCTGATGTGAGCCAGTGAGCCCTCAGGGAACTCAGGAGGGAGAAGAATCCTGGCCAGCTAGCAGCCATCAGACTGCAGCCACTCTCTATGGTGAGCTCTGAGGAAAGAAAGCCCAGGATGTGAAAACACAGAACCGTCGCCCCAGCTAGCTGAGGTGCATGTGAAAGGAACGATTTCAGTGGACCCAGACTCCTGCATCTTCCCATACTTAGAAAAGTGCTAAATTCCTTAACTTGGGTTATCTGGTTTTCTTTAACAATAATCTTTTGATGTTTAGACTCCCTGCTATTAGTTTCAAACTTTCTAAAGGAACTGGCTCCTCCCCTCCCCTCTTTGGAACCATTCTCTCAGGGTCACTTGAGATGCTGTCTCCTGGGCTTGAAGTGCTAAAAATTCCCACTGAATAAAACATAACTCAACTTTCAGGTTGTGAGTATTTTTTAAGTCAACAATTAAGCAACTACAAAGGGACCAGAGCATATTCCTCTCCTCTGCCTGAACTCTACAAGGATCCAGAGCCTTGATACCAGTAGAGGCCCCTCAGGGAGTCCAAATGAATTTGAATGAGTGTCTCCTGGCTCCCGGATCTCCTGTATTGGTTGAGGGTCTGAAGTTTTATTCACTGGGGAAGAAATTATCCTTGAAACTTGCTTTCAAGAAGAAGTAACTTGATTATCCTCAGCTGAAGGACTAGGAAGATTTTGCTCAGTATAGGTGGCTGAGCAGGTTAAACTCAGTGACAGGCACTGGGAAGACTCAGTCTGGATACTGAGTGGTCATCCGCAGCAGGTTATCCTCAGTGAAAAAGGCACTGGGAAGACTCAGTTTGAATATTGAGGGGTCATCCTCAGTTTACAGACTGGGAAGACTTTGCTCAAACACGGAGTAAGGTGAACCTGAGTTATTGGGGGAAGACTGGCTGTCATTTTTCCTAGAATTGGTTACCTTAATAGAGTTTGTTGAAATAAAACTGAAATCTTATGAGAGCCTCTGAGCTCTGGACAAGGGGTTCTCTCCTCCTGGCTGACAATGTCTTCCTCATGTGACTGGAAAACATGCAGGAGTGGAGGAGGAAAGACTTCATGCTTTGCAGTTATCCCTGTAAGGAAACTCATTCCCTTAATTAACTGGCTCAGCCAGGGTCTCACATACTAATTGGCCATTCTGCAACATGAGTCCCTGTGGAAGTCTTAATTGCACTGAAATCACCTGAGACACATAAGAGGGGGCTGACACAACTCTGGGGCAAAACCAGAAAAGTTGAACTCTCAGGCACCACTCTGGGCCCATCACACATAATCGTCACTAGCAATTTTATTTTGACAAACTGACTTCACAGTGGGAAATAAAGGTTTGAAAATAAAAGAAAAAAGAACAATACATTGCCAGCCTCTAGCTAACACCACAGGGCTTCCCTGGTGGCTCAGATGGTAAAGAATCTGTTTGCAATGTGGGAGACCTGGGTTTGATCCCTGGGTTGGGAAGACCCCCTGGAGGAGGGCATGGCAACCCACCCCATGGACAGAGGAGTCTGGGCAGGCTACAGCCCATGGGGTCGCACAGAGTTGGGCACGACTGAGTGACTAAGCACAGCACAGCTAATACCCCAGCTGGGTAAATATATGTACAAAAATTCCAAGTATTTGCTTAATTGGAAGTTAAAGGAAATCAAGCCCTAAAAATGGAGGGGCTCTTCTATTGTGTACACAGTTAAATTAAGGTTCAAAAAAAAAAAAGCTGGTTTGGTAAAACTTTAAACAAAGCCCTTCTAGAGGGAAACTTGCATTTCTCTATGCCTCTGACTCAACAAAAGAGTCCGAAATGCAGTACTTGGGTGCAATCTCAAAAATGACCGAATGATCTCTGTTTCCAAGGCAAACCATTCAATATCACAGTAATCCAAGTCTATGCCCCAACAAGTAATGCTGAAGCTGAAGTTGAATGGTCCTATGATGACCTACAAGACCTTCTAGAACTAACACCCAAAAAAGATGTCCTTTTCATCATAGGGGCCTGGAGTGCAAAAGTAGGAAATCAGGAGATACCTGGAGTAACAGGCAAATTTGGCCTTGGAGTACAAAATGAAGTAGGGCAAAGGCTAACAGAATTTTGCCAAGAGAACACACTGGCCATAGCAAACACCCTCTTCTAACAACACAAGAGAAGACTCTACACATGGACATCACCAGATGGTCAACACCAAAATCAGATTGATTATACTCTTTGCAGCTGGAGATGGAGAAAGAAGGTCTATACAGTCAGCAAAAACAAGACCAAGAGCTGACTGTGGCTCAGATAATGAACTCCTTATTGCAAAATTCAGACTTAAATTGAAGAAAGTAGGGAAAACCACTAGACCATTCAGGTATGACCTAAATCAAATCCCTTACGATTATACAGTAGAAGTGACAAATAGATTCAAGGGATTAGATCTGATAGAGTGCATGAAGAACTGTGGACAGGGGTTCGTGACATTGTACAGGAGGCAGTGATCAAGACCATCCCCAAGAAAAATAAATGCAAAAAGGCAAAATGGTTGTCTGAGGAGGACTTACAAATAGCTGAAAAAAAGAAGAGAAGTGAAAGGCAAAGGAAAAAAAGGAAAGATATTCCTATTTGAATTCAGAGTTCCAAAAAGTAGCAAGGAGAGATGAGAAAGCTTTCCTCAGTGATCAGTGCAAAGAAATAGAGGAAAACAATAGAATAGGAAAGACTAGAGATCTCTTCAAGAAAGTTAGAGATACCAAGGGAACATTTCATGCAAAGATGGCCACAATAAAGGACAGAAATGGTATGGACCTAACAGAAGCAGAAGATATTAAGAGGTAGCAAGAACACACAAAAGAACTGTATGAAAAGGATCGTCATGACCCAGATAACCATGACAGTGTGATCACTCACCTAGAGCCAGATATCCTGGAATGTAAAGTCAAGTGGGCCTTAGGAAGCATCACTACAAACACAACTAGTACAGGTGATGGAATTCCGGTTAAGCTATTTCAAATCCTAAAAGATGATGCTGTGAAAGTGCTGCACTCAATATGCCAGCAAATTTGG
Organism: Cervus canadensis; assembly: GCF_019320065.1. NCBI lineage: Eukaryota > Metazoa > Chordata > Mammalia > Artiodactyla > Cervidae > Cervus > Cervus canadensis. The sequence continues at coordinate 64,208,318 of NC_057386.1, forward strand.
AAAACTCAGTAGTGGCCACAGGACTGGAAAAGGTCAGTTTTAATTCCAATCCCAAAGAAAGGCAACACCAAAGAATGTTCAAACTATTGCACAATTGCACACATCTCACACACTAGCAAAGTAATGCTCAAAATTCTCCAAGCCAGGCTTCAACAGTACACAAACCAAGAACTTCCAGATGTTCAAGCTGGATTTAGAAAAGTCAGAGGAACCAAAGATCAAATTGTCAACATCCACTCGATCATAGAAAAAGCAAGAGAATTCCAGAAAAACATCTATTTCTGCTTTATTGACTATGCCAAATTCTTTTACTGGGTAGATCACAAGAAACTGTGGAAAATTCTTCAAGAGATGGGACTACCAGACCACTTTATTTGCCTCCTGAGAAATCTGTATACAGGTCAAGAAGCAACAGTTAGAACTGGACATGGAACAACAGATTGGTTCTAAAATGGGAAAGGAGTACATCAAGGCTGTATATTGTCACTTTGCTTATTTAACTTATATGCAGAATACATCATGCGAAATGCTGGACTGGATAAAGCACATGCTGGGATGAAGATTGCCAGGAGAAATATCAATAACCTCAGGTTTGCAGATGACACCACCCTTGTGGCAGAAAGTGAAAAGAGCCTCTTGATGAAAATGAAAGAGGAGAGTGAAAAAGTTGACTTAAAACTCAAAATTAAAAAAATGAAGATCATGGCATCTGGTCCCATCACTTCATGGCTAATAAATGGGGAAACAATGAAAACAGTGACAGACTTTATTTTGGGGGACTCCAACATCACTGCAGATGGTGACTGCAGCCATGTAATTAAAAGATGCTTGCTCTTTGGAAGAAAAGCTATGATCCACCTAGACAGCATATTAAAAAGCAGAGATGTTACTTTGCCAACAGAGGTCCATCTATTCAAGGCTATGGTTTTCCCAGTAGTCATGTATGGATGTGAGAGTTGGACTATAAAGAAAGCTGAGCACCAAAGAATTGATGCTTTTGAACTGTGGTGTTGGAGAAGACTCTTGAGAGTCCCTTGGACTGCAAGGAGATCAAACCAGTCCATCTTAAAGGAAATCAGTCCTGGGTGTTCATTGGAAGGACTGATGCTGAAGCTGAAACTCCAGTACTTTGGCCACCTGACACGAAGAACTGACCCATTGGAAAAGACCCTGATGCTGGGAGGGATTGGGGGCAGGAGGAGAAGGGGACAAGAGAGGATGAGGTTGGTTGGATGGCACCACCGACTCAATGGACATGGGTTTGGGTAAACTCTGCAAGTTGGTGATGGACAAGGAAGCCTGTCGTGTTGCAGTCCATGGGGTCACAGAATTGGACACAACTGAGCAACTGAACTGAAATAGCAGGGAGGGAACACAGCCCCACCTATCAACAGAAAATTGGATTAAAGGTTTACTGAGCATGGCCCCACCCATCAGAGCAAGACCCAGTTTCCCCTTCAGTCAGTCTCTCCCATCAGGAAGCTTCCATAAGCCTCTTTTCCTTCTCCATCAGCGGGCAGACAGAATGAAAATCACAATCACATAATTAAATTTAGATTGAAGTTAACTAATTAAACTTTGTTAAGTAAGCTAATAATGCAAGACAGAAAGCTGATTTCTCTCTGTTAGAAGTGCCTCTTCTGGTAACAGGGGGTGTGAGTTTCTGTGTCCTCAAGTGATCTGTTTCTTTTAATTGTTTTGTCACTTTGGTTAAATGAAAAAGTATTGTTTCAGTGACTTACGATCCTGTTGCATTTTTAAACTTTTTGATTTTTTTAAACAAACTTCCAAATAACAAAAACTAAAGATCTTTTAGCCTCCAGCTGACTGGATGCTTCAAAGAAACGTCTCTGAGACCTCTCAGAGAGGAATGCTAACCTATATTTATTTGGGATTTTAAATTCAGAAATATTATCAAATAATTGGAGGTGAAATTTAGGTTGCAATGCATGGATAAATGTCATTAATATAAATACTCAAAAATGCAAATGGAATCTCTAACATCTGATATGTCCTGATATAATGTCATTAGTTGTAATTCTAGTTATTATCCTAAAATGTTGTGTGTTGAAGCAATATACAAGTTTCTTGCTAATTACATTAGCCATGCTATTTTAAGTTCTGTCCTTTATAGATAATCATAATTTTACACCGCTTTTACAAAATGAAGATTTTCAATAAAACTCATAAAAAGAACTTTTGAAACAAGTATAAGTTTCTGATAGCTTGTAGATAATACCACTGAACTGGGTAACAAATGACAAAATTAATTTTTAAAAATCTGATCACTTCATGCAGACATAGGAATCAATTACATGAGACTGAATGAACTGATGAATATAATTTATATCTTTATGACTTTGGAAAATATACTAGATTGAATCTTTGCTTTCCAATAAAACTTTTCTCTTATACTGTGAGCACAAGCTGGTAAAGTATACATTTGAAAGCCAAGATAAAGCACTTTTCTTTTTCTCTCTACATGATCCTGCCAGAATTTGGCTTCTCTAACTGGCTCTCCTGTGGACTTGATGGTTTATTGCAACTGGATTACAACTAGTTGTACTAATCATTGTTTTAATTTGTTCTTTGTTTCCAAATTGTTTATGCTTGTGTCTCTACTACACTACAACTTTGTCAATGTTACTAGCTATATTACTTATATCTTGTCTATTTTATAAGATTGTTTAGGCCTCCAACAACAATAATGATGACTAGGTGACTTGAAGCAGTTGATCAGATATATAGTTTTGTATGCAGTCAGTGATTGTAATAGTGAAACTCTGAATATGGGAAGACACAACAAGGGAAAACATGTCTTGACTAGCAAGACAGGATCCATAGAATCTTTTATTATCTATCATTGAGCCTAGTCCAAAAATTAGCACCTGGAATGGCACACCAATGTGAAATTTTGCTTGCTCTGAGATGAACCTCCCAGCACTGTGGGACAAAAACTGGTCATGATATGTCTCCCAAATATTGGTTGAATTTTGGGCCAAGAGAGGAAACTGATGAATGGGATATTTCCTGCCATATCAGTAAACAAGGATGTCACAGTCCTTACCGACTGCAGCCCTCTTATGTGAGACAGTGAGCCCTCAGGGAACTCAGGAGGGAGAAGAATCCCAGCCAGCTAGCAGCCCTCAGACTGCAGCCACTCCCTCCGGTAAGCCCCGAGGAGAGGAAGCTCAGGATGTCAAAACACAAGACACTGGCTTGATAGCTGAGGTGCATAAGAAAGGAATGATTTCAGTGAACCCAGACTGTTGCATCTTCCCATACATAGAGAAGTGCTAAATTCCTTAACTTGGGTTATCTGGTTTTCTTTAATTAGCAATAATATTGTTATTTTTGTTCAGATGTTCAGACTACCTGCCTTTTGTTGCAAAACTTCTATACAACCTGGCTCCTCCCCATGCCTCCTTCGAGCAGTTCTGTCAGGGTCACTTGAGATGCTGTCTCTTGGGCTTGAAGTGTCCAAAATTTCCACTGAATAAAACATTATTCTCAACTTTTAGGTTGTGAATATTTTTTCAGTTGACACCACCTTGCAAAAATGATCCAGTCTCAGCCCCAAGACCTTGGCAGATGTTACCTACTTTCCCACATGAGCAGCCTAGCTTTCAACTGCCCAAGAGAAGGGTGGATGAACCTTGGAAACTTCTGAGATGGCAGCGGGTGAGGAAGAGAACTCTTCCCTTTCCTGAAATAAGACCTAAACAGAGCTCATTTAAGATCTCTGTAAACTGTCCCCTCTCCTCCCAACGCACCCTCTCAGAGTGGTGAAACCATTTCCTTTATGCTAAGATAAACCTAGAAGAAAAAAGCATGTCTATGCAGCAAATAGAGAAGGCCATGCTGCAAGACATACATCTTTACAAAGCAAAATAGATTTCAGCAGTCTCCTATTAACATTCTTGATTCCCTTCCTGCCACTTCTCTATAAATATTATGACTATTGTGTGTAATTAGGAAGCACAGGTAGAATAATAACCAGGGTTCTCCTAATTTTCTGTTTCAAGGTGTGGTTTTCAGGGACAGCTTGAATTATGTTAGGCCAATGGTCTTATTGGGAATAAACATTCTCCTTGGAATAAAACATCCTCAATACTATTGGAAAAGAAGTAAATAATCCATCTGAAAGCCATGTTTTTTAAAGTTTAAGCCTCAAAAAGAGGATATGAAAACACTTGAGGAGGGGGAAAACATGACAAAAGGCAAAATAAATGTTTAAAAACAAATGATTGTCTAATAAATTACTTCTCTCTCTTTTTTTTCTTATCTAGTATAACTTCCCTGGTGACTCAGATGGTAAAGAGTCTGTCTGCAATGCAGGAGACCCAGGTTCAATCCCTGGGTGAGGAAGATCCCCTGGAGAAGGAAATGGCAAGCCACTCCGGTATTCTTGCCTGAAAAATCCCATGGACAGAGGAGCCTGGTGGGCTATACCCCATGGGGTCACAAAGAGTCGGACATGATTGAGCAACTAACACACATACACATAGTAACAAGATGTGTTGGTCTATATTACAGGGTTCAAGAAGGTGTAGAATAAAAATATATTTTAGGACATGGAAAACACAACAGATAGGATTCATTATCTAATATTTTACCTTGGGTCTTTGGTGTTTTAATCATATTCTGCAGATACCCTTAACATAAAAGATAGAATATATATTTTTAGAACTATTTGCCATTCTCTGTTGGCAACAAATTGTTGCCAACAAATTCTGTTGTCACTTGTGTGTCCAGCAGTTCCCTGCTGGAGTGTCATTCACTGCTTTGTGACGAGCACATTGACAGGAGCAGCCATCTTTAAAATTATTCACTAAATATAAGTTTTTCTTCTCATAGTGCTCCACCTCCACCCTGTTTCATTATCCAGAAGCCAGATTTCTTAAAAACTATCTCACATAATGCCCCTGGTTAGAAGATGGCTGTTTTGATTTTTATCTTTAAGGATCTTCTCCACAAGCTCAGGCAATCTTTTTTCTTTTCTTTTTTTTACTTTCAATAATGTGTGGAAAAGACACACTTTGCTGATCAGCTCAAAAACATCTGTGTTGTGTTGTGCTTAGTTGCTCATTTGTACCCGACTCTTTGCAACCCCATGGACTGTAGCCCACCAGGCTCCTCTGTCCATGGGGATTCTCCAGGCAAGAATCCTGGAGTGGGTTGCCATGCCTCCTCCAGGGGATCTTCCCAACCCAGGGATCAAACCCGGGTCTCCTGCATTGCAGGCTTCCCTGGTGCCTCAGCTGGTAAAGAATCCGCCTGCACACTGTTTATAATAGCCAGGACATGGAAGCAACCTAGATGCCCATCAGCAGACAAATGGATAAGGAAGCTGTGGAATATTACTCAGCCATTAAAAAGAATGCATTTGAATCAGTTCTAATGAGGTGGATGAAACTGGAGTCTGTTATACAGAGTGAAGTAAGCCAGAAAGAAAACACCAATACAGTGTACTAACACATATATATGGAATTTAGAAAGATGGTAACAATGACCCAGTATGCGAGACAGAAAAAGAGACACAGATGTATAGAACAGTCTTTTGGACTCTGTGGGAGAGGGCAAGGGTGGGATGATATGGGAGAACGGCATTGAAACATGTATATTATCATATGTGAAACAGATCGCCAGTCCAGGTTCGATGCATGAGACAGGGTGCTCGGGCCTGGTGCTCTGGGATGACCCAGAGGGATGGGATGGGGATGGAGGTGGGAGGGGGGTTCAGGATGGGGGACACGTGTACACCCATGGTGGATTCATGTCAATGCATGGCAAAAACAATTACAATATTGTAAAGTAATTAGCCTCCAATTAAAATAAATAAATTTATATTTAAAAAAAAAAAAAAAGAACCCACCTGCAATGAGGAAGACCAGATTTGATCCCTGGGTTGGGAAGATCCCCTGGAGAAGGGAATGGCTACCCGCTCCAGCATTCTGGCCTGGAGAATTCCATGGACTGTATAGTCCATGGGGTTGCAAAGTTGGACACGACTGAGCGACTTTCACTCACTTTTTAAAAAGCATCTGAGTCTAGGAAACGCCCAGCTCCTAATTAACTGCCCAGAGAATGGTTTCACTGTGTGGGAAATCTGTTAAGTACTTCTAGTGGGTTTTGTGGGACCTGAGGGAGATGATACTACACTTTTAATCAGGCAAACTAAAAAGCTAACACTTTTTAATGACTAAGTGGCCCACTGCTATGAGGAATGCAGATGTTCAAAGCTCTGGAGGGCAACTCTAGAAATCCTAGTCAAGTTCCATAGGCCCAACAGATCCTTACAAAAGCTTAGACTTTGGATAAATACTACCTGTGGGGTTTTCTCTTTTTTTTCTTTTTAATTTTAAGATTGTAAATTTATAGAATTTTTTTTTTTTGGTTTAGTTTAAAAGAAGTAAAAAATGCATTGACATTTGAGATATACTTGGAATAAAGGTAATTTGGAAGTGTCTACACCTCTCCTATTAAACTCAGAGTAATATGTAGGAAGGTTACCTGTAGTTTTTAAATCTCTTCTAATTAATAGTGTCTTCTAAGAATCCAAATAAAGCTTTTGATTTTTTCCAGCAAAAGTACTTGCATATAAAATTTGCTTCAGATTTCAGTACCATATATAAAGTTTTTGTTATTCGAAGCTACACAGCATGTTAAAAAAAGAAAAAAACAAACCCTCGGTCTCTGAGGAGACTAAGCTAACAACCCACCTCTTACTTTTCTTTGTCAAACACTTCAACGTTACTGATAAATACTTAAAGATATTTTAGTAGAACTGTTTTTCTAAACTTGTATTTGAGTTAAGCAATTTGGTCTTTTGCACATTATTTTTAATTTTCTTCTTTGAATGTTATTTTTAATAGCTTGCTTGTGTATTTTAACAAGGAATGACCTCCCCTTGCCAAATCCAACTAATAAATAGGACTGTCTGAGGCCGTGGCTCTTTAGCAGCTGAACACAGAGTCCAGAATTAGTCCCTGGCTGAATCTCTGTCTCCAGGAAGTGCTCATTTTGACACATGGTGATATTATCATCTGGTGAAGCATCCAAAACATAAGGTTTAAAAACTAAACCCTACAGACCCCAAGCTAATGTCTTCAGAACGACATATTTTCTTTTTTCAGAGCAAAGAAAATAACGATTCAATCATAGAATCATTATAAGTTGAGTTATTTTTTAACTGGAAGGAGGACTGTCACATTGGAATAAGACATTTCGAGAGCCTACTCTGCCAATGCATTGTGTTAGGTAGTTAGAGGGGATAAAGAGTCATTGAAGACCTCATCCCTACCTTGGATTTTGCCATCTGGTCAGGGAGACAGAATAAACATACTGGATAATAAAAGCCGTTGTATGCTAAGTTTCAAGTCAACACAGCATAAGAATTCCTAAAGTACAGAGAAGAGCTTGGTGTGAGCTGCTTTAGGCAGGAAGCTTTCCTGCAGAGGGTCCTAGGCCTAGACAGGTGAAATACAGGGCAATAAAGCCAGGCTGGAAGAATGCAGAGATTTCTAATTTGATATTTTCTGTGCTGTATATAGGGCTTCCCTGGTGGCATTAGTGATAAAGAACCCGCCTGCCAATGCAGGAGACATAAGAGACGCGAGTTTGATCCCTGGGTTGGGAAGATCCCTTGGAGGAGGACATGGCAACCCACTTCAGTCTTGCCTGGAGAATCCCATGGACAGAGGAGCCTGGCAGGCTACAGTCCATAGGGTCGCACAGAGTTGGACATGACTGAAGTGAGTCAGCATGCACACATGCAAGTGTTGTATAGAATAAAGGAAGGGTGTACATTTACAGTATCTCCAAATGCAGACTGTAGAAGACAGGTCCATGAAGCTGCTGGGACTTTGTACAGGTTGTGGATAAATCTACAGGAAGCCACCCTTGGGTGCAATAGCTCCAAGGAGAAATTGCCCTTCCATTCCATATGTGCATGGAATCTTCACAAGGAAACCAAACCATAATCAAAACAGCAATTCCTGCCCTAGATATGAAAGAAAAAGTTAGAGGGGACCTAAGCTTGTGCTTCTGTAATAAATCTGAGGGTAGGGTTGGCTGAAAGATCATGTAAGGAAAACCCGAATCCAGAAGAATGTTGAGGTCAGTGAAATTATTTTGGGAGCTTGAAGTTCATATCAAGTATGTTAAGGAGTGGCTGGAAAGGCATCTGGCTCGTGTTACTCAGCAGCAAGGTGACTTACAGGGAGCATGAGGCTGCCTGCATGCAAGGGTGGGAAGAGAGCAACCCCGGCCTCCACCCCCCGCCACTCCCTGCCCCACTTCAGTTACTACTGGGTTTACTTGCTAGTGATTTAGTTTCTCAGTAACTTTAACCTTAACCAATTTAAGAAAGAAAGCTATTCTAAGTAGTCTAGTCAAAATCAGATCCCACTCTCCACCCCCCAATTCCAAACCATTAAAATTTAAGGCTCTACTTAAACCAGGTTTGTGCTAATCATAGGTCTTATGTAGGTGAAAAAATCACCAAGTTAATGATGGATCTAGGGAGCCAAGGCTAGATCAGTTCCCAGATGGAAGTGGCAAGTTTCCTTGTCGTCCCCCAAACTTCTATTTCTGCCCAGTAGTAGTAACACAAGCTACCTACGTCGGAGGCTTCCAATGTGCTGACACTGTGCTCAGAATTTTATGTTCCTTATCCCATAAAACACCTGAAGAGCAATAAACCTGTGAGGCAGATAGTGTCCTGCTATCACACATGGAAAAACTAGTAAATGGTCAGGCTGGGAGGCAGGCATTTTAAAAGATGACTAATTCTGTCCCCCCACATCCTTGCCTCCTCCTGGAATGCCCTTCCCACTCCACTCTGCCCACCCATCCTGAGTGAAGGCCCAGCTTACATCCTGGGTCCTCTGGTAAATGCTCCCGCTGCCTACCTTGACCCCATCTCAGAACAGCACATTGGTAATACATGGAGTAGTGATTTCATAACCTAATCAGAGTTAAAACATATTGAGGACTTACAGTATACGAGGAATTGTTCTAATAACTGTATATGGATTAACTGACTTTGCTCTCACGGCAAGGCTATGAGGTCATATGAGGTCAGTGCTTTTACTATTTCCGCTTTAGAGTTGGAAAAACCAAGGCAGAGGGAGGTTAAGTAACCGTCCTAGGAGCACAGCATTATTGAATCACATGTGTGAACAGGTAAGGGCTTCCCAAGTGGCGCTAGTAGTAAAGAATCTGCCTTCCAATGTAAGAGATGCAAGAGATGCAGGTTTGATCCCTGGGCCAGGAAGACCCCCTGGAGGAGGGCATGGCAATCCCATGGACAGAGGAGTCTGGTGGGCTGCAGTCTATAGGGCTGCACAGAGTTGGACACGACTGAAGCGACTTAGCATGCAGGCACATACATGAACATGTAGAATAGTATCTACAGAATAGTATCTGGTGTATCAGTATGTGTGAGTATGTAATAATACCTATTATTATTGTCTCATTCTACTTCCTCTCCAAAAACATTCTGTCTCCATTCAGTCAATTCATCTTTCCAGGAAAAAAGTAATGCATCTTCAAAGAGTCAAATGCTGGTTATATAGAAAGTTTCACAGCTGTAGTTCATTTCATCCATTTAACCACTATTTACTGAACACCGACCATGTGCCAGGTACTGTTCTAGGCTTCAGGATACAGCAGTGAGCAAACAGAGGGCGTCCTCATGATAACCCTGGAAAGGGACTGTGTCGGCGCCATTGTTACAAATGATAAAACAGGCTTACACTGGCCAGCTGAAGGCTCAGGGTTTAAATTTAAATCTCTCAGAAATTCTGGGTCTCACCCCACTATGCTCAGGAAATAATGCTACTTCAGCCTACTATTCCCTTAATATAAACCCTTCTCCCCCATGGGACACAGTGTTTGGAAATTAGGAAGCTATTGTTTCTCTTCCTCACATTTAGGTTACAGCTTCCCAATAATGTCATCATCACCCCAAAACAGTACTTAAAGAATATATGCACCCCAATGTTCACTGAAGCAGTATTTAAAAGGGTCAAGACATGGAAGCAACCTAAATGTCCATTGACAGGTGAATGGATAAAGATGTGGTATACATACAATAGAATATTACTCAGCTATAAAAAAATGAAATAATGCCATTTGCAGGAACATAGATAAATTTAGAGATTATCATACTAAGTAAAATAAGCCATAGAGAAAGACAAATAGCATATAGTGCTTATATGTGGCATCTAAAAAAAATGATGAACTTATTTATAAAATGGAAACAGATTCACAGACATAGAAAACAAACTTAGCATTACCAAAGGGGAAAGAGTGCATGCTCAGCCGCTCAGTCATGTCCAACTCTTTGGGATTAACATATACACACTACTGCATATAAAACACTAAATGACAAGGTCCTCCTGTATAGCACAGGAGACTTTATTCAATATCTCTTACTGACTTGTAAGAATTTGAGAAATATATGCATGTGTAGCTGAATCACTTTGCTGCACTCCTGAAGTGAACACCACGGTGTACATCAGCCATACTTCAGTTTAAAAGGATACATGCATGCTGAGTCACTGGCGACGCGGCTCCCCTGCAGCGTGCCTGCTCCCCAGGAAAGTCTTCAAGCAGGTGAACTGTTGGGGGCGGGGGGAAGCAGAGTCCTTCTGGTCCGTGTGTGTGGTGGGGGGTACAGTGGCCTTGAGCCCCAGTCACTCTGCTTTGCCCTCAAATCCTTAAGGTGACCTCCAATAATCCCTCAAGGAACTCTACTGTGCCACAGGACACAAGAGAAACCATTGTGATTGAAAGGAAAGCTCTGTCTGGGAAATCATAAAGCCTATTTTATTAGCATTTTGGGTTATTTATTTAACCAACACCCATGTATCATTTACTATGAGCCAGACACTGTTCAAAGCATTTTACAAATCCTAACTTCTGTTAGATCTTGATTTGAGCCCTAATTTGCTTCTTACAAGTTGTGTGGTTATGGTCTAATCATTTGACTTCTTTGAGCCTCAGTTTCTTCATCTGTTAAATGAGAATAATAAAACCTGGCAAACTGCAAGAATCGAATGAAATGTCACCTGATAGTGCTTTAGAAATTAACAAATGTGAATTATTCTCATTTTCTGAGTCACTGTCATTTTGGTAATTGTTGCTATACAAAAGAGTTAGATGTTTCTCCTAGGAGCTCCTGATCTGTGATGCCAGGAGAGGACTTAGTCAAGGCCAAGCTGTAGAGACTGGGCAGTAGAACCAGAAATTGCACCTCACGTTTCAGAAGAGCATGAAATAGTAAGATTTCAGTTAGAGTTAATCTAGAATGGTGGGTGTATGTGTGTGAGTGATTACTATAATAAACCTGGTCAATGTTTAACCCACAGGAGATTGGTCCCCTCATCATTCCCTTATCTTATTTCCACTCACCTTTCAGGTTTCAGCTTAAAATTGCTTCCTCTTGGAAGCCCTCCTGATTCCCAAGACCTGTGTAAGGGATTTTTCGTGTGCTCCCACAGTGTTCTATACTTGCCAGCTTCTTTTCTTCATGATTTTCTTGTCTAGATCCTCAGCCAGACAATAAGCTTGATGAGGAACTAAGCAATACCCATGTTTTTTAGCCTTGTACAATATCTAATCCTGGCACTTTGTGGGACCTCAATAAATAGTTGTGTGAAAAGGTGATTGTGTATCTGGACTGAAGAGGTGGGAGGAGCTTAGGTTCCTGATATATTTCTAGGAGACTTCCAAAAATTTGCTTTGCCAAGAATACATATCTTTTCTTATTATCATAAAACACATGGGGATCACATGTTCCTAAGATGACTCTGAGACCAGGCCAGTGCCCAAGGTCACACTGGAAGTGCTCAGAAAATATCTTTATCTCTGATTCCTAGGTGACCTTTGCCCACTATTAAAGACTTTCACATGACAGATTATTCTTGATGGTGTGTGTCTATCATGAAGGCTTAAGTTCAGTTTGGCGATTTGAGCAAGATGGGAGAGGTTCTGCTTTTTAAGAACTCAGCCTCCGAAGTGTAGACAACCTTGGGAGAGACTGGAAGGAAATCCAAACTGTTTTATTGGACTTGTTGGGGACGTATGAGTATCCTTGTCAGCCTCAGAAGGGTCAGCGCATATGCTGTTCACTGAAAAATTTCATCCATTGCAAAGAGATGAAGTGGTATTGAGAATGAAATGAAATGCCATCCCCAGTGAAATGAAATGTCTGGGGGAAGGAAAAGGCGGCTGACAAGGATGACAGAGTTGACAGTCGTGGGCAGACAGCCGTTTAGCATAAGTTAATTTACTGGCCAGCTCAATTCAAAAGGATGCTTATGTCTGGCTCACACTATGATATATTAGACTGTGACACGATAGTAGGAGGAGAGAGAAAAGGGCCATTTCCAAGGACATAATATATTTTATGTATGATTTGCAGAAGCATAAAAAAGACTAAGATGAAACTGCTTTTCATCTTTTTTAGACTCCTTATCTCCTTGTGTCTACACCATCTCCTTCTCTGGAATGCAGGATTCAACAATTTGATGCATCAAGTTAAACTATGTATCTCCATGGAGGTGAATTAGAGAGTTCACTGGAATCAGCCAAGATACACGTATATCTTATCCCGGCAAAGGTAAGTATGTGGTTAGTTTTCCACGAGTTAGAATCAGAAAGCAAGTCAGCCATGTAACAGACATATCTCTTTGCACTGGAGATTGGTAAACAAAGCCTCTGGGTGTAATTCAGAAACAGTTCAAGTGACCTGAATAAGACCTTGGTTTCTAAAAACCTGAAATTATTCAGAAAGACTAGATGACAACCTGATGTAGTGCCTTTCTAATTGTCAGTAGCTGACAAAAACAATTTCTAGTAAAGCACCGGAAAGTTTTGACTTTTCTCCCTAAGCTTACAGGGATAGAAGCACAGAAGCAATTACACAGATGAAATATCAAAGAGGAAATGACAATAAAACATGATCAGACCGTAAGCCACTCCCCTTGGAGCACCTTGGACAGAGTAGATGTTCAGCTTCCTTTATACAAGGAGGTGAGGGTGTCCTTCTGAGAGAGGACTGGGGTCTGTTGACATCTGAAACTGGTTGGAAGAACGATCCAGGGACCCTGTCCTCGCTGTTAGCTGTCACATGCTGGTCAATTACAGTAGAGGCCCAGGGAAAAGAAACGCCAATGCCCTGGGCAGGATGACTATGCCCAGCCTGGGTATGGCTTCCACCTCTCCAGCCTTTATACCTGCCTGATCCCAAGGTGCCTGGGGAGCACTCAGGTGCGTGGGACAGGTGAAGTTTTTGCTGTTATTCAGTCAGTAAGTCATGTCTGACTCTTTGTGAATGCATGGACTGCAGCATACCAGTCTCTTCTGTCCTCCACTATCTCTTGGAGTTTGTTGAAATTCATGTCCATTGAGTCATTGATGCTATCTAACCATCTCATGCTCTGCTGCCACCTTCTCTTTTTGCCTTCAGTTTTCCTCAACATCAGGGTCTTTTTCACTGAGATGGCTCTTTGCATCAGGTGGCCAAAGTATTGGAGCTGCAGCTTTAGCATCAGTCCTGCTAATGAATATTCAGCGTTGATTTCCTTTAGGATTGACTGGTTTGATCTAGTTGTTCAAGAGACTCTCAAGAGTCTTCTCCAACAACCACAGTTCAAAAGCATCAATTCTTCGGCGCTTAGCCTTATTTATGGTCCAATTCTCACATCCGTACCTGACTACTGGAAAAAACATAGCTTGGCTAAATGGGTAGGGGCTACAGATAAAATACCTTGCCTACCGATGGCTGTCATTTGATTTGCAAAGAGTCCACGCTCTTGAAGTTTTGGATTGAAATGTAAAATGGGATCATGTTATAAATGCACTTCAGGAGTTGATTGTGTAAAGGACACCCAGCGGACCTTCCCTCAAGGGCAAACTCTCTTACTGTAAAGCAAAACATCACACATAGCAATATTTTAACCAATATAGCCTTTACACTTGACTTTTAAACGGCATGTTTTCTTGTGGTGAAAAACCTTTATGCTCTGAAATCATTTCTGGAATTATTTTGTGTTGCAAAGCAATAGATTAATAAGTCATTAAATGTAAAGTATATTCAGTATTTTTTTAAGGTATAGAACAGCAATAAGTTGCCCTCTCTAAATTCTGTGAGGTAGAAATCTATTTTTGTTATTATTTCATTAAAGAAATACTAATTTGACATACAAAAAGCAAAAAGGATATTGTGTAAAGGTCAGTTGGTATAGCCTGACAACAAATACAAGCGAAATATAATTTTACAAACGTATACCTAGTGTTTGACTTTAGGAGAATTGCAACATGAAATTTTATTTTATGGTATTACATTTATATAACTGTTAGTGTGTTGTACATTTGTCAGCTTGTGGTTATATATTCAATGAGATACCATGAAACGAGCAGAAATTTTCCATTTATCATTATATTTTGCCTTTATCATTCACTATTAAACTGTGTTTCTCTAAGATTTGTTAACAAAAAATGGAAGTAACACTCTTCGTGGCATGTCCCTTAATTTGGACTGTTTCATATAAACTGAAACAAGTTCAGTGAGAGCTCTGATGCCATACTTATTCCTCACCGGACCCCGAAGAATCCGGGCGTGGTAGGACCCAGGTGCCTGTGCATGCGTGCCTGCTAAGTCACGTGAGTCGTGTCTGACTCTCTGTGACCCTATGGACCGTAGCCTCTGTCCATGGGATTCTCCAGGCAAGAACAATGCAGGGGTTGCCATTCCCTCCCCCAGAGGATCTTCCCAACCCAGGACTGAACCCGTCTCTTACATCTCCTGCCTGAGCAGGCAGGTTCTTTACCACCAGTGCCACCCAGAAGCCCCCAGGTACCTATAAGCCACTCCTATTCAGTGACTCCCCTTAGCTGGGGCTGGGCGGCTGGAGGCCAGGGCCTCAGCTCAGGGCTTGCTGGGTTTGTGGGGAAAGATGCTTTGGCCTGTGAAAACTGCCCTTAGATCAGCGCTGTTCTATTGCTGAGCATTTGGGAACCTCTGTTCTACAGCATATAGATAAAGGTCAAGTTTACTCTAAATTGTCAGTGATCATGAGATAGCTGGCTGTAGTAAGAATGCCAGGGTCATCACAAAGAGGAAATTAGTTTCCTATCTTATAAGTGCATGTGCATGTGCGTGTGAGTGTGTGTGTGTGTGCGTGCGCGCATGTGTGCGCATGTGTGTGTGTGTGCGTGTGCGTGCGCGCACATGTGTGTGCGTGCGTGTGCATGTGTGTTGCTCAGTCGTGTCTGACTTCTCAGTCAGGCTTCTCAGTCCATGGGATTCTCCAGGCAAGAGTGCTGGAGTGGGTTGCCATTCACTTCTCCATTATAAATGCATAGTCTCCCCTTTTGTCCATTTTCTGCAATAGGTCACACATGGTAGTAGGTTGCATAATGTGCCCCCCCCGAATTTATACGCACCCAGAATTTCAGAGTGTGGACTTATTCGGAAGGAGGGTCTTTGCAGATGTAATTGAGGATCCTGAAATGAAATCATCCTGGATTTAGAGCAGGCCCTAAATTCAATGACCAGTGTTCTTATAAGGAGAGGAGAAGCTGTGCCTGGAACTTAGGCACATCATACCTAAGTAGGTTCATCATACCTCAACAAACAGACACACTCACAGAAAAAGAGATCAGATTTGTTTACCAGAGGTGGTGAGCGGTGGTTGTGGGGGTGGGTAAGTGGAATTGGATGAAGGCAATCAGAAAGTATGAAACTTCCAGATATAAGATAAATCAGTGCTGGGGAAAATGCACAACATGATAAACATAATTAACACTGCTGTATGCTGTATGCTATATGTATGCTGTATGCTATATGAGTTGTTAAGAGAGTAAATCTGAAGAATTTTCATCACAAAGAGAAAAGTTTTTTGTTTTTTTTTTCCCTTAATTCTGTATACTAGGTGATGGATAGTCACAATTTATTATGGTCATAATTTCATGATGTATGTAAGTCAAATCATGACCCTGTAACTAACACACTGCTGTATGTCAATTATATCTCGATAAAACTGGAAGAGAAAAATTCACACACACAGAGAAAATAAAATAAAAAGAGGGAAGGAAACCAACAGACATGCAAAGGAGAAGGCTATGTGAAGACAGAGGCAGACAGAAGTGATGCTGCCACCGGCCACAGAACGCCAGGGGCCTTCAGAGGCTGGAAGACACAAGAAAAGCTTGTCCCCTGGAGCCTTCAGAGGCAGCACGGCCCTACCAACACCTTCAGTTTGGACTCTGGTCTCTGGAGTGGTGAGAGAATAAATTTTTGTTGTTGTCTCTCAAGTTAGCAGTCCTAGCAGAGTAATACAAACGTCTTCTGCCTTTTGTGACTCAATTCTCTTTGTGCTCTACCCTTGGCCAGGATGAGGTTATTAAACGCAACAAGCGAATCTTTGGGGACTCTCTTTGTTGACTAAGGACTGCTTCTTCACAAACCCTTGCTGGTTTCCAAACTCCATTTGTCGGTCATCTGTCATCATCTTGACTCCTCACCTTGTGCCATTTACTTCTGTTTTTGCTTCTGTTTCCTTGTGCCCTGAGAGTGTTTGTACAGACGGGTGGATGCCTCATCTGCTGTCCTTTTGTCCATGTTAACGCCTGAGGAGACTGAGATGAACTGAGAGGGTTTACTCAGAAGAATCAGTTACTCTCAGGCCTTCTCTAAGACATTCTCGCTTTTACTATTCATCTTCTGACGTCAGCAAACAGGCATGCCACTGATATTTATAATGACTGGCCCATTTCAGAGACTTTTTATTTTACCCAAACAGCATCTCCTTGTTTGGTAACCACTTCTGGGCTGCTGCCTGTCTGCTCTGGACCTTTAATAATTCCCCTACCAAATTCAAGGCTGAAATCTGACCCACAGCTCTTTTTAAAACAACTCACATCCTAACTCAGTGAAGAAAGAAACACAAGCCCCAGGTAAGGGCTTGACCTGGTGTAGGAGGGCTTTATGTGCGTGTAACATCATGGATGATTCCCAGGCAGCGCTAGTGACACGGAATCCACTTGCCAATGCAGGAGACGCAAGAGACACAGGTTCGATACCTGAGTCAGGAAGATCCCCTGGAGGAGGAAATGGCAACCCACTCCAGTATTCATGCCTGGAAAATTCCATGGAGAGAGGAGCCTGGCGGGCTACAGTCCATGGGGTCACAACTGAGCACACACACAGACACATTATCATGGATCCACCTAACAGGAAGAAGAGAGGTCACTTGGTCTTCATTTCCAGCCCTCTGGCTCTTTCCAAATGCTGTTCCTCTCTCCTCCAAGGCCTTCAGGGCACAGACAGGGTTGTTTCCATGCTCAGACTCTGAGAGTTCTCCAGGTAATGTGAAAACAAAGGAGAAATACTTCCTCTGCTGTTGCCAAGAACTATTTTGTCTTTTAGGTAATAATGCAGAGGGGAAATGAAGCCACCCATGCAGCAGACAACCCTCAAATTCTTCTGTCCCTGGCTGCCGACTCTTCTCTGGTCCCCTCCCCTTCCGGCATGTCCCCTCTTGTCTCCCTGACGCCAGTCCCAAAAGGGAGCCTGCCAGAGCCAGGGAAAACTGTCCCTGGAGCAGGGGCCGTGGAGTCGTTGGACTGTAGAGAGATCTGAAGGGCTTGCAGGAAGAAGACTGGGCAGCAGGGGTGATGGGGATTCTTGGGGAGCTTGAGGCAACAGCACTGTCCACCAGCATGTGAAAGTCGTGTCCGACTCTTTGCGACCCCACGGACCGTAGTCCATGGAATGCTCCAGGCCAGAATACTGGAGTGGGTAACCTATCCCTTCTCCAGTGGATCTGCGCGACCCAGGAATCGAACCAGGGTCTCCAGCATTGCAGGCGGATTCTTTACCAGCTGAGCTACCAGGGAAGCCCTGTCCACCTGTATTTTTTACAACAGGTCGGACCATGGGAGGGCGCCACTGGGTACCAGCCCTGCCTCACTGTGTGAAAGTGAAGGTGTGGCTAACTCTTTGCGACCTCATGGACTGTAGCCTACTAGGCTCCTCTGTCCATGGAATTCTGCAGGCAAATGTACTTGAGTGGGTAACCATTCCCTTCTCCAGGGCATCTTCCCAACCCAGGGACTGAACATGGGTCTCCTGCGTCTCCTGCATTGGCAGGGGGATTCTTTACCCTCTGAGCCACCAGAGGAGCCTGCCCCACTGTGTGACCAACACGAAGTGATTTAACCCTACTGAGATCCAGATTCCTCCAGCATCAAAGGAAGTGTATTTGTCCTGTCTGCACATCTTCATAACAGGTCACAGTCTGTGATGGATGCTTACTGCTTATAGCAGAATTTAGACTGATTTTACTCTACCTTTGTGCCTCAGCTGGTAAAGAATCCGCCTGCAATGCGGGAGACCTGGGTTTGATCCCTGAGTTGGGAAGATCCCCTGGAGAAGGGAAAAGCTACCCACTCCAGTATTCTGGCCTGGAGAATTCCATGGACTGTATAGTCCATGGGGTCACAAAGAGTCGGATATGACTAAGTGACTTTCATGTTCACTTTCACTCACAGGGTTGTGGTGAAGATCACATGAATTGTTACAGGAAGGGTGGTTGAAAGCATGCCTGAACCATAATAATAATTAGGTGGTACTGAGTTGGCAGCTACCTAAATCCCCTAAGTTGAATGAGAGGCTCTGAGCCCCAGTAATATAAATGAAAACTCCCCAGCTTGACCAGAAAGGGAGGCTGTACTTTTGCTTGCTAGATATTTCTATTATTAGATGCTGATAGCTACCAAAACAAACAGAAAAGGCGAAAAGGGTTATTTTCCAACACTTACATGCCTTCTAAAAAAAACTTTCTGATTTTTTTTTGGTGGGGGTGGTCATCAAATACCATGCAACCTCTTTTCTTGTCAACTTTGTGGGACTTTTGGCAAATCACCTCACTTCCCAGAGCCCTACTTTCTCTTCTGTTAAATGGGGACAAACACTTGGGAATCAAACAATATAAAGTAGATGGAAGCCCTTTGAAAATGAGAAACACTGCATAAATATTAGGAAGGAAGACATATTTATGATTTATTAAGTATGTAAGCACAAACTTCTTTTTAGGATTAAAAATACTCCCATAAGACGCCTTAAAGCCTTAGGGTAGACAAAGACCTATGGAGATACTGGAATGGATGGGGGCCTGTGTATCATGAAGGTGAGTTGACCAGAAGACTTAAGAGTGACAGCAATGGTATTCACATTCAGAAGAGGTTAGAGAGGTTTCTGTCCACATGTTTTCCATCTTCACTGAGGACAGACAGGAGTAATATTTCTGCTAATGAGGACTTTAAAAACTTGAAATGCACGGCTCAGTCTGCATGGGGTTTCTTCTGTGGAGGTCTGTAGATCCGGGGTTTGCAAGGACTGAGGAGAGCTGGGTGAGAAATGGAAGGGAACCACCCATGCCTGGAACATCCCAGTCGTTCCCAAACAGCCATGTCCACACCCACACTTTTCTTGAACAAATTTATATTTTTGTCTTTTGTTGACTCATCAATTCATGTGCATCTTATGTCTAAATTAGCATTCCCATTTATTCCAGGGTTGTTATGTCTACAGGTTAGGAGCACAGACTCAGGAAGCCAGGTTCCAATCCTGATTTTGCCACCCTTTCAGCTGTGTCACCTTGGTTCATTACAATAGCAATCACTTTGCTGTACCTTGGTTCCCTTATCTGTAAAATGGAGATAATAAAGGTCTTACCTCAAAGGTGGTTGTGAGCATACTTGGCACGGAGCGAGTGCTCAGAAGTGGTAGCCGGTGTTATCCTAAAGCCCTCTCTTCATGGTTTCAAAGAGATCTCACCCTTGAATATTTGTTCTATTAGCTCAGTGTTTCACACGTGACAGCTTTCTAGTCTGTGGTGGGCTCTTTTTCGTCTTACGGAAAATCTGTTCTCAGAGGAAAGTACATTTTTCTCCTGTTTACTCTAGTAGCCATTCTCTGAGCTTTCTCAAGCTCCATTACATCTGCCTTGAAGGGAAGCGACCTGGAATTGTTCAAGTGATATCCTCCCTAAAGGCAGAGAGATGAACTGAATAATTTATGAAGGTACCTTCTGGCAATATGAATCTTCACAGTGACTCTTAGGTTAAAGGAATTTTCCTTTTCAGACTGCCTCAGCGGCTAGTAGAGATCTCTTTATAACACTAGAGGTCACTGTTACAGCAATATTTCAGAAGCATCAGCCTTACATCAGCAATAAAATTGAGAACAAATCCTTCAGAGTACACCAAGTGAGAAGGTATTATACGGGTATTTTGAAAGCAGCAGCTGACATTTTATCAAGTTCCAAAACTGAAATCCACTTCTAATCTCCTGTTTCTCATCCCTGGAAAACAAATCTGTTTTCCTTGTGGTAGTGAGACCCCTACTGGGGTGGGAAGACGTGCCCTGGCTCGGACTGATGACTTCTAAGTCAATCTCTCCTGCTCTGATGCATCAGCCAAGCCCACATCTAGATTTCCCATTGTCTTCAACTCATTTCCATTTGTCAGTCCCCTCTGCCTGCAGCTTCAACTCAAAACCTGTTAAACAGGAATCAACTTCCCAGTCAGTTCTTCTCTCCACTTTCACACCCAAATAGCCTCTTTTCTCAACTCCCTTACTGATGATTAAGACCAGATTCACCCTGTGATTTAAGGCCTTTATTCACCAAGCCCTACTGCTTTTCCATCCTCCTTGCATTTTGAACACATCTTCTTTCGTAAAATCAGAATAGTGACAATAATCACATCACAATGTGATTTGGATTAAACAGAGCCCTAGAGAGGGCCCAGCTTAGGGTGAGCCCCCAACGGTGCAGGGCTCCACACCCTTCCCAGCAGCCGTCAGCTGAGCCCCAGAACCTGCCCAACTCCTATCAACACCCCCATATTCAGGACTTCCCTGGAAGTTCAGCGGTTAAGGCTTCACTTTCCACTGCAGGAAATACAGGTTCAGTCCCTGGTCAGCCAGCTAAGATCCCATAAACCTTGAGGCCAAAAAACCCAAAAAGGTTAAAAAAAAAAAAAAAAAGCAGCAGCAGCAGTAATGTAACAAATTTAATAGAGATTTTAAAAAGTGGTTCACATCAAAAACTCTTTTTGACAAAAAGACCACCAAGATCCCTTGCTATTTGCTGTGACCATCAGGACTAACCCTGCCATGTGCCTTATCCTCACTGATGTCCAGCCCCACAAGATCCAGGACTCACAGGTCATCTTTCAAACCTGGCAGTCTAATCCCATTCCTTTTCTGACCTCATCTGGCCCCTCTGCACCCTGAGACACTTTCACCTGTCCTCTGGAACCTGGGTCAGTCAGTCAGCCAGTCCAGTCGCTCAGTCGTGTCTGACTCTGCAACCCCATGGCCTGCAGCACGCCGGGCCTCCCTGTCCATCACCAACTCCTGGAGTTTACTCAGACTCATGTCCACTGAGTCGGTGATGCCATCCAACCATCTCATCCTCTGTCGTCCCCTTCTCCTCCCACCTTCAATCTTTTCCAGCATCAGGGTCTTTTCAAATGAGTCAGCTCTTCGCATCAGGTGGCGAAAGTGTTGGAGTTTCAGTTTCAACATCAGTCCCTCCAATGAACACCCAGGACTGATCTCCTTTGGGATGGACAGGTTGGATCTCCTTGCAGTCCAAGGGACTCTCAAGAGTGTTCTCCAACACCACAGTTCAAAAGCATCAATTCTTTAGCACTCAGCTTTCTTTATGGTCCAACTCTCACATCCATACATGACCACTGGAAAAACCATGACTCTGACTGGACGGACCTTTAATGTCTCTGCTTTTTAATATGTTGTCTAGGTTGGTCATGGCTTTTCTCCCAAGGAGCAGGCATCTTTTAATTTCACGGCTGTAGTCACCATCTGCAGTGATTTTGGAGCCCCCCAAAATAAAGTCTGTTACTGTTTCCATTGATTCCCCATCTATTTGCCATGAAGTGGGATTTTCCAGGCAAGAATACTGGAGTGGGTTGCCTTTTCCTTCTCCATATAGGCAGCATCCTAGATGTTGGGCTGCAGGTCTGGAGAGGGAATCACGGGAGCAGCAATAACCAGTGGGAAATGACTGCCCTGTCACCATCCTCAGTCTCCAGAACCCTCAGCATGACCTTAGAGCCTTTACCCCCACCCCCACTCACTCCTAACTTCACTGTTTTAGCTAAAGTGCTACACCAGACCACCTGGTCCACCTCTTGAGAAATCTGTATGCAGGTCAGGAAGCAACAGTTAGAACTGGACATGGAACAACAGACTGGTTCCAAATCGGGAAAGATGTATGTCAAGGCTCTATATTGTCACCCTGCTTATTTAACTTATATGCAGAAATGCTGGGCTGGATGAGGCACAAGCTGGAATCAAGATTGCTGGGGGATATATCAATAACCTCAGATATGCAGATGACACCACCCTTATGGCAGAAAGTGAAGAATAACTAAAGAGCCTCTTGATGAAAGTGAAAGAGGAGAGTAAACAACTGAGGAGAGTAAACAAAAGAGGAGAAAATTAAGATCATGGGCATCCAGTCCCATCACTTGTTGGCAAATAGATGGGGAAGCAATGGAAACAGTGAGAGACTTTGTTGTTTTGGAACCTGGGTCAATCATCAGCAAAATCCTCCATCCCACAGCCCTCCTGAGCGGTCCCTGCCCTCCTTCACTGAACCGTGGCTCAGTCCTTTGGGGATACTACTTCCCCTGTGCCCTCCACTGGGGGCTGGAGGTGGGGCAGGGCTCCTCCTTGCTGCTTCAACCATGATCTTGTCCTCAGATGCAATACTGTGTCTCCAGGCATTCTTGGGATTTTTTATTGTTTTGATAGTCTCACCTTCCGTGTCTCCAGTGTTACCCCTGTTTGAAGTCTCAGCAGTTTCAAGTTACACACAGGTGATCTTTCTGACACCTTCCTCCTTGAAACATTTTCTTCACTTGGCTTCTGGGACAACACACATCCTTATTCTCCTTCCAGCTTTCTGGCTGCTCTGTCTTCATCTGCTATAAGAGTTTCTTTTTCTTCCTTACCTCCTCAGCCTCTCATTGTCAGAAGCCTTAGTCCTTGAGCCTTACGAACACTTGCTATTTTCTTTTTTTTAAAGAATAGTAACCATCCTAACGGATATAAGGTGGAGT
Organism: Cervus canadensis; assembly: GCF_019320065.1. Lineage (NCBI taxonomy): Eukaryota > Metazoa > Chordata > Mammalia > Artiodactyla > Cervidae > Cervus > Cervus canadensis. The sequence goes on from NC_057386.1 coordinate 64,231,484, forward strand.
TTTCTACGTATTTAAAAAATAAAATTGTAATATAGTAATAGATATATATGCTTTTTAATAAGATGATAGTTTAAAAAACTCTAGCAGCTGGTCTTAATAACTACCATAATTTCAAAGTAATAATGGGCCTAAGCAATTTTTCAAGATATCTGCAACAACTGCCAAATGAAGATATCTGTGATTTCTCCTGGTGACAAAGCACTACTGATATACAGCTAATAGCACTGTGGCTTGTTACCTGCGTTCACAATGGGAGGAAATGTTCATTTTCAGTTAGTGGAAATATAATGCATTTTTTTCCCCTGCACAAGTTTAATAACCCTGAATATTATCCTTGGACACCTCAGGGGTGGGTCATAGACCCCAGGTTTGGAAATACCGATCTAGTTTCTTCCTCTTATTACAGATGAAGAAAACGAAACCTCCAGAGGTTGATTTTCCAAGAGTCAGGTAGTGGGTGGAAGACCCAGGACTAGAGCTCAATCCTTTAATTAACTCTGGGTGTCCCTTGTCCTACACACCTCGTGCAAAATTGTCTACATCTGTGCCATCTCTGTGTGCACCAAAGCCTTTATTGCATTTCTTTGCACATAGTGAGTCTCAGGAAATAGAGGACGAGTGTTGTATATCATTATAGGCAAGAGAGACCAAAGATGCGCACATGATCGTATAATCAGCCCTCTTTGCTGGGAATCTTAGTATATAATCGTCTTCCTCTCTAGCAGCAATCATAAGATAGAAATAATGACTTCATTTATATGAATAAAGAAACTGAGATTTAAAAATTAAAGATGTTGTTTTGGTTACAACATATATAACAAGCTTCCCTGGTGGCTCAGATGGTTAAGAATCTGCCTGCAATGCAGAAGACCTGGATTTGATCCCTGGGTCAGAAAGGTGCCCTGGAGGAGGGAATCCCCACTCTAGTATTCTTGACTGGAGAATTCCACCAGCAGAGGAGCCTAGTGGGCTACAGTCCATAGGGTTGCAAACAGTATGATTAAGTGACTAACACATACATACGGAACAGACATTTTTCCCCAAATGAATTCATGAAATCTTGGTCTTTTAAAAAGTTCGCTAATATTTAGACATAGGTTGGAGAATATAGTTTCAGATTTCAAACTATTTTTTAAAACACTTACTATTTAACCAATGTGTTTTGAAGAATATCTCAATAGCATGTTTCCCCATATCAGTTCTTGCTGGTTTAGTTTGTAAGACATTAGCTGGATGCTGTTAAGAAAGGACTTGTCTCAGCGTGAAAGCAAAAGAAGCAGAAGTAAAGACCCAAAGAAAAGTAACACAATGAGCTTGGCCTTCCCTTACATTTATTTCCTAGTTTATCTTTAAACCCTTGCTTACCATCTGAGGGATTTGCTTGATCTTGCTGGTTTTAAGTTTGTTCTTAAAACTTATGATGACTTACGATGAAGATTTAGATGACAATTCTTCTTAAGCAAATGTCTAATTATTGTTAGATGATTGATTGGTTAGATTAGTTGTTTGTATGATACAAGCTCTGCTGCAATACAATACTTAGTTCCAATTTTTCTAGTCCATAATGGGCTGGTTCATTTCACCAGCGTTCTATTCTTTGACTGTGAGAGAAGCTACAGAAACTTTCAAGCCACTTTTATCTGTCTGCCAACAAGACACTTACGTATTCATTTGCCAAATGACTGAACTAATTCCTGGAAGGGAATCACCTTTATTTCTGATATGTCTATGGACTTGGCGTGTCTAGCTTTTATTTGAGGCAAAGGGCCAAGTCTCTTAAAAAGTTTGACCTGTGTCAAGGCTAAGGGCCTGCTGCTCTTTTGTCTAAACAGATGGACTGTTCCCTAAAAAGATTTTAAACTCACCAACAGAAACAAACACTGGAATCATTTGGCATAATTTTTATTTTGCTTGCTTGGTTTTGGGAAATGATAGGGGAAAAGACTTCAGATTTTCAAACTTCTAGCTCTTCAGATGCTTTTTCTGTTTATTCTCTGATGTACAAGTCATATTTGGTTCATAAATCCTGTCTGACATGACAAGTCCTATTTTTGCTTTTTAATATCTGACAAGCTCAGGGTGTTTTAAAATGAATAAATGCACACATTTTCACAAGGCAGCGAAGCAACCTCACAGGTTGTTCAATACTACATGTGGGGCTGTTTTTAAGAAACCCGCTGCTCTTAAAACATGTTCAACAGGAGTCCCGAGCTCTATGGTGTGTACCCGATTCTGCTTCTCAAAGTCTGGAATTATCGTTTTATTTGATCTCCCAGACAGTTGTTTTCTTTTTCTTGGCACCAGACTAGGCCCGTCTGCTAAAAATTATTTTGAAAATGTGGCCCTGGATTCCATTGTAATTCTGCCAGATCATTCTAAGCAGGTTAATGTAAATCTCCCTTTAAATTGGCCTGCTCCTGTGTCTTTCCAGATTGAAAAATTCTAGTAGTCCCCTCCGTCTGTGGTTTATGCCTAATCAGGAGATTAATTCAAACAGGTTGTAAAGCGCCCTGGGGAGCCTGGTGAGGGAGCTTCATGGTAGTTTATTCCTGGGGCCTTTGAATTTCTATTTCTGATATGAGAGGGCTGCTGAGCAAAGATGAAATATAGCATGGTGACTCCTCCACCCTCCACATTTTAGGAGAGTCCACAAAAGGAAAGGAAGGGAGGGACCCAGACTCTGTTTATGTGGAATGATTTGATCAGCAGGAAAGCACCCCGTTCATCCGCCTCTCCCACCCACCCCAGCTGTCTCTGCCACAGATGTTGGCCGATCTAGCAAATGCACTTTCCTCTCCTTGGCTTTCTTTGAAGTGTCTCATACACCAGAGACGCTGCAGCAGCCCTGATGGGTCAATGTGACTGACATCACTGATTCCCTTCTTCCCAACAGTGCTGGGAGGACAAGAGAAATGGGCCCCAAGGATGTTCTTGAGTTAAATGCTCATTTTGACCACTTATTCATCCACCGTCACCCAGCTGACAAATCCTGACTTCCTCCAGGTGCAGCCCTGTTCAGGGTGCTGGGACCAGGTGGGCCAGGAAGAGTCAGGAACCCAAGCTTCCTTCTCCAATAACCTCCCTTTCTAGCAGAGTGGGGCAAGGGAGAACGAACAAATGATGGAGCAGGATGAGTTCCTACAGCCACCAATGCTGTGATGGAATACAGTGGGATCTGTGGGGGATATCAGTTCGGTTTTGAAACCCTCAATTTAAGCTTTTAGTTCTGCCATGCTGGTTGCCTGGCTACCACACCCTGGCTCAAGGCTTGCTCCTGTGGTTCTCTGTTCTGGAACATTCTTTCCCCAGATTTCCAATTGACACACTCCTAAGAGTCCAATTGACACACTCTTAGAGAGGCCTTCCCTTACTACTACATGTATGTTATATATGGAGCATATATATTTGGGTTTTTCCATATTATGGAAAACCCAGGTGAACTTTTTGGCTAATCTGATATATCCTGAATCTCCTGAAAATTAGTTGCAAGCATTTTAATGCTTCACCCCAAAATACTTAAGCATTTATCTCGAGAATAAGAGACATTTCCCACATAATCACGACACTAAAGCTAGGGCTCTTGGAATCTGAACTCCCTGGTGCCAAGAAATGGAACTGTTACCGAGTCCAAGTTCCTCTGCTCACCACACAACAGGCCAATAAACTGGGAGTCAAGGAATAATGACTTTATTTGGAAAGCCAGCAGACAGAGAAGATTATGGACTAGGGTCCCCCAAAGCCATCTTATTAGTCTGGATGCCAGTTTCCTTTATAGAACAAAGAGAGAGAGAAGGTGAGGAAGTAAAGTAAAAAGGCTGTTAGTTTTGTCTGCTTTGACCAGCATCAGGGAGGGGTTGTGTTAATTTCTTCTTTACCGCAGGCTTTCAAATGAGGGCAGGGTTCCCTGAGGCAGGCCATGATGTATGATTATAATTACAAAAGTAATGAAAAGCAAAGGTGAAAGTCAAAGGAACAGATCCAACATGGAGTCCTGTTGTGCTCTTGCCTGTTACACAACCGGCCCCCAAACTCTTCCACCCTGCCTGGATGCAGAGCCGATGCTTTTGCTGACGGTGTCCCTGGGTCAGATCACGAGGGTTTTGCCCTGGAGGGTGGTATGTGTTGGTGTCTTAGGCTATGCCACAGAGAATGTGGAGGGCCCTGGCTGGAAGTGGTCTGTCTGCAGAGCTGCCTTTCCTTCAGCCTGTATAAGGGATGGAGATGCTAAGAGTACCCATCTCCACATCTACCTCTTAAGGATTATCTCAGGCAGGAAGGGCTTCCTGGGTCCTGGAGTCACATGGGGTCCTACATTCAGAAGGGCCCAGCACTTGGTTTAAAGCTATGCTGTTGTCATCTTGAAATTCTTATTACTTTTGAACAAGGGACCCCACCTCTTCAAAACCTAGACTTCATACCTATTAAGTAGCTCTTTCTGATCAAAGGGCACAGGAATTTGAATAGTTAATTTGAATATTACTCAGCCATAAAAAGGAATGCATTTGAGACAATTCTAATGAGGTGGATGAAACTAGAGCCTATTATACAGAGTGAAGTAAGTCAGAAAGAGAAAAATAAATATCATATAACTAACGCATATATATGGAATCTAGAAAGATGGTGCTGAAGACTTTATTTGCAGGGCAGCAATGGAGAAACAGACATAGAGAACAGACTTATGACAATGGGGAGAAGGGAGGAGAGGGTGGGATATGTGCGGAGAGTAACACAGAAACTTACATTACCATATGTAAAATAGATGGCCAATGGGAATTTGCTGTATGGCTCAGGAAACTCAAACAGGGGCTCTGTATCAACCTAAGGGGTGGGATGGGGGGAGATGGGAGGGAGGTTCAGGAGTGAAGGGACACATGTATACCTATGGCTGATTCATGTTGGGATTTGACAGAAAACAACAAAATTCTGTAAAGCAATTATCCTTCAATTAAAAAATAAGTAAATTTAAAAAAGAAACAGCATATCAGCAGCTGCTTATAAAGAACCTCAGAAACATTTAAAAATTAATAGAAACAGGAGATTGAGGTCTGTGCAGACCACTTTGAGCCTGAACTCCATGGGGATTCTGTTGCAGTTCATGCCAAGGTAGCATGCTGCCATTTCCACAGCCAGCCAGGGGGTATCCTGCACGGGGCTCCAGGCGAGGATGGTGTTCTGAAGGCTCATGGCACATGTCCACCTGAAGGCAACGCCGGTTCAAGGCTCAAAGGCGACCCTGCCCAGACCAGCTTCCGTGTCCTTGGTCTCACTGACAAGGACAGATGCCTTCTGTCTCATTATGCACCGAAGACTGACCTAAGCTTTGAAAACCAGCAGTGGCTTTAGATCAACTACCAATTTAAAGGAGCTACAGAGGCTGGAGGAATCGTTGACTACACCTGAGTAATATCATCAGCCTAACCAGTGTGGCAAACTCTCAGGAGGTACAATTGTTCCCTTAATCAAGTAAATTGCAAAATTTAAAAAAAGAGAGATAAAAAGGGAATTTATAGATTTCTTAAGACTTAATGGGCACATATTAATCACAATGTGTGGCTCTGATTCAGATCTTGATTTATAAGAAAAACTATAAAATTTACAATTATAAAATAATGTAAAATTTGAATTTTGACTATTTGCTTTTCAGGATTTATTAATTGTTTTAGCTGTGTTCATTGTATCCTAGTTATTTTTTTCTTAAATCCTTGTCTATTAGGGATACATATAGAAATACTTAAGGATATTTGGGGGGTAGAATTGCTGTTGTTTAATGGGTATTGGAGCTGGGTGACTGGTATGTGAGGGCTCATTTTACTATTTTTTTTTTTTTTTTACTTTTGTACATATATTCAAAATATTTTGTAATAAAAAGTAAAAAAATAACTATTGGTTAAAGTCATATTGAAATATAACCTAAAGTTATACTATAATTATAACATATGTAACTCATAAATAGAACTTAAATGTATTATAATATGATAATATTATCAATAGTGATTTAAATAAAATAAATAAATGTGGAAGAAGAGAAGAACTCCAAATCATTAGTGTGGAAAACTGTCCTCAGGAAGGCAGGGCACAGCTCCCCACTCCTTCAGTGTGGCCTCAGCATGTTAACTTTCTTCCTTTTTTTTTGGCCACACTGCAATCTTAGTTCCCTGACCAGGGATCGAACCCATGCCCCCTTCATTGGAAACACAGTCTTTACCATCGGACCCCCAGGGAAGTCAATGGAAACAGCTAGATAAAGAGCAGCTGTTCAGTGGAGAAGCCTGCCCCATGCCACCTCAAGCCAGACGATCAAGGATAATGTCAGCAGTGGTGAAGGTGTTGATGGTATGACAGGATGTGACGAGCATGAGCCTTTGCCTCTGCCATCTTCCTCCTAAAAATGTAGTAACTCAGTCTAATCTTGAGAGTGGCATCAGACAAACTCAAACTGAAGGCCGTTTTACGAAATACCTGACCAGTTCTCATAATTGTCAAGGCGCTCAAAACAAGTCAAGTCTGAGAAACTCACAGCCAAGAGGGGCCCAAAGAGACATGACAAATACACGCAATGGTGGGGAGAAGTCCTGGATAGGAACCTGGAACAGAAAAAAGATATTGAATAAAAACCAAGAAACCTCAATAATGTATGGCTTTAATAATAGTGTATCAATATTTGGTTCTTTAACTGTAAGAAATGTGCCATACGAATGTCAGATGTTAATAATAGGAGAAACTGGGTATATGGGAACTCTCTCTTCACAATAATTCTGTAAATCTGAAAGTAAACTCTAAAAAGGAAAGTGTATTGAGACAAACAAAACCGTTAATGGTTGGGTTTCGTGTGGTCGTGTGCTGTGCTGAGATTCTCAGGATTTCTCTTCTCTGTAGCAGTGGGCTTTTGCCCCCAGAGGTCCTGCACTCCTTGGTAAAAACTGTTTAAGTCTGTTTCTGAGAGGAGAAAGGGAACATGACTGAAAGCTGGTATTTCACAGGCATTTATTTCTCTCCTAAGTTTGAAGCTCTTCTGTTTCAGAAGAAGGAGCAGGCTGCCGCCAGCTTCAGACCCACTGCTATTTCCCAGGGCAGGGACGGCAGACACCCCGGCAGTCCTGAGTCTTCTGCGGGGGGGGGGTGGGGGGGTGGGGTGCAGGAGGGCAGGGAGAAACCCTGGGTTAGCCCAGTGAGGCTGTTTTCTAAGAATCCGGTTGGGTTGAACAGAGTCCCTCCACCCCTGTCTCAGCTGAGGTGTCTCTCCTTTCTACCTTTGTCCTTGTAGTTCTCTGGGATGACTCTTGAGAGACCCTGGCAGTAATGGTAACAGAGGGTGAAAAGATGGTAAAGTGAGGGGATGAAGATAAATTATGCATGGAAAATATTTTTCTTTAGTCACTGTAATACAAGAGGAAAAATACAATGGTAGTAATTGTAATAATTGTAATACAAGGGGGAAAAGATGGTGAGATGAGGGGATGAAGATAAATTACGCAGAGAAAATATTTTTCTTCATTTTTGTTCACAATAAGGAGGGAGAAATATTACAAGGTTCGGGAATTCACTGGCTCTTCACTCACAAGTGGTCCATTCACTTGACTGTCTTGTTGACTATCAGCTTCTTACTGAGGCATTCATTCACCACCTGGTAAAATCTGTCCAGAAGGACACGCTGTGCCCGCAGTGTGTGATGATCGTGCACTTAAATGATCTTTTCCTACTTCAGGTGGCTGCCGAGATGGTGCTGCTGAATACCCAAGTCTTCTTTCACTCCTCAAGAATGCCCAGGAGAGCTTGGAAAAACAAGTTTACTGAGTGAGGATCAGAGCCAGAATGAGGTGTTCCCCTGGGTGGGCTGTTCCTGCAGGAAGAAGGTTTAGTGAGGGTCTACAAAGGCAATGATCTTCTTCTTTTTTAAGAAAGGAAGTGTTGGAGTCCTTGGACCAATTTTCAATGTCTTTGGGAGCCCTAGGTGTTTATTTTTCCTAAACATATTCTTTGGAGAAGACTGGAGAGGAAGATAAGTGGTCCAAGTACACACAGATGGTAAACCCATGGCTTTCATCAACAGCAGCAAAGAAATCAGCTTAACTCAAGCGGGTAACCTCTGAGACGGGAAATGAAGCCTCGGGGGATGAGGAGAAAATTTCCTGAGTCTGAATGCTAGGCAGTTCCCAGGAGGCTCACAAAACGCCACGGAATCCTGTTCTTTCCCAAGAGGGACATCTTTTAAATGACAGCAAAGTAGATATTGAGCTGGGCACTCAATCAAGTCATTGGCAAGTTGCTCTGATTTTCTTCAGTTTTCCTCACTGGATCATAAAGCCATTAAATGTTATTGTTCAGAAAGAACTGCAAGTAAATATAAGTGAACATTAATCTCTCGAGGTAGAGAAATGCTTTCTAAACATGGCGTTAAACACAGAACATAAGGGGAAAAATCAGTGAATTGGACACAGTAAAAACGAACATGTCTGTATATTTTTAAAACCACTGTAAACGACATTAAAAGGCAAAGGACAACCTTGAGTGGTATTTCCAACACACATAGCGGACCTAAGATTTAAAATCTTAATATACAAGAAACTCTTCTAATTAAAAGAAAAGAGAATACTCTAACAGAAAAAAATTTGTTAACAATCAAAATGGGTATTTATAAGAAAAAATCAAGCAGCTAAAACTTTTGTGAACAAAATTTCTATAAAACTTGTAAACAAGGAAATTGAGTGTTAGTCACTCAATCTTGTCAGACTCTTTGTGACCCCATGGGCTATAGCTCACCAGGCTCCTCTGTCCTTGGGATTCTCCAGGCAAGAATACTGGAGTGGGTTGCCATTTCCTTCTCCAGGGGATCTTCCCGACTCAGGGGTCGAACGTTGGTCTCCTGCATTGGAGGCGGATTCTTTACCATCTGAGCCACCAGGAAATGCACATTAAAACAATCATGAAGAACCATTTACTTAGTAAATTATTAAGAAAAAATACCCAGCATTGGTAAGCATCCTTTAAAAAGTCATACCTTCATATATGTAAAATATAAGTTGTTATCAAAAGTCTTAAAAGTAAGTTTTTCCTTTGACCTAGGAATTATTGAAAAGAAATAATTAAGCATGTGTACAAAGTTGTATATTCAAGGATGTTCAATTCAGTTTTTCTTAGCAATTTACTAAGGAATGGTTCTTCGTGGTTGTTTTAAGGGGACCCTGATGTGGGGGCCCTTGCTGCTCTCTAACTGCTAAACAGTAGAAGGTGGAGACGCCGCTGGGGATGGGGCTTCTGCTGAAGCAGGGCCAGGTGTATGAGCTGAGTTTCAAACACTCAAAATACTCATCATGTTCCTTATTTACAAAACAGAAACAGACTCATAGAGTGAGAGAACAAACACAGTTCCCAGGGATACAGGACAGGGGGCAGGAATAGTTAGGGAGTTTGGGATGAATGTGTACACACTGCTGTATTTAAAATGGATAACCAACAAGGGCCGACTGTGTAGCACAGGGAAATCTGCTCATTGTCATGTGGCGGCCTGGATGGGAGGGGAGTTTCGGGCAGAATGGATACATGGATATGAATGGCTGAGTCTCTTTGCTGTTCCCTGAAACTTTCACAATATTGTTATTGGCGAGACCCCAGTACAAAATAAAAAATTTTAAAATTGCTTATGCTCCTGTTGCTATGATGAATAGCAAGAATGATCAGGCAGGCTGCATTCATTCACGCTCACCTCCAGGCTTGCAGTGTAGAAGTGCCTGGCATCCTGTGTTGGCTATTGTGCCCAGCAATGCCCAGGGATGGCTTTGCTTCCTCCACCTCCTATGGGAGGACTAGGGTGGGGGGTGAGAGGCCTGAGGTCTTACTGGTTAAGGGAAGCCCCAGCGCTAAGACTGCAAATAAAACAGGTTTCCCCTTCCTCTTTAGCTGAAAGCAAAGAGATTTGGGTGTGTCCAGGTCTCTGAGTCACGAATGGGCCAGTTTCAGTCTTTCCTAAGTCTTTCTCAGTGATTTTTTCCTCTTGTTTCTAGAGCCTGGAGTGTTGCAGGTGTTTCACTGTTTTCTGGCAAACAGGGAACTGGATGCTATAGAGGCTGAATGAAAGGACAGACAGGCGGATGGCTGACTGGGGAGCTTGGGGAGCTCAGGCTGACCTGCTGGAATTCCTTGAACTCTCCCCTCCTTTAAACTTCCTGGAGGGAGGGGTGTGCCAGCCCTCACCCCACCCCTACCCACGCCCTGGAGCAGTTTTTCCTGGTCTCAACCCCGAAGCGCAAGCAACAGCAGGCTGCCCAAACTGGAGAAAGCCAAACACTGGCTGTTTGGGGCAAATAAAGCAAGCTATTCAATAATTACGGGTTAAAAGGGGTTTTTTTTTTTCCCAGGTGAAGTCTCTTGGGAGAAGGACAACTAGTGAAATTTCCAAACCAAGTCCCATATCCTTGGTGTTCACGTTCACAAAGCTGGGGTTCATAGAGATCGAGGTGGACAAGTGGTCAGCACTTAAAGAGGAGTCATTGGATATCAGGGGATTCTAGTGTCCAGGACTAGAAAAACCAGTTTCTTGAGATCTTGGGTCTGGGCAGGAGTTTATTTGCAGGTGAGAACACGCAGAATTAATACCACTAGGAAACTGGGCTTCAGGCCAATGATTCACTGCCAGGGAAATAGAGCAAAAGAGAGAAACACAGATCCCCGCAGGGCGGCTCCAGAAGGACTCGGGGTCCAACCAGAGGGATGCCGACTGCGGACCCCATTTCCCCACTGAGGGCTGTGGGCACAGGTGCGGACCTGGCGGAGGGCAGGGCCCCCAGAGGTGGGCAGCTCAGGAGAGTTTTACATTCTTGAATCTAGTATGTTAATTACCTCCTTCATCTTTGAGCATTCCCATCCCATCGGTTCTTTCTTCCTCTGAATATCAACCTGCCCCAGGCTCTCTTACTGTAAAAGAAAGAGGAATCATACATTGCTCTCACTTAACTACCAGCACTCATTTTCCCTTTTATTACCAAAATTTTTCAAAAAGACATCTATACTCAATATCCCTCCTCCACCTCCCTTAATTCCTTAGAATATGACTTTCTTGGAGGTTTCTTAACTGGTATTGCTACCAAAGGTCCCCAAGACCTCTAAGTCCCCAGTTGGGATTGGCCTCTGCTCAGCTCTCCTTATTGACTTTTTAAAGAAGACTTTTCCTAAATATGTACACATATATATGTATATAAACACATACGCACACACACATATATATAATTTTTAAAAATACTGATATTTTGGTTTTTAACTTGATTATTGGAGTATAATTGCTTTACAATGTTGTGTTAGTTCCTGCTGTAGAACGAAGTGACTCAGCTACATGCATACATACACCCCGCCCCGCTTGGGCCTCCCAGCCCACTCCCAGCCCTGTAGCCATCACAGAGGCTGAGCTGCAGTCCCTGAGCCGAACAGCTGCTTCCTACTCGCTGCCTGTCTCTCAATTCATCCCACCTCTCCTGGCCCTACTGTGTCCCAAGTCCTTTTTCTGTGTCTGCGTCTCTATCCCGCCCTGCAAACAGGTTCATCTGCACCACTTTTCTAGATTCCACATGTGTGTGTGTTCTTCGTCACTCAGTCGTGTCCGCCAGGCTCCTCTGTCCATGGGATCCTCCAGGCAAGAATGCTGGAGTGGGTTGCCGTTTCCTCCTCCAATCCAACTCTTTAGGACCCCATAGACTGTAGCTCTCCAGGCTGCTCTGTCCCTGGAATTTTCTAGGCAAGAATACTGGAGTGGGTTGCCATTCCCTTCTCCAAGATTGCACATATATGCATTGATATGTGGTTTGTTGCACGGCCATGTCTGACTCTTTGTGACCCCCTGGACTGTAGCCCACCAGGCTCCTTTGTCCATGGGGTTTTCCAGGCAAGAATATTGGAGGGGGTTGCCATTTTCTCCTCCAGATATGTGTTAATATACAATATTTGTTTTTGTCTTTCTGAAATTGCTACCAAAGGTCACTGTGACCTTGAAGTCCCCAGTTTGGTCCCCTCTGCTCAGTTCTCCTTCCTGACTTTTTGGGAGCATTTGACAATGATAAGCATGGCTATCACTTGAAATTGTTTTGTTTTTGACTGCAGGGGCATCTCAGCATCTTGAATTCCTGCCCCTGGGACTGTTTCCTTCTTGGACTAGTTTCTCTGCTCTGCACACAGAAGGCAGACAGAACCTACTGGGGTGAGCCTGCACTTAGCTGAGCTTCATCCACTGCCTGGCGTTGTGAGCACCAGGAAAATGTAGGCCTGAGAGAAAAGAGCCTGTCCTCTCCCCGCCACAAGCCGTGTTCCCACAGCTCCACACACACTTCCACTGTGGGCAGTGCTCGGCCCTGGGTCTGTTATTGCAGGGTGGCCTGTTCCCTCTACAAACACGAGCATTCCACGAGCTTTCTGACTCACTCTGAGCCCAGTGAGCGGCACTGCTGGGGTACTGGAGATTCTCTTGTCAGCTTGCTCGTAGAAGGACCTCGGCAGGAGCAACCTGAGTGTGTGTCTCTAGGAGGCCGTGGCTCTCAAGGCTGCAGGTCTGTGTTTCTAACTGTCTGCTGGGCATAGTCGCATAAATGTCTCAACGTCCCAAAGACCAAACTCATGGTTCAAAACTCATTCTCCCAGAAAGACTCAACACCGCAGCTGCTCTCCGTTACATCTGACATGCAGCCGCCCAATCCGGGGGCATCTTCCTTCCCTGCCGCTCATCCGAACCACTTTTCTGTTCTCAGAACCTCTTCCCAGCTGAGGCCCTCCCACCTGGACTGACACACGGGCCTCCTAACTGTTCATCTCTCCTCCCGACTCTCGGTTCTCTGATCCGAGCACACTGGGGCCAATCAGCCTTAAAGAACTGTTTTGGTTCTGTCCCTTCTGTAATAGTTTACTATTACGTAGTTTACTAGTAAAACATAGTTTACTGGTAAGAAAAATCTGCCTGCAAAGCAGGAGATACAGGACATATGGGTTTGATCCCTGGGTCGGGAAGATCCTCTGAAGGAGGAAAGGGCAACCCACTCCAGTATCCTTGCCTGGAGAATCCCATGGACTGAGGAGCCTGGCGGGCTACAGTCCGTAGGGTCACAAGTAGTCAGACATGACTGAGTGAGCATGCAGGTAAGCCTCAGGCCTCACGCCACATCTCCCTGTCCGATTCCTCTCAACACAAACACCGGGTGACCTCCTTTCTCCACAGACAGCAGGCCTTCTCACCTAGTTAACTTTGTCTTGGAAAACCCTCTCCCTAGATTTCACCAGCCAAGTGCCCTCTGCCCGAGGCTGCCTTCCCTGTAGCCGTGGTTCGAAGTGGTCCTCTCTTCTCGGGTCTCCTGAGAAGCAGCTTGCTTGTGCCTCCCCACACGGAGGAGTGGAGACACCTTAGTCTGTGTCATGTCCCCTCTTGAGGGGAGCGCTGTGTCCACAGTGCCCGGCACGTTAGAGGAGATGGACATTCATTTGCCTGATTGAGTGAATCACTTTATGGAAACTCTTCTCCCAGAGATCTGAGATTTTTCCACAGTTACCATTACCAGCTCATCTCCACCCGTGATAGGTCTGTGATGGTTGGTCCCTATGGAAAAAAAGATTCCATTAGGATTAGGCTCTGTGCCAAGTATATACAGCCTAAAGAATGAGCCAAAGGGATGCAAACATTTCTCAGACATGGGGGCCACTCAGAGGAAGGGAAGGGGCATTTCATGGGGCCAGTGGAGCAGTTAAGACCTGCTGGAAAGTTTTCTTGAGGACTGAGGTTTTAAACTCACAGCACATCTGATTCCCTGTTTGGTCCTTGGTCTGACACTAGATTAGCCTGGGAACATACTTAGGAGTTCCTCCTGGCTTTCTTCTGAATATCCTTGTTTCCTTTCCCCCTTTTTCTGTCTCTCAGCCTATCCTATAACCCATTTCTACAGAATCTTAGTTCCTGAACTTGATATTTCCCAGGAACTATTGTACAAGGCAGAGGATAAGAGAAGCATCAGATATTTTGCGAACAAGAGATGCTGTTCTTAACCCTCCACCAGCTGACATCATCCAGTCCTTCTGCCTCCTGGCTTCAAGGGCGCACAGGAGGTGCTCAGTAGGCAGCCCTGGCCGGATCAGAAGAGCCGTGGGGCTCTGCAGAAGAGTGGAAGCCTGCAACCAGCCTGCATTTAGTGGAGTTTTGCAGGTACTGATTAAACTCTTGTTAAAAAGCAATTACTAAATGATTACACACCTGTGGCTGACCCTTCCCAGGAGTGTGGTATGAAGCCCACAGCATCAAGTCATCTAGGATCTTGCTAGAAATCTAGAATCTGAGGCCTCTTTCCCAGGCCTGAGTCAGAATCTGTATTTTAGCATGATTCTATAATGATTTCTGTTCACATCAAAGTTTAAGAAGCACTGCCACAGACATTCTATGCTGGGCTCTTAAAAATGTGTTCCAAGAGCCGGAATAGGAACTGGCAGCGACCAGTAAACCTGCAGAGACAGAGAGGAGGTGTCACTACTGAACTGCCCCATTTGCCCCAGTCCTCACAGGGTCGCCTCTCTTTCTGGCTCAAATCAAGGGGCAGTTGCAATTTGAGAGGCCACTGGAGTGGGGGCAATGGGGAGGAGGAGGGCAGCGGAGGGGCCATAAAGAGAAGCTCCTGCTCCCCACTGCTGTTCTCATGTTCTGTGGAATTGTTTTCGGCAGGTGAAGGGCCTCATCTTCTTTGAAGGAAAAATTCATTAAAGTGACCAAGATGGCAGAGCAGGCAAGGAGTTTATGAGAAGTACAATACCTGTGGGGTATTGTGCCCTGGCAAGCTTGCAGAGTGGGGCACACCCTACAGGGGAAGCTTAGGTTATTAGTCTTCCAGGATTTGGATAAGGGTGACTCCCTTTTTCCCTCCCCTGTGATCGCCTTATCTATAATTTCTTATTTGGGCTTCCTCCAGGTGCCATCTTGAATCTTTCCAGAAACAAAACCCACGAGGGTGTATGTGTCAAAACCACAATACTTATGATATTGTAATGATAATACAAAGAAACCAAGGTTACTAGAAGATGTCTTAAGACCCCTTCTGTGCACCTGTCAGTCTTGGGAAATTGTCTCGACCACAAAATTGAGGCCATTATGGAGGGCCGTTTTGTCTTTCACTCAGTCAGGACCCTTTATCTTATAGGGTCAGCATCAAACTGGCTGCAGCAGATTAACCTGAGTCCTATCTGTCTGCTACCTCAGAATGACTCCTGCCATTCCCATGGGGCAGGGTAGGAGGGGGTCAAGGCAAGAAGCCAGAGTGAGGAGCTCTGGGTGTTTCCTAAATAACTGCCAGCCTGACTGGTTCAAGAGAGAGGCTGCTCCAAACTTGAAACAATTGAAATGTCCATCAAGAGATGAATGGATAACTAGATTGTGGTGTAGCCATACGGTGGAATCCTTTTTTTTGTTTAGTCACTCAGTCGTGTCCGACTCTTTGCATTATGCCAGGCTTCCCGGTCCTTCACCATCTCAGAACTTGCTCAAACTCATGTCCATTGAGTCAGTGATGCCATCCAACCATCTCATTGCTGAGATGGAATGAATTTTTGATGCATGTGGGAACATGGATAAATCTTAAAATAAGTTTTCTGAAAGTAGCCAGACCCTCCCCCCAAAAAGAGCAATTTTGTATGATTGCATTTATGTAAAACTGTAAAAATGCAACTAACCTACAGTGATAGCAGGTTAGTGGTTCTTGAGACTGAGGGGCAAGCAAGGGCAGGAGGAGGGACTTCCGAGGGGGCACCAGGAACCCTGTGGGGGCGACAGCTTCTCTGCCTCGATTCCTCTGAGGGCTTCCTGGATGTGACTGCAGTTTAGTCGCTCAGTTGTGTCTGACTCTTGCGACCCCACGGACTGTAGCCCACCAGGCTTCTCTGTCATGGACTTTCCCAGACAAGAGTACTGGAGCGGGATACTACTAAGCACACACTCAAGCTGACGGACAGCAGGGTGACGTTTCTCATACGGATGGAGAGGGGAGAAGCAGTGACGTGGCCCCTCAGGAGAGGTTGGCTGGGAATGTGACGTCGTGGGTGTTTATACAGCCTGCTTACAGAGTCAATCTCTGGCTTCATGTTTTAAAATTTAAGGCACAAGTTACATAGGGTAAAACTCATGCTCACTGTAAAGTTCCGGTGGGTTTTGAGGAATGTGCGCAGCAGTGTAACCACCACCCTAAGTAGGATCTGAGTAGGGTCTAGAGCACTCCATCACTCCCAGAATCTCCCCACACTGCTTCATAGTCAACCCCTCTCCTCACCCCCAGGCCCTGGCAACTGCTGGTCTGTTTTCTGCCCCTAAAGTTTTGCCTTTGCAAGATGCTCATGAAAATATCATAACAGAGGAAAAACATACATTATGTGGGCTTTTGAGTCTGACTTCTTTTGCTTAGTGTAATGTTTTTTTGTTTGTTTCCTCAGAATAATACTTTAACAATCTGAAAATCTGTTGTTTTGGTTTTAAGTCTTGCAAAATGAGTGGTAAATCAAAGATTCATTCACTATCTCTATGTGGTTATATGTCTCAGTGTGGACAAATGTCTATGTCTATAGATACTTTTGCCTTTTATAGTCATTTTAGCCCCATTTAACTGGTACATAAAGTCTTATTATTTTAACAATGCTAAAATCTAAATTAGATATTCTAAATCTAACAGTCTCTTCTTCCAAACCTGCCTCGTTTCTCCTCTAAGTCTGCTCCTCAGCCTCCATTAATGGTAGACCTTTGGAGACCACCAACATTCATAGTTTGAGAAACCAGAGATGAATGCAGAATCTTAAGTCCCTATGACCTATATTAGTGTAATGTTTTAGAGGGTCATTCCTGTTGTGGAATGTATTATTAAAAATATCCTTTACTCTTCTTTGCTGAGTAATATTTCATTGTATGGGTACAGAATCGTTTATCCATTCCCAGTGAAGGGACACCTAAGGTTGTTTCCAGCTTTGGGCAATTTTGAATAAGGCTACCGTAAACATTCACATCAAGTTTGTTATATGCCCATAGGTTTTTATTTCTGTTAAGACTGGGATTGTTGGGTCATATGGTATGTGTTTAACCTTATAAGGAACTGGCAGACTGATTTCTGAAACAGTTGTGCCATTTTACGTTCCCACCAGCAGTGTGTGAACATTCTAGTTGTTTCACATTCTCAGTTGGAGGATGGTTTCATCCTCAGTTGCGAAACCAACTGTTTCACACCAGCAGTTGGTACTGTTGGTGTAGTTTAGTTTTAGCTATTCTAATAGGTGGTGGTATCTCAGTGTGGCTTTAATTTGCTTTTCTCTAAGGACAAGTGGTACTGAGCATCTTGTCAGGTGCTTGTTTGCCATCCATCTAGCTTTTAACGGGCCCATTCAAATGGTTGCTCTAGCTTCATTCTTAGTAGCTGAGATTGAGGCTCTACACAATAGGGCTCTCATAGCTGTCGAAACAAGTGGTTTTAGAAATTCAGTAAAGCAGTGCACCCTGAGAAATAGGTGGGGAGGGGGAGGGTGGATCAGAAGGATCAGTGTCATGGTGTTTAGATAAAATGTAGAAAGGCAGAGGGAATGTGTTCTCAATGGCTCTCCTGCATGGAGGAGGACAGGTAGAGAAGACGGGTCCCGATACTGCAGACGGCAAGAAACACTGCGATTCTGGAAGTCAGCTCAGTGAGACTCTACTTCCTTGGACCTTTCTGGAGAAGTAGGAGGCAGAGTGATAAAGTGAGTGGTTAGGAATTAGAAACACAAAACACAGAACTGCAAAAAGTGCGGCTAGAAAATCCACATTGTGTTTAACCTCATGGTATTTAGCTTCTTGTCAAGGTCTCTAAAGACTTTGAGAGCTCGCTCCTCCTCGGCGGATTCGAGGTGATGGTTTGCTTCTCTGCTGAGGCAGAGACGTTCCCATGATTGCTCTGCGTTTCCATCCTGGCTTAGATTACTCAAGAAACATCTCAGTGCTGTTTCGGTTGAGGACTCAGGGTGTGAGGGGGCCCCCAGGTGGCTTATTTCCCCGCTGTTCTGCCCAGCCCGCCTTCCAGGGGCCTCAGTCTGCGCAGAGCCTCTGAGGAGGGGGAGAAGGAACAGGCCACGGACAGCCCGGGGTGTTGCTAAAGTGGGGCTCGAGATGTGGACTTAATTCATAGCAGGCAGGCCGACTGGGCCAGGAGCGGCTGCCTTCCACACACGTCTGTTCCCAAAGATCACTGCAGAGAGCAAGCGAGTCTGGGATACATTCATCCACCACAGGGCCAAGAGAGGAGGCAGAGGGAATCTGTTCAAGTGGGATCTGCCTCGTGGAAGTGCAGCAGGGCGCACGTTGCTCTGGGCACCAGACACCCTCCTGCGGATAGTTGTGCTGGTCCCGAGCCTGCAGGGCAGGGCCTGTGGTCATTCTCTTTGTATGCCCTGTGCCTGCAGCACCTATTTAACGTAACAGGACAGATAAGGCAGGAGGAGGGCCGGGAATGCCAGAGGCTGGCTCTCCCAGGAAGAAAACTTGGGAAGCTTGTATGACTTTTGCTCTCAGCAGAGCTCCTTAGAAGACAATCAGTGTTAAGCAACCAGCCCCAAGGCCTAGTGGGTCGCTGTGTTTGTTTTGCTCAGGAAAGCTGTCCCCATGAAGCCCTTAGTAAGGGTTGGGACCTGGGCCAGAAATTACTTTCACTCTCATAATCCTATTCTGAAGGTTTATAGATTTTTTATTTGCAGGCTTAGAGACAACCTAGTTTCAAACATTTCTATTTGCACAGTGAATAATTCCCTGCCCCCTCACTCCCCACCTCCTGACGCTGTCCTTCCTATAAACTCACATGAAAGAAGACACATTCTTTCTGTTTTCTGGCTCTAACCACCTTAGAGATCAAAGGTGATTCTGTTCCTGATGATCTACTCCCTTTAACTGGGTGGGTGGATTGACCCAGAGGATCAAGTGTGACCGGGTTCCCCGACCCAGGGCATCAGCTGGTCATTCCCATTTCACTGGAGAAAGATGGTTATTAGAAGAGGCCTGGGGACTTCCCTGGTGGTCCAGTGGTTAAGAATCTACCCTGCAAGGCAGGGGATGTGGGTTCAAACCCTGATTATGGAACTAAGATCCCACATGGGGAGGAGCAACCAAGCCACTAGAGAGTCCGTGAGCCACAACAAAACTCCCACGTAACGCAGTGAAAACCTCACCTACCACAACTGAGACCCATGCAACCAAATAATAAATTAACACTAAGAAAAGAAAACGAGGCCTGGACCTGGGGCTTATTCCTCAAGGGGCCCTGGCTTCACACTGCAAAATCTTCCTTCTTCAAACCTACACAGCTTTGGCCCCTACTGTACTGGAGTCTCCAGCAGAGTCACTTGGGTGGAGAGTTGCTAGAGAATTTATTCTATAGAGGCTTCAAATACCAGCTCTTAATTGTTTAGGCATTGATGCCACGTATAAGTTTAGTTCATTGATTCCTGTAACAATTTATTATGGTGTATTTGCTGTTATCATTAATCATTTAGATTTATACATAAGTCTAAATGATTAATAAATTCTTACACATAGCTTGCCCAGCCCTGGAACCTGGAGAAATCATTATTACAAATGTTCTCCCCTTAGATGCCCTTGAACAGCGCTCTCACTGCACATACAAAATGGGAGTCCAAGGGCTGCTGCCTTGCTTTCTCTCTCTTTTTTTAAATTAATTTTTATTGGAGTACAGTTGCTTTACAATGTTGTGTTACTTTCTACTGTACAGCAAAGCGAATCAGTTATATGTACACATATATCCCTTCTTTTTTGGATTTCCTTCCCATTCAGCTCACCACAGAGTATTTAGTAGCGTGCCCTGTGCCATATAGGTTCTCATTAGTTGTCTACCTTATACGGAGTATCAATAGCATAAATATATATTAATCCCTGTCTCCCAACCCATCCTTTCCCCTTGCTATCCACGTGTTTGTTCTCTACCTCTATGTTTCTGTTTTTGCTTTGTAAATAAGATTGTCTATACTAACTAGACACAGGTGGGAGGATGGGTGTTTTTTTCCTTTCTGCTCCCAAAACAACTCATTTTCTGGTATAGAGAATAACATAGAGCTAAATATTTCATTAGGAGAACAAACACCAGGAACACATAAAGAACTTAGTCTGGGGAGAGAAGAGGGAAATTTTAAGGATGGGCAAGGAGGACCTTCACAAAAAATAATACACACCCATGGAAGAGAAATTATAAAATTCAGAGAAGCAAATTGGATAAAATTAAAAAGTCACCCATTAGCCCCTGATTCTGAGTTAATTAACATTTTGACGTTTGCTCTAAGTGCATATATTGGAATTGTGAGTATTTGCCCTTGCATATGCATATGTGTGTTTACATACAATTTTTCTTTTACAAAACAGCATTCTGTGCATGTTTCACAACTTGCTTTTAAAAAATCAAATATATCATGACAATCTTTTCCTGTCAATATGTACTAATAAGACATTACAGTATGGCTGTACCACAATTTCCTAATTAATTTCCTCCTAGGTATATCTTTTGCATCAAACTAATCAGCCAGCTAACAAGTTCTAAATGATTCTGGCTACAAAGTCCAGGAAAGAACTTTATGAACTAGAATGAAATTAAGTACAACGCCTTAGGCTGGGGAAAATAACTAACGATGCGGAATAGGGGAAAGAACCATTGTGTAATATGCTGAGGACCTAACAAAAATTAGGCTGAGAATAATAGAAATCAGGTAATGGATCTAAAATAAATCTATGATGCCAAAGAAAAGTAGTTTTGAAACTGGAAGTTCTAATTCTTTTCTTAGGCAAGTTGCATAGGTTTTTTTGAGCCTCAGTTTCTTAAATCTACACAATGGGAATAATTGTGTCTATATCAAAGAGTAACTGCAAATGTAAAATAATTATAAAAGACCTGAAGAGTGCCTGTCATAGAATAGGTATAAATAAAAATAAGTTTAAAAAAAAAAAGTTTAAAAATCAAAAAATAAATTTAAAATAATTTTTAGAGAAGAATAGAAGAGATGCTGAAAACGTCTTTGTCTCCTGCATCACTTCCGGCCTTTGGGCTGTACTGCTCTGCAGGAGGGGTGGCCCCTGGCTGTGAGCAGACGCCTGGGCCGCTGTGCTCTGATCGCCCAGGGGCCTCTTGTAAAGGCAGTCAGGAGCTGATGATTTCCATGGAGATGATGTTTCAAGTTAAATACCACTTCTACGGGTCTAACGCCTTTATGAAACTGTTTCTATTGCTAGTTTAGTTGGCTGGAAGGCATGAGTGTGGTTCCCAGACAGCGGCATCAGCTTTGCCTGGGAACTTGTTAGAAATGCAAATTCTGAAAAAAAAAAAAAAAAAAGAAATGCAAATTCTGACTTACTGAATCAGAAACTGTGGCGGTGGGCCCAGTGACCTGTGTTTTAACAAGCCCTCCTGGGGATTCTGATGTGTGCTCAAAGCTGAGAACCACTAGTGTGGCAGGAGGCCTGGAAACCAATAACGACTAGGTTTAGAATACACTCTACCTCCCAATTCACTTTGGGACCTGGGGCAAGTCACTTCATTTCTTTAAACCTTCATTTTCCTCATCCGGAAAATGGGAAAATAACATCTCTTTGCGACCTCAAATGATTCTTTCATTGACTGAACTTAGGCAGGTGAAAGATATACAAAAATGTATCATATATTGGGTTGGCCAAAAAGTTCATTCAGGTTTTGCCAGAAAACCCCAAAGAAATTTTTTGGCCAACCCAGTATAAATGGAAGGTATACTGATTAGGCAGGGTGATGTATAAAGCACCCCTAGTTGATGAAAAATGGTTTTATTTTTATAAAACTCTTTTAAAGAAGAGTCTGTGACCTCCACGGGAAATCTCATGGGATGCTTTTACGACACTCACAGCATTTTCTCCTGTGGAACCTAAATCCCACGTATGAGCTCCTTCAGCATCTCAGGGATGTTCTCAGGACGTTATCAGTATAGAAAAGTCACTGGGCAAAGTAAACAGCCCCTACACGGGAGAGGTACCCTTATTTGTTTTCGTTTCTTGGTCCTGAGTGAAGACCAAGAAACACAGGTCGCCCTGTGGGGCAAACCCTTCATCTCCATGAAGGTTGCTGTTAAGTTGCTCCTCACTTCCCCGTCTTTCCAGGCTGAAGAGTTCTGCTTTTTAGCCTCTGTTCAAAGGCTTTGTTGTGCTCCCTTGGGTCATCTCTGCTGCTCTTCTCTAAGCCTTTGCCCTATGCTATATATAGCAACAGCCTCTCAGGAAAGTGTGGTCCAGTCCCCTGAGTTCTGGAGCCTGAACCTACACAGAACCCTGGTCACCATCAGAGGGGATGCGGGGAGCATGGCCTCATGCATCTAATCACCTCCCTCCACGGACAAAACACCAGCCCAGTGCCTCAGAGGCAGGCTGCGGCTCTGGTGAGGCTCAGATGTGTTCCACTCTAACGTACCTAGCCATTCATGTTTTCATTTTCCTATTTCTTTGGTATACCACCTTTTATTTGCACCCGAGGGTCTTTTCTATTCTCCCAGTAGCTTTAATTTCTCTAACAGAAACATTAATTTAATATTTATATATGCATAGAAATTTAGAATATATATGCACAAAAAGAAGGGGAGGAGAAATTACTTTCTTTGAGAAACTACTTTAAAAGTAGTTAACCCTAGGGAATGAGATTACACATGATTTCATTTGTTTTCTTTTGCTTCTCTGGATATTTAAATTTTTCTGTGATTGATACATTAATTGCTTAATTTTTTGAAAAATAAAAAGACAAAACTGGAAAATTAACTCCTGCATGGGTACAGAGCAAAAGGAAGACAGAATATGCTTGTGTTAAGGAAGGCTCACTGCCCTACACGAGTTTCCATTCCAGAAGGGTACAAAGCCCTGACCCGGCTTGTCCTAGGCTGTCCCAGTTTCAGCTCTGAGACAAGCAAGCCGGGGCAGCTGGTCGTCCACCTCCAGCCCTCTGCTCTGCTGAACCGCTGTGGGTGCCCGCTGGTGCCCACGAGGCACTTCTCTCGCGTGTCTCACTTTGCCAGCACCGGGAGGTTCCGCAAAGCTGGCCTCAGAGACAAGACGCCTCGGGATCATCCGCCCGTGTGTGTGGTTGCAGGGAGACCGCGCAGCAGACGTAGGTGTAAAGGGTTCCCTACTGGGGCTGGGGAGGGTGAGCAAGGCCTTCGGGCCGTGACGGAAGACGGAGGTTCAGCGGGGGCGTCCGCGCGGCTCTGGAGGCTGCTGACCGTGTCTCTGCGAGGCTTCTGCAGAGGATGAGGGCAGAGCAGGCCACTGGCCACAACTTCTTCCCCCGACGTGAGTCACGTGGGGACTTCTGTTAGCTGTGTTCCTCCCTTGGCCTTAAAGATGTTATATTTATCTTTTCTAAAAATCTGAGTTTACAAAGGTTTCACTCTAAATCAATCAGCCAGGTTCTCAATCCTGGCTGCATAGGAAGATCATCTGAGAAACTTCTAGAATGCTCAGATCTCACTCTAGACTGCTTAAATCAGAATCTCTAAAAAGGGAACTTAGGGAATTTATGTATATATAATATACATATAAAATAATTTATATATGCTATATAAAATGACAAGCATAATATCTAAAGGATTTTTTATATATTACCTTGAGTATAAGTGAATTTATATAAAGAATTTATATACACAATAATACATAATCATATGTAATTAGTATCTCATATATTATATTAATTATAATGCTATATAAAATTCCTTTAGATATTATATATCATTATAATATACATATTGTCATTATAATGTTATGAAATCATGTCATCATAATATTATAATGACATAATATATAAAGGAATTTGTATATAATTACATATAATATGTAATTATATATAATTAATACATCATATTATATTAATTAGAACCTTATATATAAAGTATTATATGTAATTTCTTAGAAACTCATGTATATGTATGATTATATAATATATAAATGAATTTAATATAACATTATAAACAATGTAATACTAAAATATATGATAGATAATTATTAATTATACTATATATATAAATTCTTTAATATAAACTTACCTATTACATTTCATGACATTATACATAAATTCCTTTGTACATACATTATATACACATCATATAAATTCTTTATACTTACATATAATTATAAAATATATATAATAAACTCCTTACTTTCCCTCAGGCTCCTTCCTTAGGCCCCCCCTGGTTTCCTCTCTGCACTCACCATCATGACCACAAAGCACTATCAGTACGAATCTATACATGTAATCTTCTCAGGGGAGTCCAGCCATGATCAAGAGCCACTGGTTCAGACATTCAGGGTGTGTGATGAGGGGACCCTGCAGGTCAGGTTCGCTGACTGCGGGACACGTGGGGGAAATGAGCCCGCAGATCCCAAGGTGAGTGGACAGGCAGACAGGCAGGGAGGGGTGCAGGGAGAAGAAGTCTGTCTTCACGTTCAGGGGGATGACTCAGGAAAGGACCAGAGGCCGGCCGGGATCTGGTCTAATGTTCAGGACTCCAGAAATCCTTCTCCAGCGGAACCGGCAGTGTCTTACCTTGCAGGCACTGCTGATCAATGGGAGGTCAGTGGTGTGGGCCGTGGACCCTGGAGTCAGAGCTCAGGCTGAAGGATCAGGTGAGAGGGGGTGAAAACGAGCCAGGAAGGATAACTGGCTCCTACACCTGCCCAAGACTGTGATAAACGGGGTGCTGCGTTCTTGGAGGAAGAGTGAAGCACCGGCTCAGCCTGGTCAGGGCACTCTTTGGGGGAGCGCTTGGATGAATTGCTGACACTGTGGTTTGCTTTTATTTGCCACGCCCAGCCTCCGTCCAAAGCAGCTGCCCTGATCTGATGCTGCCTTGCTGGAGGGCACTGTGTTCCCGGCAGGAGTTTAGGAAACACAGAGGACAGAAAGGACTTCAGCTTTGGCCTGCACTTTCCCACACAGGGCAACCTGGGATTCAGGTGGAGTTATCTGAGGGTCAGATGAGTGTTAGTATGCACGATCTGTAGACCTGCGAAAGAAGCGAGCTGCACCTGTGCTGGCTTCCTCGTTTCCTAAACGTTCTCAGCCAGGCTGTTGGGGTACGAGCTGCACAGGTGAGGCCATGGAGAGCAGGACGCCTCTCTGACCCTCAGCTGTCAGCTCAGAGGCTCTAGGCCAGTGGGTCAAAGCAATGGCATCAAAAGCATCACCTAAGGATTCCTTAAAAACGGATGCCAGGGCCCCACCTCTAGGGGTCCCGACTTAATTGGTTTGAGGTGGGATCCAAGATATAAACTTTATTTAAATATTCTCCAGGTGATTCGAAAGCATAGTCAGGGTGAAAGCCACTGGTTTTAGCTTTGGCTGGGCAACTAAACAGGTGATCACTCAGGAAGGAACGGTGAAGGGTGGGGTGCTAAAGAGGCTCAGAGGGCCATTGCCCCTGGGACTGGTCCAGGTGCTGGTTTTTATTTTGCTCTGTTTGCCTGTTGATCTTTTCAGTTTTATAATTTTTTTGGCTGTGTTGGATCTTTGTTGTGGCATGTGGACTTTCTCCAGTTGTGGTGTTCGGGCTTAGTAGCCCTGTGGCATCTCGCTTCCCAGATGGCTCAGTGGTAAAGAATCTGCCTGCCGATGCAAGAGACACAGGTTCGATCCTTGGCTCAGGAAGATCCCCTGAAGAAGGGAATGGCAACCCACTCCAGTATTCTTGCCTGGAGAATCCCATGGACAGAGGAGCCTGGCGGGGGTCACAAAAGAGTTGGACTTAGTGACTTAGGACAACTTAGTGACTAAACACAATAGTGCTTCATGAGCTCCTCTAAAGGGTTTTTCAGCTTTATTGAGGTATAATTGACAAGTAAAATTGTAAGATACTTAAAGCATATGATTTGATATACGTATATACTGTGAAAGGGTTCTCATCTAGTTAATTAACCATCTGTCATCTTCTATATTTATCTTGTGTGTGTGAGAGAGAGAGACAGATAGGGAACATTTCATTTGGCAAATTTCAATTATATAATACAGTGTAATCAGGTGTGACTCCTGATTAGGCTGAACCAATAAAGGTAATTGCATTTCCCTTGCAAGTGACTGATATAAAAATGGCAATACATGTGAAAGGAAGTCAGCTGGTTGGTCTCTGGGAAAGTTTCCCGGGACTCAGGAACATTCTCTGTACCAGTCTTCAGACTGCCGTGTGAGGGTTGATCCCTGGAGGATATCTATGAGGAAACAAGTCTCAGGACCAACGTCACTGCCTTGAAAGTGGCAGAGCACAAAGATGGGAGGAACTCGGTCCTGAGACTTGTTGAGACTGGCTGAACCAACCAGCCCTGGACCTGCCTTATCTCCAGATTCTGAGTATGTGAGATTCTCTTTGTTCAAGCCATTTAAGCTAGGTCTTCTGCTTGTTGAAGTCAAAAGCGTCCTAAATGATACATGTTATTTTAGCCATCTTAAAATTACTGTATTTTTATTTGTCTGCAGATATTTGTGTGTATATCTCATACATTCCTTGAGACTGAATCATGCTTTTTTCATATTTTTAAAAACAGTTTCAGGTTTATAGCAAAATTAAGAAGGTACAAAGATTTCCTGTATACTCCTGCCCTGACACATGTATAGTCCCCACCCCCTACCCCCCACCTCCATTAAAAGATCTCCCATCAGAGTGGTACATTTGTTATGGGTGGAACAGTGTACCAACTGGACAACAGCAAATAAGGGATCTACACTGACACATCATCATCCCCCAAAGACCACAGTTTACATTAGGGTTCACTCTTGGTGCTGTACATTTATGGGTGTGTGTGTGTGTGTGTGTGTGTGTGATTCACTCAGTCATGTCCGACTCTGCGACCCCATGGACTGTAGCCTGCCAGGCTCCTCTGTCCATGGAATTCTCCAAGCAAAAATACTGGATTGGGTTGCCTTTCCTTTCTTCAGGGACATTTCATGGGTTTAGACAAATGTAAATAAATCCACCATGATATTTAATAGTATCATACAAAGTAGTTTCGCTGATTTAAAAATTTTCTGAGCTCTACGTATTCATCCCTCCCCCACTCAAACCTTGGAAACTCCCAATCTTTTTACTGTCTCCATAGTTTTATTTTTTCCCAGAATGGCATATAGTAGGAATCAAAGAGTATGCATAGCCTTTTCAGATTGGCTTCCTTTATTTAGTGATAAGCATTTAAGGTTCCTCCAAGTCTCTTCATGGCTTGAGAGCTCATTTCTTTTTAGCACTCAATAATATTCCATTGTCTGGATATATCAGAGTTTATTTATCCATTCACCAGATGAAGGACATCCTGATTGCTTCCGAGTTTTGGCAATTATGAATAAAGTTGCTAGAAACATCCATGTGCAGGTTGCTCTGTGCACTTAAATTTTTTAACTCTTCCCGGTAAATACCAAGAAGCATGATTGCTGAATCATGTGGTAAGAAGGGTTTGTTTCCTTTTGTAAGAAACTGTCTTCCAGAGTAGCTGTACCATTCTGCTTTCCCCCCAACAATAAAGGAGCACTCCCGTTGCTCCACATCCTTGCCAGCACGCGGTGCTGCCAGTGTTCCAGATTTTGGTCATTCTAATAGGTGTGTTCTAACTGATGCTGAAGCTGAAACTCCAGTACTTTGGCCACCTGATGCGAAGAGCTGACTCATTGGAAAAGACCCTGATGCTGGGAAAGATTGAGGGAGGGAGGAGAAGGGGACGACAGAGGATGAGATGGTTGGATGGCATCACCGACTCAGTGGACATGGGTTTGGGTGAACTCCGGGAGTTAGTGATGGACAGGGAGGCCTGGTATGCTGTGGTTCATGGGGTCACAAAGAGTTGGACACGACTGAGTGACTGAACTGAACTAAATAGGTGTGTAGTAGATTCTTACTGCTATTTTCATTAGCATTTCTCTAATGACATATGTAGAGCATCATTCCATGCACTTATTTGGTGAAATGTCAAGGTCTTTGGCCCCCTTTTTAATTGAGCTGTTTGTTTTCTTATTGTTGAGTTTCATGAGTTCTTTGTATATTTTGGATGACAGTTCTTTATCAGATCCTTTATCTTTTGCAAGTATTTTCTCTCAGTCTGGGTCTTGTCTGCTAATTCTCTTGAGATTGTCTTCAGAATCATGACATTTTATGTGGAATTTTTCCAAAGTCTTGAATGCAATGTTGTTTGAGAAAACAAATGAATTATTTATTTCCATAAACATTAAGACTCACTTTGTGTCAAGCTTATGCTAATCACTGTGAACGCTAGAATGCAAACAAGCATGGGGCATTTTTGATTGTTCAAAACGAAAACAAGGCATCTCATCCTCTTAAAGAGAAAGTTGGTTTCTTATGAGGATGCGAGCAGATGGACCACTCACAGTTGAGTTTATCTTCTTCTTGCCTCAGCTTATCTGACCCATGTGGTCTCCTGTTTGCACCTCTCTTTTCTGCTTGTGAATTCTCCTTCTTTCACTACCCACTGACCAAGAGATCACGCATCATTTAGTCCAGATATCAGAAGGGAAAATTTTGATTAGCTTATGATCACCTTTACAGGGTCAAAGCCCTCAAGTCCACTACCTTGTGGGTCACGGAACAGCATTAGATCGAGTATCTGTTTGGCGACAATGAGTCTCTAGACAGTAAAATATTCTGATGTGTTTTCCTTGAAACTATAAGAGGAATTTAGGAGTGAAAGGCCCTGTGACTTGGATGTCTAAAAGGATGACTTAGAAATAACTCTAGGAACTTCTCTGATGGTCCAGCAGTTAAGACTTCACCTTCCTATGCGGGGAGTATGGGTTCAATCCCTGACTGGGAAGTTAAGATCCCATATGCCTCATGGCCAAAAAACCAAACCATAAAAAACAGAAACAATACTGTAACAAGTTCAATAAAGACTTTAAAAAAGAAAGAAGGAAAATAACTCTAAAGTTAGGCTGTCTGTCCGTGGTCTGATACAGTAGCCCCTGCATCTCCGTGTCCTGGAGAGCTGTACTGAGTGAGGCGCATTGACTTCCCACTACAGGTTTAAAGCATGAAGTAAAATGGAATCAAAGTCTCTCTTTTAATAGAATCAGCAATGATTCTTAACCTGTTTTGAGGAAAAGAAATAGAAACTGAATTATCAAAGCTGGAACAAAAATGTGCTCTATAGGAACAAATCATCCACAGTGTCATCATTTCTGAAGGACTAAAAATACTTGGAAATGTTAAATTAACTAGTTAAGAGAAAAACAATGGATGAAGCAATGTTGTAGTTTTTTTACGGTCAGATACTCCTGGACATGTGATTATATTTCCAGAGAGGTGATCACATTGGCATGAATTTAACCAAGAAAAAGCAGAGCTAACTAGATAGATTCAGTGTATATAATCACTTAAACGGAAGATTTTAATTTTTAAACAGGAAAACACAAGTGTGATTTCAGCATTATTAGAAGAAAATTCTTAAAAGAAAAAGATAACTTATCCTTATTAATTTGAAAACAACTCTAGAAAGAAATAGGGAGTGACACTTTCTGCCATTTACTTATCTGCATTTTCTATTGTTTCTACAGTCAGAATGTAGAAAAATTTAAGTGTTGTATATTATATATGAATTGTAAGCAGTTAAAAGGAAAAGACAGCAATGTATCTGGTGTAGCAGCCAGCATGGCGCCGTAAGTAAATAGAGGCTTTCCTCTCGAATGCCTTTGAGGGTGATGATCTCCATTCCAGAGTTAGCACATGGAAAGGACACAGACATCCTGGAAACACACTGGAGACTATTTTGGCGCATTTGAATTTAGAATTGAAGTACTAAGCCCATGTGGGTAGTGTCAGTTGGTGGTGGTCATGTGAGCATTTGTGCTGTGACTTCACTTACTATGTCCTTAAATAGAGGATGGACAGCTGTGCAAGACACTATTTTCATCTGCCTCCAGTCCCGGGTAAGCGGTTTCATCCAAGCTGTATCTAAGCACTCAGTCCTCAATGAAAACCCATCAAAGTCAAATGCAGCCACTTAAAAAGCAACCCACTTTGTAATAGGGGCAGGAGGAATAAACGTGCTTTGAAAGACAGTTTTCTCTGAGGAGTGGGCTGACTAAATACCAGTCAGGCCAGGTCACCACTGCCCTTAACAATGTCCAGGGTTCCTCATCACTGACAGAACGTGGTTCTCTTCCCCACTCCATCTCCAGCCCTTGTCCCAACTTTTTCTCCAACCTTATCACCCCCCAACATCTCTTGATACACCCCACTTTCCAACCATCTGAGACTGCCCTTTCCTGAGCAAGCCTAGCATTTTCTGACCTCTTATGTTAAAATATTCGTCCTGTGAGTGTACCACAAACATGACCAAGGACCACAGTGAGGAGAAGACTCTGTAGTTATGTCACTGACACTTGGATAGTTTTCCATCAGTTTCCTCCAATCATTACTGCCAGGAACGGGGACCTTCCAACCATGCCTTTCAATGGCAGCCCCATTCCCTGAGGACAGCACATGTTCACTCGACCATTTGGTTGCAAGAGGACTTTGGAGTGTCCCCCGGGTTCCACGAGAGACTCAGATGAGCATGCAACTGGAGCCCAGAGCCTGGATTCCAAGCTGAGGGACCTTGGGTTGGTCCCAGACTTCTGGTCTCAGACTTCAGCTTCTTCAGCTGCCTCTGGGGAATGAGGATGCCTGCCCTGCTTCCCTCAGAGTTTGGGATGAAGAGTACATGGATGTGGAAACAGAGGCATTCACGTCTCAGTAAATCTCAGCTCTCACTTTAGTTTATTTTAGCATAGGGGTTTTCAGCCTCAGGGCTACTGATATCTCGGATGGCTGGACGAGTCTTTGCTGGTGGGGAACAGGCCTGCGTGGATGTGTGCTCAGTAGATGCCAATAGCACCACTCAAAATGGACACTGCCAAATGTCCCTGGGGAGAAAGTGCCCTGGGGAGAACGCTGGGTGTAGGGTGAACTTTTAGAGTTGGGTTCTGGTCACCCTTCCATCTTTCTCCTCACCCTGCTCCCTTGGCCCCATCTGCAGGCTTTTGTGGTCATCAAATGAACAGAGCTTTAAGAAATTCCATGTCCAGTGCCTTCCCCTACTCTCAGTCAACCTGTTATAAAGATGTTTTTGCAGTTACCCATGTGCAGACTTAGTAGCTTCTCTGGATTCTGTCCACAGAATCTCCCTGAAGAGAACATCGTTTCCTGGGTGCTAAACTCAAAAACACTTCCTCTTTTCTAGTTCATCCTTCCATCTTTGTTTACTAAACAATCCTACTTTTGAAACACAATCTCCCTTAAAAATACACATTTTTTCCAACCTACCTGCAGCCCTATTGTGGGTCTCTTTTTTCCTTCACACATCTTTTTTGTTCTGTTTTTTAATATGAAGAAGGTAACACATGTATTACATTTTTTCCCCAGTAGTACCGAGATGTATTAAAGGAGATCTGTCCCCTTGGTTTCCCCTCCTCCTCTTTGCCCCTCCCACCCAGCTTTTACCATCTCTCTCTAGAAAGTTGAAAAGTTGAAAGTCATTCAATTGCGTCCAACTCTGTGACTCTATAAACTGTAGCCCATTAGGCTCCTCTGTCCATGGGATTCTCCAGGCAAGAATACTGGAGTGGGCTGTCATTTCCTTCCTCAGGGGATCTTCCTGACCCAGGGATTGAACCTGGGTCTCCCGCATTGCAGGCAGACTCTTTGTCGTCTGAGCCATCAGGGAAGCCCCTTCTCCCTCCAGAGATAAATGTTAATTCCTGGTGGATCTTATCTTCTAGTGGTCTATCCAGAAGCATATTTTTTCCTCACTGTTTTTTCAATATGCTAATGTTTGTATATGAAGATGATGAGATTTCTCTTATTCTGTCCCTAGCCAGACTAATTCTCCATCGCTGAAGATGGTCAAAGAGGGGGTTTTATTAGTGCCCTGCAGGTATTGGACACAGATTTCCCTCCTGCAAAAGCCCCACAGGAGCCACCACCAAGCTCTGGAAACACTGGTGGCCCAACATGGCCAGGAGAACCCCTGCAGATATTCACACCCTAACCCACATGTTAAGACTTCCATTCCATTCTGTTTCATTCTTTTCTTTTTTCTAAAGAAGCAACAAATTTTGCAAAGGACCCTGATGAGACAGTACAGACAGGTTTATGCAACAGCAAAAAATAGCTACACCAGAGGAGGAGAATTAGGCGTGGTGTGACTGGAGCTCGTTCCAGGGACCGTGCTGCTTTGAAAAGGCTCACGGATTTAAATTCTTGGCTGGGAGACAGCAAGAATTATTTTGTTTCTGGTTCGGTAACTCGTGACCATTTACAAATACAGGTGTCAGTGTGCAAAGGAAAGATTTTTTAAAATACCATTTGAATAAGGGCCATTTTTAGATTCTTTCTCTGATTCCTTTGTTCATTCAGCATGTATTGGTTTGGGGCTGTCTTGGGGGGGCGGGGCAGAAGAAGTCATCAAGTTGACTGAGACATGGATACTGCTCTCTTTCAGGGAAGAAAGAGATTGTCTACATTATATAATGCAAATATAATGTGATAAAGGTCATGAGGACAGCTAACATGCTGCAGATGCTAGCAATATACTTCTTTTCCAATGAACACTGCCGTAAACAGTGTTTCTAGCACACCTAGTTGTCCAGGGATCAAGAAATCCAGAAAGGCCACGGGCGACAGCGCAGCACCACTCAGCCATGGGTATTTGCCGGCTGTGGGTCGAACATGGGTCCCGCAGGTGGGGGTAGAAAGAGGAGAGTGGCGAGTTGAGTGTGGACAGCCCTGCCTTCACAAGCCTTATCCTTACTGTCTACAGGATGATGTGGCAGTCACATTTCTCCGCGCTTTCACGGTTTTGCCAGAAGCAGCTCTGATTTTCTTCTCTGACTTTTTCTGCTCAGGCCTGCCACTTGTGAATGAATGATCTTAAGAGCTGTATTATTAGTCAGCTACTACTGCACTGATGCTATGTGAAAGACAGCCCTAAATCTCTCCGCAGCTTACAATCATACACATTATGTCCTTGTTCATGGCTCTGTCAGTCAGCTGAGATGGCTGATCCGGGCTGGGCCGGGCAGGATTCTAGGTTGCCAGTCTTGCTGAGGTCTGCTTCACATCACGGGGCTTGGGGTATCAGATCTCAGAAATGCAAGATTCCAGGAACAAACAGGAGACAGTGAGCCGTACTGTGTGATGGCGCTCAAAGAATTCAGCCCACACTGTCTCTTCCACTCATGCTTTTTTGGTCAGAGCAAGTCATACATGGCCTGGCTCAAGATCAGTAAGGCAGGGAGGTAAACAGTGCCTACGTGAGTGGGAGAGACCGCCAAGTCACAGGGCAAGGAGGAAATTCCTGTCATTCAGAGACAGCATCAAGAACTGGGAACAGTTATCGAATCAGCTATAAGGAGTTGCCATTTTCCTCAAAGAGGAAAGCCTCACAGTGAGACCTGGAAGGAAGTAGCCTCTTTGCATGGAGTGGAGTTGAAGCTAGCCTGTGGGTGCTGAAACCCCAGTGTCCCTGCCCCTGTGTGGCTGGAGCTGAAACGACCTTCAGTGTAGAGACCTGATGACTGGTCCCTGGCTTCAGACAAGCTTTGGGTCTGCTGCTTTACTGTCGGTGAAGGCAACGCGCCGTCTTTCTTTTCCGCGTTCTTGCCCGTTTATTTCCTTCCTCCGGCCCCAGAGCCACAGCGGTCTTGCGGCTCCAACCCACTTGCCAGTAGCTGCTCCACCTCACCTCTGTCCTGCGCGGCTGTCTGGCAGTTCTGGAGGTCCCCTCCCCTCCCCGCTCCTCTGGCCCAGGGCTGCGAGGCTGCTGCCAATACCTGCTACATTTCTGAAGCTCAGCGGTGAACGACAGGCTGAAGGACGGGTGGGCTTGTTTGTTGCAGGGCCTGTCTTTAGAAGTGGAGGGCTTTTTCTCCACTGAGAACTTTTAAATGTGCTCACCCCCCTAAGAATCTCACAGACCCATAGGATACGAGGGCCGGGGTGATAGCGACTGTCTAGTCAGCCCCACTGTTTCACAGATAAAGCAGATGAGGCCAGAGGATCTGGTTCAGGAAAGAATGAAGACTGGGGCCTTGGACTTGGGCCTCTCAGTTTGGTTGCCCCTTGTGTCTCACCACGCCCATCCTCCCTCCATTTCATGAACATTGTGGCAGGATACTAGATGAAACTCCAAGAATAAGTGGATTGGGGAGCTCTGCACTCCATTTATACACCTGTCTAAAGACCCCATGACTAGCAAATTAGGCTACTATTTGGGCTAGGAAAAGGAGGATTCAGTTAAAATGCAAAGATAAAGAGTTAATTCTTCACTTTTGATTTTCTAAAGGCCCTAGGAAGGAGATAGTCCTCCCTACCAACTCTGGCATTCCCAAGGCAATATCAGAGAAAACTGGAGGATGGAGGGAGGGACTCTGAAACAACTGAAAAGTGGAAGTATCAGTCGCTTAGTCATGTCCAACTCTTTGCAACCCCATGGATTGTAGCCTGCCAGGATCCTCTGTCCATGGAATTCTCCAAGCAAGAATAGTGGCGTGGGTAGCCATTCTCTTCTCCAGAGGACCTTCCTGACCCAGGGATAGAATCTGGGTCTTCTGCATTGTAGGCAGATTCTTTATCGTCTGAGCCACAAGAAAAACAACAGAAGTTAATCCTGAATAACTGAGAAATCACTGAACTGATGACAGGTTGTGTTTGTGACTGTATTCAGTTTACCACGACCAGAACGGAAATTCAAAATTGATGCTGTAATAGAAAAATAGAGCAAATTACCATCTTTCCATAGCCGAGTTTGTACCTATAGTCTGTTGGCAGGATAATGACGTGAATGGCTAGTACTACAAGTAGAAGGAGGGGTGAACTGCCAGCTAATATCTGGAAAAAGATCTGGAAGGGTTTAAACATGGAATAATTTTGTTTTGCTTATATGCACTTAAAATTGTTCCACAATAAATGTATAATATTTTTATTATAATTTAAAAATGTACTATTTCAATTTAAAAATAATTACCTCCCAGCCTCCCCTATTCTCTCCCATTGGATTCAAATCCCCTCAGTTTTCATTTATTTTTGGCATGACCCCCATGCCTTGGAATGGAGTTGTTCCTCCCGGTGTCTTTCTTTATTAGAACTTGCCATCTTCCCCAAGCCTTTGTGCCTTTGCATTTTATAGTTTCATGGGTGTTGAGGACTTAGTTGGCCAGCACATCACCAACTGCAAATCTGGAAAGTCAAATTAAACAGGAAAACAAATAAAAGAACAAACATCAAAGTCACTCCTCTGTGTTTATCATTCTAAAGTGCAGTCTAATACAGATACTCTGTATTTGTTAATAATCTATGTCCTTCAAAAATACTTGAAGGGACTTAGAAAAAAAAAGCTATCAGTATATGATCTGATCAAAACTGAAACAACAGTGGGAGGAAGTTTAATTTCCTTTAATAGGTATGGGAGGCCGCAGATGAGTGAGATCAGGGCAGTCAGGTGGGGAGACCAACCAACCAGATCTTCTTCGTAGGTCCTGATGGGTATTGTGGGATGGGGGAGGCTCTTTGACCAATGTGGGGACAGGGGGAGGCTTCTGAGAAGGCTGTCTGGTGGAGATGCTTCCTAGACTAAGTCCTGGAGGATGAGTTAGGGTTAACCAGGGAAAGGAATGTTCCTAGAGGTGGTGAGGAAACCTGGGCTAATGGAAGTTCCACCCCCAAGCTTTACTTCTAGTTCCAGGCTTTTGGGCCAACAAAGTGAAACCAGAAAATAAATCATGCTATTTATTTCTTACTGTGTGAAAAAGGGGATATAACTTTCTAGGAACAAAAATGAAACTCTATAATAGTGATTCTCTAGTTTTATCATGAATGAAAATGCCCCCAAACATCATTAAAATTGCAGAGTTCTGGACCTCAGCTCAGATTCAGTCATGCTGGGGTGGGGTCCAAGGCTACATATTTTAACAAATTCCCCAAATGATTCTGGGGTTTGTAAACTTTACCCCCAGTCCACCTAAAAAAAATACTGCTGTAAAAGGAATTTTTTATTCCCCTACTCATTGATTCATTTGTTCATTCAAAAACAAAACTATGAAGTACTGTCCTAAATGCAGAGGTAGACTAGAGAACAAGGCAGAGAAGCTCCCTGCCTTCAGGGGGATGTTGACCACTGGGAGGAGGACTCCTGAATCTCTGGGCTGGTCAGCCTCTTCTTCCTCTGGCGCGCCCCACAGGGCCCTGCAGACTAGAGACCACAGGTCACTGCAACTCCTAACTGCAGTCCTTCTCAGTTTCGTTTTTGGTGACCAGCCATCTGCTTAGGCCCTGGAGAGTCTGTCGTGGAGGAGGAGGTCCAGGCTGAGGCCGAGGGTGGAAGCTGCTAGAATTCCCCCACCCTGCCACAGCTCCTCTGAGCAACCAGCTGAAGTGTGAGTAACCAGGGTTGGCAGCCAGGATGCGGGGTGGAGCCACCAAAGGCTCTGAAGACAGGTCAGGAGGAGGCTGGCTGGAGAACTCCCGGCTTCAAAGGCACTGTGCCACAGGCTGAGTCCTTATGTCCCCCTCAAACTCAGGTCTGAAGCCCTAACCAGCAATATCTGTATTTCTGCCTCGGGGAGAGGCAATTAGGGTTAGATAGGGTCATGAGGGTGGGGCCCTCCTAACAAGATCAGAGTCCTTGTAAGAAGAAATGCCAGAGGGCTGGCTCTGTCTCTGTGCCATGTGAGGATACAGCAAGAAGGTGGCCATCTACAAACCGGGAAGAGGGTCTTCCCCAGGACCCCACATGCTGGCACCCCGATCTCAGCATTCCAGCCTCTGAACTCTCAGAAAACAGGTGTCTGTCTGTGGCATTGTGCATGGCAGCTGGTGCTAAGACACAGTGGAACTGCTGTCAGCCGCTCTCCTGGCTGGGATTCCCGGCACGACCTGGGCTTCCACCCTAGCTCCAGCCCTGGCCCCTGCCCATTCGACTCTCTGGGTGCTTCTTTAGAACCTCCCACCTTAACCTGCACCACCCGCTCAGCGGGCTTCAGAGTGATCTACAGGCCCCACCTGATGTGACTCTTACATTGTGTGAGGGCCCGCCTCCTTTTTAAGCAGAGTGCACACCCTTAACTACCACCAGCTAGCACTGAGAGAAAGAGGGGTGCCCCAGAAAGTGTGTGCAAGCATGTCAGTGTGTGCGTGCGTGTGAGCATGCATGTACATTTATCAGTATGTGCGCGTGTCTGTGGATGGGTGTTGGGAGTATACAGACCATGGCTAGGGGAGATATATATACATATATATATACATATTACATGAAAACAGAACTCAGACCCTACCTGTAGCAGCAATCCAAGAAGCCGAGCACTAATCCCTGTAACACTGGCTCTAATTTTTCCTCTGCTTCTGATTTAGGAGAAGCCAGACCTGTATCTCTAAGCAATCGCTGGAACCCATCAGTAGAACTGGCCTCTGGTGCCCCACGCCAGTGGCTCCCATCAGGGTCCTGCAGCCCTTACTTTTCCCACTGTAGCGCTTTCCCACTGCCCCACTAGACTTGGAGCCTCTGCCTGCTGCAGGAGATGGAGGCTGACTCCCTGGCGTCGCAAGCGCTCCGTAAACGGCCTGTGCTTGTTCTCTGGTCGGCCTTCTTGTATTTTCCACAGTGCATGAGTGTGTTAAGCACATGTATGGGGTGTGTCTGTGTGTTGGAGACGGTGAAGCTGGGGGATGGAGGGGAAAATGGGGGTGGGGAGCCCTGCAGTTCCTGCAAGATTATCCCTTCTGGGATGTTCCCTTGAAGTCCCTCCTCTTTTCTGGCTGGAGAGGTGGGGCAAGAGGGAGGGGAGGAGGAATTACATGAGAGTCACCTCGGTACTGCAGAGAGTTGATTGTGAAAGCCAGACTCTTGTGCAAAGTCATAAAGAGTGCCTCCAACCAGTAATGGGCTTCTCTTCCTGCCCTCCTGAGCATAACGAGGTACAGGGCATCTTCCAGGCACACTACCTCCTTATCTCTCCTCCCTCCCCTCCCCCCCCCCCAAAGGCGGGCACGCTGACCCCACCCCTGCCTGCAGGCCTTGCTCTGAGGCTCCCCGCTGCCTCCCGCCGGCCTGTGACTGGGACCCTGACTTCCTGTCAGGAGCTTGTCAGGATTTAATCTGAGGCCAGGTGGCCACTGCCAAAATGAATGGTTGGTAAAATTTGAACCAACAGAGGTAAATAGCCCTTTACCTTGCACGCAGTCACCCTGGGATTTAACTGCAGCGAAGAGATCACTGAGATGCTGCAATTTCCTGATCAATGATGGTAATTTTCTCCCCCTTAAGATCAGCTTAATCACTCTGAGCGTCTTAGGGAGCGCAGGGGTCAAAAGAAAATTGCAGAGCGGCACAGGGCTTCTCTGCAGCTTATTTTGCACATCATTCTGAGTGATGCAGTGCTGCCTGCTCAGAAGCAACACGGGGACCCTTGGAGAAACTGTGAGACACTCCCAGGCGGTGTGTGCGCTGCAGAATAGAGTCTGTGCTCTAGTTGCAGACAGACACCTGCCTCTGCAGACCTTCCTGCCAGACGCATCTTAAAATCAAAGAAACCAAGGCTTACACCTTGCCAACCACATGCCTCAAGCCTGGGATCCAAGATGGTTTTAATAGAGTGTAAATGGCAAAATGAAGAGGACTTTCAGGCCCTGGGCCTTTTCTCTGGCACATATGCAGCGCAGCGGGAAAAATGCCCGCTCGCACAGGAATAATTGCCCTCAGACTCAGTGCTAGAGGAGCTCAGAGCCAGCAGTCAAGATTTTGATTAATAGGTCCTTGCCTGTTGTTTTCAAGTCGATCATCCAGCTTTGAACACTTTTCTTCTGCTGTTTGTTCTAAATTGTTACCTAAAGCACAAAAGCATGTCTTATCAGGAATTGACTTAACTGCCGGTTAAAAATATGAAGATGCATGCTGTCAATCCATTAACACACTGATTTTTACATGAATCATCGACCTATTTGTGTGGATAAGAACTGAGATAAAGAGTGACCATGGACAGGGAAGCGCAGCAATGCACTTAACAAGAGCGGCCACGTTCCGGCTGGGAAGCCAGTCACCGTGTGCGCCCACACCGACGGGCCATTGTGGACGGTGCGGACCGGACGTGGGTGACTCACGGTAAGCTGCAGGCCAAGGTTTGGAGGTGAGGTGGGTGTCTGCCTGTCTCTCTTGGATCACAGCAAACATGATGATGAAATTCCATTCTTTTTCTGTTGTTGTTCTATGAACTTTATTTCTCAAAAACAGCCTTAGGATATTTGTGGAATAAAATACCCAATATTTATGTGGAATTCCATTCTGCAGTGCTTAGACCCTAGGCCTAAACCAAAGAAAGGACTTCAGTAGAACACACAACACCTAGCCGACTCTGATGGCTCTCAACACTGGCGTAAGCTGTCGGTTCCTTCCTGCATTTTTTCATTCAGGTAGGCTTTCCACCCCCCTTCTAATCCAACTCAGTCTATCTTGTTCTGTTAGGTAGTTAGAATAGGAGAAAGGAGGCCAAAATGGCGGTGGCTAAAAGACAAAGAAAGGGAAAACCCACCTCACACCTGAAGAGTGAGACCCTCCCGTGAAAAACCACGCCCCCTTCCTGGCTGGCCCTGCTTTGCATAGGGAGTGCTAGACAAAGCATGTAAAAAGAGGGAGCCAAATGGGCTGAGGCCTCTCCTTTGGGGTTGGCTGACCCTCACGCCTCAAGGGTGTACTATCTTTTGTTTGCCAAATAAAACTCAGCTGTAACACTAGTCCACCATTTCAAATCTTTGCTGTGGCAAGACAGAACCAAGGAAATTACATCCCCAAGAGTTTGCTGTTAACGACATCTAAGAAAACTGTCATTCAAGTAGGAGGAAAGGTAAAATACAGATTTTTCCCCTCCTGAGAGCATATTCTACTTTGGAAATGGGCCCTTTAAAAGACTGTTTCTCTTTGACTATCAATCCAGCAATCAAGCTGCTTGGTATTCTCCCAAAGGAGTTGAAAATTGATGTCCATGCAAACAGCTGCACAGGGATGTTTCTAGCAGCCTTATGCCTAACTGCCAAAACTTGGAAGCAACCTCAATATCCTTCAGTAGTGTGTGTATGCGTGCTAAGTCGCTTCAGTAGTGCCTGACTGTGCGACCCTGTGGACTGTAGCCTGCCAGCCTCCTCTGCCCATAGGGTTCTTCAGGCAAGAATACTGGAGTGGGCTGCCATGCCCTCCTCCAGGTCCTTTTAGTAGATAAATGGATGAATAAAGTGCAGTACATGCAGCCAATGGAATAGTATTCAGCACTAAAAGGAAATGAGTTATCAAGTTATGAAAAGACATGGAGGAAGCGTAAATGCATATTACTAAATGAAAGAAGCCAATCTGAAAGGCTATATACTTTGTGAGTCCAACTATCTGTCATTTTGGGAAAGGCAAAACTATGCCAACAATAAAAAGATCAATAGTTATCAGGGGTTGGGAGGGATGAACGAGTGGAGCACAGAGGATTTTTAGGGCAGAGAAACTACCCAATATGATACTATAATGATAATACATGCCATTATTATATATCTGTCCAAACCAATAGAATATATGGCACCGAGAGTGAACCCTAAAGTGAACAATGGGGCTTGGTGTGGTTATGATGTGTCAATGTAAATTTATCAGTTGAAACAAATGTACCACTCTGCGGGGGTATTGATAGTGGAGGAGGCGTTGCAGGTGTTGGGACTTGGGGTTTAGGGATAATCTCTGTCCTTTCCTCTTAACGTTGCTGTGGACTTAAAACTGCTCTAAAAAATAATCTTTATAAAGAAAAAAACCAAACATGAAAAGATAATTTCTCTCTGGAGAAGCAGAGCATGCCCTTCAGGCATGGGTAGAGCTTGGGTATAGTATGCCTTTTCCTTCTGATGAGCTATGGGGGGTGGGGCATGCAGGACCCAGGACCCAGGGAGAAGGGTGTGCCTGACCCAAGAGAAGGGTTGGCCTGTTCCTGGCTGGGCACAGTTCCTGATGGCACAGGTGTCCCTGCTGTCTGGGGTCCAATGTGGTAGCCACTAGCCACCGAGTTACTTAAATTTACATTAATAA
The DNA here is from genome assembly GCF_019320065.1 of Cervus canadensis. Lineage (NCBI taxonomy): Eukaryota > Metazoa > Chordata > Mammalia > Artiodactyla > Cervidae > Cervus > Cervus canadensis. Next base: position 64,272,570 of record NC_057386.1, read on the forward strand.
AAGTAAAAACTGACAATTAAGTTCTCGCCAGCCCTATTTCGAGTGCTTAGCAACCTATGTAGCTAATGGCTACCGTACTGGACCACACAGATTCAGAACATTCCCATCATTTCATAAAGTTCTGCTGGAGAGCGCTGCTCTAGACTCTAGGCAGAACAGGACGCTGACCTGGGGATGGAGTAAAGTCACAAACCGAGAAGGCGTGTGGTCCACGCCCCCAGCCCCAGATCCTGAGTGACATCAGAGCGCTGGACACTGCTCCCACGGGGGCGATGTCAAAAGATGGGGGCCCACGCGGGCCGGGGTGGGGAAGGCCTTGAGAGGCGTGTTAACTGAATCAGTGCTTGAAGAGCAACTTCTCTTTTGCAATTCTTGCTGGTCTGACAGGCTCCTGCAGAATTACATCACTTCCTAAAAAACAGGCAAACACCTCTCCTTCAAGTTAGCACCGACCCAAACAAGCAGGAAACAGGAAATGTTCACGTTTCAGCGGGACTGAAGCTGCGCGCAGCAGCATCACCATGCCGGGGCGCGCGCCCCCCGAGGCCCCGTGCGCCGCCCTTTTCCTCGCCGTGGTCCTCGCTTCCCTCCCCACCCGCCCGGCGCAGGGTAAGCACCCCTCGGCTTTCCACTCCCGGCGAGGGGGATGAGGAAGGCTTGTCTGGTACCCGAGGCTACAGAACTCTGCCGGGGAGCGTAGCACTTAGAAAAACCTAAGTCTTCCTGTGAAAAAGGGGAGAAAAGTCTAGCTGTCTTTTTGTGGGGGGAAGGAGGGAGGAGGGACCTGGCTTCCTTCGCCGCCGGCTGATCCAGCTGCAATTCGCTCCTTGAATTTAAGCTTCCCGAAGCCTTTGTTTTCTAAGATGTAATTTACCGGTCCCAGTCATTTACCGGCTTTAATGGGCATATTAAGAAAATGATCAACTCTCTGGCAGTTCCTGGAAAAGACCGTTTCAATCAGCTGAAACAGAGAAATCATGAACTAACTTTTAGTAATGTGGGCTGAGAAGTCTGCTGGTTCCAAAAAGTCCTGGAAACACTGGGCTATGGAAATTTAGGACTGGAAAGTAGACTAAAGAAACACCATAAGTTAAAAAAAAAAAAAAAGAGTAAGCAGGAAATTGTCTGAGGAATCCCCAGGCATCCATTCCAACTTGTAAGGTCTTTCATCAGCTTTCCTTTGATCTTGTTACTTAGGGAGAGATTTTCTTTGCGTTGATTGTGACTAATGAAGCTTTGTTTCTAAAAAGTTATGTGGTTGTAGTGAATCAAAGGTATCAGAAAAGACAAAGTATTAAATCTCATAAGGTTGAGCTAAGAGCCGCAATTGACAGTTGCTACAACCAGCACAGTCTCTCTCCATTACTTCTTACCCTTGTGTGGATTCGCTCTTGGGTAAATAAACTAGGAGCCGTGGTTCCTGTCAGCGGACACCTCCTCCTGCTATTGTAGAACAGTATTGAACCCACACCGAAGGTTCTCAAGATGCGGTTCTTTAAATAGGATGTGGGGAGGGGCATCAGACACTACCTAACAGAGAAGTAACCTCCTGGAGATTAGTAGTCAGCACACAACCACCCCACCCTACCAATCTCCCTTTCCCTGGGTGTTCTCCACGTGGTTTCTCCAGGGTCCCAGGTGGAGACTGGAAAGGCCGACCATTCCAACTGGAGAGATATTTGGTTGAAATTGAGGTTCATGTTCAACATGAGTTTGGGGGACACTGTGTTTTTTAATGCACTAAGTTTTGGAGCAGATGTGCTGTGTGCTTAGTCGCTCAGTTGTGTCCAACTCTTTGTGAGCCCACGGACTTAGCCCACCAGGCTCCTCTGTCCATGGGAATTCTCCAGGCAAGAATACTGAAGTGGGTTGCCACGCCCTTCTCTGGGGGATCTTCCCAATCCAGGGATCAAACCCAGGTCTCCTGCATTGCAGGCAGATTCTTTACTGTCTGAGCCACACCCTTCCCCATTTGGAGCAGGAAGGGAGCTTAGAGATGATGCTCAAACTGTACTGCGTAGATAGCTGTGTTGGAGGTGCAGATGAAGGAACTGAGAGAAGAAAGGTGAGACCCACTGCCAGTCAGCTTTCCTGACTGGGACTCCAGGGTCCTTCCTCTCCAGCCAGGGAGGGAATCGACATGCCCCCTGCCAAAGCCTCTGGACCACATTCCTTTCCCTGACTGGCATCCGTCAGCACCCATGCAGCAGGGCCCAGCTATCCTTCTTCCCCGTTTAACTCTCTCTGCTACCACACTTGCCTCAAACAGGCTCCTGAGAGTGATATTTAACCTTAGCTGAGTAGTTTTCTTGAGCACCTGAAAATGATGGAATAAAGTGTCTGCAATTGAGGAGCTGCCGGAGGACGAGTGAAGAGACTCAGTGGAAGGTCTCCCCCGGGGTCTGTATGTGACCGGTGACCCTTCCCTTCTCAGAGGTGGCTCCTCACTCACGGCCCCTGGCCACTCCCTGCGGCCTCCTTTCCGCAGCATCTTCTTCCGTCCCTCCTGCTCCCCCGCTGCAGCCCCTGTCACACAAAATGGAGCGTGTGTTCCAGGCCTCTGTGGCTTTGGCTACGAGCAATGACAGGTTCCTTTTTTTTTCCCTACAAGTTGGATGCCTGTATAGCCTTAAAAGGCTCAGACTGAGCGTTGCCTCCTTACTGGTGTCTGTCTCTCTGCTCCTCCGTGGCAGCCTGCCTGTTCTGTCCCGATAGACCTAAACTTCTGCTCACCCAGCTAACCACCCAGAATCACATCCAGGCCTCTCTCCAGGCTGTGAGCACCTCCAGGGAAAAGAAGATTCCCTTTTGTTCATCTCTGATTTCCTCAAATCTTGTAAGGGGTCAGCATAAATTAGGAACTCGGTGGTTGTTGAGAAATACTGAAATCATCCTAGAGTGGGTGTGAGACTGATTGCTAAAACCGATGCGCTTCTGAAGGCAGGTGATGTTAGGATGTCAGGAAAGCACAAGGTGAAAAGCTGCATTTGAGGGGAGCACCGGGATTGTCTGGGTCATCCCACACACTCACTGGGCTCTGTCTCCATTCTCAGTGCCTGAAAATGCAAAAATGCCCACTTGCAAGCAGCTGGATAATCAAAACTTATTACTTTGAGATTAGCCACGGGAAAGGCTGTTCTTAATTAAGGACTGAATATGCATTGTAAAATTACGTAAGATATACATCCTTTTGAGGGGCTTCCCTGTGGCTCAGCAGTAAAGACTCTGCCTGCCAGTGCAGGAGACCCGGGTTCAATTCCTGGGTGGGGAGGATACCCTGGAGAAGGAAATGGCAACCCATGCCAGTATTCTTGCCTGGAGAATTCCATGGACAGAGGAGCCTGGTGGCTACAGTCTAGGGGGTTGCAGAGAATTGGGCACAACTTAGCGACTAAGCAACAATGTATCCTTTTGAGCTAATGGTGTCCAAGTGTCACCTGCATGCATGCTAAGTTGCTTCAGTTTTGTCCAGGTGATCTTCCTGATCCAAGGATCAAACCTGCATCTCTTGGGTTTCCTGCATTTCAGACACGTTCTTTACCACTAGCACCACCTGGGAAGCCAGGTGTCACAGTTGTATCTAAATATCTCCTTGAATTCTTCGAAAAATATCACGGAGGTGTTTGGTAGAAGAATGCAGTCTACCAAACAGCCTGATTCCCCTTCGCAAGCATAATCCAGGTTTATCTCAAATCAAATGGGCGACATTATCTAATACCAACAGTTACCTGAGACCAGCATCATTACTGCTGAGTCAGCATCTTTTAATCTTTTGCTTTATATAGATACAGAGCCTGGTACAGAATGGATTACTATCTCAAGTGAAGTCACCCACTTAGAAGTCACCAGGGGAGAAGTGAGAAAATAGCTTTTCTGGGATTTTGACCAAACAGATGAGAACAGTTACAGTATAGCTCTGGGCCTAGGGATCTTGGCCAGTGTAGGATGCTAAGAAAGTTCAGAATCAAGGCAACATTCTGCCTGTGGAAGGAAGGGCCACCTTGTTCCTTATCCTGTGTCCTGCCAGTGTCAGCTCAACACTATCAGAAAGTTCAAAGCAACTTCCTGGATACCAAAAGCATGGGATTTATTAGCTGCTAAAAGCAGAATGGTCTGTAGAAAGAAAGAAGTGAGAGACATGAGGCAGGAATAAGGCAGCTATAAATGTTTTGATGGCCAGAGTTAAACACTGGGTTTGATGGAGAGGAATGGGAGGTTTTCTGGGCTGTTTCAGAAGAGTAAGGATCATATAAAGATTGGATGAACCTTGAGAAGAAGAGAAGGAATAGAAGAAAATACTAGTTGCGCTTTTTGCTTTGGTGCCATCCCTTCGTTCTTTCTGGAGTTGTCTCTCCACTTCTCTCCAGTAGCATATGGGGCACCTACAGACCTGGGGAGTTCAGCTTTCAGTGTCCTATCTTTTTGCCTTTTCATACTGTTCATGTATCACCGACTCGATGGACATGGGTTTGGGTGGACTCCGGGAGTTGATGATGGACAGGGAGGCCTGGCGTGCTGCGGTTCATGGGGTCGCAAAGAGTCGGACATGACTGAGCAACTGAACTGAACTGAACTGAACTAATTGCATAAATGAAACTAAACTTTCTGAAACTGTTATTATTTCAATGACTGTGACCGCCATGTGCTATTTCCTGGGACAGTCCCAGTTTCAAGTACTAATAATGATGATGGCCAACATAGATAGCGCTCAGTAAGTATATGGCTGTTCTGAACACTGTACACATACCAGCTCATCTGATTCTTTTACCAAATGTTATATAGTGGGTACTATTACTGCTGTTTCTCAGAGGAGAAAACTGAGGCACAGAGGGGTTGAGCAACTTGCCCGAGGCCACACAGCTAAGTAGTGCATCTAAATAAGCTTTAGCCTCTGGAGTCCGTGGTCTAACAATACACCATATAGCCTCTGGGTTTTCAGGCTCTGCCAGGCTCTGTGCATAAGTTTCAGGTTTGGAGAAGTCTGTCTCTGGTGCCTTCCTGACTGTGTAGGTGCCTCAGCAACTGTTGGCTGGGCTCTCAGGCTGTCTCACTTGTGGCTGTGTGTGCTTGGTTGGACTGGAGACGGGCTCACAGGAAAAGGGACAGAGGAGCTGGGTTGAACTTTGGCCTGTGGAGAGGAAGGGAGGGGCCGAAAGGTACAGAGTGAGCAGCGGAGCATCTGAAGTTAGTACAGTTAAGACCAGAAGCAGGAAAAACAGAATGCTGAAGTCACCGGGTAAGGCTGCAGGATGTGGGAAGCAGGGAGTGGATGCACAGCCCTCGGCCAGCAAGTTACCGTGGGAGAACCCTGCTGAGATCTGACCCCCAGGAGTCAACCAGCCTCGGGGGCAAAAAGAGGAAAAGCAAGCGGAGAGAGATTTATTAAGGCTTAAAGTCCTTCTGTGTCTAAACCCAGGAGACCAGAGAGGGCAAGACCTTGGCTGGGCTGGGCTCAGTGCTGTAAGGCAGCAGTGCAGCCTGCGATCTGCCCACCTGGGTATGGTTTGCACCACCCTCCACTGTTGGCAAAGGTGGAGAAGCAGGACCCCTGCACCACCCGTGGGAGGGCAGATTAATGCCGTCCTCCCTTGTCCCTGCTGCTGAAGCTTTTCATTTCAAGAAAATTCGAGAATATAGAATGTTCATAAATATATATGTGTGTATATGTATAGTCTTGATTTTATTTTTCTTTATGTTTTTTATTCCTTCTTCTATGTCTTTTAAACATATTATTGACTATTTGATAATTCTTATCTGAAGTTTATGTAGCTCTAATCTTGTTGTATCTGTCAACTCCCATCATGATGGAAATCTTGGGGGCACTGAGGGCAAAACCTAGCACCCAGAGCTGGGCCCACCCGATTTAACAGGACTTCAAATTTTCTGATCCCATCATCAAGCTACTATAAATACTTTCCCAGTACAGTCACAGTCCTGTCACCTCAAAATAGGGTTTGGAAGAAACTCAGACGGGGTGTGCATGGGGCTTGAGGAGAGTGGGGGCTTGGACCTTAGGCTTAAACCCCAGCCCTGGGGTGTGGAGGGAGCTGGCCCCAGGGGTCGATTTCCAAGAGCTGTGTGAGGTGCCAAAACCTCATTAAAGGGGCAAGCTGGTAACCAGAAGCCTGTGACCAAAGAGACTGCCAAGGAGCATGAAGCAGACAGAGCCAAATTCACAGTCGGGCCTTGGGCCAGGGGTCCACAGTGTCAGGATGATGGTGAGGTCAGACTAGGGGAAGCACTCCTGACTTTGACCTTTGCCAGAATCATTGAAGCTGCTTTTCTTTTTTCCTTTATTTTTTTACAACCATGACCTGGTGTTTTAGCTTTAACTTTTGACCCAGTGGGTGGACTGGGACCCCTGAAAGCACTACAGAGCCTCTGATATCCCTGTGGGGTTCTGGGAAGTCCCTGTAGGTAGGTAGGGATGGCTGTGAATTTATATTTCCTCTACCAGCTGTTGTTTTGCTTTCTCTCTGTTTTCTGGGCCCTGGGGATTGCCTTCCTTTTTTGTGATTTCTTTATACATTCAAGAAGCTCCTTATATAGTCAGTCCCCTACGTACACACCTTCAAGTTGCGAACTTTCAAAGGTGCAAACTTGTGTTCGGTCGTCGTCAGGCGTGAGTGAAATTGCAGCTTGCTCTCCGTCTCCTGTTGCTGACAGCCCTTCAGCTCCACCATCTTCCACCTCCTCTCCCTCCTCAAGTCAGTAACTCTTCTTGCCTGTTCACTTGATGCTAGCTCATGTGTGCCAGCTTTTGTACTGTACTGTGAGATTAAAACCATTTTCTTTATTTTATGTTTGTTTTTTATGTATTATTTGTGTGAGAAAATATTATAAACTTATTACAGTAAGTACTATATAGCTGTTCATGTTAGTTGGGTACCTCAGCTAACTTTGTTGGACTTGAGAACAAATAGGAGTTATCAATGTGCTCTCAGAATGCTCTTGTTCATATGTAGGGGACTTACTATATTGCATTTGTATCTCTAGGTGTTGCATATTGGGAGAATTTTTCAGGTTACTTACTATGTGAGATTATTGGAAAAGGAAATGTTGCTATACAACCATTCCAGAGAACAATTTGGAAACATTTAGCCAACTGAAGATGTTCATACCCTTACAGCTTCAATAATCCACTACTAGGCATTTACCCCAGACCACTCACACATGCATAGCAAAGAAGTATGGCTAAGAATGTGGAGTGTAGCATTGTTGGTAAAAATGGAAAAAATAGAAACAATCTCAATATCTATTAACAAAAGAAAAATATAAAGAACTTGATATAGAATGAGATATCATAGAGCAGGTAAATTTAATGAACTATAGCCAAATGTATAAAGATAAATCAGTTTCAAATGTACTGTGGACCAAAAAAAAAAAAAAGTTGCAGATTATTATGCACAGAATAATTATATTTATTTAAAGTTTTAAAAACACTCCAAATTCTGCTTCTGTGGCTTAGGGACACAGGCATATTTGAAAAGTGTGGGATTGATACGTGCTGACTTGAGGAGAGCAGTTAATTTGAATGAGATCAGGGAAAGGAGGGCTTCAACTATATCTACAATGTTGTGTTTCTTTCAGACAAAACATGGTGGTCTGGGGTCAGCAAACCAGGCCTCAAGGCCCCAGTTCAGCCATCTTCCTGTTTTTTCCCAACCCTCGAGCTAAGGCTGGTTTTCATATTTTTAATGGTTATATAAAAACAGATAATAGCCTCTATTTGGCCTCTTGACCCACCAGGTCTAAAATCTTTACTCTCTGGCCCACTAATAAAAAGTTTGCCAACCCCTGTTCTAGTCATTATGGGGAAATAGAAGAGAATTGGGGTGGGTCCCCTGTTATTTGTTATATTCATTTCTACTCTCTTTGGTAGGTTAATGTTCATAAGGAAAAGTGAGTTCTTTTCCAGTTCTCCTGGGTCCCTGCTGGCTGTCCGCCCTCTTTCCTTTCCATGGCTTCCAATCTCTTTGAAAGATAGCCAGCACATCTTCATTTTCTCCCTCTTCATTCATCTTTCAGCCCCCTGTGATCTGGCTGCCGTGTCAAGCACAACACTCAGATTGCTCTACCCGAGTCAGCAGTGCCTCCTGATAGCTGAACCCAAAGGGCCCATTTCTGTCTTTATCTTCTGTTTCTCTCTGTAGCCCTTAACATAATTAATCAATTATTGAAACCCTCCTCTTCCTTGGGTCTTATGAGGTCATTTTCTTCTTGGTCTCCTATGAGTCTGGTTGTTCCTTTCAGGTTTGGGGTTGTGATCTTTCTCTTCCACCTGTTCCTTTCATGTTTTTCTTTTCTCGTCTCACTCCTTCCATCATTTCAGGACCATGTCTTCCAATTCTGTGGCTTCCATCTCAGTCCTTGGCTTATGATTTGCCCCGTATCACTTCTAGTTAGGTCTGAAGGCCCAGCCCTGGTCCTGCACTTTCATCATCTGTCCTCCCTGGGGATGTCCCAGGGGCCTTGGGCTCGGCCTGGCCAAAACAGAACTCTTTCTCTGCTCCCTGCTGGTTTAGGCCCTTCTTAGCTCTCACCTAGGGTACTTCATCAACTTCTTAACTAGTCTTCGTGGCTTTGTCTCCTCTCCAACTCCACTTCATATAACCGCCAGAGTGATGGTTCTCTAACAAAAATGTGATGATTTTTCTCTTGTACTTACCCCTTCAGTGGTTTTTCATTTCCTTTGGATAGACTCCAATCTCCCTGGCATCATCACAAGGCCCTTTATAAGCTGTGCTGAGCTCCTTTCCTGCTAGACCCTTCCCACCACACATCCTGTGATACATGTACTTGAATGTGCCAAGCTCTGTTGGGCCCTGAGTCTTTCCTTAGCTGTGCTTCAGCTGCGATGCCCTTGCTGCCATCATTGCTGGATGAATCCTGAGGTTCAATTCAGTGATCACTTCCTCTGTGAAGATCTTCTGAATCCCCCACCCCTGATGCAATGAGTGTCCTCCCCTCCCGAGTCCTCATGACACTCTGTACCCAAACCTGTTACAGCTTTGATGAAACTGTCATGTGAGTATTGGTTTGGATGCCATTGTCCCTACTTACCCACCACTTCCCAGGGAAGTGGTCTCATTCGCCTTTATGTCCCAGATAGGGCCTGGTATGTAACAGGGACACTGCTGACAGACTAAAGAAGTGAATGACGTGAAATTTATTCTGTCACCCAAGACATACTCGTGTTTCTGACAAAGTTATAATCATTTCAGTAATACAACGTGGTGAAAACTGGAGGAATGTGATTTTTTTGTTAATCCAGTTTTATTTTATTCTAAAATGTTAACTCTCTCAAATCATTTGGTCCGGGAATAGTTTAGTTCTGGCTCCTCAAATCAAACAGGCCACAGCTATTCCTCCTCCTCCTATGGAGAAAGCTACGTGGCTGCATCAGTGAGTACTTCCGAGAATGCCTTCTGTCCACCTCCCTCTCAGAATATGGAGGGAAGTTCAGGAGATAAGCACTGAGTGGCCTGACAATTTGCAGAAAATCCAAGTAGTTACAGAAGTACTTTGGAAAGAAAAATGGAGAATATAAGTTTCATAGACTTGAAATTTCAAGCCAGTAAGAGCTGATTTGAAAACTTGAAAAAAAAAATTATGTAACATAAAAAGGAGCGAAGAGTCTGCCTCAGGTGCTGAGGACAGCACAGAAGGACTTTCTGAGAAGCTAAAGAGGTGGTTGGAAAGGAGAGCTATCCATCAGAGCAGGGTCTGATGCGTGGTAGTATTTTTTTTTTTTTTTCATAAAACAAAAGCAACTAATCTAGTTTGTTTTTGAAATCTGAATTTTTTCTATATTTCTTTATCTTATATGAATCAAAACCATCTTAATTATTTCCCATTTCCCCATTCCATTGTGGTTTTCAGAAACAGGATCCCAGTAATTAGTAGGGTGTGCTGACTTTTTTTCCCCCTGACATCACTGTTGATCAATTTAAAATCTGTTTATTTTTTTCTAAAAATTATGCTTATTTGTCTATGATTAAGATGATGAGCCTAGTGGTAAAAAAAAATCCACCTGCAGTGCAGGAGACCTGGATTCAATCCCTGGGTTGGCAGGATCCCCTGGAGAAGGGAATGGCAACCCACTCCAGGATTCTTGCCTAGAGAATCCCATGGACAGAGGGGACGGGCAGGCTACAGTCCAGGTGGTCGCACAGAATTGGACACGACTGAGGCAACTTAACAAGCACACAGGGTGGCCAGAAGGCTTCCCAGGTGGCAGTAGTGGTGAAGAACCTGCTGCCAACGCAGGAGACAGAAGAGACTCAGGTTTGACCCCTGGGTGGGGAAGATCCCCTGGAGGAGGGCATGGCAACCTTCTCCAGTATTCTTGCCTGGAGAATCCCATGGACAGAGGGGACGGGCGGGCTACAGTCCATGGGGTCACATAGAATTGAACATGACTGAGGCGACTTAGCTTGCATGCACGCAAGATGGCCAGATTTAGCAAATAATATAAAACACTCAGATAGGTATAAATTTTAAATAAAAAATTTTAGTATAACTATACCCCATGTAATTTACTGTAACTATACATATAAATATTACATGGAACATATTTATAAAACATTATTTGTTGTTTACCTCATATTAAAATTTAACAGGTGTCCCATATTTTATCTACTCTATTTATGATTAGATGATCTTTTGCCAAGCAAAGACTGCTCCTCTTTTGGTGCATCACTAAACCCAGAGACATATTGACTATTTAGCCAGTTAACAAATATTAGAAGAATATTTAAACTGAGTCCTAGATCAATCATTCAAATAACAAGAAATTATCACTAAAAAAAAAAATTAAAACCAACAAAAAAACCTTGGTGATGAGGTAGAAGAAATCAGGAATACAAGGGTGGATCAACTTTAGAGAATATTTTGAGGTAATTTGTCTCATTAAAAACAAAGTGAGAAAAAAGCCATAGGGATATATTAATAAATGCAGAAAAGAGGTGGATAGAAGAGAGTGAGGCTAGCACGTCAGAATTTCAACCAGCAGTATAAAAATTCTGAGGGGGGTTTCTCTGGTGGCTCAGTGTAAAGAACCCATTTGCCATTGTGGGAGACACAGGTTCGATCCCTGGTCTGGGGAGATCCCACATACCACAGAGCTACTAAGCCCGTGTGCCACAGCTATTGAACCTGTGCTCCAGAGCCCAGGGGTCACAACTTCTGAAGCCTGCCTGCCCTGGAGCCCATGCTCCAAAACAACAGACGCCACCGCAGTGGACAGCTGCAGCGCTGCAAGAAACAGTAGCCCCTGCTCTCTGCAACCAGAGAAAAGCCCGTGCAACAAAGCCCCAGCACAGCCAAAAATACATAAATAAAAGTCTAAGAAAAGAGAAGTAGAGTTGTAATAAAAATAGTAATGATGACTAACCTGAATACTTTCCCATCACTTAAGAATCTTTTAAAAAAGTTTTAAAATACTTTTCACACTAGTGTATATAAAATAGATCATAAGGACCTACTGTGGAGCACAGGGAAGTCTGCTCAGTGCTCGGTAATAATCTATATGGGAAGGAAATCTGAAAAAGAATAGGTGTATGTATACGGATAACTGACCCACTCTGCCGTACACCTGAAACTAACATGACATTGAAATCAGCCAGACTCCAATATAAAATATTTTTTTAAAAGTACTTTTGTATCTATCATTCCACTGAAGATAGGAAGGAATTTTAAATGTTAGAAGCATATTCTGTGTCATATAAATATATACATTTCTTTAAACTGCCAGGTACTGACAGGCCAGGATAAGATTCCAGTGTATGAAAGGTACTCAGATGGTCACAAATGCAGCTTCCCGGGTGAGCCGCTTCAAGCCAGAGACAGCCTTAAAGTCTGGGCACGTCTGCTTAGATACAAGTAAGCTTTCTTTAAAAAAAAAGACACCAAGTGAAAAGTTTAAAATGGAAAAGACATCTGAGCACTGTGGGCCCTATGGTGGGGCATGTTTTCTGTTTTTTCTCTTTTTTGCATTTTGTGGCTCAGACGGTAAAGAGTCTGCCTGCAATGCAGGAGACCTGGGCTCGATCCCTGGGTGGGGCAGATCCCCTGGAGAAGGAAATGGCAACCCACTCCAGTACTCTTGTCCTGAAAATTCCATGGGTGAAGGAGCCTGGTAGGCTCCAGGCCATGGGATGGCAAAGAGTCGGACACGACTGAGCGACTTCACTGGTTCACGTAGTTGATTTACAGTGTTGTGTTGGTTTCAGGGGTACAGCTAAGCAATTCAGTTATGCGTATACTCATTCTTTGCCAGACGCTTTTCTCATATAGTTTATCACAGAATATCGAGTAGAGTTCCCTGTGCCATACAGTAGGGCCTTGATTATCTCTCTTATGTATAGTAGTGTGCAGATGTTTATGCCAAGCTCCTGATTTATCTCTCACCCACCCTTACTTTCCCCTTTGGTAACCATGTTTGTCTGTGTCTGTTTCATAAAAAAAAAGTTCATTTGTGATACAAAATTAGATTCCACATATGAGCAGGCATGTTGTATATGTAGTTGTATGATAGGATGTTGTAACCTGAGTGTAGATTGCAGTTGCTTCTCAAAGCAACGGGGTAAAACACAGGCCAGCTTCACAGGTGCTTTCCCACAGCAGACTGTTGTGTGAAGGCCTTCGTCAGATGACCTCCTCAGAATAAGCAAAAGTGTTTCTTTCTTTGACGTGAGGCGCTGTAACCTTTGGTCATCCGATGGCTGGAAAGGGTACAGACACTGCTTTACCCAAACTTCGGTGCTTACAATCTGCCACTAACCTTCGCTGATTTTGCATTGAGTCTGTTCAACCAACTATTTGTTCTTCTTCAAGTATAATGTCAGAAAAAACATCCTGAGTGAATATTTCCACTTATTAAAAGTTGTCCAGTATGTAGTGAACAGAGCTTACAGAGGAATTAATAGTCGCTCCACCCCCTAGTCCTGCTCCCCAGAGAGGGTTCAGTCACTCGGACTTTATGTGGGAAACCCTGACACGCCTGACTCCAAAACCAAAACCAGCCAACAGAAAGAAAACCCAAAAAGCTAGAAACATGAAATCTCATTATTAGAGATTCTTGTCTTTTCACTCAGTTCCTCTCATTTCCCAGTGTTTTCTTTAAGATTCAGATAAGTTTCTGAGAAAACCGCTGTAGATCCCTTTTCTCTCTCTGACTAAGAACACGCTGTGTGTGTTCCTGGAAAGGGGTTGATTGAAGAAGAAGATACCAGACTCTTGATAAAAAGGCGTGATGCCTGTCTAGCACTTTGCCTCCGGCTCATCCGGCCTTTCTCCTAAACACCTGTGTAGTGAACGGCATCCACCCAGCAGACGGGGCCCCCTGTGCTGTGGAGAGATGTGGGCAGAATGGTGGGCAGACGGTAAACGAACAGGTAGAGAAGTCACTTCAGATAATCAGCAGTTCACAGTACTATTTCAAAACTAAGTGAACTAGAGAAGGGACTGTGCTCCCAGGGGGATGGTGTCCCAGGGCAGCCTCCGGTCCATGCTGGAGCCCCGACATCAAGGACGTGGTCCGCCCGCTTGGCATCGGTAACCCCTGCCTCAGCACAGCCATCCTCCCCCGCAGCCCGGCTGGGGCCTGGGGTGTCTGGGAATGTTGTTTGTTCCTGTTTTATTCCCATTTTGCCCCTGACCACATCACAGTCAGATGTCACAGATGCTGAACAACTGATTAGAAGAAAAAGACACCAGAGCTGAGCAGATAGACTGTTTGACAAGTACACGCACAGGTGTTTTTATTGTTAAGGTATAGTCGATTTACATTTATATTAGTTTCAGGGGTACAGCTTAATGGTTCAGTATTTTTATAGATTATACTCCAAGTAATTACAAGATAGTGGGCTTCCCTGATAGCTCAGTTGGGAAAGAGTCCGCCTGCAATGCAGGAGACCCCGGTTGGACTCCTGGGTCAGGAAGATCCACTGGAGAAGGGATATGCTACCCACTCCAGGATTTTTCACCTTCCCTGTGGCTCAGCTGGTAAAGAATCTGCCTGCTGCTGGAAACCTGGGTTTGATCCCTGGTTTGGGAAGATCCCCTGGAGAAGGGAAAGGCTACCCACTCCAGTATTCTGGCCTGGGGAATTCCATGGACTCTACAGTCCATGGGGTCGCAAAGAGTCAGACATGACTGAGCCACTTTCCCTTTCTTCACTTTCAGTGGCTATAATTCCCTGTGTTGTACAATATATCTCTGCTGCTTATCTAGTTTATACAAGTAGTCTGCCTCTCCTAACCCCATATCTCTAATTTGTCCCTCCCCACTACGGTCTCCTCACTTGTAACCACTAGTTTGTCTTCTGTATCTGTAAATCTGTTTCTGTTTAGATCCCGCGTATAAGCGATGTCCTACAGTACTCTCTGACTTGTTTCACTAAGCATCATATTCTCTTGGTCCATCCATGTTGCCACAAAAGGCAGAATTCCATTCTTTTATGGCTGAGTAGTACTGTGCTGTGTATATGGACCACATCTTCTTCACCTGTTCGTCTGTTGATGGACACTTGGATTGCTTCCATATCTTGGCTGTTGTAAATAGTGCTGCTGGGAAGATTGGGATATGTGTATCTTTTTAAATTAGTATTTTCTGAATATATACCCAGGAGTAGGATTGCTGGATCACACGGTAGTTCTATTTTTAGTTTTTTGAGAAAATTTCATACTTTTTTCCACAGTGACTGCATCAATGTACGTTCCCACCAACAGTGTAGGAGGGTTCCCTTTTTTCCACACCGTCGTCAACATTTGTTATTTGTAGACTTTTTGATGATGGCTATACTGACAGGTGTGAGATAGTATCTCATTTTGGTTTTGATTAGCATTTACCTAATAATTAGTGATATTGAGCATCCTTTCTTGTGCCTGTTGGTCATTGTATGTCTTCTTTGGAAAAATATCTTTAGGTCCACTGCCCATTTTCTGATTGGGTTATTTGTTTTTTGATATTGAGTTGTGTGAGCTGTTTATATACTTTGGATATTAATCTCTTGTCAGTCATATCATTTGCAAATATTTTTGCACATTCTGTAGATTGTCTTTTTGTTTTGTAGGTGGTTTCCTTTGCTGTGCAAAAACTTTTCAGTAATTAGGTCCTATTTGTTTATTTTTATTTCTTTTGCCTTGGGAGACATAAAAATATGTTGTGGTGTATTCTGAAATCTGGGAGGGTTTGCTTCCAACTTTGTTCTTGTTCTTCAGGATTTCTTTCATGATTCTGGGTCTTTTATGGTTCCATAGGAATTGTAGGCTTAGTTGTTCTAGTTCTGTGAAAAATGTCATGGGTATTTTGATAGGAATTGCATTAAACCTGTAGATTATTTTGGGTAGTATGGCCATTTTAATAGTATTAATTCTTCCAATCCAAGAGTATGGGACATCTTTCCATTTCTTTGTATCATCTTCAATTTCTTTCATTGGTGTTTTATAGTTTTCAGTGTATAGGTCTTTAACCTCCTTGGTTAAGTTTATTCCCAGGTATTTCATTCTTTCTGATGCAATTTTAAACAGGATTTTTAAAAACTTTCTGATATTTCATTATTAGTGTATAGAAATACAACAGTTTTCTGTATATTCATCTTGTATCCTGAAACTTTGCTGAATTAATTTATTAGTTCTAACAGTTTGGAGCTGGAGACTTGAGGGTTTTTTATATAAAGTATCATGTGATCTGCAAGTAGTGACAGTTTTATTCTTTCCTTCCAATTTCAACGCCAGAATATAGCTTATTAATTTTGCTTCCAAAGACGTCTTTCTCTGTAGGGTTCTCCAGTCATCTTTGAAGCGAATAAAGACTGTCTTCATGAATAACAGCAAACTAAAGTTAATTGAATTATGATTTAACTCAGTAATTTTCAACCCAGCATAAATACTTAATGGACTCATCTAGGGAGCTTTAATAACATACCGTTGCCCAGGCCACAACGTCAGATGTCCTCAGGAACTGATCTTGAGTGGACCTTAAACAGCACAGGTGCTGTCAGCGCGCAGTGAGCACCATGAGCAACCATGGGTGTGACTGATAGTTAAACGCACCCCCATGAGGTTGTCTGGGCCACTCAAACCCATGGTTCTCAAGGGATGGCCCCCAGACCAGCAGCATGAGCGTTTTATTAGAGGGGAGAGCTCCTGGTCCCATCCCAGGCCTGCTAAATCAGAAGCTCTGGGGACAATGCCTGGCCGTGTGTGTGTGAGCCCTCCTGGTGATTCTGGTACACACTAATGTAGGTGGACTGCTGGGTGGGTAGTCCGGCAGTTACTTTTGCTTGAGGTGAGGTTTTAAGCTCTGGCATGATCTCTCTTGTTAATGCCTCTTATTCACATAATAAGGCATGATTGTCACAGCTCTCTCTAATATATCCAGGCCAGAGGCTCTCAGAGGGTCAAGGCTTCAGTGATGCTTTTTAAACGATCATGTTCTTATGACACAGTGGGCAGCTGCTGGGAGCTGGGAATCCACTCCCTACCTTGATTCTCCTCCAGTTCACCAAGAAGGAACATAGAGAAAGAAGGGTAGACTGGGGAAGGTCAGGAGTGGACAGGGTTTGGAGCCCTGGTCCTCAACCTTGGCTGCACACTGGAGTCTGTAAAACATACTGAGACCTGGGTTCAGACCGAATACCACAGGTATTTGGATGTACTGACTTGGGCTGGGCGGAAAGGTCCCCAGGTGACTCTGATATTCAGCCGAGGCTGAGAAGCTGGAGGATGGCCCAGTTTGGTTTGATCCTTCCTTCCTACGAATCTGGCTCTTTTCTGTAGACAGAGGCACAGGGTTAATGGAAAGTGGGCAGGCTTCTTGGGTTGCGTTTCTTGAGCATCCCGAAATCCTAAATCAAGTTTCTCCACCGAGCAGGACGACATTTGAACATCTGACACCTGCTCTGTGTGTGTATGCGTGTTTCGTTTCACTGCCTGAATTATAAGATGGTTTCAACCATCTGCGTTGGAATCAACATAACTGAAAGAATGGGGCGTCTGACTGAGGTCCAGTATGCTTCCTGACATTCTGAGTTTAATAATATTCTCTGATCAGTGTTATATTTTACATTATAATATGAGTGTGGCAACCTTTCAGTTGCTATTTAACACTTTTGTTTAAACTTTAAAACTAGAGCTTGATTGTGCGTTTGTTCCACTTTCAAAAAGAGAAGTTAGCGAGTTTGCTTCACCAGGAAGCAGAGTCACTTCCACTTGGGGACGAGGTGTGGGCGGTAACAAGGGGACGAGGTGCCTGCTTGGTTGCCGAGCTACCAGGCTCACCTCGCTTTGCCCACATAGGAGGACCCCTCCCAGGGTCCTCGCCAGATGTCTGAGACACACATCCCAGCTGTGTTTGTTTGGATACTGTCAACAGTCTTTTGTGACTCTGTGCACTGTCCGGTTATCTGGTCATTTTAGGATTAAAAGTAAAATGAATATTGCAGCTTAATTTCATTACTCAAATGGCCATTCCCATCATCTCCTATTAATGCTCCACTTTGTGAGCAGAGAGAGAGATGGTGAAAAGATCGCCCTGGGGAGACTTTGCATGGGGCTACAGGAGAGAACACGACCGAGGTCCCTGTGAGAGCAGAGTCCTAGCAGACCCGCCCTGAGTGCCCCCCCGACCCCCCAGCGCTGGCCAGGTTCAAGGTCACGCCCGCAGCCCTGCCCACAGCGCTTCTGGTTTCAACATCAGGTCCAGTTCTTTCTTCCCCTTTCTCCTCTTCTGCACTTTGCCGGAGGCTGCCTCTCTCCCTTCTCAGGCTTGAACCTCTCTCTTTTTTTCTGCAGCTTCTTCAGTTTTACACTCTGCCCCCACCCCCAGGCCACACCCCCCTTCTCTGAAATATGTCCTCTTGTAGATAGAAAGACAGCAATGAAATAAAGAAGTTATACCGGACAGATGAGTCTCCTGGGGAACAGAGAACAGATCAGTCTAGAATGGGAACACTGACTGGGCGGAGGATGAATAGCGAACTCCCAGGGCCGGTGTGAGGGAGGCCCCTTGCGGGACACACAGCATCTTCACGGCTGGGATGCCTTTACTCTTCATGTGATCACTGTGGGCTGGGCCGCGCTGGTGGCCCCCTTTGGGGCCTTTTAGGAAAGGTAGAATTGGAGGAGAAAGAGGCTCTTTCCAGGCCCCACGATCAAGAAGACATCCATCCAGTCGGCGCTCAGCGCGGGAACTGGCCCTATACGTTATGCAGGTGACTCGCTGCAGACTCACTTCCTGAAAGAGTGTGGGTTCGTCCACAGTGGCGGTGGACCTCCGAGTTTCTACAATGGCGCGCTTTTACCCAGGAAGCACAGGATGGTAGGATGGCTCCCACAGGAACTCACCACTGACAGTTATGGGCCTGACCTAGTGTTTCCTAGAAAAGGCAAGGTGCAGGGGGCTGTCTGGGCCACACAGTGACCCACTGGGTTAGGAGTTGCTCACAGGAGGAACTGCTGTCATGCTCTGGAGAAATTCCCGACCTGCCCTCCTTGGCTCCACTCCCGCCCTGCTCTTGTGACCTCTGGATCCTCTCTGGTTTCCACCTCTGATTTTCATGACTCCACCTCTGTCCCCCGTGTGAGCTACTCCTGGCTGGGGACTTGATAAAGTGGCCCACCCCAGGTTTTCAGCTCCCCCTTTGAGGACGTTTGATGCTCTTGGCACAAACTCTTGGGCTGATCCCCAATGTTTTCAACTTTTCCATCACAGATGCCCTGGGTACCAGCCCTTCCCCAATGTAGTTTCTGCCAGTCCTCATTGTGTGGGCACTGGGCTGGTGTTGTTGTGGAATAGATGTGAGGGCAGACCCCCAAGAGTGGTTTGGCATTGCACGCTCACCCTCTCCCCTCTCTGGAGATAATGATGCACAAGAGCAAGCTGACAGGTGTGCTGGCGTGACTGTGGCCACGGGAAACACAAACATCCAAACACAAAGGAAGGACCTAAGTCCCTGTCAACCGGAATAGATTGTGATACATCCAAATAATGGGAGGAAGAGGCAACTCTCCATAGACAGAGACAGAATAATCCTCAAAACCTAATTTTAAATGAAAAAAAAGACAAGGGACAGCATACTATATAAATTTTGCTACCATTTGTGTTAAAAAAGGAAATGAAATGATACGTATACCAGTATACGCAGAGAGTTTTCTGGAAGGTGGCAGGAAAGAGTGGTTACTTCTGGGGACAACTGAGTGGCTGAGGAAAGGGTATAGTGAAGAATCCTCTCTGAACTTAGTGCTGTGTTTGTAGTGCCTGTCAAAAAGTCAAATGAAAGATAAGATAAATGCTTCAGAATCAACACAGAGATGCAGAAATAGATAGGACCCTGGGGAGATAGAGACTAGATTAGAACATTTAGCCAATCCTTATTTGTACAAATTAAAACATTTAGCCATTATGGGGACTTGTCCAAATTCCCATAATCGCTAAGTGGCTAGAACCCCCACTCCTATTGGCACCCACACTCAAGGGAGGGCAGCTTCAAAACCCTGTGTATCACCTGCACCTCTGTGTTCATGCTAGCACTGTTTACAGTAACCAAGACAAGGAAACAGCCTCAATGCCTGTCACTAATGAATGGATAAAGAAGACATGGAATATTCAGTTCAGTTCAGTCGCTCAGTCGTGTCCAACTCTTTGTGACCCCATGAATCGTAGCACGTCAGGCCTCCCTGTCCATCACCAACTCCCGGAGTTTACTCAAACTCATGGCCATTGAGTCGGTGATGCTATCCAACCATCTCATCCTCTATCGTCCCCTTCTCCTCCCACCTTCAATCTTGCCCAGCATCAGGGCCTTTTCAAATGAGTCAGTTCTTCACATCAGGTGGCCAAGTATTAGAGTTTCAGCTTCAGCATCAGTCCTCTCAATGAATATTCAGGACTGATTTCCTTTAGAATGGACTGGTTGGATCTCTTTGCAGTCCAAGGGACTCTCAAGAGTTTTCTCCAACACCACAGTTCAAAAGCATCAATTCTTCGGCGCTCAGCTTTCTTTCTAGTCCAACTCTCACATCCATACTTGACCACTGGAAAAACCATAGCTTTGACTAGATGGACCTTTGTTGGCAAAGTAATGTCTCTGGTTTTTAATATGCTGTCTAGGTTGGTCATAGCTTTTCTTCCAAGGAGCAAGTGTGTTTTATTTTCATGGCTGCAGTCACCATCTGCAGTGTTTTTGGAGGCCCCCTGCCCCTGCTGCCCAAAAAAAAAACCAATCTGTCACTGTTTCTACTGTTTCCCCATCTATTTGCCATGAAGTGATGGGACTGGATGCCATGATCTTAGTTTTCTGAATGTTGAGTTTTAAGTCAATTTTTTCACTCTCCTTTTTCACTTTCATCAAGAGGCTCTTTAGTTCTTCTTTGCTTTCTGCCATAAGGGTGGTATCATCTGTGTATCTGAGGTTATTGATATTTCTCCTGGCAATCTTGATTCCAGCTTGCATTTCATCCAGCCCGGCATTTCACATGATGTACTCTGCATATAAGTTAAATAAGCACAGTGACAGTATATAGCCTTGATGTACTCTTTCCCCAATTTAGAACCGGTCTGTTGTTCCATGTCCAGTTCTAACTGTTGCTTCTTGACCTGCATACAGATTTCTCAGGAGGCAGGTCAGATGATCTGGTATTCCCATCTCTTGAAGAATTTTCCAGTTTGTCGTGATCCACACAGTCAAAGGCTTTGGCATAGTCAATAAAGCAGAAGTAGATGTTTTTCTGAAACTCTCTTGCTTTTTCAATGATCCAATGGCAATTTGATCTCTGGCTTCTCTGCCTTTTCTAAATCCAGCTTGAACACAGTTCACATAGTGATGAAGCCTGGCTTGGAGAATTTTGAGCATTACTTTGCTAGCATGTGAGATGAGTGCAATTGTGTGGTAGTTTGAGCATTCTTTGGCATTGCCTTTCTTTGGGATTGGAATGAAAACTGACCTTTTCCAGTCCTGTGGCCACTGCTGAGTTTTCCAAATTTGCTGGCATATTGAGTGCAGCACTTCCACAGCATCATCTTTCAGGATTTGAAATAGCTCAGCTGGAATTCTGTCACCTCCACTAGCTTTGTTCCTAGTGATGCTTCCTATGATCACATTCCTTGACTTCACATTCCAGGGCTTCTGGCCCTAGGTGAGTGATCACACCATTGTAGTTATCTGGGTCGTGAAGATCTTTTTTGTATAGTTCTCCTGTGTATTCTTGCCACCTCTTCTTAATATCTTCTGCTTCTGTTAGGTCCATACCATTTCTGTCCTTTATTGAGCCCATCTTTCCATGAAATGTTCCCTTGGTATCTCTAATTTTCTTGAAGAGATCTCTAGTCTTTCCCGTTCTATTGTTTTCCTCTATTTATTTGCCTTGATCAGTGCAGAAGGCTTTCCTATCTCTCCTATCTATTCTTTGTACTTCAATAACAGTTTTTTTTAAAAATCCTGTATATCAGTAGAACTGCCAGCATAAATATCAGGGTTATGCCACAGGGTGAGACATTTGAGACTGTTTCTTTGTTTGTATTGTGAACAATGAACTTGGGAAGATTGTTAGATGGTACATATTTATCCTAGTACTAGCATACTATATCATCATCTAATAAATGACTGTTATTTATTATTTGCAGCTATCACAGTATTGTTTGGGGAGGGAAGTGTATGAAGAATGTTGTCACAGGAGTGTGTGAAGATGAAGACTTGCAGGGTAAAAAAATAAAGCACACACAGAGAACCCTTGACTCATTTATTTAAATAATATCTAAAAATTTGGAGAGAGTAAATGATAGTTAACTTGGAAAACATGTTAGAGTGTGTGTGAGGGGTACTGGCGAGAAAATTTCACTCCAGAATGCCACTAAGAGCCGCTTGTCACCAGCATTGTTACTTGTGGTAAGAAAGAAATGTGCACCACCCAGGACCATCCGTGAGCTTCTCCATTTCTCTTTCATGCCTGATTGTCCAACACCCTCATTATTCTTGCTAGCTTATTTCTTTTCCAGTTCTCTCCTTTTCTGGGGCAACAGGTCAGGTGTGACTCAGAATGCTGAGTATTCTACTGGGAACTTGTTCCCCTTCCGTGGAGAGGCTGGAAGGATCCTGGCATTCTGGGCAGTTCTGCTCACAGCCGCCTGGCCCCAGGAGCCCAGTGAGAGCCCCCCGCTCCCTCTTTGTGCCAGAAATCTGCCCTCTTGTGGGCTGAGGGGCAAGAACGTGAGGCTGCCTCTCTTGGTCACCACTTCATCATTTGTAATCATTCCATTCCTGCCTGATGGGAAGGAAAATACCATGTGAGGGTCCAAGCTCAAGTTCTTCTGTCAGCCCTCCTGGGTTTAAATCTTCACTCCTCCACGATACCTTTGTGGGTGTGGGCTAGTTGTGTAACCTCCCTGCCCCAGTTGCTATCTGAAAAAATGATGGGAACAAAATGAGATAATCTGGGCACAAGGCAGAGCACAAGACTTGGCTTTCAGTAAATTATTTGTAAAAGTTAGTGTGAAAAAATGGCAGTAGCAATAGCATTAGCAGCAGTAAATAAACAAAAGAAATAAAAAGGAGGTCTGGGTATTGGAGGAAGGTCCATCAGCACTGACTTCAAGGAATGGGGGTCACCAACCCCATGTGTGTACGTGTACATGCCCACCCATTCCCCTTGCGGCATACAGTCTTTGCTGGCCTAGGCTACCAGTGAAGAATGATGTTTGATTCAATAGTTCTGCGAGCAGGGTGGTATGTCAAATCTTTTAACAAATACATTATTGACTTACCTTATTTCAAAGACATAAATGTAGAACAAGGTCACTTAACCCTGAAGGCAGAAGTCAATAAATGGTTGATATTTTTTGAGTCCTGCTTTTGGTGTATACACATGAGGAATACCAGTTACTTAGCAGTGTGTAATTGATTCTGATCGTTTGGGGTGGCATTGACAGATATGATTACCAAGTGGATCCCCTGGTCTTGGGGAAATTGAAGTGTTTATATAACTGGAAAATTAGGCTGTGATCAAACAAATATTTTTATAAATGATTGTCACGCAGACATGTGGAGAGCTCGGGCCTGAGCTGGCCATGCTGTGGCCAGTCGGTCATTCTCTGGGAGGTGGCCTGACCTGCAGTGCTGAGCGTGGCTTCAGGCAGTAGACATCTTCATTTGAAGAGTGCCTTGCACCTTAGGAAGAACCTGCATATAAATTATCTCCTTGTAGCCTCAGCTCATATGCTCTTTTTCACAATGGGTCTCCTCTGAATGATAGGCATCACTGTAGTACCATGATGCCTGACCATGGTCATGACAGAGCCAGGTGGGGAAGGAGTTTTTCAAATACTAGTATTTGAACAATCCTACTAGTCCTTTCCTGTCCCGTGATAAGCCAAAGGATGGTTTTCCAGCACAATCCAAAGTCCCGACAGAATAAACCTATTAATAGGGCAGGTTCTAAAGAGTCACATTATTCAGTAAATTTAAAGGTTGGTGCAGTTTCCTTAGTTTCTAAGGGAACATCCACTTGGGGATTTCACTTTACAAGAAAAATACACATGGTATTTTTAAAAACATTTATTTGTTTATTTTTGTCCGTGTTGGGTCTTTGCTGCTACAAGGGCTTTCTCTAGTTGCAGAAGCAGGGACGCTCTCTAGTTGCCGTGCACAGGTTTCTCACTGCCGTGGCTTCTCTCGTTGCGGAGCGCAGGCTCTAGGGCACAAGGGCATCAGTAGCTGTGGAGGTGGATCAACAGTTGCATCACCAGGGCTCGGTAGCTGTGGTGCTCGGGCTTAGTTGCTCCTTGGCACGTGAGAGACTTCCTGGATCAGGGATCGAACCCGTGTCTCCTGCATTGCCGGGTGGATTCTCTACCCCTGAGCCACCAATGAAACCCCCACACATTGTATTTTTATCTAGATAATTTCAGGATTTCTGTGAGATCATTTCCGATGCAGACTCAGTTCTTTGCAGAACTGAGGCCTGACATTGACATTTGATTAGTTACCCCGATTTGAAAAAATTCCTTTCCATTGGTAGGAAACCTTTTATTAAAAAAAAAAAATTAAGACACAGTCCATTCCCTTTACCTAAAAGTGTTATGTGGTGAGGGCTTAACTCTCAGAAAGTTGGAATTTAGATTTATTCAAAAATATTATTAGGATACCCTATAGGATATCCTGGAATATTGTGCCAGACACCGCAAAGCTTCTCAATGCCCTTTGCTGAAGTGCATCTGAACCTCCTGCCTTTGTGGGAGGTTAATCTCTGGGTTCTGATTCCACGTTGAATGTACTCCCAGCTTGAGCTCCATTTCTGTTCAGTCAATACTTTGTGTCATGCTGAACTTCAAGACCAAATCCAGTGGATAAGTTTCTGTGGGATGCATGGAGGGTAAGTTTCAGATCATTGAAAATATACCACACTAGCTTTGTCTCCATGACAGTCTCAATTTTGTATGTGTTCCCACAGGAGAGGAGGACACAGAACTGTCAGGAGACGTGCCCCCAGGCACGGAAGGCCTCGATGAAGAGTCAGTGGTTCTAAGCACACATGCTGCAGTGACCACAGAAACTTCCATCACCAGTATAAATTCTACCCTTATTGAGGAAGATACAGACCAGTTAGAGTTTATATTAATGGTGTTGATCCCAGTGATTTTACTGTCTGTCCTACTTCTATCAGCGATACTCCTTGTAATATACCATAAAAGAAAAAGGAATAAACAAGGTAAATATTTTGCCTATTCTCATTTCTAGACAACTGCTCCATGTGTTCATGAATAATTGGTAAAACACAATACTTTTTGCTTCCACACAGAGCCCTCTAGCCAAGGATCTCAGAGTGTTTTACAGACACGTGAGTATTATTCCAATACCTGCCTGGAGATGGGATGGGGTGGGAAAAGAAACTGAGATGGTTTTAAGTGAAGCAACTACATAAAATAATGAGTGATGACTTGTTTCGGTGACATTTTCCAGAGTTTAGAAATGTCATATTCCTTTCTATTTAAAAAAAGAAAGAGAGAATGCCTTCAGCCTAAAGTGAAAATTGAAATACACAGCTTCCATCTCTGTATCTAACCTGGATGAGGGCCTTGTGTAATTTGGGCCAGTATTGGTCAGTGTACCCAGTTGTGGATGTGACTGGTGATAGAAGCAAAGTCCGATGCTGTAAAGAGCAATATTGCACAGGAACCTGGAATGTTAGGTCCATGAATCAAGGCAAACTGGAAGTGGTCAAACAGGAGATGGCTAGAATGAACGCTGACATTTTAGGAATCAGAGAACTAAAATGGACTGGAATGTGTGTATTTAACTCAGATGACCATTATATCTACTACTGTGGGCAGGAATCCCTTAGAAGAAAGGGAGTAGCCATCATAGTCAACAAAATAGTCTGAAATGCAGTACTTGGATGCAATCTCAAAAACGACAGAATGATCTCTGTTCATTTCCAAGGCAAACCATTCAATATCATGGTAATCCAAGTCTATGCCCCAACCAGTAATGCTGAAGACGCTGAAGTGGAACAGTTCTATGAAGACCTACAAGACATTCTAGAGCTAATACCCCAAAAACATGTCCTTTTCATTAAAGGGGACTGGAATGCAAAAGTAGGAAGTCAAGAAACACCTGGAGTAACAGGCAAATTTGGGCTTGGAGTACGGAATGAAGCAGGGCAAAGGCTAATAAGAGTTTTGCCAAGAGAATGCACTGGCCATAGCAAACACCCTTCTCCAACAACACAAGAGAAGACTCTACACGTGGACATCACCAGATGGCCAACACCGAAATCAGATTGATTATATTTTTTGCAGCCAAAGATGGAGAAGCTCTATACAGTCAGCAAAAACAAGACCGGGAGCTGATTGTGGCTCAGATCATGAACTCCTTACTGCAAAATTCAGACTTAAATTGAAGAAAGTAGGGAAAACCACTAGACCATTCAGGTATGACCTAAATCAAATCCCTTACGATTAGACAGTGGAAGTGAGAAATAGATTGAAGGGATTAGATCTGATAGAGTGCCCGAAGAACTATGGACAGAGGTTCATGGCATTGTACAGGAGACAGGGATCAAGACCATCCCCAAGAAAAAGAAATGCAAAAAAGCAAAATGGCTGTCTGAGGAGGTCTTACAAATAGCTGAAAAAAGAAGAGAAGTGAAAGGCAAAGGAAGAATGGAAAGATATACCCATTTGAATGCAGAGTTCCAAAGAATAGCGAGGAGAGATAAGAAAGCCTTCCTCAGCGATCAATGCAAAGAAATAGAGGGAAACAATAGAATGAGAAAGATGAGAGATCTCATCAAGAAAATTAGAGATACCAAGAGAACATTTCATGCAAAGAAGGGCACAATAAAGGACAGAAATGGTATGGACCTAACAGAAGCAGAAGATATTAAGAAGAGGTGGCAAGAATACACAGAAGAACTGTACAAAAAAGATCTACATGACCCAGATAACCACGATGGTGTGATCACTCACCTAGAGCCAGACATCCTGGAATGTCAAGTCAAGTGGGCCTCAGAAAGCATCACTGGGAACAAAGCTAGTGGAGGTGATGGAATTCCAGTTGAGCTATTTCAAATCCTGAAAGATGATGCTGTGAAAGTGCTGCACTCAGTATGCCAGCAAATTTGGAAAACTCAGCAGTGGCCACAGGACTGGAAAAGGTCAGTTTTCATTCCAATCCCAAAGAAAGGCAATGCCAAAGAATGTTCAAACTACGCCCCATTGCACTCATCTCACATGCTAGTAAAGTAGTGCTCAAAATTCTCCAAGCCAGGCTTCAAGAGTACATGAACTGTGAAATTCCAGATGTTCAACCTGGATTTAGAAAAGGCAGAGGAATCAGAGGTCAAATTGCCAAGATCCCTTGGATCATCAAAAAAGCAAGAGAGTTCCAGAAAAACATCTACTTCTGCTTTATTGACTATGCCAAAGCCTTTGACTGTGTGGATCATTACAAACTATGGAATATTCTTAAAGAGATGGGAAAAGCAGACCACCTGACCTGCCTCTTGAGATATCTATATGTAGGTCAGGAAGCAGCAGTTAGAACTGGACATGGAACAACAGACTGGTCCCAAATAGGGAAAGGAGTACATCAAGGCTGTATATTGTCACCCTGCTTATTTAACTTATATGCAGAGTACATCATGAGAAACAGTGGGCTGGATGAAGCACAAGCTGGAATCAAGATTACCGTGAGAAATATCAATAACATCAGATACACAGATGACACCATGCTTATGGCAGAAAGCAAAGAAGAACTAAAGAGCCTCTTGATGAGAGTAAAAGAGGAAAGTGAAAAAGTTGGCTTAAAGCTCAACATTCAGAAAACTAAGATCATGGCATCCAGTCCCATCACTTCATGGCAAATAGATGGGGAAACAGTGGAAGCAGTATCAGACTTTATTTTTTTGGGCTCCAAAATCACTGCAGATGGTGACTGCAGCCATGAAATTAAAAAACACTTGCTCCTTGGAAGAAAAGCTATGATCAACCTAGACAGCATATTAAAAACCAGAGACATTACTTTGCCAACAAAGGTCCATCTAGTCAAAGCTATGGTTTTTCCAGTGGTCAAGTATGGATGTGAGAGTTGGACTAGAAAGAAAGCTGAGCGCCGAAGAATTGATGCTTTTGAACTGTGGTGTTGGAGTAAACTCTTGAGAGTCTCTTGGACTGCAGGGAGATCCAACCAATCCATCCTAAAGGAAATCAGTCCTGAATATTCATTGGAAGGACTGATGCTGAAGCTGACACTCCAGTACTTTGGCCACCTGATGCGAGCAACTGACTTGTTGGAAAGGACCCTGATGCTGGGCAAGATTGAAGGTGGGAGGAGAAGGGGACGATAGAGGATGAGATGGTTGGATGGCATCACTGACTCAATGGCCATGAGTTTGAGTAAACTCCGGGAGTTGGTGATGGACAGGGAGGCCTGGTGTGCTGTAGTCCATGGGGTCTCAAAGAGTCGGACATGACTGAGCGACTGAACTGAACTGAACTGAACTGGTCAATGTAACACTTTCTGACCTTTGGAGGAGCCAGTCGGGCTGGTGAAGGGGTGGGTTAGATGGGGGTGTGGCCACGACTGGAGTCCTTGAGTCATCCCCACGAGAAGAGGATTGTTCCATCTGTGATTGTCACAGGTGCTGTTTTCTCCACCATGCCATACACCCATTTGATCCTGAAAAGGCCTGGGTATAAGCGTGGTTCTTATTCCTATGAAAGCTGTGCTAACTTTTAAAATGAAATTCCTAATCAGCTAAAGATGTAAATAGTAAACCAATAGTAAAATAGTAAACCATCAGTAGTAAGCCAATCTCATAGATCATTCCCTGGGTCAGTGATACACTCTGAGAGGATTCACTTCTAATGCCCGGACTGTCAAATACAAGGTTTTGGGATGGTTTTGGGTCCAAAGCCAACTTGGGTTCTTTTTGCTTATGCTGCTAAAAATTACTCCAATTAGATTTTCAAGTTGAGCCTTTGGGCATTCCAAAAATCACTCAAGAGTGATAAGATATATATTTATATGTGCATACAAAACTCACTTTTTGTCTTTCACATCCACTAACAGGGGACCCCAGGCTTTGAGGGCATGCCTTAGGCCTGTGGGTCCCTACACTATCCTTGTACCAGGAGAAGCTTTAAGTTCTTGCAGAGCTGTAAATGGTCATTTTCCCTTATGCCAGCAGGTGACTTAGCAGCAGCAGCAGCAGGGCAAATGTGAACTGGGAAGGAAGCACTGAAGTGCATTACCTTTCATGGCGAGGACTGATGTAATAGATTCCAAGAAAGTAGGAATTTCACGTTTCTCCACTGCTTGCAATTTCAGGGTGACCTAATAACAGTGATCACGTGGGAGCTCTTTTGTAAGCCAGAGGAAAAGAAAAGGCAAACAGAGATGCTTGGATCTTTTTTTTGCAAAGTCCAGTGGCTAAGACTCCATGCTCCCAACACACGGGGCCCTGGTTCGATCCCTGGTAAGGGAATTAGAGCCCCACGCTGTAACTAAGACCCAGCACAGCAAAATAAAAACAAAACAAAAAATAGAGTAGGGAAAGTAGAATTTCCTGCCCAAACCGTAGGCTACAGCTGGTCTTACCTAGCAGAGTCCTGGGGTCGGGGGAGTTTGGGGTTGACTAGTCAAATGATCATGCTCTAAGTCACTAGATCCAGAAAGGGATTTTTCACTGAACTCCATTTCGAGACTCTCAAGACTCAGAAGCCGCTACCCAGTGAGCACTGACTTCGGACAGGGTCCAGGCATGTGTGCTGCTCCCTCCTGAAGGCCTCCGTACCTGGTTGATGCTGCGTCTTCTGTCTGGAATTTCCTTCTTGGCTGCTTGGCAGACTGCTACCCCATTCTACAACGCACAATTCTAAGGTTTTTATGAAGAGCTGAGTAGTCAGACCCCAGGCAAAATTAATCACCACCTCTCGACTGTGTTCACACTTACTGTGCACAGTCGTGAATCCTGTCATCAGTTGGTGACTTGCCTTTTTTTGGGTCTCTCTTTCTTACTAGGCGATGTTCTCTTTAAGGTCCAAAAGAATCAGGAACTTGTCTTATTCATCTTGTGGAATAGTGTGGCAGGAAGGTTATAGGGACAGATTCTGGAATACTCGGCTTAATTGGCTTTTCTCTTTCCTAGTTTTATAACCTCTGGTTCAGTTTCCTCATCTGTTAAACGGGCAAAACTCAGTACCACCTCATAGAGTTGTTGGGAGAATTAAGTGGATTCATCTATGTAAAGCACTTAGAAAAAAAACAGTACCCGGCATATTGTAAGTGGAAACTAATTATTTTCACCCTTTTATCTCACAGAGTGCCTTGCCCAACACATTACTAGCTGCTCAATAAATGTGTATTGCAGAGATGAGTTGATGAAAGAATGTGAGAACTTTTTTTTAGAGAACACAATGTCAGAGGTAAAAGTAAATTTGCACATTATTCTTAAAACAAATTGGCACCTTGCTTTTACTTTAAATGTGCCTCCCCTTAAGAAACCACAAATGGAAATCTTAGAATTTCAAAGCAGTTGCTTATCACCAAAGTTCTAGGTCAAGAGAGCTGTATTTGAATATTTTCTTTTACTCACCATTCCTTTAACATAGATACAGATGGTTAACGATGACTTTCTCTTCAGACAGCTAAAAATTTCACAAACATTGCCCACCAAAATCCACCCATTCATATTTAACATTATAATACAAGGCAGTAAAAGGAGACTATTTAAATGGACAGAATTTGATTTAAATGTATTTTTTATTTAACTTTCCAGGAACAATAAAACTGTCCTACTGGGTCAGAGGGCTGTTTGGTGGCAGGTCATAGAGGATGTCCTGTGTTAGGCATAGACACATTGTCTCTTTCCTTTCTGACTACATCCTGATATAATCTTCCGCACCAAGAAATGTCTTGAAATTTGACAGCTGGGGAGCATTTGGCCAACATCTTTGGAAAGAACAGGTCACCTGCAGAGGAATTACCCTTGTTTCTTTGGCCCCGCCTGTTCTGTGTCCAGGAAAAGGGAAGGCTAGGAGTGACTTGATGTGCAGTGGCCCTTCTCCCCAGACTCGCAGGCATTAGATCCGCAGTTGTTATTATTTAATATTTATTAGGTGCCTTGATGGGCTGCCTCTCTGGGAAAGAGCTGCAGGGGAAACAGCTGGCAGTAAAGCAGCGCTTTAAACAGGCTGTGGCTCCAGGACACCTGGCTCGCTCAGTCTGCAGAAGGATACTCGCGTTGAGCGCGGAAACCAGATGAGCAAGACGGTCTCCTGCTGCGCTCCGGCCCGCGGCCCCACCCTGCACTGCTCCGTCGGGCCCACGGGGAGAGGAGCCGCGAGGGGGCCCCGGGGGCTAAGCGGGGGGCTAAGCGGGCGTCCTGTGGGACCCGACGGAGGGGGACAGGAAATGGCGGGGCTGTAGGAGGCAAAGTGGAGTCAAGGGCAGGTGGGGGGCTGAGTGAGCGCCGCGGGGCGCACAGGGAGTAGGTGGCTGCTAATAAAGAGACGGGCCCGGTGCAGTGGAGCTGGCAGGGCCTGACTGCCGGGACGGCTAATTGGTCTCCCTCGCGGTTTAATGCCCTGCTCCGGGGCGCCCTCCCAGATGCTTTCCCGTTGCCATGGCGGCCGGGGCAGGGGTAATGGCCGAGGAGCAGGGCAGACGAAGCCACAGGAGGCTTTTTGCTCTGTTTGAATACTGATTACAGGAGCTTCGCATTCGTGCATCTGGAACACTTTTGTAATGGGTTTTTAAACTTTTCCATCATCTGCACGCAGGTCTAGCTCCAGCTCACAGCGAAGCCTGCAGGCACCCAGATTAGAAAGATAAATCCACCCCCTCAAGAGTCGGGCTGTGGGGCCATTTGTTCTGAAAGAAATTAGTAAGGGGCTATTAAGCAGAGAAAGAGGGAGAGCAGGGAGGCCGTAGTGACAAAACAGGAGCATTTTTGTGGGTCACCTGTAAAGCAGGTTCGGTTGTATAGGAGCTTTATTTATAGTAAAATCCTTTAAGGAAAGAGCCTGTGAGTGCTAGATGAAAACTGCATGTATATAAAAATAAGGTGAACATCCCTCCCTTTGCCAGAGGAGTCGGGTGTCTGCAGGGAGCTTCAGATACTTGCCCAAGAGTGGGAGGACACAAGCTACAGCCCCTCGAAGGGCAGCAGTGATGGCGGTGAAACTGGCAACCGTTCCCAGCTTCCCGGGGTTAGTGGTGCCATTAAAGCCTGCCAACCCACAGGAAATTACAGCGGCTCCTGGCTGCCAGGAGCTCAGTTCCAGGTGTCTGCTGGTTGTGCTCCCTCGCTGGGGCCTCCCCTCTGCCCCCCAGACAAAGGAGGCCTCTGATGGCTGAGAATCATGACCCTCTGAGTCTTCAGTGGATCTCTGTAAGGCAGTGTTGCTTCTTGGTGGTTCTTCACATCATAGGAGGCGCGGTGGGGCTGTGCTGTCCACTCACTGGCCATCATTGTCTCGTTTCTCTGGGTGCATCTGTCCCCCTGCCAAGCAAAAGAGAGGTTGACCTGGGGCACTTGGCTCTAATTCTTGCCACATGTCCATCTGGAATCTGATCCGCATCCAAGCCATTTTGCAGACTGTCACCTGACTCATGTCAACTAAAGCAACCAAAAGCAAGCCTGTTGGAAGTTTCACTATTATGAGATGCTAAATCCAAAACATTGGGCACGAATTTAAACCCAGCGTTGGACGATCCAGATGAAGACTTGTTCGTTTATTCAATTCATATGGGGTGTTTGTTGGGAACAGTGCAAGCTGGATGAGTGGGGATATCGCAATGAACAAGGCAGACGTGATCCCGCCCTTTGGGGAGCTATGGTCTAGTAGGAGAGACAGACAATGAAGAGTTAACCAGAGAACCGGATTGACGGCAGATCGTGGCAGACACTGTGAAGAAGCAAAGAGAAGCTGAACTGGCAGAGATGGGCCCTGTCTCAGACAGAGGAGATGGGGGAGGCCTTTCTGAGGAAAGCTGATATAACGGGGCAAAGGACTCTTGTGTCTGCCATACGGGAAGCCAGGCTCTGACAGTGGGAGTCTGCAGCAAAGGAAGGGTTTATTACAGGTTGCCATGAAAGTGGGCAGGAGAGAAGTCTCAGATCCACTCCAACTTGGTGGTTGAGTTTGGGGTGTTTTTAAAGGAGAAGAACAAAGAGGCTGCAATTAATCATCAACTGTGACATTTCTTAATCATGATTTTGGGAGTCAGGGTATCTCTGGTTTACGATTCTCTGGCCAGGTGGGCCATGGCTGGGGGTCCGTGAGCTTCTCTTGTCCTGGAGAGACAACCTGAGTTTGTGCTTTAATGATGACATCTACACAGCCATTTTAGTCATTGGACTCTGGTTGATTAATGTTCAGTTAGCCCAGGATTGAGGTCAGAGGGAACAAGAAAGGAAGAGAGATTAATCAACTGGCAGGGGTCCTTCTGCCTTAGGGGGTTGGTTTCATGGAGACCAGAAGGCTGTGAGGGGTACAGCCTTACAAAGAGCAGGGCTGAGAGGGGGGTGCCCCACGTCCTACTCCATGACAAGGGACAGGGTCACAGAGTTCAGTTTGCTGTGTCACAGGGAGATCTAAAAGAAAGATTTCACATAGACGGGACCTCATTTCACAATGGCAATCTGCCCTTGATTGACGTAGAAGTTAACTGTAGCCCCTTTCAAGACGTAATCTCTTGGAAGTCATTTCCCCTCTTTGTAGAGGAGATTTCAGCTGATGTGGAAATAAAATGTTCTTACACATACTGAACACTAACATGACTTTTATATTTACTGTCTTTTAGATGAACTGGGAAGTGAAAACGTGAAAGTGTAAGTCCCCCCAGCCCCCAACCCATGTCCAGTTCAGCTTTGGGGTGGACCAGGATGTTGGTGGAGGGCGGGGTGGTGGTGAGCAGATCAAAGGGCCAGATTTTCAAGAGTTCTGGTTTTGACAGCCCTGGCAGGGCCCTTCTGCTTCCCTAACTCCAAGAGAATGTGCTGGAGTTCCCACACCTTACCACAGGCCAGGGGATCTGACGGGGGAGAAGGTCCTCTGTTCAGAAAAGAACCTTTTTCTGACCACTGTCAATTCCAAATGCATTGATGATTGAGTATTCTGACCCTGGGTGTATTTCAA
This sequence comes from Cervus canadensis, assembly GCF_019320065.1. Taxonomy (NCBI): domain Eukaryota; kingdom Metazoa; phylum Chordata; class Mammalia; order Artiodactyla; family Cervidae; genus Cervus; species Cervus canadensis. Next base: position 64,306,212 of record NC_057386.1, read on the forward strand.
GGACTTCAGTTCATTTATTCTGATTAAAAAATTTATCACCAGGGAAGAGATTTTAGTTGGTGTTAAAGGAGGGGAACCCTAGTAGAAACCCAGAGTTTTTATGGTGAGAAGATCCTGGTGGGGAGTGGGGCAGGAAAAGAAATGGAGGTGGCAGGAGGGGATGGGGAGAGCGGATTCCGCCTGGAGGGGTGGCCTGGGGCGCGGTCCTGCTTGTTTGGACCCTAGGCTGGCTTCCTTCGCAGGGTGGCAGCCAGTGGATCAGAGCAGGTGGGCCCCTCCCCGATTCCTACCTACATTAACTGGGAACTCTTCCCTCCCCGGGGAGAGCTGAACCCCAGCCAGGGAGGGCCCTGGATTTCTGAGCACAACGGCTCCATTTCTTCCAGGCAGGAAAGCCTGGAAATGGAAGGGCGAGGTGGTGAAAGTGGCCCGTCAGTCAGCCTCCTGACCTGGAGCGCTGATCAAAAATCCCCAAAGATAGGGAAGTGAAATTGAGCAAGGCTAAAATGCTAAATGTGGCAGCTCCCTGGAGGAGCCTCAGACTCATCTCAGTACCTTGTGTGGAGCCAGCTCTCCTGTGCTTCCTCTCAGCCCATCATCAGTAATGGACGAAGGTTTAGTTTTGGTTTTGCTTTTTTTCCTGTTAGAGTTTGGTCCTCTTGAATAGAGCAAACTCCTAGATTACCCTGGAGCATAAGACATTGAATCAAGTTCACCTTCCTCATAGTCAACAGCCTAGGCTGTCCTCAAACAAAATTTAGCACATCACAAAACCTGTTGGTTTTGTCTTTTGTTCTGTTTTTCCAACAAGCTCTTGACTTTCTCTCTCTAGCCCTATTTTTGAGGAAGACACACCCTCTGTGATGGAAATAGAAATGGAAGAGCTTGATAAGTGGATGAACAGCATGAATCGAAACGGTATGTGGTGTGGAATAACCGAAGGTAGCTTTCTCTGTGCTCTCTGCTAAGAGAAGGCTGCCCTCTCTTCATAACTATGCCATTGGATCCTGGGTGGGACCCCGGGAGCCCACCTACCTTTCTTCCAGCGCATGCAAGGAGTTAACTGGGGCCTGACCATCCTTAAATATATAGTTTAGTTATTGCATAAGTTGTTGCCACTTATTTGTATTTTTGCACATTTTTTCAAATGAACTTTTTCAAGAAGAAAATGGACTCTTTTTTTTTCAGGTGAGGAAATCTCTTGAGACCAAACTCTCTGGAAAAAGTTAGCATCCAGCATTACCCGAAGTATTATAGAATTTAGAGATCTGTGATTTTAATGTGTGCACAGATGTAAAACTTTATCAAATATAGTTTACATAGATCTGTGCTAATAGGCACTAGCCATCTATGTCTATTTAACTTAAAATTTTAAAAACTAAATAAAAGTTTAAAACTTTATACCTTAGTCACTGCAGCCACCTGTGGCTAATGGCCATTATATCAGACTATGCAAATCTAGAACACTCCCTTCATTGTAGAAAGTGCTACTGGATTGTGCTAGCAGAGATAGTAATATGAATATCCCATTATAACTTAATTTCCAGTTGATATCTGACAGTAATTGTAGTATATGTTCCTTGCTGATGGTAGTTTAGTGCTAAATCATGTCTGACTCTTGCAACTCCATGGACTATAGCCCATCAGGCTCCTCTGTCCATGGGATTTCCCAGGCAAGAATACTGGAGTCAGTAGCCATTTTCTTTGCCAGGAGATCTTCCAGACCCAGGGATCGAACCCTGGTCTCCTGCATTGCAGGCAGATTCTTTACTGACTGAGCCACCGAGGAAGCCCATACATTCCTTACTTTTCATTAAATCAATATTTGGACTTAAAAATGATGACAGCTGTTTTTTTTTTTCTTCTATTTTTAATTTCTCTAAAAAAATCAATAAATTATCTTAATGCTCATGTTAAGTTAATACAATCCACTATTTATATTATCAAACCACTTTTTAAAAAACATTTATCTAAAAAACAAAAACAAAAAACAACCCAGGGATCTATCAGATTCAACAATCTACAATGGAGTTCTCAAAACCAGATACTTGTTATCAGAATTTTTGTACCAGAGGCTCATCAAGATGAACTTTCCAAAAGATGAAAACTACTTAACTAACATGGACAATTTGGGGGAAGAGTGGCTTGGTAAAGCATTTGAGCGTAGGGGTGAGTCATTGAGATAATCCTTAAAATAGTTTCCTTTTGTGGCTTTTAGTTTATAAAAGTAATGTACATACACAGCAGAATTTGGAAAAATGCAAAAAAAAAGGTAGAATGAAGAAAAGATTTCCACCACCCAGAGATAATCTCAATATTTTAGTGTATTTCCTTTTTTGTGGCTGAGATAATTGCAGTACAAGTCATGGTCCTGTTACAATCACTAAAACCATTTCCATTTGACAACTAAAGAAGAGAGTTGTTTTGACGCATGGAAATAGATCCAGCAGATTTCCCTCCCTTGAAAACAGCAGACATGTAACGGGAGAAAATTCTGGCTTTAAGAAGGTCGGTTGTTCCCCACTTTACCTGCTTCTTGCTCCCGACTGAAATCATTCTGCAGGCACAGCAGAAGCTCGGTGAAGCTGTTTTATTCCAGTGTCTACCCTGAACTGTGCAGATTCTAGTCTTTGGAGCCCCTGGGGGTTGTTCAGCAGCTGAACAACCAAGCAGTGATGAATTGTGCCCTTTGCTGCTGGGGCCAGAGACACGCTGAAGTCTTGCATCTGCACCATTAGTGCTTTTTCCATTTCAAGAGCCTTGCCATGATTAATCTTTTAACCTCTGAAATTCCCTGGTGAGGCTGTTTCTGCACAAGTAGCAGATCAGAGAGATATGATGTTCAACGGCATAAGTCTTGTGGATAAAAAGTAGAATTTCAGTGACTAATAATGAGCCTGGTTTTCTTCTGTCCTAGCCGACTATGAATGTTTACCTACTTTAGAGGAAGAAAAGGAACCAAACCACAACAACCCAAGGTACTTCTCGTTTCTACCATGGATTCTTTGTGAGTGGGGGAGGGGGGGTTGGAGGCCACAGTTGAGGACTTTCACTCACCTTCTCTGTGCCTATAAATTTTATGTGACCATTTTCATGGGCGTACATTGGTGTCTTGTGGAGAAATGGAAGTGTGAGTTATGGAAAATAGAAAAGTACAATGTAAATATCTTAGTGATTCTTTGTCTTTAGAAATAAATTAGTACTTATGTTTTCTTGCCCATCTAAAGAGACACTGTTGAGTAGGCTTCTGTTTTAGTTCTAAAAGTTTCTGGTTATAACAAACTGTAGGTTTGTTTATCTTGGATGAATAGATGTTTGGTCAGGAAAACAGATGGAGGTGACAGTCTCAACAGGATGACTGGACAAGAGTGAGTAAAAATGAACATATAACAAACAAAAGAAAAGAAAACCCCACTTAGGTTGGATTGTTCTTGGTGTTAGTGGCTCAGTCATGTCCAGCTCTTTGTGACCGCACGGACTGTAGTCCCCCAGGCCCCTCTCTCCTTGGGATTCTCCAGGTAAGAATACCGGAGTGACTTGCTATTCCCTCCTTCAAGGGATCTTCCCAGCCCAGGGATCAAACCCATGTCTCCCACATTGCAGGTGGATTCTTTACCATCTGAGACACCAGGAGAGAGAAATTAAATGAGAATTTAAAAACTCCAATACTTTGGCCACCTGTTGCAAAGAACTGACTCACTGGAAAAGACCCTGATGCTGGGAAAGATTGAAGGCGGGAGGAGAAGGGGACGACAGAGGATGAGATGGTTGGATGACATCACTGACTCAATGGACACGAGTCTAAGTAAACTCCGGGTATTGGTGATGGACAGGGAAGCCTGGCGTGCTGCAGTCCATGGGGTCACAAAGAGTCAAACAATACTGAGACTGAACTGACCTGAACTGAAAAAAAAAACAAACAAACAAAAAAAACAAACATATTCTGTTCTACCACTAGGTGGCTCTGCTCGATAGAAAATTTTAGTGCACCAGGGCAGGCGTGTTCTTCAGCCCTGCACAATTTTATTAAATTATATTCTCTTTTGTGAGGATAGAAATGACCATGTTTGGGTGTTTTTGATCAGAGAATTCTCAGTCAGGACTTGGGACGTGCTGGTAGGAAGTAGGATTGATGATTCAGCAAGTCAGGGACTCCCTCTGTAGAGCAGGGCTGTGGTTCGGTGGGGCGGGGGCGCTGGATTGTCGATGGGGTGACTCAGATGACCAGTGAGCAGGGAACTGAACTGAGCCCGTAACTGAGATGTCACACTTGCATAAGAATACATTTTCAAAGCAGCATAAATACCCACCCCCTCTCCCTCCAGGTTAACCAGAGGGCCTACACTAGTCACCTTAATTGTGTCCAGAGTGTAGTCACTTTTCATAAGCAGTTCCTGAAGCCAGCATGTAGCAGGGAAAGACTGGTTACTAGACTGACTGAGGCAGTCAGATGTTTGTCTGACTTGTTCTGCTTCTTCCGCTAAACTTTGCCTGGGAAGTCAGGCCACCACAGTCCTACTGGGTCAAACTTCCGCTCTGATGCAGAATCTACATCTTATTGTAGATGTCAGTCATTGTTACCTCTGTAGGTGCTTGCATATTAAAACTCATCACTGGTTCAGGAAAGAGTCTATCCTATTTAAATGGGTTATCAGACATTAACAAGCAGATAAAAGAAAATATGCTAGCGAGATTATCACAAAGCATATTACCAAGAAATATTTTCCTTGCATTTTTACCTAAAATGAACATCTATGTGTGTTCAGCATGGGGCTCAGATCACCACTAAACGCCTATAAGTATCTTATTATTGAATCTCTGATGGGCACCCTCTAAAGATGTGAAATGTCATTGGTTTTTATATACCTGCCTCTTGTTCTTTGAAATTATTGGCAACATAGGAGAGGCTTAATGTTAGAAATTATATGATGGTAAAAACTTTTTAGAAGTCACACTTCTTTGAAATATTGAGAGGCTGGTCTCTGAAATAAGTTCTACCACATTTCACCTGTAAGGCAAAAGGCCTTAACCTATTTGGAGAGCTGGTTTATACTCAATTACTGTTTTTAAAGGGAATGTCTACATTCCTCTGTTGGTCCAGAGCTTTCTGTTTTAATTCACAAGACAGCTCTCAGGCCATCACTTCATTCTTTCTTGATGAAACCAGGCCCAGAGTTATAGAACTGAAAGTGGCAAGTCCCCAGTCTTTGGAGTTGGAGACACTGTCTGATTACTCCAAAGGGTATCTTGATATTGCAAAGCAAATTTAGTTTTTATTTACTAAAACTCTTAAGAGTACAAAGCACTTAGAACAAATCTTGGTACAAAATTAGCTCTTAGTTAATATTATTTTTAATTAGTTAGAACTGATGTACATAAACTCACTGCCTTCTGGGTTAATGCACCTGTGTCCCAAGGCCGAGGCTCATCCACTACATGAAGCATTATTTTTGTCCCTGGTCTCCCTGGGGACTTCTTTTTGGAGCTTGCCAATCCTGAGAAATCATGAATTTGTTTAATTCCCTAGGAATGATCTGGAGACTTTAAGTTCCCCGTCCACTATCAGCATAGGTTCCATTCATGTTGATGATTTCAGAATAGCCATTTTAGAAGTTTGGAGGCTCTGAAAGGGTACGTAGTGTGGATTATCTCACAGTTTGTATAATCTTCTTTTCCATCATGATTTTGTTTACATCTCTTTTTTTAAATTGCCTTCATTACATTGATAATTGAGGAAACATTTATTTGGAATATCTAATCCAGGACAGAAAGAAGGTCCTTTTTTCTCTGACAGCTTGTGAATCTTTAGAGACATATGTGGCAACTGCATTGGTCTTTGGGCTTAGAATCAGATGGCTGGTTTTAAGACCTGATTTGGATGCTCATCTGTTCTTTGTGCTAAGACAAGTCACCTGAACTTTGTAAGGTTCGATCTTCTTATCTTGAAAAATGGATATAATGCCACCTGTCCTCCTAGTTTCACAGAATCTTAAGAGAGAAAAAACATCTTGGAAGTTTCAAAGCACCACGCAGATGAGACGATTTCTTTTATGCTCTGCAATAGTTCTCTCCATCCCTTCCAGTCAGCTTTTTTTTTTTTAATCTTCTATTTTGAGCAAATTTAGGTTCACAGCAAAATCGAACAGAAGTTCAGAGGAATCCCGTACACCCCGGTCCCCAGCCTTCCCCACTGTGACATCCCCCGCCAGAGTGGGACCTTTCTTACAGTCAGCCTCTTCTGACACACCAGTACCTCGAGTCCCACCGGCTTCTTTCTTTACCATCTCAGCAACATACAGGTGATTCTGCTGCTTCAGATACCCAACTAACACAATCACCTATATACCACTGCTTTTGCATTTGCTTCCTGACATCCTAGGCTTGACGGAAGGATCCGTACCACTCTACTCTGTGTGGTACCGTACAATAACGGGCACAGAAGCACAGCCTCCTGTTGCACATATTTGACAGTATGCACCAGATATGTGAACTAATTATGTGATTAGACACTCGAATGTGTGCTCACATCTTTGAAAGTTTGCATCTTGAAGCTTTGTATGTAGGGGATTTGCTGTACATAGAAGTCACTGGAGATTGAAGTTACAGATGGAAAGAGTGATGGAAAGTACACTTTTCCATCCTGCTTAGATTAGCAGGAGGATGAGCAACTAAGACTTCTGGAGTCCATTTACTTGATGCTAGGGAGACACCCTGACACAGAGCCTCTGTTATCCATGAAGTCCACTGTGCTCCTGGGAGAGAGGATTTGATCTGGTCACCAGCCTACACTTCATACTCTATGTTGTGCATTAAAGACTTCAACCCTTCAACCTTCTCTGTTTGGGTCCGTAATCTGAGGTCTTCCAGAACTTTTCCCATTATTGCCTTGTCCTCACTGAGTGGACATTTTCTTTGAGCTGTGGAATCTAAAATTTAGCACAGGATTTTGGTAAGGGCCAGAGATGTACAAAGTACAATGGGAATTTTGCAGTATGGCTTTCATGTTTTCAAAAAAATCAATGGGTAAAGACAGCAAAGGAATTATGGGGGAAGGAGGATTCTAGATTCTTATTTCCCACCTTAGCATGTTCTCCTATAGTTCATACTTGTTATGTGCCAGGCCATGTCTGAGGAACTGGGAACATCATCAGTGGAACAGAGTCCAAGGGGTGGGCAGGGCTGAGCAGAGGTCTGCGCTGGAGTTGAAGAGAATTTCATCCCTGACATTGTTCAACCTTGTCAGTGCATGGTAAAAACACAAACAGATCCACTGAGTTGGTTTTATTATTGTTTAAACTCTCTGTAAAGAATTCACTCCCTTATTGTCTACCCCCACCCTTACCATACCTTTTCAGATACCTCTGGATAGTGGCAAAAGCAAGATAGAATTCCTTTCATCCTGGTGCTTTTAGTCTAGGCAGCCTCTTCCTTCTTCCCGAGGCCTTTGTAACCAGACAATTTCCTGAAAGCTTGGTGTTTCTGTCTCTGTAAGCTTAAGTGAATAATCTCAGAGAAGGAATTGCAAATATTAGCCAAGTGCCTGTCTTCTTTCCCTTTATGCCTGTTGGCCACAGTGATGATTTTATGTTGAATAACAGCATTGAGAAAGATTAGGGGGAAATTAGATTTGGTTTCATTGAAGCAGATTTATAATTTTGAAAGTACAATAATAACAAAATAATGAGACATTTATTCTAGATGTCGGATGCCTGGGTAGTACTGCCTAGGAAATTAACCAAGTCAGAGAAGGTAGGTAACAATATTCTGGTTTTGAAATAATTCTGTTATTCATTTTATGATTCATGTCTGAGCTCAATAATGTAAAAATGTATCACTTCAGTATTTTTCAGGAAAATCCAGGTTAGCTTAATAGAGAATTTTTAAAATTTTTCCTGTTTCTTCCCTTCTCTTTGTTTTTCTTTCTTTCTTTCTTTTTTTTTTTTTTTTGAGAAAGTACAATCATGGCTGTAGTTTTTCACGATACATTTATTGAGTGCCTAATATTTGCCTGGCATAGTCCACATCATGTCAAGACAACCAGCTAAAGATGAAATAAGCCATCTGAGTAAACCTGGAACTCAGAGAGGTTAAGTAATTTGTCCAAGTTTACACAGCAAGTTTATGATGAAGCACTATCTAGAGAAGAATTTCTTTGAAAATTGCATTTTCATTTTCTTTAATTAACTAGTAAAACAAAAGAGATATTCCAAAAATGAAAAGACAAATTAGAGGTTTTTTTTTTAAAGAACCTTTAGCAACAAGAAAGCCAGCCACCGTGAGACTGATCTATGAAAGTCTTTGGTGGCCAACGAGTCCATCATGCAGTGTGGTCATTGACAAGAGTGAACCATGAATTGCCAGAAAGCAGCAGTTTTGTGTGAACTCTTTTGGGCTCTCCACTGCAGTAAATCTCTGTGGCCACTTCCAATTACTTTATGGGTTTCTTCCCTCTTTTTCTCTCTAGTCCCAAAAGTCATTTAAAAATCAACAAGTATTAAACACTAAGTATATTAAGCGCCAACTGATTTCCCTCAGATCCAAGCTCAGTATCATGAGGGGTACAAAGTAGCAGTTTATAATCCTGCAGCATGCCAACCTCCAGTGAGATGGCTGACCTGCGGGTGTGTGTGCGTCTCATACATGTGTGTGCGGGGTGAGAGGAGATGTGCTAAATCCAATCAACCACAGCCTTGCTTGAACAGTGGCCCAGATTGTGTCTACACTGTGGGCATGATCTATGTGTCTTGGACCAGTTCTAGGTCTGGCTCTGATGTCAGCCAGATGCGTGTCTCTATAATTCCACCCGGGCCAGGCCTCTTACGGGAAGGAGAAGGGATGTGCTACTGATGAAAAGGAAGAGAGCATGAGCTAACTGTTACATGATTTCGTGCTAAATTGAACTCTGCACTCCCTCAAAGCCAAGTGAGAGAGCATCATAACTAGAGAAAGGTTTAGCATAGGTTTATTGCATCTTGGAAGACAGAACATTGGCTGCTGTCAGAAAGAGGGACTGTTACAAGATAAACTGGTCAGAAGGGCAGAGATGGCTTAACAGATCCTGACTGCAACGAAGGGACAGTTAGGAAACAAGGTGTCAGAATTGCGCTTCCTCATTTGACTGGTGGCGTTCCATTAAATACTTTCTTAAAAATCACCAGATGATGCTTTTTAATCAGTTCAATTGGTTTTTAGAGTTTGGAGGCCTGTTACTATACAGCTTTGGGGAAAGCTGTCCCACATTCTTAAAATACCTATCTAACACTCCGAGAAAAATCACTCACTCATGCCACTGTCACAGATAAGTGACTAAAACCGTACGAATTACCATCAAGGCAAGCAATAGAGGTTTGAAGCAGGATCACTGGTTTTGTTTGTTGCAATTCCATGGCAGTCTGCCAAGATATTTTTAACAGGGAACTCTAGGATTTGCCAGAACTGAAAACGCCTGGGCTGATTCGATCATTTCACAGAGATGATAAATAGCCACAAAGACAGCAGGGAACACATTTAAAGGAATGAGCAGGAGAGAGAATAATGCCTCCAGGCTCGGGTGTGGGTGGGGGCCAGGTCTGGGTTGCTGAGGCGCTAACAGGCCTGATGGCCCTCACACCACCTGCAGCCATCCCGTGTGAGAGCTGCGACCCTAGGAATGACCTGATGCCCCGCAGCTGAAGCAACTTGTATCCCCACTGGGACTGTCTCTGGTGTGGCGAGGCTGGGACGCTGTCACAATGCCCAGATCCATAAGCACGTGAGCACCACATGTAAATATCATGCATGGAGTCTTGTGCTCTCTGATGCTTTAAATGAAAGTGTTCTGGTTGGTAGACAGTCTCACATGCTAAGCCTTCATGATCCTTGTAGCATGTTCTGAAGAAATCACGGTGAAGTACATTCTCTTCAGAAATTGCAAGTTTGGGGGCTTCCTTGGTGGCTCAGTGGTAAAGAACCTTCTTGTCAATGCAGGAGACACAGGTTCGAATCCTGGTCTGGGAAGACCCCACATGCCGCAAAGCAACTCAATGGGTGTGCCACAGCTGATTTACTGAGCCTCTGCTCTGGAGCTTGTGAGCCATAATGACTAACCCTGAGCGCCGCATGTGGAAACCCTCGTGCCCTACAGCCCATGCTCTGCAACAAGAGGAGCCACTACAGCGAGAAGCCCATGCCTTGCAGCTGGGGAGGAGCCCCTGCTCGCCACCGTTAGAGAAAACAGCAATGAAGGCCCGCAAAACCCAAAATAAAAAAATAAATAAGATAAAATTATTTTTTTAAAAAAGAAATTGAGTTTGTTTTGGAAGATAGTTTCTTAAAGCCTTTGGATATGTGAAACAACGTTCAAGGTCAGGTTTGATGGATGAACGTTCACTAGTGTAGAATCTTCACCATCAGAGCATAGGTTCCTGTGTCTGGAGGTCAGGCCCTTGGTATTGAGCTTTACTTACTTTTCCTCATTGATTTTTTTTCCAGTACCCCACTAAGGTACATGGTATTATTAGGTATGCTTTGCAGACAAGATGAGAACAGAACATTTGAGCTGAGGAATGTTTGCTTGCCCAAGGTCACACAGCCAAGGAAGTGGCTGAGCCCTGATTCAAGCTCTGGTCACCTGACCCCGTGCACAAAAAGCCCCCGTGAGCACGTGCCAGCATTGGCTCAACCAGGAAAGAGGCCCACGAAGAGGAATCCCCAGGCAAAAGCTTAATCAAGAGATGTATGGGGTACTAGAAAAAGAAAGTGTTCAGATTTTTATGGAGGAACATAAACGATTTAAACAAATAGAGACATACTGTGTCTGAATGAAAGACTCAACATTTAAAAAATCTACATTTAGATTCAACTTAGTGTCTTAAAGAGCCCAATGGGCATTTCATCTGGAAGGATACTTGGGCACAAATAGCCAGGGTAATTCTAAAAGAAGAAAAAAGAACAATCCTGTATAGGTGGGTGGATTTGCAGGGAAAATGTCCAATAATTAAAACTGTGTACACTCAGAGCTAAATAAGAAGTTTTAGTGGAATAGAGTATTCAAAACAGCCTCAAGTATATGTAAACATTTAATATACTCTAAAAGTAACAAATCATAGCAAGTGGAGTTTTCAATAACTAATCTTAAGACAACTGACTAACATTTGGAGGGAAAATTTAGAACTCACACTTTAGATTAAAATAGACTCCAGATAAGTTTAAATGTGAAAAAGAAAGGAAAAATTCAGAAAAATTATAGATAAATATTATTATAATTGTTAAGCAAGGACTGGCTGAAAAGTCAGAAACTGTATCAGAAAAGAATAGACTTAACTACATTAAAAACTCAAATTTTCTGTACTTCAAAAAACACAAATAAATGTGTCAAAATTGCAAGAAGAGAATTTAACATACTTAAAATTTCCTGGCTCTTTGAATGACATTACTTTAAGATAAACAGATATGCTCAATGCTCTTTATTTCTGTAGCCAGTCTTTTTAAAAATCATAAAGATTAGTTTTTGAAAAATTTCTAAAAAGCACAATAAATAAAAGTAGGAGGAAAATGACAAACTAGGGGAAAGCATGTGCAGTATGTGTGATGAAGAAAAATGACTGCTGTTGCTAATACATAAATCAATAAGAAGGCAATTGTCCCATATGAGCAAAGAATGGTAATAAGCAATTTGGCAGAAGAAGAAGTTAAAATTACCAACAGAGCCTTGAAAAAATCTTTAGTCTTCCTAGTAACACAAAAAGTAACACAAGAGGACATTAAGGTAAATATTATATTATTTTCACCTATTAAGTTTACAAAAACTGAAAATAATAATATTAGAGAGAATGTTGGGGAAAGGATATTCCCCTAAAGGAAAGTGTCAGGAGAAGGTAAATTTTTAGGGAAGGGGGGGTCACAATGGACTGGCTAAGCTTTAAAACTGCATACATTTTAACCTAGTAATTCCTCTTAGATATTTATGCAAAGCTAACAACTGGAAGCATGCAAAGATGTAGCAATTTTTATAATAAATGAAAACTAAAAATTGGAAATAGCTTAAATGTTTAACAATAAGGATATGCCTAATTTTTTTTTAATCTAGTGAGACAATGGTGTGCTCTGTAGTCACTAAAAGATGTGGCATATTTATTAGCCAGGAAAGAGGTCTGTAGATGAATGAGAGTGAAAAAAGCAGATTATATTTCAATATGCAAAATATGATTCCATTTTTGTACAAGAATATATATATCATTATCACAGAAAAAAATTTTGAAAAGTAAACACCAAAATGTTAACTGCAGTGAGATTGTTAGTACTTTTATATTGCTTATTTGTATTTTCTATTTTCAACAATGAATATGGATTGGTTTTATAGTAATATATTAGTTATAATAATATAATTAATTTCAAAAATCACTTTTCTTGTAACTGCTGGACACAGATCAGCCTTGTGGACAAAAGAGGGATTGTGCCTCTGGCTGTACAGCCCTGTGTTTGGGTCTGCTTAGAGTAGCTGGGATGTCAAGATAAGGCCACAAAAGAAAAACATGCAATTCAGAGACTTATGCTCTGTAGAGATGAACTCCTGGATGACACTGGACCCTGATAATCATCATTCAGACACAGGTCACTTTAAGTAGAGATATGCTACAAAGAAAAGAAGGGAGTGAGGAGATCGAATGGTCTGCTTTCCAGGAGACTTGGGTTGGGTAGGAGCGTGGTCTCACAGGGAAAGAGCCACAGAGCCAGACGTGTGGCCAAGGTAGCCACGTTAGAAACACGAGCAGAAATGAGTCTGCCGGTTCGCTATGTGCAGATACCACGTCCATAGCTTGTGTCTCCTCATGCCCCAGGACGCCTGGTGATTGAATTCTAAATGGCGCCGAGAAGGTCCCTCCAGATCTTCTGTGGATGTGCACAAAACGGGCTTTTGAAACCATGCCAGAACCACAAGCTCTGGGAGAAAATAACACATGGAAATTTTTTTTTTCTAAAGGAAGAAAAAGGCAGTTTGGCATCTATTCATAGAAATGGGATTAGATTTAATTAAAGGGGGAACCCCAGCTCCATCTGGTTCTCTCTGTGTCAGCCCTGGGGAGGGATATTACTGCAAGAGCTAGGGATTATGTCTTGGCTTTTCTAGATTTCCTCCTCAGGGTTCAGATGAAAAATCCAAACTGACCTTTGTTTGGGAAATTGTAATCTGGACACCGTTGGCTCCCTGACTGTTTATACTCTCCTGATCACCTCCATAGCTGAGTGACCAGCTCTTGGGAACCTCTTGGAAATATACTGTTGTTCTGTTTTTTACAGTGACAATGAATCCTGAAACTGAATGTGCTAAAGCTTTCCAAGAGAAGCAGCCCCGGAGGAAGCCCGCGGGGCCTGCCAACAGAGGATGAAGAGGATCCGAATTTAATTAACTTCAAATCAATGTAAACACAAGAACCTTTTGCTGTCGCTTCCAACGCCCACTCTTCCGACGCCCAACGCATCACCTTTACTTGGAAGAATGCTTGATTGAGAAGTGCTGGGAAAAGCCTGGATGCCACCCATCGCTGAGGGTGGAGGAGCTGCGAGGTGCGGTCAGGACTCATCACGGGGTGCTCCCTCCGCTCAGCTGACCTCTGAGTGACTGGACCCCCACTCTGACCATGCTGAGTCCCTGTTACCTTTCTGCTTCATTCCTTCGAGTACAAAACTGGAAACTGTCTTATCTCTGGTTTCCTCCTGGGTCACTTTGGGTCACCTTACAACCTAAATAGCTAGATAATTTCTCCTGATTAGTCAAGTCCTCTGATAGGTCAGTTACGTTCAGCAGGAACTTTGCTCAAGGTGAGTTATGTCATGGAAAAGACAGCAAACAAAGCAAGTGTTTCAATGTGCACGCCATCCCAGGGGGGTGGTAAGCTTGTTCCTGCCTGCTGTGAGACGCAGGGTGAGATACACAGTCAAAGGGAGGCTATTTGGTGACGTGTGGACTAAGTTGGCCAGGTGACAGAGAAATGGGAATTTTCCATGAAAGATCAACTGTTTTCCTTCTCAGCTAAAATCAGCTGCTTATTTCCACTTCCCCATGGCTCTTTCTTGTCCTCGCCACACCTCCCTGGCGTGTGATATGTGGGTAGATGGGAGCAGCTGGGCCTCTTCTGTCACCTTCTGTGTCCCGGAGATCTTTAAGGTCAGCTGGAACAAACAGAACAGCATCGGGCTCCCTCTGTGCGGGTGGCGGGGCCTCTCCCCGCACTCAGGACCTCTCCTGCCCCCTGGCACAGGTCTGATGTGCTCAACACCACTCCCCAGGAGGCCAGCACCTGTCCGTCAGAGATGACATTCTACGTGGTATTTGTTGACATCCTCCTGCTAGAAGTGATGGCACAAAATCAGAAGGGCCTATTTATCACTCCCACTCATGTAAAATCAATCTCCATTTAATCCTTAATTTTCCAATTCTGACCTTTAAAGCAGTCTAGCAGATTAGGACTCCTCAGCTCTTCCACAGCACCCAATATTTTATTCCAGGAAAGAAAGAAAGAATGAAAACTGTCTTTTACTCCCCATACTGAGGAGTATGGGTATATACTTTTATGGGGTATACTTTTACACCCATAAACTGAGGCAGGGGTGGGGTGGGGTGGTTGAGGTTCACCAAACATTTGCTGCTGAATTTGGGGTCTTGTGTTTGAAAGGCTGCCTTAATGCATGAGACAAACTGCCCTCCCCCTTTTCCAAATCCCTTACCTTCTGAACTCTGCCCACAATTTTAAAGGCAGAACTCCAGGCTAAGGAGATTTTTCTGTTCCACTGAAAAATAGAACTATCCGGCTGTGTTTAACCACTGCTCTTATGCCATCCTGGGACTGTGCAGAGCTTTGGCGAAAAAACAGTCTTCATGGTACAGAACCACAACAGATCTGTCTGTTGTATTCTTTTTAGCACATCCTAATATGGCATTTTTGTTTTGCATATTTTCTGAAGTCTTTTTCTGATGTGCACCATTTGTTAAAGTCTTTATTGAATTTGTTACAACATTGCTTCTGTTTTATGCTTTTGGTTGGGGGGCGTGGTTGGCCAAGAGGCATGTGAAATCTTAGTTCCCAACCGGGCTCAAACCTGCAGCCCCTGCATTGGAAGGTGAAGTCTTAACCACTGGACTGCCAGGGAAGTCCCCTGTTTCGTGTATTCGTATTCAACTTGTGGTCCACAATGACTCTCAGATATTTATGCCAGAATTGCCATTTTACCAAGTCGTCATTTCTGCCTCTTTCATTTCTTTGTTTCTCATCAACATTTTGACTCTCTGAAGAGTCTTTTCTCTCCTAGCTAGCTGTGTAAGACTTTTGCTGAATGCTTAGGTGGCAAACATCACCCAACCCTGTCAAATAATGGACGTTAGCAGTTCAGAGAAGGACAGGGGTTCTTGGAATCTCACTTGATGAAGCAATATTTCATAATATGGTAAAAATATTCTTATTCAGTATGTGAAATTACTTCAAATTCCAAAAGAAGCCAACTTCAGCAATATGTCATTGAATTTATATCTGAAAAAAGTACTAACCCCTCTAATTGCACAATGTGCAAAGCACTTTTAAAAACAGTTTATTCTGGCAAGATATATGACGTTAGTATGGGTCAGAACCGCCAAGGGTCGCTTCTAGTGCTCTGTATATTTTATTTTTTATCCAGTCAAAAGGCATCATAGGTTATGGTCCTTCTGAGAACTGTTTTTTAACCCAAACTAAATTTTTATGTTTTAGATTATTGTTACTAAAAATCTTAATAATTTGCCCTAATTAGGCCAATCAGAGCATAATGTGGCTTTAGAATATTTTCAAGATGTTTACATGTTATTGCAGTTTTGAACATCTTAAGCAAGCTAGGTTAACAACATTGCCTCGTTGAACTCCTCAGGAAACTTGTGGTAATAAACGTATGAAAACCTCAGTCTGAACTCAGTGATGTGACTCCTTTCTCTGGGAAGCACACAGCGCACGTCAGTCTTGACATCCAAGAGGCGACGGGCCCCTCTCATCATCCTCACAGCTCTGACAATGTAGAGGGGCACTTTAAAAATACATCTGTCTAGTTGTTCGTTTTGGTTGTTTAAACTCTCAGTTTTCACCATCTCTGGAAGAAGTCCCTTATGCTGAGTCAACATATAGTGTACACATTAGTTTCAACTCTATCAGAATTGTACAAATTCTGAATATAGTAGAGAGAGAAGATGTAGCTTCACGCTGGGAGGATGGCTGCAATTCTCACTGTGAGGAAAACAGTGACATTTTCTGCTGAAGTACATTTATACATGCTGCTTTTTCACACTCAGGATGAAATCTGGGTTTTCCATTTAGATCTACAATAAGCACTCCAGAGTAGCTTCATAGACTGTATTTCTTCTCTCTTTCGATAACCAGAAGATCATGGTATATTAATGTGGCATAGAAGTAATCAAATTGGTTGTTCATAATTACATAACCCCACCAACCAATTGCCTGAATTATTTATTTTTTTGAACAGCTCTTTGACACTGTCTTGTCTGACACCCTAATTTTACTTTCCTTTTAGTCATTTTGGGGGTGGTTATTTTGGGGGTGTTATATTAGATATCTGGTAGGAGGTTTCTAGTTTGTTTTGGTTTTTGCCCTTTTCTAAATAATATATCATGTTCATGAGATGGCAATCCATACAAGTATATAAAATAAACCTTTTTAATCAACTCAATAGATGCTCTAAGCCCTTTTTGAAATTATATTTTAAGAAGTTAAATTCTTAAGGCAAAGTGTTAACGGTCACATGAAGGCTTTAATCTCATTGCTCTACAAGATTAGAAATATATGTTGAACCATTTATGACAAGCAAAGGTGGATGGAGTCCCTTGCCAGTTGGACTCCAGGTGGAGAAGCCTCACTTAATCGTCCTCATTCGTTCCCATCATATTACTATCACTGGCCTCTGGTGTCTGCATGCTGAGTTGCTTCAGTCGTGTCCAACTCTCTGTGACCCCATGGACTATAGCCCACCAGGCTCCTCTGTCTATGGGATTCTCCAGGCAGAAATACTGGAGTGGGTTGCCATTTCCTACTCCAGAGGATCTTCCTGACCCAGGGACTGAACCCATGTCTCCTGTGTTTCCTGCCTTGCAGGTGGATTCTTTACCCACTGAGCCACCTGGGAAGCCAAATTATAGGTAAATAACTGGACTTTTTTTTTTTTTTACAAAAAGCCTATTCACATTTTTTATTTCTTTGGTCTGCGTGGACTCAGTTAATAGTCTCTAGATACTGCAAACAGTAAGCACCATCTTTTCCAGTGTAAAGACCAGTAGAAATTGATCTCTATTCCTCTGACTTAGGTGAAATCCCTGAAATTACAAATAACTAAGGAACATGGGAAAACGGCATGTTTAATAAATGTCAGTTTTCAGAAAGAGCAGGAATTGTAGTGATTCAACAATTTTAAACAACTTTAAAAACAATTGTTTAAAAACAATCTGATAGACTTAGCAATAATTACAGAGAAGGAAATGGCAACCCACTCCAGTGTTCTTGCCCGGAGAATCCCAGGGATGGGGGAGCCTAGTGGGCTGCAGTCTATGAGATCGCACAGAGTCAGACACGACTGATGTGACTTAGCAGCAGCAGCAGCAGCAATAATTAATATATGTGTATCCTGCTTTTAAAATAAAAAATGAGATTAATGTTAAAAAAATTCTGTTGGATGCTCTCACAAGCAGTGTAAAGTATTTTCTCAAGAGGTCAGTAAGATCATCATATATCATATTTATCACTTGGCATTTGTCCCAGCAATAAGTAAATTCTACCTTGTAAGCCTCATATAAGAAATGGACCCATTACTACTGAACAGAACTGATTTGCAAAGCTATCAAAGTTTTACAACTGATTGAGGGTTTCAGGCTTTTTCTCCCACTTTGCATGCTGAGAATGATATTTTATAATATTTTTTCTTTATGGCTTTACAAACATCAGGTATACATGGTTAAATATGTATGTATAGATTATTCTACCCTCAGCTGCATAGTTTTTGATAAAAATAAGTACATACATGTGTATAATCCAAATTGCTCATTTAGCAGTGATATACTGAAAAGTATTTCTAAATTTAATTGAAAAGCACAAGATAGAAGGAAAGAATATTTTCTACATTAATTTCTATATAATTAATGTATACCAATATTTAGAATAAACATTTATTTACAAGGAAATCTTTACTAAAATGTTGATGACTAAGTGTAAAGAGGTGAATTATGCCTCTTTCTAAAGGAAAATCCTTTTAACTTCCACGACTATTAAAAAGGTTTCTTACCTTCATAATCATATTCTTTTGCTCCATATACCTCTTAAAATAAAGGAAGCCATATCAATTCAAAAAGTTCTTACAGAGTTGAACCCGTTTCACCTGAAATTGTCTAGACTAAAAATTAATTGGATTCTCTGAGTATCTAAAAGGTATTATCACACATTTTTGTCCTTTTCTTTCTGACAAAATATTTTTAAATTGAATGAAAGTTTAACTATCCATGGGAATGTAATTTTTAAGAGTATTTTTTAGTAAAAATGGAGAAATTCTAGAGATGAAACTGTCTGTTTTTCCTGATTGCTCACTTTTCTTCATCGCTTTAATTCTAATTGTGACAGAGTGGGGCTGACTGGCAGGTTCATAATATGTAGATAGCATGAAGACTTCCTTGAATGAGGGTGCATTCTTGCAGGTCACAAAAAGTAGTCAGTACATTGACAAATGCTGAGCAAAGGTTGCTCCTCATGGTCTCACCCAGAGTAAAACATGGTCAGTTATGGCATTGATCAGCCTCTGAAGTCGGCTGGCGTGTGAATTTCCAACTTGCTTTAACCAGAATGACTGAGCAGCTAAAGTGGTGGGACAGATCAGCCTGGAAATGACTTGGCCCCAAAGAGCACAGAGTTTCACAGCGTTAGAGAAAGGATGCTAAGAGAGAACATACCAGCTTGCCTCTGTACTCCTTCATGTGTGAAGGAAAAATAATAGATCTTGTCAAAAACAATTTTATGCATCTCTAGAATTAGAGGCTGGACTTAATTCCTCCCTGATACACAGGTGCCTCAGCTCTGGGATTCTCTTCTTTGCCCTCTGGGCAGGGGATTTCATGGAGAAAACAAATACGAGTTTTATTAACGAAAGAGTAAATAATTTATTTAAGGTGATGATACAAGTGCAAAACATGGATTGTTTCTTCTCCAGCCAGCACTGAATGTCGGTGAAGCCAGCTTAGCTGTTTATTTTGAACCTCCATGAATCTGTTCAGAAATGTCCCCATCTTGTTCCAAGTGGTGACGGGTGACTTCCCACCGGGTGTGAGTGTACCCACCCCTGCTCCATCCCAGATGGCCCGCCATTCGTCGTCTGTGCTTGTACCGCCCAGTTTCCACCTCAGGGGGCTGAGTAGGTATCCCTGAGGAAGCAGCCGCACAGACTTTTGTCAAGATGCCTGTTCAGAGTGGGGCTGAAGTGAGCAATGAGAACTCAGTGGGCCGGGGGTGGCGGCGGGGGGAAACGTGAGGAAAAATTCTTAGGGAGTTCTCTGGTTAAACGGGAGAAGCCAAGATTAGTGGTGAGGATCCAAAGGGCAAGAGAGAAAACCAAAACCAAAACAACCCAGACAAAGAAAGGGCCGGAGAGGAGCCACAGTCTGGGACACGGATTGGCGGCCGCCGTCAGCAGCGGACAGGGAGGCGCGGGGTGAGGTGAAGGGTCCGGGTGACCCCAGGGCGGGCCCGCGCTGCGCACAGCGGCCTCTGCTGGCCCCGGCGCGCGCGAGCGGCGGCCGGCCTGGCCTGACGCGGGGGCACACCCTCCCGCCGGCGCCGTCCCTTCGTCAGAGCCGCCCTTCAGTCCTGCTAAGTCGGGAACTCCGGGTCCAGGGCGACAGCGTCCACAGCAGACCCTGGGCGAGGGCTCGTGTTCTCGCCACCCAGGGCGCGTCCCCTGCCTTCCGTCAGAGCTGACGGGGAGCTGAGGGAGGCGGCAGGTCACCTGCGCCTCTGGCCAGATCGAGAGTGGGGACGTGAGGTGTGAACAGGATCAGGCCCAGAAATAAATAAGGAAGCTTCTCCCGGAAAGAAAGAAATATACTTCTCCTAGTTTCCTTAAATGCTGGTGTGTTTGTTTAAGTGAGACTCTTGGTTCCAGTTAGAAGATGTCCCACTCAGACCAGGAAGCTTATGGACTCCTGATCCAAACTGGGGAAGGCAGGACAGACAGGTGTTGGTGGGATGAGGCACACCCTCAGGGGGACTCCAGCACAACCAGGCTTCTGCTTTCCTATCTTTCCTTCATTCTGAGACCCACTTTCTCCACAGCTAGTGGTTCCAGGGCTCATCCTTCCATTTTTACCATCAGAGCAGAAGGGAGTCTCTTTCCTTGCATCTGATTACTCCAGAGGGAATTAGACTGGGCCCTTGGGGTTTTATGTCTAACCCTGTGAAAATGGGGGTTGGAACTGACTGGGGTGGACAGGTTTTCTCTTGACATGGCTTGGAGTGTGTGCATGTGTGTACATGTACTGTTGCTTAGTTGAACGAGTAGATGGGTAGGGGGGTGGTTGACTGGTGAGTTGGTTGGTTGGGGAAAGAGGATGTGGGGGAGGCCGTTTCCAAGGGGAACCCGAGTTCTGTGACCAGACTGGGGCATTCCGCCCCGCCAGGGACGCGGTTTTTCACCACTGGCTGTGTTCCTCTTTCCTGACCCACTTACCCAGGCAGAGTCAGAGCTCCAGAACCATCCAGGTTCTCAGGATGGGATTCACTGATGCTTTTCACATTCTTTGGGCATTTAAAATATTTCCTAACTATTTTGCAGCAAATATCCATTACCTTTGTAATATAAGGTTTTGTTTTGTTTTTTAAAGAACAGAATGGGTAAGTTTTTAGTAATCAAGGCAGAAATATTAAGAACCAAAATATAGAAAAATTCTAATTTTAGGTTGATGTTCTTGCAGTATGTCTTTTGAAACTTAGTTGCAAAGCTGACAATATATTTAGGTGTACTGACCAGGACTATTTCTTTTCTAGGTAGGGGAAAGGATACTGAAAAACAAGCAAACATAAAAAGTAAGAGACCCTCAAAGCTTTGCTCTATAAGGCAGAATAAATAGATTTTTCTACATCTTATGTAGGTAGTTTATTTTAACCCCTTTCTCTTTGGAGACTATGAGAGAAGCAAGAAAACTTCTGGATATCTGTATATACCTTGTGGATGAAGTCACTGTTTAGGACAAGATCAGTGGGGGTTAAAGCAGTTGTCAGGACTCTTATAAACTAAATGAGAATAAGACAGAACAGAAAATATCTTCTCTTCCCATAATGCATAATATCTAATTACTCAGGTTCTTTTCATTTTCTTGCCCTAAGGGTCATTTAACATTAAAGAAGATTTTGAATAAAGAGCAAAAATATTCTCCATTTAAAATTCTCTTTCTCATGTATTTTTGTCACTGTCAAAGTTTCCACAATGAATACACACAACTTTGACAAAGGAAAAAGCTATTGAAAATAAATTGCAGTTAAAATCTGCTTTCTAAGAAAGAAGTGAGAAGAGGGCTGGGGGTGGACCTCGGTGGGGTGTCCATGGGGTGACTCCCTAGAGACGGCCAGCAGGAGCGAGTTTTCCTTAAAAGGGCAGGTACACTTACCAGCTCCTGTTGGAGAGTTTAGAAAGGTCAGTGAGAGAGGAAGCCAGTCAGAAATTTGGATAGAGAAAATACTGGAAGTCTTCCCTGAAGATGCCACTGGGATTCATTCATTCAGCAAACATGTGTTGAGTGTCTATTATGAAAGGGGAGGTAGAGCAGCAAGATAAAGCCCAGAGCCCTTGGAGCCAGCTGCCTGGGTTGAAATGCTGGCTCTGTGCCTCTGGGCAGGTCACTTAACATCCCTGTGCTCTTGTTGCTTCATGAGATTTTGGGAAGACCGCACTAGATGATCCACATGAATGCTCTGAACAGTGAATGCCTGCTGCTGAGTGTTCAGAATTGTATATTGCTGGCTGGCACACTTATGGTCTCTGTCCTTAAGGAGGAGGCTGAAACAACACAAACTGGAAGTCTATGAAGCAAGATGAAAGACTTGCCAGGTTCATTTTGTCAGGTCACAGAATTGCTGGGAGGCTCCCCAGCTGAATGGCTTATGGGGAATTGTGCTGCCCAGGGCTCCTGCCCCAGGCACCCTTTTGTAGGTCACTGGGTCACAGAAGGCATTTCTCATGAAGGGAGTTTCATTCTAAGTCAGCATGACAGGGTGATGATGAAGACTTTTACTGAGAATTTCCTCTGTAACAGGTACTTTTCTAAGTGTTCGTGGGAGTTAACTCCCTCACCTGCCCAGGCAGGTATATTATTACCCCCATTTTACAGATGCAGAAACTGAGGCACAGAAGGAGGAGATAACTTGCTCATGGTCACACAGGTGGTGTATGGTAGAGCTGGGATTTGAACCCAGGTCATCTATCTCCAAAATTAGCCTGAAGGTCACCATGGTCACCCTGGAGATGTACCATTTTTATTGACTTCATAGAAATTTTACATAGTGTGACTCTGGAAGCTATTTGCACACTTACTTGAGTTTCATTCATCTGTTCCTTCAGTTGACATTCACTGAGCTCCTTGCTCTAAATGGGGCACGGTGTAACCTATTAGGTGCAGAAAGGAAGCCAGAATCCTCCCATCAAGCTGTTTCAGGAGATAAGGCTTGTGTCCAAAGGCAGAAAGTGATGTGTTTCTGGTGAGAAGTGGCAGATCAGGGCTCAGGGACACAGGAGCAAAGATGGTTTGGGGATGGCAGAACAGGCAACACCTCAGCTCACTCAGAGCAGAGTCTTGAAGGACAAAAATTTTGCCAGATGATCATTCAAGAAAATGTCATTGTAGTCAATGAGAATTTCTTGGTTTGACAAATGTTTCATGGTCATGTGTCATTTCCTCATGTGTAAGCTCTTTACACTATATTTGCAACTTTTCTGAAAGTTGAAATTTTTTCCAAACTAAAAAGAAAATTATTAAAAAAGTAAAGCAGTAGAATATGAAAGTCTATAATAAGTTTTTGGATACATTAAATGTCCATTGAATACTGTTTACACATGAGACAGTGAATCTCCATATGATATATTTATTTACTGCAGGGCAGTGCCAAGATTACATCTGTACTATAACATTTTAATCAACATATAACAAACTATGACTTTGAATGTATGACTACTAACTTGCTAAATTAACATCACACAATTTTACCTATCAGGCAATAATATCTATACTAATTTCATAATTATTTAAATGTCCTAGTAAAATCTTCATGTTGATTTATCAAATTATTTTTCATTTTTGTTTAAAAGCACATTTTGCATCTTCAGTATATTATGTCTCATACATTATCATACAGGCGATCTTAGGAGTATGTAACAACTTAGATATAATGGGTGTTTAATAAATAGTTAAATAAATTTAATAAATAGGCTGAGTCAATTTTAAAAAGTTCAGGAAGAGAAGCATGTGTCACAGCAGAAGGAATTCAGAAAAGAGGAGGAAAGAACTAGGAAGGACACCACCAACGTGGACAGGTCAATGTCCTCCCTTTCTTTGCCCTTAAAACCCTGTGGATGGCTTCCTGTGAGAATGAGGCTCTAAGTCCTTGTCATGCCTGCTTTCTGTCTTGCCTCTTGGATCCCTTGAGGCTTCTAGTGCCTCAGCCAACAGCCTTCTTTCCACTCATGGACTAGAGGCTGCTCTTTCTTCCTTGGGGCCCCATCCCCCTCTCTGCTCTTTGTCACAGTAGGTCCCATGCATCCTTAAGGTTTCAGCTCGGTTGAAACCTTCCCTGGCCCCCACTGTGTGTTGTCAGCACACTTTTTTTTTTTTTTTTTGTAGCACTTGCTTGTTTGTGTAATTAGTCAACTAACGCTTGCTTTGATGATAAGTGCCATGAAAACAGATAAATGCTTGCCCTTGATTGTACACATCATAAGAACAGATAAATATCTGTTTGGCTTACTCTCATACCCCGGCACTGAGCATTCTTGAGATAATATGTCCTCAAAACATTAGATCAGTGAATGGAGAAACTACCAGATTTGATAACTGATTAAGAGGAGTGCAGGTTTTTGAACACTAATGACAGAAAAAGTGGAGCTACCATTTGCTACGGAAGGGAATATAGGATCAAAGGTTTCCAGGAGTTATTTATGAACCCAGCATCGTACATACTGATTTGGAGGGCCCGAAGGTCATGAATTTGTCCAGCAGGACATAGCAAATTTAACACTTAAGGGAAATGTTACAGCTAAGGAAAGAAAGAAAGGATGAAGAGTTTGTAGGTATATTAGTGAGAATTAGTTTAGAACAGCAAATAACTCCAAAAGAACAGCAAAAAAAATCCAAAAGACAGAGATTTAAATTTGTAAGAACTTCTTTTTGCCTCCCCTAAAAGAGTCTTTGGCGGAAAGTCCCAGGCTGTTCTGGTGGCTTCATGCTCCCGGAGCCTCTCTCTCCCTCTCTTCTCTGTGCCACCATTCTTAGTGTGTGGATTCGATCCTCAAAGTTGCCTTTGGCCCCAGATGTCTGCTGGCGCTCCAGTCATCAAAGCTGTCTTTCTGGCAGCAGGAAGGAAGGAGGAGGAGGTGAAACAGACTCCCCTGAAAGCTCAATCCACTTCCGTCTCACTGGCCAAAGCTTAGACAAGAGGTGACTCTTGCTTTAAGTTAAGCTGGGGATGTAGCCTTTGAGATGTGTGCATTGCTACCTGGAAGAAAGTCAGTGATTCTTTTACTAAGAATAGCAATGTTTCTCAGGTGAGTGAGGGCTGATTGTACTACAGCCCAGAGGAGACAGTCGAGAGAAATGTAGTTTCATAAATACTCCCCCCTGCTGAGAGGCACAAGTCTCCAGTAACAGATGTATGGAATGTTAGCCCAGCAGGGAAACTCAGGAGTCCCCTGGTCAGTACCCGCGTGTTGCTGTTGAAGAGACTTGACCCCAGAGATGAGGAGACAACAACATCACACAGCAAGTGGAAGGCAGAGCTGGGCAGAACCAGAGTTCCTGGAGGAAGTCAGGGAACATTTGACAGGGAGTTTGTGGCAGCTCCATCTGAACCTACCCAAATAAGGGCTCACTTTGCACAATTTTACAGTCACTCAAAGGAGACCTGGCAGGGGGCGGGCTTGGATCTGCATCTCAGCTGACCTCTGAGCCTCAGACCCTCTGCTGTGTGAAGGGGCAATGCACCCCATATTTGGTAGTCAGTATTATCATTATCATTAGAAAGCAGTAATCTTTTGGGGATCATGGAATAAATTGGTGAACAAATAAAACATGAATGAATGAAATGAGAACAGCCAGCCAGCCCTCTGAGATGACTTCACTGTAAAACTGGATAGGAGCTTCTCATGAATGAATGAAATTCATTGGATGGTTCACCCGTCCATCTGAGATATTTCAAATGTGAAGCTGGTAGGGAGCTTCTTGTGTGCCCAGTCTCCCATTCCATCATTCCAGTTCTCCACATCTGTCCTCCTGCCGTCTGTGCTCCTTTGGGTTCATTGCAGCCTGCCTGCCAAACCATGCCACTCCCCTTGTGACACTGATCCCCTTCCAAACACACCAGTCCTATAAAGGCTTCCTCCACACCTTGATTTAATTTTCCTTTTCTCACCTTCACATATCTCCTCTCCCACTATTTCATCTTCACCTCAACCCCCTCTCCCGTTCATTGGGCAATATATTTTGAGTGTTTCCATGAGGCTGAGCTCAGGATTGTGGGCCAGTATAAAGAAGACAACAGTCACAGACTCTGGCCTTGAGTTATGTCCAGTACGATGACAAATGCCCCAAGAGGTCATGACTTGAAGGTAAGATACAGACACCCATACTGTAGCTATGTCTTCCCTGCCATCCCCCTTCATCGCTGACATTTCTCAACTCTGTCATGATCTACTGTTTGCCGCTTAACACAGTTTTGTGTTATCATTAGTAATTCTTATCAAATTTAAAACGCTGAGAAATAGTTACATTTATGGTTTTTTCTTTTCTATATTAAGAAAAAAAAACACATTTCATCAGTTCAATATCAACACTCCAGGTAAAATAGCATTAAATTACCAGATGAAACACACAACATCCAGAAACACTGTAAGTGAGATCCTCATTAAAATTAATTTGTTTTCATTGAGCATATACCGGATTGGAGTTTTATTTGGAAACACAGAATTTATATCTGTTGTAAAATATGGCAATAAGTCTCCTGTGGCTGTGGCCAGGACTGTGTGCCAGCTGGAGCGGAAACAGAACTCTGGTGTTAGCTTGTCTGGGGAAGCTTCGCATCCAGAGAGCCTGAAGCCCTCTCTGCGGCGAGAACAGCCCGAGCTTCCTCTCCCAGCACTTCTGCATCTACCACCAACCAGCTGGGTGACTCTGGGACAGCCGCTTCACTTCCCTGGCCTCAGTGTCCCCATCTGCAATATCAAGACGCTAGATTAAACCATTTCCAAGTCAGTAGTTCTTACACTAAACAGTGCACAAAAAGCATCCAAGCAGCTGCTTAAAAATTCCAAGTCCAGAGTCTTCATCCCTGAGGGGGTTTGGGCCCAGGAATCAGTGGTTTTAATAAGCATCCCAGATTATTTTCCAGGGGAGAGTCTGAGGACCATGCTGTGGAATCCACTGTAAGCTCTTTTTGAGATCCAGCACTTCAGTATGCTGAGTCTTCCTCAAAAGCATATTTCAAATAAATTCTCAAAGAGGAAAGAAGAGAAGAAGGAGGAAGAAAAAAGAAAGGGAATAAGAGAGGACCCTATCATTCCTGAAAAAGAGCTCTGCAGTGCAGGCGTCGTGGTCCCAGGGCTGAGTGCCCCCCTCCCCCCCCCACACTGGGGGGCTTCATCAGAGGGGGCCTCTTACATTACTTACTGTTCCCACACTGCTCCGATGATGGAGTCTGCTTTGACATACTGGACATTTTTAGCAGCCCTCACAGTGCCAGGCGAGCCCCCCAAGACTTGAGACACCAGCACAAGTGAGGCATAGCCAACTGAGTCCAGGGAGAGGAGGCGTCTTCGATTCTCCACCAGCAGGAAAACACAAGCCTGAGTCCCTCAGCGCCCAGGAGCAACCTCTGTTAAAGACCAGCTCCCTTCACTAAGGATCTGAGAGGCGGCGGGAGAGACCTAATTTCCCTTAGTGAGGTCTTCTTGTTGATCTAGGGTGACAGGTACCACTAGGCACTTTGGGGCATTTAAATCAGGAACTGCTTAGTACAAGTGTGGAAATAACAACAGTGCCCCGAACTCACTTTGTGCCAGGGAAAATTCTAAGTAATCTATCTGCACTAATTCATGTAAGCCTTTCAGCAAACCCCTGCAAGAGGAATTATGACTGTGGTCATTTTCCAGAGATGGAGGGTCATGGCTACGAAACAGAAGACCCGGGATTCCAGGTAGGGCAGTCTGACCTTGCAGCTGAAGTTCTCCACTTGGCTCTACCACTGTTCTGAGAAGTCTCAGCTCTCCCTCGCTGTAGCTCATGACCCCAAAGAGCTCCTTGCTTTTCCCTTTCTCAGCTTGCTCATCCTCATCTCTTTTTCCCATCTCATCTCTGTTCTGCAGGAGGGTTTCGCAGTGGGAGAACCAATCAAAGAGGAGTCCGTGCTCGGGAGGATAACAGAGGGCAGCCTCGTACCCTCCTTGGCCGCAAACATTCAGAAATCTGGGGCAAGCAGAGTCTGGTGCCCAGAGAAAAATACAGGAACCACACAGCCTCGATGATCAGACTCTTCAGGGTGCTGCTATTAACACATAATTGCAAGAAAAGCTGGTGCAAGCCCCTCTCCAACCCTCTCCACTCGGCTCAGTCACCTTCAGAGTGAAGGTCTAGTTCATTTTCCTTTGAGGGTTGTACTTTTTGTTTCCCCCATGTAGGCTCTTTTTAGTCTTCAGGTGATGAGATGAAAAAGATAAAATGCCTTCTGCATGTAAAGTTTCCTCTTGCAGGAGGTGAGTGGCTGGGAGAGAGGCTCTGTAATGATGAGTCACCGGCTGGATTTGAAACATCTACAAAGATGCACAGGGTGAAGACTGAGGAAATAACCAGCTGACTGGCACTTCTGAACCCAGTTTCTGCCACGGATTAGCTTTCCTAATTTTTTTCCTGGTCGTTTTTCACTGCTGTGGCGCTAAGCAGCAGCCTGCTCACCGGCCTCATTAAAATGCAGATCTAGACTTCCTCCTCTACCTGGAGTCCTGGGAGCCAGACTCTGCACAGAGGGGAGAAATGAGAGCAGGGCTAAAGAGGAACATATAAAAAATAAATGAGCCATTCATAAAAGTGAGTATTATTACCAAAAGGAGCCGTCTGCCAACGCCTCTGTGTGTATACTGACTCTGGATGCTGAGCTCTTTAACAACATGGAATTAAGCCAATGCATCATCTTTTTAGCAGTTGCTCACTTGATCTACTATTAACTTTAAACAAACCAATTGTGAAATGAGCGCTTGGCTCTGCCATAATGATGATGAGGCTTCACCCGGTACTATTTTTTATAATGTAAGCTTGAAAATTGTGAAAATAAATTCAGCTGTGCTTGGTACATGCTCACAGTTCTGCAAAGAAGCCAGACATTCGGATCAGGTTGTGGGGGGTGGGGGGCGGGGGTGGCCTTGTTTCACTCAAACAGCTTTATGAAGTCATTTGCACACATTCTAAAAACTGACTTTATTTTTCTTTAACTTAGCATATCTTTCCCTGAAAATCCGATATGCCAATATGTTGGGCTTTTTGCTGTCTCCAGGAGCAACTGCAGATGGCTTTTTTTTCTTCACACTGAAAGATGTACATGTTCGATGCCTGTCTTTTCTTCTAATGCCTGTGAATCTACTGAGGAAAAAGTAGCAAAGAATCCCACCAACAGCCTTCTTGTCATCAGCAAGGTCCCCAAGACAGTCTGAGCACCTGTTTCTTTTCTTTTCTTTTTTTTAAGTTTTTTTTACTGCTGTATAGTTGCTTTGGGGCTTCCCAGATGGCGCAATGGTAAAGAATCTGCTTGCCAGTGCAGGAGACACAAGAGACATGGGTTTCATCCTTGGGTAAGGAAGACCCTCTAGAGAAGGAAATGGCACCCCACTCCAGTATTCTTGCCTGGAGAACCCCATGGACAGAGAAACCTGGCGGACTACAGCCTGTGGGGTCGCAGAGTCGGACACGACTGAACAACAGGATGTGTGCACATAGCTGTTTACAATGTCATGTCATTGTCTGCTGCACAGCGAAGCAAATCGGCTATACGTATACATCTATCCCGTCTTCTTTGGATTTCCTTCCCATTTCGGTCACCACAGAGCACTGATGAGTTCCCTGTCAGAGCACCTATTTCTTGCTCAGCTGCATGAGTCTTTTATTGCTCTTTGCTTCTCACAGTTGGAGCTGGACTCAAGCCCCTCTGGTGAACTGTGTTGAAAAACAACAGCTGGTTCCCACCGGTGGCTGGTGGAATCAGGGTTGTGACTCTGCAGTCACCCCTTGTACATCTCTGCGGGCTACAGGCTCGCGTCTGTCGCCCACAGTTCTGAGAACAGTCCGCTGCAGACGCTGGCCGGAAGGGCCATTATGGTTGCCGATGTCCTCACCATCTGGAATGGTTACAGTTGTCGGGATCCGAGCTGACTCACGGTGCTGAGGAGTCGTTTCACTAATGGCAGCTCTGATCAGGAGGGACGAAGCCATTGCTTAGCGCTGTGGCAGGAAGCAAATGCCCGCCAGATAAAAAGGAAGGGCCATTGATTTGCTCTCGCCTATTTGAAAATAAAGTGGCTTGGAATCTCCTGCTCAGCTGCATCTGATAACAGGTCATACTTCCTGCCAGGAGCTGGGCTGTGTCCACGGGCAGAGGACCTGTCCTTCCTCTCTCTGGCCTCTGGTGCCCTGAGGAGCTGGAGCAATTCCCTGGTAGAGACTGAAGCAGTTTGGTGTGGAGAGGCTGCACAAACAGATGAGGATGTGATTTTTTATGCAACACCCTCCCTCCAGCATTTGCCCTTCGGTTGTTCTGTGCAAATCCTGACCTCGACAGAGACACCGGGTGGCTGGCACACTCGGGCCCTGCGGAAAGCCCCATCGGCAGCTGGACGCTCAGAGGGTCACTCATCCTGCACTTCAGCTCTTACCTCCAGAAGGAACCAGCCCTGGCCACCCTTGATTTGGGACTTCTAACCTCCAGGGCTGTGAGTGAACACACTCAGTCTGTGGACATTTGTATGGCAGCCCTAGGAAACCAGTCCCACGGGGACCTTCAGACCTTACACGTCATGAGAAGCAGCCGGCAGACCAGAGCCCAGCAGACTCTCCTTGTGACCGAGGCTTTCATCAGCTCCTCCACGAGATGCGGCACCAAATATCCTTAGAGTCTGTGCTATAAAATACAAAAAGTTTCATCTCATGGGGGGTTGATTTCTTTGAATCGACTCCTTTTGTCACCATCATGGATCCTGAGTCTAGGCTGAAATCTCCCCTCTGTCCTTTGCAGGTTGGGCAGAGGCAGGCATGCCATGACAATTTCTCCTAGAGGTGACAGTGCAGGGTGTCTTTTTACACCATTTCCTGTTCATTGCCATGTGGCGGTCACGTCATCCTCTTCTCTCCTCGTCTTTCCATCCCCTTTTCTCCTTGGTCTTGCCTTCTGCAGGCGCTTGCTCATTTCACCTGTGATCCTGAGGACCCTGTTGTCAGGAAATCTACCAGCATCCTTAATCTTAAAAGAACAGTGAACATTGAAGTCGCATTTACACATTATCCAATAAGCTCATTTAATCCTTACAACTAACCTTACATGCTCCTTTCATAGACGATGGAACTGAGGCCCAGAGAGGCTAACTTGCCCAAGGTCAATGACCAATGAGTGACAGAGGAAGACATAAATCCACAAAGTCTGACTCAAGAGTCCTATGCGTAACTATGGGATAAACTACTTCCAAGAAGGGCAGCAGAGGAAAAAGTGCCATTGCGGCTGGTGATCAGATGCCACCTTCTCCTTCCCACACCCACCAGCCCTTTGGGACCGTCCCACTTGAGACAAGAGCACCCCCTCATCATGTACAACTCCCCCTTGGCCCAGAAGACACATGAAGCTATCTGCAATTTCTTACAGCCACAGCCATGAGTGAGCTAAAATTAAGCCTAAATGAAAGCTGCAGAGAGTGATTCAGGATCTGCTGGCTCCCAGAACAAGCCTCGCCATGCTGCTCCCAGGTGGTCCCTACAGTGGAAGCCACCTCACTCCCCCCCAGAGGGGCGCGGCTGCAGATATGTCTAAATGATGGCCCAAGGGTAGGGGGCGCTCATGAGAAGAAGGGGCTGCCCTTCCTGTCTGTCCACACTGTCCTCCCACTTCTGGATCCTTCCTGAGGACCAGCCTCCTTCCCTGGCAATGACCAATTCCCCTCCCCACCCGTGCCAAGAAATGTCCTCTCTTCTGCCCGCCCCCCAGGATGGAGTCTTACCCCATGCTCTCAACAAGACCCCTGTCCTGACACAGCACAGTAAACCCAGCATCAAACATCCTCTGTACAATGGAGGGGCAGGTTCTGGCCATTGGAACTGTCACCTCCTGACCCTGTAACCTGTCAACACAGACACACTCTTATTCTACTAGCCATTTACTCCCTGCTATAATCAAAATGACGTTCCTTTAAAGAAAGAAGATGAAAGGAGTTAAGTTTACTGGGGAGTATAAGGAACACTGGGCTTTCCAGTGGTGCTACTGGTAAAGAACCCATCTGTCAATGCAGGAATTGCAGGAGACCCAGATTCGATCCCTGGGTTGGGAAGATCCCCTGGAGGAGGAAATGGCAACCCACTACAGTGTTTTTGCCTGGAAAATCCCATGGACGGAGGAGCCTGGTCTATAGAGTTGCAAAGAGTTGGATACGACTGAGCAACTTAGCACATAAGGAATGTCTGTTTCTTGTTTCAGGTATTCCTGGCCACAGGGGACTCACGGCGCTGTCCAGTCAGCCCCAAACCTTTAGGAAATGAAACTGACATTGACACTGCAGTAAAAGTTATCGCTTGGCTTCTCGGAAGCTGTCCTGACCCTAATTGGTGTATTTCATTTGTTCCCTACTGCCAAAAACCGGCATCTGATTTCTGCCTGTGCCAATGACTCCAGTTGTTAACTCGATGCCAGGGTGTGGCTCGTTTGAAAATTACTGCAAATTTAGTGATGGCTTGGTGCTGGTCAAAGGCTGTGCACACTGCAGAAGTGAAAGTGTGGTCTTTGCTTCAGGAAAATCTGCAGAACACTTTCTTAAACCACTGCCTGACGTGGAAGGGAGGGTTTTGCTCCTCCTCCAGTAGAAACCAATTTCTGGTTTTGACATAAACAGAAGCTGTATGTTATGTGCTGAAAATCAGGTTATCTATTTTTTAAGTCACTTCTGATTCAAAAAAGCAACTTGCTATCATGACAGTGGTTTAAGATCAAGTTCTTCAAAAGACAAATAAGATTTTTCCAAATGTTATCATATTGAAATATTAAACATTAGAACCTCAATTTATCAACAGTTCATACTCAGGATATCAGAAAAGCAACTGACTCAGTTATAGGGCAGAATCTAGAACGATGCTTAGGAAATGAAAGTTATTGGTTTTTAAGTTAAGGAAGGAAACTTAGTGATTCAACTTCTCATCTTAAAGATGAAGGGGAGGGACTTCCCTGGTGGTCCAGTGGTTAGGACTCTGTGTTTCCATTGCAAGGGGCACAAGTTCGATTCCTGGTCGGAGAACTAAGATCCTGAATGCTGCTAGATGTGGCCAATAAATAAATAAATAAAAATAAAAATTGATGCAACCCCCCACCCCCGACAAAACACCATGATTAACAACAGCAAAAAAGAAAAAAAAGAAAAAAATAATGAAGAAGGTGGGAGAACTTCTCTGCTGGGACTCTGCACTCCCAAAGCAAGGGATGTGGGTTTGATCCCTGGTTGAGGAACTAAGATCACATATGCTTCATGTCATGGCTAAAAAATGAAAATTTAAAAGAATATGAAGGGGAAAAAACGGTTTGCAGGTAAGTTTGGGAAAAGTCATTAGGCCCCAGAAGGGGCATTTTTCAGCCCTGCCGAGTGTTCACATCTGGCCGCCTGTGCTGGGCTCAGCCCTGCGGGCTACTGATATTTTTGGTGTCTGACCTGAGCTGAATGCCACAGGGCCGCCTCGGTGTTTTTCACACCTCCCTTGCACTTCGCTCCTGTCCAGCTCACTTCAGGATGGAAATGTTTCATCTTTTAAAACCTCAGGGTTGTGCTCGCTTCGGCAGCACATATACTAAAATTGGAACGATACAGAGAAGATTAGCATGGCCCCTGCGCAAGGATGACATGCAAATTCGTGAAGCGTTCCATATTTTTAAAAAAGAAAAAAAAAAAAAAAAAAAACCTCAGGGTTGACTGGCTGCACTAACCACGTCAACCACACCCCTACTGTCTCACCAGCCAGCAGGGAAAGCTAGTGCTCACAGCATCCGTTCTTGTTTGCTTGCTTTCTCTCTCGTGGTTTTCTTCTGTTTTAAACCTAATTATATTCCTCTGCACCTCTGGCTGGCTTCATTTCAGCCCATCTACTAAGATAAGAACCAGAAAGTCTTACCGTCAAGTTTCTGAACTTAAAAAGGCTCTTAATTTTGCCAAAAGCTATCCAAAAGATGACCTTAACTATGTCATCCTTATAGATTTCCTCTGTTCCTTCTCTGGATTACGCTTTTTTAAAGGGATCAATTTGGGCAGAAAAAGAATTGATCCTGTATTCATTTAGGCAAAAGAAATCAAGGGCATTTAGCTTTTAGACCAATTTTTTTTTAATAAAGTAGAGCTGAAATTTACCTTCATATGCTAATAAACAATACAAAACAAACAAAAAGTGATTATCTGGGTAGGACCAAGAGGAAGGCCCTCATGTAAAGAGATCCTTGTACATTGTTTACATCAGCACTCTAGTTCTGAAACTATTTTTTTAAATAGTAAGTTTTATTGTAAATATAATAGCTACCCATTATAAAAAAATAAAATGAATTTGGATATCAGAAACAAACAAGAATAACACAAAAACACTCAGGAGAGCTGAATTTGAAGCTCAGTCCTGCTGTCACACAAGAGTGTGGGTTCAAAGTTGTCACTCGGACTCTCTTGCAGCACATTCCTCATCTGTAATATGGAACTCACAAACTAAATTGTTTTTAATTTGCTGAGGTCTTGGATGCTCTCTAGGGCAGCAAAATATATTTTCTCTCCTTTTTGTAGATGGAGAAATTGAAAACAAGGGAAATTAAATGAATTGCCTGAAACTATCACCCCAAAGGACTGAGAATAAAAATAAAATGATAAGCAAAGAATATATCATAACATCTAATATCTGAATTTATAGTTGTCTTTGGCACAATATTGGGGAAGATAAAGCCTATTTTTCTTAGCTGCCTTTCAGTCCCCACTGCTCTCTGAACACCACTTGTATTTGCAGCCATTGTTTGCCCAGAGGGACAAGACAAGCTGGTGATGCTGTTGTATTAATAGCTGTCTGATGTGGCTTTTAATGTTACACTTCAGGACAGCTGGATTGGTATACCTCAGAAAATACGCTATGAGAAATATTGCAAATTCAGCAACTTTTGGAAGTATGCATGTTGCCTGCTGGTAGCTTCTCAATCTTAGCCTTTTATGACTGCTACAGTATCTTGAACATAAAAAGGTTAGGGTGCAAGGAGACTGTGCCTGGAGATAAATGGACAAGATGCTGGCAGCTTGGAGGATAATTTCTGGGTATGAAAATCATGCTCTGTTCTCCCTTCCTAAAAAGCCGATCATTTGGAAGGCAACCCAATACAAAGCAAAGTTAATTTAGAAAAGGGCATGTGAATGAAATGTGATTTATTTTCAAATTTCTTCATTTCAGTATACTTTAGTTATTTTAGGTAAAAAATGTTGGTCCAAATTCCTAAAGTAGACCTAGAACTGCATTGGTTCAGGGCTGCAAACAAGAGCCCAGTTGCCAGAGGTTTGTGTTGGACTTTGGACCAACAGCATTAGAATCACTGGGATACGTCTTTAAAGTGAAGGTTTTCTACTTCTGTTTCATTGACTATGCCAAAGCATTTGACTATGTGGATCACAACAAACTGGAAAATTCTCAAAGATGAGAATACCAGGCCACCTTACCTGACTCCTGAGAAATCTGTATGCAGGTCAAGAAGCAACAGTTAGAACCAGATATGGAACAATGGACTGATTCAAAATTGGAAAAGGAGTACAACATGGAGTATATGGAGCGTATATTGTCATCCTGCTTATTTAACTTCTGTGCAGAGTACATCATGCGAAATGCCAGTCTGGATGAATCACAAGCTGGAATCAAGATTGCCATGAGAAATATCAACAACTTTGGGTATGCAGATGATACCACTTTAATAGCAGAAAGTGAAGAGGATGAAGGTGAAAGAGGAAAGTGGAAAAAGCTGGCTTAAAGCTCAACATTCACAAAACAAAGATCATGGGATTCAGTCCCGTCATTTCATGGCAAATAGATGGGGAAAAAGTGGAAACAGTGACTGACTTTATTTTCTTGGGCTCCAAAATCACTGCAGATGGTGTCTGCAGCCACAAAATTAAAAGACACTTGCTCCTTGGAAGAGAAGCAATGACAAACCTAGACAGCATATTAAAAAAGCAGAGGCATCACTTTGCTGACAAAGGTCCATCTGGTCAAAGTGATAGTTTTTCCAGTAGTCATGTATGGATATGAGAGTTGGACCATAAAGAAAGCTGAGGGCCAAAGAATTGATGCTTTCAAACTGTGGTGCTGGAGGAGTCTTTTGAGAGTCCCTTGGACTGCAAGGAGATCAAACTAGTCAATCCTAAAGGAAATCAGTCCTGAATATTCATTGGAAGGACTGATGCTGAAGCTGAAGCTCCAATACTTTGGCCACCTGATGCGAAGAACTGACTCATTGGAAAAGACCCTAATGCTGAGAAAGATTGAGGGCAAGAGAAGAAGGGGATGACAGAGGACAAAACAGTTGGATGGCATCACCAACTCAATGGACATGAGTTTGAGTAGGTTCCAGGAGATAGTGAAAGACAGGGAAGCCTGGCGTGCTGCAGTTCATGCGGTCACAAAGAGTTGAGCATGACTTTGTGACTGTACAACAAGAACCAGGTTTTTTTGAATCAACTGAAGTGGAGTGGAGCCTGGTCATCTGTGCTGTTTTAAATGTCCAGGGACTTGTCAGTAGCTAGTGGCCATAGGCCCAGGTATTCTTTGAGAGGTATTCAGTTGTTTCAGGACTAAAGTAAAGACAGTTTGTAGTAAAAGTTTAGTGAAAGTCAAATCTGGCAGGGAATAGATGTCATAGTCAAACTGGGTAATTTGAAGAAAAATTAATAAAGAGAAGAATTACCAAAACATGAGTAGAGTGTGGGGAAGCCCATAAGACATGATGCAGAATCCAAGTCGCAACAGTAGGGATCCTAGAGGGTGAAGAATAGAGAGTGTTACCGGAACAAAGGGCAGTTACATGGACAGGACCACCAGACAGAATTTGTAGCCTTCGGAAAAGATGCACACATTGCACACATGTCCATAGCAGCATTATTCACTGCAGCCAAAAGGCAGAAACAACTCAGATGTTCAGCAACAGATGAGTGGATCAATAGAATGAGGAACAGCCAGACAATGGAATATTATTCAAACTTAAAAAGGAATGAAATTCCAATACATGCTGTGGCATGCATGAACCTTGAAAACATTGTGCTGTGTGAGAGTGTGAGCTAAGCCAGACACAAAAGGACAAACACTGGATGATTCCCCTTATAAGCCATACCTAAAGGAAGCAAATTCATTACACAAAAAGTAGAATAAAGGTTACCAGAGGGAGGGTATGATGAAGAGTTATTGCTTAATGAGTATAAAATTTGTGTTTGATGAACAAGTTCTTGAAATATATAATAGTGATGGTACACCATGAATGCACTTAATATCACTGAATTTTACAACTACAAATGGTTAAAAATGTAAATGGTATGTGGTTTTTTTTATTATTAGAGTTTAAAAAATGCAGATAAAATCTTAAAAGAGGATGCAGCCAACCCATAGCAATTCTTCAAGAAGCAGACTAGGGGATAAAGACGCAAATACTTTCTTCTTTCACCCCCTAGTTGTGACCAGACTCATTTTGAATCCTACTAGAATGCATAAAGCAAGAGATCTTGTTGATGGGATGAGAAGTCTGCAGGCCTTAAAGGAAGCTAGTTAGCTGGGTCCTGTCACTCAATCAACTCTCCTCTAGAGGAAGCAGCAAACCTCCTGTGCTGTGCGTGCTAAGTCACTTCAGCTGTGTCTGACTCTGTGACCCTATGGGCTGTAGAGTCTGTCGATGGGGATCCTCCAGGTAAGAATACTGGAGTGGGTTGCCATGCCCTCCCCCAGGGGATTTTCCCATCCCAGGGATCGAACCCACATCTCACGTCTCCTGCATTGACAGGCAGGTTCTTTTCCATTAGAGCCCCTTGGGAAACCCTAAGCCTAACCCTAACCCAACCCTAGTAGTAGTAGTAGTTTAGTCGCTAGGTCGTGTCCAACTCTTGCGACCCCATTGACTGTAGCCCGCCAGGCTCCTCTGTCCATGGGATTCTCCAGGCAAGAATACTGGAGTGGGTTGCCATTTCCTTCCCCAGGGAATCTTCCCGACCCAGGAATTGAGCCCTGGTCTCCTGCACTGCAGGATTCTTTACCAACTGAGCTACGAGGGAAGCCCAACCTAAGCCTAACCCAATGTCAAAAAAGTGTTGAATGAGAAAAACTGATGACAGGTGTTTTTTTCCTGATCCAGAAACCACTGCACACAACCAGTAAACACAATGGTGTGTTTTCCAATTTACCCAGAAAATATCTGTTTAAATGCCATGATCATTTCTATCCTTTGATCTAGAAATTCCACTTCTAGGAATGTACCTGGAGGAAATAATCAGAAAGTAGACTAAAAATTACATAGGAGATTCACTGAAAAATCCTTCATCACACAAAAAAGGAGCAACTAAACATTGAGCTTATAGCTCAGCTGGTAAAGAACCTGCCTGCGATGCAGAAACCCCAGTTTGATTCCTGGGTTGGGAAGATCCCCTGGAGAAGGGAAAGGCTCCCCACCCCAGTATTCTGGTCTGGAGAATTCCATGGGCTGATATCCATGGAGTCACTACTAAGAGTCAGACACATCTGAGCCACTTTCACACACAATTATCCAGCACGCATAGTATGCTACTGGATGGGACAGCAGGCAGGCTACCAGTTGAGTACAGGCTGTAATGCTCGTTGTGTAATGCTGCAGCGTACACTAAAATATTTGAATGGCCATCTTTGAATGAAATAAAAATGATTCTTTTCTTTTTCAAGGTTTCCTATTTTTCAACATTTCTGTATTGAACATGATTTACTTTGATAATCAAGAAAAACCAACATTTTTTTTAATGCTCATGTCTGCCTCACATGATAAATATTCCCAGTACAGAGACCTACAGAATCTCCTCTGCCATCTTGTATAAAAGGCATTGATTATCTGCTAGCTGCCTATTAATTTGAAGGGAGGCAGCCAGGCAGAAGGCAGCCACGTCCTCTGAAAGAGACGGCGTGTGTGGCTGAGGGTTCAGCTTCCGTGGAAGGCATACTGGTAAACAATGGAAGTCCGTCTCCTGCAAGAAATTGTTTCTGCTGGCTGTGCAAACATCAGGCTGCAGCCTGCCCCTAGAGAGGCAGCTGTATTACTATGTATTTGCACAATCAGCAGAGCCAATGCATGAATGCTCACAGTGGTGGATTTTACAAGCCACTCACGATGGGCCTCTGCATCTATGGTTAAAGAAAACCATACCTCAAAAAAATTTAGCCTAGTGTGAGTCCTTCTTATTTTAGGCTTTGCCATTTTGAAAGAGTATGGCTCCCCCCAGGAGAAAATGCTCTTTGTGTGAAATGACTTCATAGACATGAAATTACAATATATTAACCTCAATTTGGTACAGTCTAGCCTACCTCTTATACTTTGTTGAACCACTTCTCATCCTTGCACCACTCATACTCCGGGGACAGCAGCTTTGGGAGGTCCACACCATGGACAGTTGGCAGACCCCAAGGCTTCAGAGGTCCTCCCCAGGAAAGAGGACACTCCCACGGGGCCGAGGCCCTGCTGAGCCTGCCCAGGGCTCGGCCTCTTGCTTAAGACTGCCGCTAGGGACCCAGCCATGTCAGTATTTGATGATGGAGAGGCCTCTCCACCTGTCTGCTGCTGGCTTGGGACCAGGTCACTGCACACAGTCACTGCACACAGCAGGTGGTAAGAGTTTTTAACCCCACCAACAGTGCTGCCTTCAAACTGAAATGTAGTGAAGTCCCCCAACTTTTCATCTGCCTTCCCTCAAGTATCATTTGCTGTCAACTTTACCCTTCAAATCATCTTTTGGCATTGTGCCATTTTAACCAGCCAAATTAATTTTGCTATTAGTGAAATCAATAAAACATTGTAAAACATTCCTCTTGGAACTTTAAATTTGTCTTTAAACTTTTTCCAGTTTTATTGAGAAATAAATTGTCATGCATTACCATATCAAGTTTAAGGCATACAGCATGATGGTTTGATTTACATATATTGTAAAATGATTACCACTATAGATTTGGCTAACATCCATCTTCTCATATAGATACAATAGAAAGAAAGGAGCAGAAAGGGAAAAATTTCTCCTTGTGATAACTTGGGATTTACTTTCTTAACAGTTCTTCTATATATTGCATAGCAATGCTATAGTCACCATGTTCTACATTGTATAGTTTTAAAATTACAATACAAAAATAAACCATTTGAAAAAAGTCATTCTTAGCCAATTAGGTAGGCAGAGCAAAAAAAAGAAATTGTGAAGCTTTTTTGACACACTGTTTGGTTACATCCCCAAAGATTCTGGTCTAGTAGGTCTTAAGTGGAAACTGTACATCTGTATATTGAAAATGTCCCACTTAAGAGCCATTGCATTAAGAATGATTGGAAGAAATGAGGCAATTCTAATAGTATTTATTGTTAGTAGAATATATTATGAAGGATGGTATTTTTTTTTCCTTTTACACTTGGTTGCATCCAGACAAAAAATGTTTACCCACTGCTTGTTCTCAGCTCCAGACTACTGACTCAATGTTTGAGTGAGAGCCAAGAAGATAGCCACCTCGACATTAAGTCGAGGGATTATCCTCCTACATTATAATGTCTTTCAAAACTGAGTAGCTCACTTTCCCCACAATTTTCCAAGTTATGGCTCAAAGCTCTCCAATCTCAAGCCAGAGTGAGAGGGAATTCATATTTCTTAATGATTAATACGGCATTCTTTCCAGAGAGAATTAAGTGTGAGCGTAAATAATTTGGCCGAGGATAAAAAAGATGAAGACAGACATATCTGAAGAAGCCTGAAGTTGCAGAAGGTAATACTGTAGTTGCATCTGACTAAACATAATGTATCTATCTATTCACAGAGAGGAAAATATAACTTTTAAAATCTGTATTGAGCAAAAACTGAATTTCTTTTTTTTTTTTTAATTCTATCCTACACAGTGTGGGAAACCAGAGTTCCATCCCTGGGTCAGGAAGATCCACTGAAGAAGGGAATGGCTACCCACTCCAGTATTCTTATGTGGAGAATTCCATGGACAGCGGAGACTGGCAGGCTACATTCCATGGCTTTGCAAAGAGTCGGACACGACTGAGCGACTTTCACTCACTCATGTAAATGTTATTACACTACTGAAGTTATCGAGACAGTATCAGAGAAAGCCAGAAAGGGGTACAGGGCTGCCTTTTTTATGCACATGATCAGAGTTCTGAAAAAATTGTTATATGACCAGGTCAGGTGGCTAATGTTCAGTTAACACAAAGGAAAGTGTTGCAATCAAAGAATCACTCCTCTATGAACTTAAAAATACAGAGTGGTAATTGTGTGTTACTATTACTTCATGGCCAATGATTCCATCTGTCTGGATTGAGCCCTCGGGAAAGGTCTTGATAGTGCCTGCTGTGAAGGAAAGACCAGATTTATTTTCAAGGAAAGGACACAGATTTATTTTCAAGCAGCAACACTTTCAAAAACAATGATGCTTTGTGGGCTCTCTGCAAATACAAAGTGATCCATACAGAAGAAGCTGAGTATTTGTATTCCCAGGAAAGGAGATACTATCAACATGAATGAGTCTCTGGTGGTTTTGGATTTCTATCCCCTATCTTACTAGGGACTTCGCAGGTGGCACTAGTAGTAAAGAACCCATCTGCTAATGCAGGAGACATAAGAGACAAGGGTTTGATCACTGGGTTGGGATGATCCCCCAGCAACCCACTCCAGTATTCTTGCCTAAAGAATCCCATGGACAGAGGAGCCTGATGGGCTACAGTCCATGGGGTCACAAAGAGTCGGATAGGACTGAAGTGACTTTAGCCTTTGCATCTTATTAGGGATAGGTCAGAAGGCTAGACTTCCAAACAAAATCTGGGATGAAAAATAGTAACAGCCAGACAAGCAATTCCCTTGAAGGGACTTCCCTGGCGGTCCAGTGGTTAAGACTTCACCTTCCACTTCAAGGAGCACAGGTTTGATCCCCGATCAGGGAGCTAAGATCACACACGCCTTGTAGCCAAAAAAATTCAAAACATGAAATAAAAGCAGTATTGTACGAATTCAATAAAGACTTTAGAAAAATGATCCACATCAAAAAATCTTTAAAAAAACAAACAAACCACTTATCCTAAAAAAAGTATTCGCTGAAAATGAGACTAATTGAGATGAAGTCCAGAGCAGAGTTATCCTGCCGCCCTGCTCTGGGGTACCTCCCTGCTCTGGGGTACCTGCCTGCTCGGGGTACTGCCCTGCTCTGGGGTACCACCTGCTCTGGGGTACCTCCCTGCTCTGGGGTACCTCCCTGCTCTGGGGTACCTGCCTGCTCTGGGGTACCACCTGCTCTGGAGTGCCTGCCTGCTCTGGGGTACCACCTGCTCTGGGATACCTCCCTGCTCTGGGGTACAGCCTGCTCTGGGGTACTGCCCTGCTCTGGGGTACCGCCTGCTCTGGGGTATCGCCTGCTCTGGGGTACCTCCCTGCGAGCCCACCACTGCTATCTGGGAGTTCATGTTTAAGTCTCATCAGCATCTGCCCCAGATCTTTCCAGAGAAAGGATTGCTAAGCAGGAGCAGGATGACCGCATCACTCACATGTGAACTCTATGCGATGAGCACATTTGTTTGTCCTCATTAAGTGCAGCAAGGCCAGCGCTGACCGACATGCGGAGGCAGCTCGCTGGGGCCGGGCCAGCAAGCGGGGAGCTGGGCAGGAGCGCAGGGCTGGCCCACCGTCTGCCCAAGGCATGCTCTGCCGACTGGGGAAGGGAGTGTCTCCCCTGAGATCTTGGGTAACTTGTCCATAATAGAGGCCTTGAGGTCAAGGTTTTCCAGAAGCCCTGGGGTCCCAGGAAATGCCCCAGGCCACCTCAGGGGTTGGAGGCAGGTCAGTCTGGGCCAGTGCCTACAGGGCCTTGTCTCCCTTTCAAGCAGGGCATCTCTGATTGTGTCCTTCATATATTGAGTTCTAAGGAAGACAGATTTTAAAGGTGTGAAAACCACAGGACCAGCAAAGCTTCCCATTCTTTACTTACAAAAAGACAAAGTGAGGAATTTGATTATGTTTCGGAAGCCTGGACTCTGGGGACTTCCCTGGTGGTCCAGTGGCTAAGACTCTGCACTTGCAATGCAGGGGGCACAGGTTCGATCCCTGCCCAGGGAACTAAGATCCCACATGCCACAAGGCACAGCCAAAAACAGAAAAAGAAGCAGCATGGACTCTGGAGCCCCTTGCCTGGGTTCAGCCCTCATCTCTTCTGTCTGGAGCTGGGTGCCTCGGTTTCCTCATCCATGACATGTGTCCTTGCCTCACAGGATTCTCGTGAGAATTAGATGAGGTAACATGTACGAAGCCCTCAGAACAGTGCCCAGCACAGAACAAGTGTTTCTTATTATCCTTGGCCCCAGTTAGCAGTGAGCTTCTGCACCAGCGTCGTTAATAAGGCCACAAAAGGAAGCGCAGAAGAGCTCTCTCATTCATGGAAAGGTGCTTGGGAGCATAATTGGATTGGCTGAAAGTGCCTTTTTAAATGATACTGTTGGTTTCTGAATCACATTTAGGAAGAAAAGCAGAACAGAAGGTGATAA
This sequence comes from Cervus canadensis, assembly GCF_019320065.1. NCBI lineage: Eukaryota > Metazoa > Chordata > Mammalia > Artiodactyla > Cervidae > Cervus > Cervus canadensis. Next base: position 64,349,477 of record NC_057386.1, read on the forward strand.
ATTCCTTCACGGGAGAGCTTGGCAGGAGAGGAGATGCGACTGTAAAGTTAATTGGTGGCTGGGAGGTGGAGCCTGGCGAGGCCGGGTGACAGCGTGAGCTGGTTCCTCTCCCGCTCTGCTTTACGGTGACTAATTCATTAGAGATTCTGAAAGGCTGTGCTTGGGTGGCGGCTGGCCTGTCTTTGCCCAGACAAGGATGATGTCAGCCTGTAGTTTATGGACTTCTGCAATCCTCTGGAGGATTCCGGGAGCTTATAGAGCGTCTCCAGGCTGCTGGCCAGCACTCTGAAAACTAAAAGCCCACTTGGATCTTGTGCATCCTGACTTGCATGTCTCTAGCAGGATTTTTGTTGTTGTTGTTCTGTGTACAAGCACGGGGGCATGAGAAGCCACCTCCAAAGTTCCTTACGTAAGACTCATTTTTCTAGCCCCGCTGGCTGGCCAAGAACCAGGCCCATTTCTCAAACTCTCCTCTCGTTCAAAAAGGTATGGAATGGAATGGGCTAACAGCAGGAACAGATGGAATTTATGAAACAGAATTTCAGACTGTAAAATGTATCATTTTATGTACCACTAAGAAAGAAACAAATACCTGCTAATTAAACTCTGACACAAGCTTTAAAAAACTTGGTTTGGAAATGCTCCTTTAGACATACTCAGACCCAGATTTCTTTAAAAAGTCACATGTTATTCTTGTGCATACGTAAAAAGAAAAATAGCAGGTTAGAGCGTTCCTAAAACTTTTTTGCCTGCAGAGTCTTCTGAATCAGTTTTTAATCCTCAATCAAATCTGTGTTTCTTCAGGTAACGTCATCCTCTGTGTGGTTGGGAGCCATGGTTACGTAGAATGTCACTGTCAAATCATAGAGGAAATTTCTGAAGACATTGTAAGTGACCTGGGGACTCGGTGTAGGTGGTGGCAGCCAGGCACACCTCTCAGTTGAGATGCCCCATGAACAGCTGTGATGGGTTTGTGCTTGTGCCAGCAGACAGCTCCTTCACCACTCCACCAGACCTGCAGCCACGGAAAGGTACACCCCAACTGGAAGAATCTTTAGATGTGAAGAAGTGTGCATCTTGGGATTCATGAAATTAGTAATAAAGGTTTACACTTGTTTCTTTAATATGATGCAGGAAACTTTATTGATTATTGAAAAACTGCACATCATCCTATTAGTGAAAAGTTATATAGTAAATTTTAGGCCTTTCTCAAAAACTCCAGCCAGGGTATGCTGGAGGGTCTGAAGACTCCAGAGATGAAAGCCAGTCTTAGGAGAGGACGGCTGCTCTCATGATGTGCTTTACATTCTCCTGAAGTGTCTTCCAGTTGGTCCAGAAAGAAGGCTGAGCGCTGAAGAAGTGATGCTTTCAAATTGTGGTGCTGGAGGACTCTTGAGAGTCCCTGGGATAGCAAGGAGATCAAACCAGTCAATCCAAAAGAAAATCAACCCTGATTATTCATCGGAAGGACTGATGCTGAAGCTGACGCTCCAATATTTTGGCCACCTGATGCGAAGAGCAGACTCGTTGGAAAAGACTCTGATTCTGAGAAAGATTGAAGGCAAAAAGAGAAGGGGACGACAGAGGATGAGATGGTTAGAGAACATCATTCACTCAATGGACATGAGTTTGAACTAATTCTGGGAGATGGTGAAGGATAGGGAAGCCAGGCATGCTGCAGTCCATGGGATCACAAAGAGCTGGACATGACTTAGTGACTGAACAACAACAACGACAACAACAGAAGTGTCTTCCCCTTCAGTAAGAGTCTTTTATCTGTGTGATGGTGTTGCTATTTGCTGTGAAATATAAGTAGCCTTAATAAGGTCGTTCAGTGTTCCTCCTGCCTGATTGATGATTTCTCCCTTTCAGGGTGGATCTTGCCTGAGGTTTATTTAAAGGAGACAATCTTTATCTATTTATTTTGCCTATCTTTTTAAAAAGGAAAATCACTGAATGTTTCAATGACATAAGACTAGATCACAAAGCACTACGTATTTTATCATTCCATACACGTAAAATGTCCAGGATAGGAAAAATCTATAGAGACAGAAAGTTGATTAGCAGTAGCCAGGGGCTGGAGGAAGAAGGGGGTGGGAGTGATGGTTAATGGGCACAGGGTTTCTTTTTGAAGAGATAAAACTGTCCAAAACTAGAAGGTGGTGATGACAGAACAACCCTGTAACTATACTAAAAACACTGAATTGTATACTTTAAATAGGTGAATTGTATAGTATGTGAATTATATCTCAAAGGAATTTTTATTGAAGTATAGTTGATTTCAATCAACTATTCGGGGCTTCCCTGGTGGCTCAGAGGGTAAAGGGTCTGCCTGCAGGAGACCCGGGTTCGATTCCTGGGTTGGGAAAATCCCCTGGAGAAGGAAATGGCAACCCACTCCAGTACTTTTGCCTGGAAAATCCCATGGATGGAGGAGCCTGGTAGGCTACAGTCCATGGGGTGGCAAAGAGTCGGACACGACTGAGCGACTTCCCTTTCACTTTTCATAGCTGATTTACAACATTGTGTTAGTTTCAGCATACAGCAAAGTGATTCAGTTTTATATATGTATATGTATACGTATGCATGCACACACACATATGTACTGTTTCAAATCCTTTCCCCTTATAAGTTATTGCACTATTGAGTATGGTTCCTTGTGCTATACAGTAGGGTTTTCAACAAAGAATTTTTAAAAACACTAAACAGAAGGAACTGTATATATATTAAATAACCTAAACAGAAGTTCTTTTACATGTATCCCAGTGATGTTGTTTAATAAAAGTTTAGAATGATTTTGTTCAAAGCAATTCAACAAAAGAATTCAACAAAATTCAACAAAAGACTCAACAAAGCAAACTCTTCTGGGCTGTGGCACAGACAAGTCGATCTCTCCTTTGAGGAACCACAACCAAGGAGAGGCAGGAGAGAGACACACGAATCACTCTTGAGGACAGAGGAAATAATGCTGAGAGGATCTGAGGGGGGTTCCATGTGAGCTCAGGATTTGACTTGGCCTCAGAGGCGCTGGACTTGGATAGGTAGGTATGGCGGGGGCGGGGGGGGGGCGCGGGGGACATATATGGAGCAGAGAAATGTCTCAGGTCCTTTGCAGCTGAGAGAGACTTTCTTGGAAGCAGGCCCACCAAGAGGATCTCTGGGTGAGTTTAGGAGTCGAGGAGCCACAGAAAGTGAGGGTGGGTAGAGTCAAGTCAGAGAAGGTTCTGGGTCCGACAGAGAGAATGTTGTCTGCAGGACTGGGCCACGGAGTGATGTAAACCAATCAGGAGACTTGAGCAGGGTCCTCAGCTGGTTGCTAGGGCAGACCATGAACTCAAATCCAGTGTCCTGACTCTCACCTCAGTCACCAGTCCTTGGAATGGAAGGCAATACCTTCAGAGCCATCCCCAGCAGTGGCGACCAGCGGTCTGGAGAGGCTGCAACCTAGTGGACAAACACAGTCTTTGGAAAGATAAAAGGTGAAAGTCAGGGAGGTGGCAAAGTAAGAGCCTGCCATTGGTCCTTTTCCTTATTTCTTCAATCCCTCTCTTTAGGATCAGAAGCACTCGCTCCACTAACATCCACTTCTGCAAGTGTGGAGTAAAACATCCTGACAGGAACAGGCCCTCCTACTCCTGTTCTCCAGGGTAGGGGTTGCCAACCTCTGGGATCTCATGCCAAATGATCTGAGGTGCATCTGATATAAAGACAGAAACAAAATGCACAATAAATGTAATGTGCTTGAATCATCCTGAAACCATCCCCTCGCCCCCATTCATGGAAAAATTGTCTTTCATGAAACTGGTCCCTGGTGCCAAAAACTTGTGGACCGCATAGAGTCTCAGGGATGCTGCTGACCTGGCCTGCCCGCTCTGGAACCTTGATTGCATTAAAATCGGCATTGTGGAGGACAGTTTTCTTTCTTTAACAAAGCCTCAGATTTTTAAAAAAAAATTCAGTTCTTTTATAAAGATCCCACCAAATAAGTTGAGATTGATTGACTTCATACTCTGGCAACTAACAATATCAGTTCAGTTCAGTTCAGTTGCTCAGTTGTGTCCGACTCTTTATGACCCCATGAATCGCAGCACGCCAGGCCCCCCAGTCCATCACCAACTCCCAGAGTTCACTCAAACTCATGTCCATCGAGTAGGTGATACCATCCAGCCATCTCATCCTCTGTTGTCCCCTTCTCCTCCTGCCCCCAATCCCTCCCAGCATCAGGGTCTTTTCCAATGAGTCAGCTCCTCACACGAGGTGGCCAAGGTATTAGAGTTTCAGCTTTAGCATCAGTCCTTCCAATGAACACCCAGGCAGGACTGATCTCCTTTCGGATGGACTGGTTGGATCTCCTTGCAGTCCAAGGGACTCTCAAGAGTCTTCTCCAACACCACAGTTCAAAAGCATCAATTTTTCGGTGCTCAGCTTTCTTCACAGTCCAACTCTCACATCTATACATGACCACTGGAAAAACCATAGCCTTGACTAGACAGACCTTTGTTGGCAAAGTAATGTCTCTGCTTTTTAATATGCTATCTAGGTTGGTCATAACTTTCCTTCCAAGGAGTAAGCATCTTTTAATTTCATGGCTGCAATCACCATCTGCAGTGATTTTGGAGCCCCCAAAAATAAAGTCTGACACTGTTTCCACTGTCTCCCATCTATTTCCCATGAGGTGATGGGACCAGATGCCATGATCTTAGTTTTCCCAATGTTGAGCTTTAAGCCAACTTTTTCACTCTCCTCTTTCACTTTCATCAAGAGGCTTCTTAGTTCCTCTTCACTTTCTGCCATAAGGGTGGTGTCATCTGCATATCTGAGGTTATTGATATTTCTCCCAGCAATCTTGATTCCAGTTTGTGCTTCATCCAGCCCAGCGTTTCTCATGATGTACTCTGCATATAAGTTAAATAAGCAGGGTGACAATATACAGCCTTGACGTACTCCTTTTCCTATTTGGAACCAGTCTGTTGTTCCATGTCCAGTTCTAACTGTTGCTTCCTGACCTGCATATAGGTTTCTCAAGAGGTGGGTCAGGTGGTCTGGTATTCCCATCTCTTTCAGAATTTTCCACAGTTTATTGTGATCCACACAGTCAAAGGCTTTGGCATAGTCAATAAAACAGAAATAGATGTTTTTCTGGAACTCTCTTGCTTTTTCGATGATCCAGCGGATGTTGACAATTTATCTCTGGTTCCTCTGCCTTTTCTATTTATTTTTTTCCCTTTAGCCATGGACTTTATTGTTTGAATATTAACAACTATTATTCTATACTCACATTTTAATTTCTTACAAAACTCTACATTCCACTTTGCTAGGTCTCTTCATTCTCCATTTTATGCCACATTTTCTTTTCTTTTCTTTTTTTTTTGCCACATTTTCATGAAAAGGTATTTCCCTGAATCATAATCTGCCTGATTGTGGGTTTGTTGTTATGGTTGTTGTGGTGTAGTCACTAAGTTGTATCCCCATGGATCATAGACCCCCAGTCCCTTTTGTCCATGGGGTTCTCTAGGCAAGAATACTGGAGTGGGTTGTCATTTCCTTCTCCAGGGTCTGCCTTTTCTAAAACCAGCTTGAACATCTGGAAGTTCACGGTTCACGTATTGCTGAAGCCTGGCTTGGAGAATTTTGAGCATTACTTTACTAGAGTGGGAGATGAGTGCAATTGTGCGGTAGTTTGAGCATTCTTTGGCATTGCCTTTCTTTGGGATTGGAATGAAAACTGACCTTTTCCAGTCCTGTGGCCACTGCTGAGTTTTCCAAATTTGCTGGTATATTGAGTGCAGCACTTTCACAGCATCATCTTTCAGGATTTGAAATAGCTCAGCTGGAATTCCATCACCTCTACTAGCTTTGTTCGTAGTGATGCTTTCTAAGGCCCACTTGACTTCACATTCCAGGATATCTGGCTCTAGGTGAGTGATCACACCATCGTGATTATCCAGGTCGTGAAGATCTTTTTTGTACAGTTCTGTGTATTCTTGCCACCTCTTCTTAATATCTTCTGCTTCTGTTAGGTCCATACCATTTCTGTCCTTTATTGTGCCCTTCTTTGCATGAAATGTTCCCTTGGTATCTCCAATTTTCTTCAAGAGGTCTCTCATCTTTCCCATTCTGTTGTTTTCCTCTATTTCTTTGCATTGATCGCTGAGGAAGGCTTTCTTATCTCTCCTTGCTATTCTTTGGAACTCTGCATTCAGATGGGTATATCTTTCCCTTTCTCCTTTGCTTTTCACTTCTCTTCTTTTCAGAGCTATTTGCTTTTTTTTTTTCCCAATTATTTTTATTAGTTGGAAGCTAATTACTTTACAATATTGTAGTGGTCTTTGCTATACATTAACATGAATTTGTAAGGCCTTCCCCAGGTGGTCCAGTGGTGAAGAATTCACCTTCCAATGCAGGGGGTGCGGCTGGATCCCTGGTTGGGGAGCTAAGATCCTACATGCCTTGCAGCCAAAAAGAAAACACACACACACACACACACACACACACACACACACCTAGCAATATAGAGGTAACCAAATACTTAACCCAATGGTTGACACAAATAGTGACCCAATCAAAATGTACAGGTACTAAACATACAAATCCCAAACGGTTCTGGGGTTAACTTTAATCCCTCCTCGGGGAGGATCACACGGAGGTCACTCTGTCTGTGACCCGGCAGCATCATCTCCTTTTCTTGCCCTGGATGTTTTCATTAAGTAATCCCCGACCAGGCTTCATGCCGTTCCTCATCCATGCTTGTCATCATCAAAATGGTTATTTCCTTGCACGAAGACGTTTCATTAATTTTCTCTTTACATCTGCAGTTGCCCAAAGTGCTCGTTTAAGAGCGGACTCTGTGTCAGCCATATTTCTGTCTCGGGCCAGTAAGCCTGCGTGTGGAGCAGAGGCGAGTGTTTCCTCCGGCAGCACACGCTCCGCAGGAGCCTGCAGGGGCCACCTGTTATCCCGGAAATTCTCCTCCACCCCTCGTTCGCGGCTTATTCTCTGCTCTGTGTTCAGCTGTCCCCTAAGCTCCCAGAGAAGCAGAGAGGATGTTTACAACTTCTAGCTTTAGTCCTACCTTAAAACAAATCTCCTCTCCTGCCCAGATGTCCCCGAAGGGTCAGAATCGCCTGTGTTTGCTCCTGGCCCAGCTCACGTTCTCGGTCTGGGCGTCTTCGCTCCCTGGGGCGGCAGCTTTTCGTGTATCACACACACAGGCACACGCGCACTTCTGCTGTGGGGATTATTTCATTTAAAGGGAAGGCTAAGAAAGACAAATATCATATGATATTGCTTCCACGTGGAATCTAAAAAAACAGTGAAAATAGTGCATTTATTTATAAGACAGAAATGGAGTCACAGATGTAGAAAATGAACCTCTGATTAGGTGGAGGGGGAACGGGGAGGGATAAATTGGGGGATTAGGATTGTCATATACACACTACTATGTATAAAATAGGTAATGAACCAGGGCCTGCTGGGGAGCACAGGGAACTCTACCCAATGCTCTGTAATGGCCTATATGGGAAAAGAATCCAAAACACAGTGCGGGTATATATGTGTATGACTCATTCACTTTGTTGTACAGAGACAAACACAGCTTTGTAAATCAACCATACTCCAATAAATAAATAAAGGAAAAGCTGAGAGGCTCTGGAAGGCCCACTTGGTGTCAGCCCAGCTTGCCCCAGTCTCAATTTTGTATCTGACCTATTTCCTTCCTTCATCAGTGCCTGTGTGCCCGCTAAGTCGCTTCAGTCGTGTCCGACCTTCTGTGACCCTATGGACTGAAGCCCACCAGGCTCCTCCGTCCATGGGATTCTCCAGGCAAAAATACTGGAGTGGGTTGCCATGCTCTTCTCCAAGGGATCTTCCTGACCCAAACCCGCGTCTTCCTCAATCAAACCTGCGTCTCCTATGTCTCCTGCAATGGTAGGCAGGTTCTTGACAACTAGCGCCACCTGGGAAGCCACTCCTGCATATAGTAGAACATGCTAATATACTGTTATTACTACAGATACCTAATTCATTCCAGTGGTAAATATCCCTGTCCATTTCTACCATAATAATGGACAATCAAAAATTTGCACACTTATTTTTATTAAATAAAAGAATAGTGTAGAGTTAACTTGCTTTCTAGTTCCATCATGTCACTCACTGAACACTGCTTTCCTTCAAAATATTCAAATAGACTGGCTAATTCACACTGTGTGATCTTTTAAACTGCTTACCAATTTCTCAAAATGAAGGAATTCAAACCAGATTTTGTTTTTATTTTATTTTTTGCTTTACATCACTTTTTATTTAAAAAGCGCTTTACTAACATAGACTAATCTTTACAACATTCAAGAGAGTTATAAACCAGATGTTTGTAGAAAATGCATTCTTCATAAACCAGGAACGGATTCTCAACTCTGAGAGAATCCCAGATGTTTGGATATTTTATCTCAATCCATTCCTGTCACTTCTCTTGTCAGATCAAATGACTTCTTTATTACGACTGATAATCGAACAAGAGCAGCCTTGGCTAACACCTTTCTGGACATTATCTCTTCCCATAAACACCTGCAGAGGAAAGTTCTGAATCCTTAAGGATAGTCATGCTTTTTGTTTTTAATTTTGGTTGCGCTGAGTCTTCACTGCTTTGCATGGTCTTAGCTGTGGTGTGCGGGGTCTAGTTCCCCAGTCAAGGGTCAAACCTGGGTCCCTGCACTGGGAGCTGGGAGTCTTATCCACTGGACCACCAGGCAAGTCCCCTTTCATGCTCTTTGATCGAGTCTTCAGTGATCATTTCCACCAATGTTCTTGATCTTCAATTAAACATTCCCAACAAATATACAAATTAACAACTCTGTTGCCTTGACAGTTAGTTTGTGGAGAGCACTGTTACTTAAAATAGTTTTATTGACTTATAGTCTCAAATGATTATAAACCTAAAGACTCCAAACAGTGGAAACATTTTTGAAAGTTTAAACAGTCCTCCCCCACCTACTGTATAGCATAGCAAACTCTGTTCAATGTTTTGTGGTAACATAGATGGGAAGGACATCAAAGAAAGAGGGGATGTATGTATATGTATAACTGACTCATTTTGTTGTAGAGTAGAAATTAATACAACATTGTAAAACAACTATACTCCAATAAAATTTTTAAAAAATAGCCTTCCCCTGTTCACATTTTATAAATTGTTCTTTCAAAAAATATTAACATGCTATTAACTACTAAAAAGATAAGTGACAGAAGTAGTTGATGGTCAATAGGCAGATAAGGACAAGATGCACAATTAAATATGGTTTAAATGGAAAGATGTGCTGGGATACTAATGGTGTGCATATGTGTGTGGGTGTGTATGTGTATGTGTGTATGTATGTGTGTGTATGTGTGTATGTGTATATGTGTGTTTGTGTGTATATGTGTGTATGTGTATATGGGTGTATGTGTGTGTATGTGCATGTGTGTTTGTGTGTGTGTATGTGTGTATGTGTGTGTATGTGTGTGTGTTTCTCTGTGTGTATGTATATTTGTGTGTGTGTGTATGTGTGTGTATGTGTGTGTATATGTATGTGTGTTTGTGTGTGTGTGTGTATGTGTGTGTGTGTGCGTGTGCACGTGCAGAGGGAGGCCTCTCAGAAGAGGTCACGGTGAAGCTGAGACCTCAAGAATGAACAGAAGGTAAAGAAGCGCAGTCGGGGAGCAGGTCCCAAGCAGAAGGAACAGCAAGTGCAAGGCCTTGAAGCAGAGAAGGGGCTGTCCATTCAGTTAGAGAAAGGACTTCGGTGAGGCTGAGAGCAAGAGAACAAGTGGATAAGACAGGAAAGGGGAAGAGGCCAGACAACGTAGGCCATGAAAGAAGTCTACCTTTTATCGGAAACACGATTCTTTATGGTTTACAAATGGTCGTGTATCATAATCAGATCTGTGTTTTTAAGAAATGACTCTGGGGACTTCCCTGGTGGTCCAGTGGTTTAAGAATCTGCCTTCCGGTGCTGCGGACTCGGTTTCAACCCCTGATGAGGGAACTGAGACCCTACATGTCATGGGGCGCCCAAGTCCACAACTGCTGAGCCCAAGTCCCACAGCTAAGGCCCCCCATGGCCAAAAGAAATTAACAAGTTACTCTGTGTTCCAGAGGAAGCAACAGTGGGAACAGGGAAGTCAGGACACTGTTCCACTGGTCCAGGAAAGGGCCGAGAATGACATACAGCTGGAGAGAAACTGCTGAAGATGAGAAATAGTCAAGGAAGGAGAAATGGCAGGATTCTTTGAAGGTGAGACAAAGGAGAAGGGAGGGAGGAAAGTCTACAGAGTATTTTTGATTTAGCAACTGGAGGAGGATGGTTCCCCTCAATGAGATGGAGGAGAAGGAGGAGAGGGAGCATGCTGGGTGGGCATTGGGTTGAGTCAAGGGTTCTGTTTGGGAGATGCTGAGTTGGAGGTGCCTGTGAGGAAACTTTTGAATTCTTAAGGGCTGACATGCTCTAAGATTCATCTGTAATTATTTCTACCAACATCTTCAATCTTCAGTTAAGCAGTTGAAGCAGCAAGAAGGCAGTTTGATTAGTCAGGTGAATGTATGGGAGCTTCGAGGAGAGGACTGGGGAAATATTTAAACCATGGAAACAGATGACCTGCCCTAGGGAGAGGACGGAGAAGGCAATGGCACCCCACTCCAGTACTCTTGCCTGGAAAATCCCATGGATGGAGGAGCCCTGGTAGTACATGGGGTCGCAAAGAGTCGGACATGACTGAGTGACTTCACTTTCACTTTTCACTTTCGTGCAAAGAGTCGGACATGACTGAGTGACTTCACTTTCACTTTTCACTTTCGTGCATTGGAGAAGGAAATGGCAACCCACTCCAGTGTTCTTGCCTGGAGAATCCCAGGGACGGTGGAGCCTGGTGGGCTGCTGTGTCTGGGGTCGCACAGAGTCAGACACGACTGAAGTGACTTAGCAAAGGGAGAGGATATTGAAAAAATTAGGGTTCCAGACTGAACCCTGGAAAACTCCAACCTTTAAAGAGAAGGGGAGAGAGAGAGAGAGAGAGAGAGAGATTGGGAGTTTGGGATTGACATGTGCCAAAGAATTGATGCTTTTGAACTGTGGCATTGGAGAAGACTCTTGAGAGTCCCTTGGACTGCAAGGAGATCCAACCAGTCCATCCTTAAGGAGATTAGTCCTGGGTGTTGATTAGAAGGACTGATGTTGAAGCTGAAACTCAAGTACTTTGGCCACCTGATGCGAAGAGCTAACTCATTTGAAAAGACCCTGATGTGGGAAAGATTGAGGGCAGGAGGAGAAGGGGATGACGGAGGATGAGATGGTTGGATGGCATTACCGACTTGATGGACATGGGTTTGGGTGAACTCCGGGAGTTGGTGATGGACAGGGAGGCCTGGCATGCTGCGGGTCATGGGGTCGCAAAGAGCCGGACATGACTGAGCGACTGAACTGAACTGAACTGTGCATGTTGCTGTATTTAAAATGGATAACCAACAAGGACCTACTGCATAGCACAGGAAACTCTGCTCAATATCATGTAACAACCTAAATGGGAAAAGAATTTGAAAAAAAAAACAGATACATGTGCATGTGTAGTTGAATCACTCTGTTGCACACCTGAAACTAACACAACATTGTTCATCAACTGTACCCCAATATAAAATTAAAATAAAAATGAAGAGAAGTCATCAAAGCAGCCTGAGGAAGGGTGGCTGGAGAAGTAGGAGGGGCCCCAGGAGGACGTGGAGTCAGGAAGGTATTTGAGAAGGTGGGGTCAATCCCTCATTTCAAAAGGAGAAATTTTAGTGTTGTGGTAGAAGCTGAAGCCACATGGAAAGTTGGGACAACCCAAAGGTCCAGTGCTTCTAACTGCTCTGTTTAGTCCAGCTGCGTGTGAAGTTTAGTTTACAAACTAAAATTACACTCACAGCACAAGTCCAAAAGTCACAACGTCTCAGGTCCTGTAGGATCCTTCATTCCTGGAAGGAAAGAGGAATCAAAGAATTCAGCAGAACTTGTGACATAAAAGATTCGGCAGTGTATTAATATGTAGTAAATTTCAGTCAACAGATCAGAGAACAGGTTTTTGTTCAAGTGGGTGGATTTATTTATTGTTAAATATTTCTGCATAGTATCTCTGTATAAATACACTATGTGTGCAACTATATTTGAACTATTCACGTGGGAGGTAATGTTCAAAAATGAAGTTTTGTTCCAGTTATGGCATTTATATGGTTTTTTTTTTAAATTATAATGTTTATATTGCTATTATATTATCTTCTAAAAGAATAAAAAAATGTATTTCATGTGACAAGGAAAGACAGGAACTCAGGTTTCTGTACTTTCTGCTCAACAGGTATATATTTTTGGGTAGATGAGCACTCCTCAGGCCACATACATGATGCCCCTAAGCCACATACAGAGGCAGTGTGGGAGGACTGGTCACAGGTATTTTTCATTAAGTGTGTGCAATTCTTTCCCCACTGTTCCTTCAGTATTACCAAATAACCAATATGTAACTCTAAAATCTATTTCTCATCTTATTTCCTAACTTCTTCCTGGTGACAAGATCAGAACTGGCTCCCAAGGCCAAATTACTTCCCTGCCTCATTTCCCCAGTGACTTTTGCACCTACACGTGGTCCTGGGGGGGTGTTTCTCAGAGGGGCAAGACCGCCGTGGCCTCCCTGGCGGTTGTCCAAGCCCCAGCTGTACCGGCTGCGGGCGGAAGTCAAGGGGAGCTGTTGCCTTAATGTTATCAGCTAACACTTCGTTACTTCATTACAGGCACCTTCCTGCCATTAGCCAGCAGAAAGAATCTCAATTTAATTCCTGAGGTCAAAGGTGGGGTGGAGCCAGGGAAGGGAAGGGGCAGAAGGAACGTAGATCAATTGTCTCTGACACCTCTCAGCCCAGTTTTTTACTCACCATCCGCTTTTTACTTACTAAGCATTTGTTGTGAACTTTGAATGGTCACTGTGTCTGTTGAAGACCAAATTCTTAAAGCAAGCCATTGCAATTATCAATTATGAGAGACAAAACAGTATCAGGATAGGTGTCTTTCTGAAATACTAATAACCTTAAGAGAAGTCATAAAAATTACCCCTGCTTTTGTAAAATTCAGAAAACTTACACCATGTTCCTCTCAACCCTACTGAAAACCTTTACGCATTCTACCCATTCAATTAGAGGAACTGACAAAATAAGAGGCAGAGAGCTTTCAGATTCAAATATATCTGAAGAACCTTTTCCACGTTCCAGTGCAGAAATTATTCATTGACTTCTAGATAAATAAAATCCCCCTCCTTTACCTTTACAAAACTGCTTAAAACACCTTTTTCCCCTCTATAGTCAAATTATTATTTCTTATTCCTTATTTTTAAATCCATTTTATTGTAGAACCAGCTACTTCTCTTAGTTATTGTGACATCCATTTATATTTGAAAGAACATAACCTAAGATCAGGCAATAATGATGTTATTTTGAAAGGTTGTTCATTTATTTGCATTAAGAGAAGACACATTTTTCAAATGGCATATTCAAAATGTGTGTAAATATCTTTAAGAAGCCTCTCCATTAGGACATTACACATTCCCTTTCTTTAATAACTTGATTTTTAAAGCTCATTCCTTTTCCATGACATCTTTTAATGCTCTCTTTGTACAAAAGGTTCTCAGAAGGACACAGAGAAAAAACACTTTTAAAGAAAGATAACAAGATGTTACATAAAAAGAGTGGCATAAAAGCAAGTGGCTTAGAATCTAGAGACCTAGATTAAGCCCTTCTGGGCCTCAATTTCCCCTTCTGTATAACGGGGTAATAACAATACCTACCTCCTAGAGTTTTCACGAAGAGTGTAATAGATGAAGCTATTATTACTAGGAAGATGTATTGGGGGTGTATGAGTTTGGGAAGATTATGCTCCAATTGGGAGTCTAAGGATAACTCAGACCTATAAGGTTGTACATGTATTTTTTGATTCTGTGACAAATTCACACTAGATATTTTAGTTTAGAAGACATGAGACAAATTTCAAAGCCTTTGCACAGAAAGAAATCTTACCAAAGTCTTCTTAAAGGAAACATACATTTATTAATTCAGGAAATATTTATTGAAACCTACTATAAAGCAAGTATTGGGCTAGGTACTGGGGAGTGAGCTAAATAGTTTCTGCTTTCATTGAACTTGGACTCATGGAGGAGATAGTGATTAATCAAATAAGCAACAATAAATAACAGAGTCTATAATAAAAGCTATGCAGACATAGTCTGATTTTTTTAAATCACAGAGAATAGAACAGATGAAGAATTACACTTTGGAAGTGTGATTTTGCCATTTCTCAATCTCAGTCTCTTTCAAAATTGACAGTTATGAGGTTAGTACTTGGGCTCCCTTGTGGATGGTGTTTCTTGTTAAGATAAACTGTACCAAATACATCTTACATTTTCAAAATTGGGCTAAAATATGAAATCATTAAAATGGCAAACAGATGAACCTCTGAAGCTACAGTTTCATGTCATCATCAAGCTCACACTTTCAAGGGGCAAGAAACTCTGGGCAGGAAGCTGGCTCGGGGCTGGGGAGTGCAGGCGAGAAAAAGGGTGGTCAAGGTTAGCATCGAGGCCCCGCCATCAGGACGCTGCCCTGAGTCAGAGCGACAGAGGGAGCAGGGCAGGGCCAGCAGGACCAGGTCGTGACACTCAGGGCGCCAGCCTCCGCTGGAGCTGCTTTATATGAGTTTTCATTTGTATTCAAAGGGTGTATTTAGGAGGGCTTCTCTGAGTATGTTTCTAATAGTAAGTCATGACCCATTAGTGGGTCACAGAATAAATGCAGTGGGTACTTACCAGCATTTAAAAATGTAAAATAGAAGAAAATTCAGACAGAAGATGTCCATGTGCTGGTTTGCCTGTAGGAAGGGTGAGGTGGTCTGTGTTCTAGGGTGTATGCACATACTAAGTGGGCTCTGGGGCCCAGAGACTATTCAGTGGAGGGAATTCCCTGAGGATCAGCCTGCCCTTATTCTTCTCAGGAGACAGTCCTGGTTAAGTTCCAGCCCCCTCCCGAGCAAGCCGGGCAAGCACAGGGGCCACAGGGCAGAGTTCCTGCCCAGGCTGTGTGCAGGGATCGGGCCAGACTGAAGATGGCCCCTGGGTGTGGGGTTGGCCTGCAAAGGAACGATGCAGGAGAGGTGCCCCAGGAGAGCAAATGAGGTAGAGACGATGCCCAAGACGAAGCTGCCCCTCCCAGGATGGGAAGGAAAAGTATAGGTTGGATTGCTATTTGGCCGATTTGACCCACAAAACTGGCCATCAAGCTCCTCTGTCCTTGGGATTCTCCGGGCAAGAATACTGGAGTGGGTTGCCATGCTCTCCACAGAGGATCTCCCTAACCCAGGGATTGAACCTGCTTTTCTTACATCTACCTGCGTTGGCAGGCAGATTCGTTACCACTGACCCACCAGGGAGCCCAGCAGCCCACAGACTGAGACTAACAGATGGGCTGGCTGGGCCTTAGAGAGGTCTTCTGAGGACAGTTTCCTATAGGACTTTACCTTAAACGGGAAAAGTGCTGATAACAGAGACAATGGGGAACAGGATTAAACCGAGACTCACATCCATACTTTCTTTGCTGGGCTTTTGGCCTTTGAGCAACTGCTCTGGGCACCTGTCAGCTGCCTGTAACTGAAGCCTTTGTGTTGGAAACAAAGTAGGCTTAGAGGGAGCTTCCTTCTCTCCTCAGCCTTTATGACTAAGACTGTTTTCCAAATACTGTAAATGTTTTCAGTTTTATTTCCTCACTTGATATTTGTTTTACTGTAGTTTTTTTTTTAAGTGAATTTATATGAGAACTTTTCCCAGAAGGATAAAGGGAACATCTCATAACTTCAGCTCTATCCCACATTGTTTTTGGATGACAGAATTCTCAAAGAAAGGGATGGATAGCTGGTCTTTCTTAGAGCATTCTGAAGAGAATTCCTTGAGGACAAAAGGGGAGGGAAGGTCAAGGGGTGATCTGTGGGAGTTTGGCAGACAGTGTGGTCACTTTCTGCTGAGAGTTATCAGCTGGTGGAGCGGCGGGTAGAGAGGAGGCTCACCCCTGGGATGGGGACTGATAAGGCTCTACCACAGTCACGAAAGATGCCAGCTTTCCCTCGGGCTGGCCGGAGCGGTGAGACCCGGGGCTGGTTATCTGCAGAGGCTCAGAGAGTAGGGGGTCTCCATCCGGGGACCGAGCAGGAGGCAGAAACCCTTGAGAGGGAGAGGGCAGAGGTCAGGATCACAGTTCTTTTCTTTAAAAAAAAAAATTTTTTTTTGTTGTTGGAGTATAGTTGATTTATAATGTGCTATTCTGTACACTTTATTCTGTACAGCATAAAGTGAATCAGTTGTATATATACATATATCCACTCTTTTTTAGGTTCCTTTCCTATACAGGTCCTTACAGAGTATTGAGGAGAGTTTCCTGTGCTCCATAGGAGGTCCTTCTGAGTGATCTGTTCTATATACAGTTGTGTCTATAGGTCAGTCCCTATCTCCTTATTCATCACTCCCCTCTGCTTTCCCCTCTGGTAGCCACAGATTTGTTTTCTACACCCGAGGGTCACATTTCTTTGAAATAATCCACCCTGTACTTGCTACTTGAGCCTAAGTCTCTGGCCTGCTCTTCAGGAATGTGAGTTCTTCCACAACCTTTTCTTGGTCAAGTCCAAAGGCCTCTCTACTTCACATGTAGAGAGGGAGAGGGAGAGGGGTGTTCTTTAAATTTCTAACATGAAGCTTTTATGGTGTAGAAAAAGTGTGTGCCTAGAAATGAGACAGACTGGGGTAGCATTTTTAAAAATTCTCACCACAGACTAGCTCTGAGCCCTTGGGTAAGTTAGGAAACTCGAGGAGCTGCAGTTTCTTAACCTCAAAATAGGAATCTGTAGGGTTGTTATGAGGATTACACAAGATAAAGTTTACCAAGTGCAAGGCCATTGCTAGGCACTTAATAAATGAAGTCAGTATGTATGTTTCCGTTCCAAGAAGCAGTTAAAGGACAACCACAGCAGAATTTGCAACTCTTCTAGGACACCAGTGTTGATCATACTATAAACATTTAGGGCACAATTACAGAATTTATAATTCAAGATAGGGGTTTTTTAAAAGGCTTTTATGAAAGTGTTACATGGAGTTGCTTAGATAATATTGTTAAAACTCCATGTCAGAATCAAAGGAAATGTATCCAGTTTTAATTTTGGAGTGAGTCTCAAGTCTGAGAGTTACCTAAGCCCTTTGTACTTCTGCTGTTTAACTTTTGTCTGTTTTATTTAATTTTGGCTGCTTTAGCATCATTAACGTGAGCAAGGTTTGGAACAAGGACTTAACAATTATAGACATTTT
Source organism: Cervus canadensis (assembly GCF_019320065.1). Lineage (NCBI taxonomy): Eukaryota > Metazoa > Chordata > Mammalia > Artiodactyla > Cervidae > Cervus > Cervus canadensis. Next base: position 64,366,856 of record NC_057386.1, read on the forward strand.
AGAGTCAGAGCTAAAACATACCTTGGGGATCATCCAGTCTAGTATTTTCCAGATGTTACTCATTCAAAAATAACATGTCACTATTTTATGACATAGCCTTATATCATTTACTTAATATTTTTCTTTCTATTCACTGACTTTAAAAAATATTCAGTATCTACTTTAACCAGTAATATTCATAAACATCATGGGTTTTGAAAGTCAGTAAATAAATACATAACTTGGAGCAATTATTCACATATCACCTAAAATCATCTGCTCTACAGCCGGTGACATGGGTGGCCACTTGGGCAAACACTGACCCATGTACTCCTCACTTCACAGATGAGAAACTGAGACCCAAGGTTGCAGGGCGGCGGCGGGGGGTGGTTTTGCCCTGAGTCTCTCTGTGATTGCAACTCCAATAAAACTCTTGAGGCAATGAAGAATTTTGTAATTAAAAACCATCTAGGTATCTCATTTAGACCAACTCTCCTTTCTTACTCCCTAAGATCCACTGAAATTCCAATACTTTTGCCACCTCATGCAAAGAGCTGACTCATTGGAAAAGACCCTGATGCTGGGAGGGACTGGGGGCAGGAGGAGAAGGGGAAGACAGAGGATGAGATGGTTGGATGGCATCACTGATTCGATGGATATGAGTCTGAGTAAACTCCGGGAGTGGGTGATGGACAGGGAGGCCTGGTGTGCTGCGATTCATGGGGTCGCAAAGAGTTGGAAACGACTGAGCGACTGAACTGAACTGAACTGAAGATCCATGAGAACAGGCAAAATAAGGGTTGGCTTTAGTGAAAGAGAAAGCACTACTTAATATATATAACCCCTTCAAAAAACATGGAGTTGGGTAAGCGGATAGAGAATTGGATGTGTAACTTGTTTTTCTCTGTAAACAATTTTGAAAATCATCTGAACAGAGCAAACACTGAAAGACACTTCCCCTCTTTGCTTAAACCTGTTGATGGAGCTTACTCTTACTGACCAGATTCAGGTCAGCAGTATTGGCCTCCTCCTGACCCTGAATGCCTTGTTCATTGAAGCCCAGGCGTTAGTTCCTGTTTGCACCATGTACCTTGTGAGGGAAGGTATTTCTATTCTCCAGAGAGTGAACAATAAGCTACTGTATGTTTGGTCTCTAGAGTTCATTTCTTCATGTTTTCATTAGTTTTATTCATAAGATTCTATTAGAGTCAATTGTTAAATTTCTGGAAACGTCCCCAACAAAGGACAAAAAGGTTCTTCTATAAAACAAGAACAGCCCATCCCCTGCCCAGACTTGAAGGACCATAAATTAGTGTAATAAAGTGCAGAATATAAGCAAGTAACTTTTCTTCTTACTCTCCTAGGGGCCTGGGATTTGTAAGTCCACGTCTGAAAGTAGGTCAGTAGCATATTTTAAAAAATCCTACTGAATATATACAAGTTGAATTTCACTGCTTTGAAAAATTGTAGTCCCATCTAGTTTATCAGAGTCCATTATGTTCATTTTGATGGATTCATGTTATTATACATAACCTGAAATAATTGGAATGACTATCATTTAAGTGTTAATAATACCTTCTTTGAAATATTCCTCTGTTTTAAAAGTTCTCTCTCCGCTTCCAGGGTTTATGGTCAGAATAACACTCTTTAGTTTACTCTTGAGGTTTCCTCTGATGCAATTCCATTGAAGAGCCACATTTTTCTAGTGTTTTGAAGATCCTAGAATCCCTTCCTCTCTATTTTGAACTCAAGGGAGCATTTGAATATAAATCTATTTTAATTCATTATCACAAAAAGAGTATAATCCAAAAAGGTACAAAATTTTAGAGTATGCCTGATTATGTAATTTCTAGCCAAAAACATAAAGGGAAGTACACCGCTTAGTATTTATTAAGAATTAAGTATTCATGGGGGGTTAGTCACTAACAAAGATAGAAACACATGCAATTCTATGTTAAGTGAGAAATTTGAGCATATTCATTAAGGAGCAAGCCTTAATCTTTTATGAACTGTACAATTTAAATAAAGCAACATGGGGGTAAATTACAATACAGTGAAGAAAAGAGGCAATTTTAGGGAATTATAATGTATTGAAAACACATGCCGAATACTTCCCTCTGTACTGATGAAGGGGATCAAGTCCTATTCCATCTGAGCTTCACATTGGTTTTCCATCCTACATTCTAGCAAAGTCCAAAAGAAAGCTGCGTGAGGAAGCAGGGATGGAAATGTGGCAGAAATATTTGTTTCATAGCACAATGGATGTTTATCTAATTTTAAATTAAATCTCCCCTAACAGACAGCTGCTTAATGGCCCTTGTGCACTCCCCTTTCCACTCCTCTTTTGTAATTTTTGCCCACAGCATTCCCCTTAAACTGCTAGAGTGGCTTTTGCTGTTCTTTGAATTTTTGAAAAACAAATGGCCCACATCTCTCTAACGTGCTGGCGGAGTGTTCCGGGAACAGTTACTAGCCCCTCTCTTACAATCAATGCCTAGTTCATTCCATGAACCTCAAGATGATTTCCCAACTGCTTGTTTGCTTTTAGCACTTTTCCCTGCAAACTCAGAAACCAGCTGCCACTTCTTTTATACCCTTAAACTGAGGTGGGAGTGTGTAAAATGATGCAGGGTCTAGTGAAAGGGCCCCAGCCCTCCCCACTGCACCGGGGGGACTGAGGGGCCTGCAGGGGCCCCTGGCCCTGACTGGACGGCAGCCCCAGCCAGCAGCACCTGCGGAGCCCTGTCCTGCGGGAACACCCGCCAGGCTATGTCAGCCCTTATCACTTGCATTTAAAGACAAAACAGGGGGGACTTCTGACTTGGAACCAAGAGTCGTGCTCTGAGGGTGCCCTTGTGAACTGCATAATTTTAAATAAGCAACAAGGGAACATTACAATAAAGTAAAGAAAAAAGGCAGGTTGGGTCATGGTAATGTATTGGAAGCACATGGCAAAAACTTCCCTTGATGCTGATTATGGAATCAAACCTCTCTGGTCATCCTTCCGGCCCACTGGGCTGGATGTACTTTTCATTCACTCCTTGGACCCTCACTGGACCCTTGGACCCCAAGCTCTGCCTTCTGGCCGACTCAGGACCCTTAGTTTCAGTGGTTAGCTTGCCTGCCCAGAGGTCCCAGTTTGGATTCACTCTAGGTCAACCATGTGCTTCACTCTGCTTCCTCCTGCATGTGGCCCCTTTTATGGTCTTCTAAGCTTGATCAGCCAGGACACTATCCCCCTGGGACATTCTTGGTCTTGGTTTTCTGTAGCTCATGCTTCCCCCAATTCCTGCACTCTTGTACTGACTCCACTCCAGTTCCTAAACTCATGAATTAAGGAATTGAAAGGTAGATTAAAATTCTGGCCCCAATTTAAAAATTATAATTTTGTTAAAAGTGCAAGAAAGTGTAAAGTACTTAGGTAATTGATGCTGGGAGGGGTTGGGGGCAGGAGGAGAAGGGGACGACAGAGGATGAGATGGCTGGATGGCATCTCCGACTCGATGGACATGGGTTTGAGTTAATTCTGGGAGTTGGTGATGGACAGGGAGGCCTGGCGTGCTGCGATTCATGGGGTTGCAAAGAGTCGGACACGACTGAGTGACTGAACTGAACTGAACTGAATTATTATCCTCAAAAGTTAACATTTACTCAGAGGAATTGACAGTTTAAGACAGTAAGTATTTCTTAGAACTGCATTCTGGATGGAAAGCATTCAGATCTTCCATCTGAGGGGAGAAAGAGGGAGGGTGGCAAAGTCCGGAAAAAATCTGAAAAGGGTTGGAAAACGGGACCAATGGGAAAGATGAAAGAGTGAGGGAGTATTATTGGTGAGAAGAAATTAATTTGGAACTTCTTGACTCCCTTTAACAATGAGATGTTATTACATGAGAATTGCCATTTTGTATTGTCCCCTCATTTCTTCTGTTCAGTAAATACTACTGAACTCCCCCTCACCAAATAAAGAATGTAAAGGAAGTATATTGATTCTAGTGCTTACTGGGGCAGGGAGGGACAGGCAGTGGCTAAAAAGCCATATCATGAAGATAAGCAGGAACTTCTTGAGTTCACCCACAGTTCACAAGGGCACCAGACCAGTATTTCCCAGCACCCTGATTTTCCCTCCTGTCATCAGCATGGCCCCAAACACGCTGACTAAAACAAGTCATGTTCACTCTGACACCCAATGAGTCCACTTTGAAGAACAGACTCCAATGAGAAAGAAAAATAATTTAAATTATTTAATAATTAATTATTTAATTTAGTAATAATTCCACCATTTATTCACATTTTAGGGGTCAGCCCAACCCATGAATTATCCCTTCTTCTCAAGGAACTCCCACAGGGGCCCTGGCATCCATGTCTGTATTGGATAAACCCACCTCCTGATCAACCAGATGGATTTAATGCAAACTAGGATATGGAACTGGAAAGCAGAATACAGGTCAGTCTTTGTAGATGGTCAGGGTGGTAAAATGAAGTGGGCTATGATATAATTCTATTCCCCTATAAGGAGAGATAATCAGGGTAGGAGAAAGAAGAATGAAGCAGATTCATCAAGAAATATGGAGATAAACAAAGAACAGACTGACAGCTTTCTGGCTTCTTCCAGACGCCCAAACTGCATTTTTTCCCTTTGACACCATGACACACCCCTCATCTTTATAATAACCCTTTCAACATAAAGCAGCTTGAATCACTTTTTGTTGTTTATAACCAGAGTCTTAACTGAGACACAAAAATAAAAAATCAGAAGCAGCCCAACCCCAAATAAGAGAATTATTAAATGAATTACTATCTGGCATATAACTGAGTATATTTTAAATTGATGAGGTTTCAAATTGTCTACATGAAAAAATGCAGGCCATGAAGCAAAATGAACATACTGTTTGCAACTCTTGAATTGTAGATTTAGTCAACAAAGACTGCAAGAGTATACAAAGCAATGTAAACACTAAGTGTATGGAATTTCTTGAAACACTGTACAATATCTTTTAAATAAAATTTAGACCACTGGCAATCTGAAATAGTGATTTAATATCCTGTTTCAAATCTTTCCCAGAATATTCATTATTCTAATCTCAATACTTTCAATCAGTCTTCACCAAAAACATGGAAGTTTTTCTTGAGTCTTTTCTCCAAGGAACCTTTTATTGGGAAATGGTATTTAGAAGTAACAATTCTGGGTGTGTTTTAAACTCATCCTTGCTATCTATTATCTATTTATTTATTGGTTTTTTTTGTTTCAATCTTGCTTTTAAATAGAGAATGGAATAAAAGTGAGTTGAGTGGAATTGGAGAAACTAGTTAGGAGGTAGTGTGGTAATGTACTTGAACTACCAGTAAAAAAAAGTAGGGCTCCTTGCAGAATAGGCTGTTTACAAGTCTGGGGCAAGAAACATGAAAGATTAGCCTGGAACGTCTTCCCATACCAGGTAACAGTGAAACAACTAAGACTTCTGAGGACGTGTCAAAAGGACTCAAGGGTTAACTCGAAGAGATGCCCACTGGCCCCATGTGGGACAGTCATATGCTGATAAAAAGAACTGCAAGATATTGAAACAGATCAAGGTGAAACTTACGATGATGTATTTTAAAAAACCAAAACTTTTGAAGAATAATAAATGACAATCTACATAGAAAACCTCAAAAATAATTTTTAAAACTTTTGGAACTAATTTGTGATTATAGCAAAGTTGTAGGATACAAGTTTAATATACAAAAGTCAAATGCTTTCTTCAGCTTTCATACCAGCTATGAATTTGAAATTAAAAACACAATGCCATATACATTAACACCAAAAGAAATACTTAGGTATAAATTTAACAAAATATGTTCAAGATCTATATAAGGAAAACTACAAAACTCTGATGAATGAAATTAAAGATCTAAATAAAGAGGGAGACATTCTACTTTCATGGACAGGAAGACCCAATGTTGTCAAGAAGACTCATGATGGCAGTTTCTCTCAAACTATAGATTCAACAAAATCTCAACGAAAATCTAAACCAGATATTTTGTGAATATGAACAAACTGATTTTAAAGTTTATATCTTTTTTATACTAATGAACTCACTCATTATTTTGAAAACTTATTTCCAGTAATGATGGACAGATATGAGGTTTGGTCCATAAAAGAGGTTGAATGCCAAAGAATTAATGATTCTGACTTGTAGTGCTGGAGAAGATTCTTGAGAATACCTTGGACTGCAAGAAAGCTCCAATACTTTGGTCACCTGATGTGAAGTGCTGACTCATTGGAAAAGACCCTGATGCTAGGAAAGATTGAAGGCAAAAGGAGAAGGGGGCAGCAGAGCATCAGATGGTTAGATAGCATCACCAACTTGATGGACATGAATTTGAGCAAACTCCAGGAGATACTGGAAGAGAGAGGAATCTGGTGAGCTATAGCCCATGAGGTCTCAAAGAGTCAGACACGACTTAGTGACTGAATAACAACAAAATAAAGGGAAAGAGTAAAGCAAAATTAAAAGTAAATAAGATATGCCACTTTTCACATTTAACTCTTTCAATCATTTCAAACTGTACTTTAAATAAAAGCCAACCTGTAAAGGCTGTGCTGGATCTGACATCGTCTAACCATACGCATCACTTAGCATCTTGCTTGTGATGTTCCAGCTGTAATAATCCTCAAACAAACCCTGTTTTTTCCTGCCCTAGGCTGCCTCCTCATGCTTCATATCCCCACTTACCTTTTCAGAAGGACTTTCCCTGATCATCTTAGCAAAAAAACCTAATTTTTTTCTCCCTAGAACCTACCGATTTTTGTTCGTTCACTTGTTTTTGCTTGTTCCTCTCAGTAAAATGTAAGTTTCAAGAGGGGCAGAATGCCTTATTTTTGCCCAGGACCTAATACATACAGGCACTCCATAACTATTTGTGGGAAAAGTGGATGAAGTTATCCATCAAGGTGAGGCTTGATGGCTGAAAAATTGGTGAAAATCTCAAACTATGGAGCGTGATTGGGAGGGCTCTGAGAGGGTAGAAGTACCAAGGTCTACACATATGAAAGAGCCATGAGAGGACTGGAAATAAAGAGAAATGTGATTTTTCTGCATTTAAAAACCAGATAGGATCACCTTAGGCTTTTGCGATATGCTAAATTTTAAAAAGTGCAAATACTACTTTAAATTAAAAATAGTAGTATTCCTGTGCTTTAGCCTCTTTATTCTCAGTGAACTACTTCCATATTACAGATAATAACCAATGGACCCTTTTTCTTATGCACTTGGCTGTAGCACTGGGACAAATAATCCCAAGAACTTTTATTACAGTATCTGGTTTTTGACACGTACTCATCGTGGTTGTGTGTTGTGACTTGGCAGGAGGGTGTGTGTGTGCACGTGTGTAAAAGGACGTAGGACATGGGAAGGAGATTCTCTCTCAGTCTCAGAACGATGTGAACCTGTTGCAAGGTTTCCAACAGGGAAGGGACATGTCTGATCCAGATTTTAAAAAGCATTCTGGTCACCAAAGGTATTGTACAGAAACTATTTCTGTACAAATGAGGACACAAATGCTAAGGACTAAATCCCAACTCAAATCAGCATCGTCATTCTAAACCATGTGTCAGGAAAACTCATGTAAGTGAGAAGTGTAAGGGTTTTAGGTAGGGTTACATCCAGGGATCTGGAGGATGTCCTTAGACCTTTTTTAAAAAAATTAATCCTGTTTTTCTTTGTATGTTGCCTCCTTCCTCCCCTCTACCCTTCTGATCCAGTCAGCGGAGGGTAGAGCTGCCAATAATCCAAGGTCATCCAAAAGGAAGAGTGCCTCCATCTACGGGCACTTGAGGTCTTCCCAGTTGGTGCTCGTGGTGAAGAACCCGCCTGCCAATGCAGGTAGATGTGAGAAAAGTGGGTTCAATCCCTGGGTTGGGACGATCCCCTGGAGGAGGAAATGGCAACCCACTCCAGTATTCTTGCCTGGAGAATCCCAAGGACAGAAGAGTCTGGTGGGCTACAGTTCATGGGGTTGCAAAGAGTCAAACACGACTGAAGCAACTTAGCGGGCACCTTCACCTTGGAAAAGTCCAGGAAATGACTCAAATTGGCCAGACAAGAAAAATGTATTCTTCCTCTGACCAATTACCATGCCCAGGGGGCGTCACATTATCACTAGACCGAGCTGGGTCATAGATTCACCAGTTGGCAGAGATGAGGTTGGGTTATCACAAGGCACATTAACATTAGGATCACACAGGATTGAGAACGATCGTCCAAAGAAAAGTGCGGTTATCAGAAGGAGATTGGTAAGCAAAGGAGGGGAAAAAATTCTAAACTATAGCTGCATTGTACAGTCGTTCAATTTATATAATGATTTTTTCTTTTGGTTGAAAAATGGCTCTACCATATGTATATTTCATCCATTCAAAATTTTCCTTTCAAGCTATCATTTGCTAAGTTCTATGCATTGAGTCAGATCAGTTGCTCAGTCCTGTCTGATACTTTGAGACCCATGGACTACAGCATGCCAGGCTTCCCTGTCCATCACCAACTTCCAGAGTTGACTCAAACTCATGTCCATTGAGTTGGTGATGCCATCCATGTTGTCCCCTTCTCCTCCCATCTTCAATCTTTCCCAGCATCAGGGTCTTTTCCCATGAGCCAATTCTTCGCATCAGGTGGCCAGAGTATTGGAGTTTCAGCTTCAGCATCAGTCCTTCCAATGAATACTCAGGACTGATTTCCTTTAGGATGGACTGGTTGGATCTCCTTGCAGTCCAAGGGACTCTAGAGAGTCTTCTCCAACACCACACTTCAAAAGCATCAGTTCTTCAGCGCTCAGCTTTCTTTACAGTCCAACTCTCACATCCATACATCCATACACGACTACTGGAAAAACCATAACTTTGACTAGACGGACCTTTGTTGGCAAAGTAATGTCTCGGCTTTTTAATTTGCTCTCTAGGGTGGTCATAACTTTTCTTCCAAGTAGTAAGTGTCTTTTAATTTCATGGCTGCAGTCACCATCTGCAGTGATTTTGGAGCCCCCAAAAATAGAGTCTGTCACTGTTTCCATTGTTTCCCCATCTGTTTTCTATGAAATGATGGGACCAGATGCCATGATCTTAGTTTTCTGAATGTTGAGTTTTAAGCCAACTTTTTCACTCTCCTCTTTGACTTTCATCAAGAGGCTCTTTAGTTCTTCTTCACTTTCTGCCATAAGGGTGGTGTCATCTGCGTATCTGAGGTTACTGATATTTCTCCTGGCAATCTTGATTCCAGCTTGTGCTTCCTCCAGCCCACCATTTCTCATGATGTACTCTGCATATAAGTTAAATAAGCAGAGTGACAATATACAGCATTACTATGCATACAATATATGCATATAATATACTATGCATTACTGAATGAATTTCTTCTTGTTATGTAATTTAGTTGCTTCAAATCTTTTATAAACATTATTTTATGGTTGTCCTGGTGCATATGGTTTTTTCTATGCTTTTTATTTTCTTTATCTCCAGAAAAGGGGCCCTGGATAAAAAGGCATGAGATCTTTTTCTCTTCTTGATACATTTTGTCAAATTTATTACTTTCTAAAAGGTCGTATCCATGTGAAATGTCACTGCTGCTGCTGCTGCTGCTGAGTTGCTTCAGTCGTGTCTGACTCTGTGTGACCCTATGGACAGCAGCCCTCCAGGCTCCTCTGTCCACAGGATTCTCCAGGCAAGAGTACTGGAGTGGGTTGCCGTGTCCTTAGGAATGCATAAACATGTCTATGTTTCTGTCCCTTCTATATTAATTGGTCTCATCACTTTTTAAGTTTGCCAATTCAAAAGGTAAGAATGATATAAATTTGTTTCATTTGTTGTTTTTAAAGTCACAGCTGCTGGTGAACTTTTTTGTTTGTTTGTTTACAAATAGTCGTAATTGCTCTTCCGTAAGTGTTCTGCCCATGCCCTTTGCTGGTTTATCTATTAGAGTCTTAGCAATTCTTATATCTATTTGTGAATTATTTAAAGTTATTAGCGTCTTCACATAAGTGATTGATAGTTTACTGTTTGCCTTTTTAACTTTCAAAATTGTTTTTATGTTGTTAGATTTTTATTTCTTCTATTGTTTTCAAGCTTAGAAATTCATCCTTTTCCAAGATTTGAAAAATATTTAATTCTATTTTTTTTTAATACATCTAAACCTTGATTTTTCTTTTTTGTCTCTTAACATATTCTAAAATTTATTTTTAATTTATGATGTGAGGTGAAGACATGAGTTGATTTTTCTCCCAATTGCTAGCTATTCAGCCCAATACAATTTATGGAATGATCTTTCCTTCCCAAGTGATTTGTGAAATAACACAATTTGTATTTTATACATACTAGTATCCATTTACAGGTCATTGTGTTCCCATGACATATTTGTCAATTCAGTCATCATACCAGCCCCAGAAAATTTTCATTCTTATTGCTTTATGTTTTAGTGACAGAATGGATGAAGCTCGCTCTCTACCTCACTTTTCTTCAGAGTATCCATGTTGTTTTCATTTGTTTGTTCTTCCAGATGAAGGTTAGGATAGCTTCCAAGTTAAAAAAATAAAGATCCTATTGAGCAGTTGATTGGAACTGCATGAATTTTAAGAGAGAAAACTTCTGGAAAAGATCTGATTACTAGAATCAGAGTTCCCTGCCATCAAGTAGATCTTGTTTTCCCCTTTTCAGTTCACTCCCTCTTTTTGAGAACAAAATTCATTTGCATGAAGAAGAAGTTTCCTGTTCTTGTGGCGTTATTACTTAAACTTTGCATTTTAGGAGACGCGTCTGTTGTGGCTTAACTTGATGCTAAAACTTGACCTCTGTGCACCAGTGCCAAATTGAATCTCAGAGACAGAGTTTTGGGTGAAGTAGTCTGAAGAATCCCCATGGATAGAGGAACCTGGAAGGCTACAGTCCATGGGGTCACAAAGAGTCGGACAGGAATGAGTGACTAAGCACAACACAACACAGAAACTAATAGCTTTATTGCTTTGCTAGGCAAAGGGGGGACACGGCTGAGGAACTTCCCTGATGGTTTAGTAATCATAACTCCACACTTCCAATGCAAGGGGAACCAGTTCGATCCCTGGTTGGAGAACTAAGATCCCGTATGCCAAGTGTGTGCGTGTTAAGTCACTTCGGTCGTGTCCAACTCTTTGCTACCCCCTAGACTGCGGCTCCTCTCTCCCTGGGATTCTCCAGGCAAGAATACTGGAGTGGGTTGCCATTCCCTTCTCCAGGGGATCTTCCCGACCCAGGGATCGAACCTGCATGTCTTACGTCTCACTGCAGTGGCCGGCAGGTTCTTTACTGCTAGTGCCACATGGGAAGCCCAAGAAGCACAGCCAAAAGATTGTTGTTTAGTCAATAAGTTGTGTTCAAGTCTTTTGTGACCCCATGGACTATAGCCCCCCAGGCTCCTCTGTCCACAGGATTTCCCAGGCAAGAGTACTGGAGAGGGTTGCCATTTCCTTCTCCAGAGGATCTTCCTGACCCAGGGATCGAACCTCCATCTCCTGCACTGCAGGCAGATTCTTTGTGACTGAGCTACCAGGGAAGCCCAGCCAAAAGATTAAAACACTCAAAACATTGTCTCTGAGGTTTGATTCGGCACAGAGGCTGAGTTCTGAGATTCAGCATCAATCTCAGAATTCAAGGTAGGACTTAGTCAGTGGGTTTTTTAAAACTAAAATTTCTACAATTGTGTTGTCCTTTTGAAGTTTATATATCTATATATATACAAGGGATAGACTACCTACTCCAGTATTCTTGGGCTTCCCTTGTGGCTCAGCTGGTAAAGAATCCACCTGCAATGCGGGAGACCTGGGTTCGATCCCTGGGTTGGGAAGATCCCCTGGAGAAGGAAACGCTACCCATTCCACTGGTCTGGAGAACTTCATGGACTGTGTCAGGCACGACTGTGTGACTTTCACTTCAACGCTTAGAAAAAGAGATTTAGAGATTCAGGATGGAAACCTATTTACTCATTACATTTATTGCACTTCTCAAATTTATCTCAGAGTATGAGGGTCATGTGCCACATGTTTGGATAGCTAGCTGTCTGGTTTGCTTAATCATATATGAGTTTATTATAGAAAGTAAGATTTGAAATCTTTACCTATTAATCCTTAGTTTTCAGCTGCAGATCCCAAATTATAAGAATGGTGCTCCCTAGAGTTGGGCAATGGGTAACCCACATGGCCATATGCTACTTACAGCCTTGGTGATAACTATTTGCTTAACTTGAAAGGAAATCTATGTATTTCCAGGCTTCCAAGTTCATACCAAGTGTTGAGCTATATTGTAAAAGTTTGAGGTGTCTTCCTGGGTACCTCTTGGTACCTGGGTACCTCTTGTATTTTTCAAGGGAGGAAAGGAATGATGATGATGGTATACCAATAACTCTTGTTTTCATTAATTCATTTTATCTTCATTATAACTGTCTGTTGTGAAGGACAAGTGTTATTAAGCCCCTATATTACACATGTGGGAAATGAGGTTCATGTAGACTATGTAATCTTTCATGTTAGGAAATAGCAGAACTGAGCCTTCAGACTGTAAAGCTCTGCCTCCACATTATCTCCTCCTTTAGCGACATTCAAGGACTGCCCCGTCTGTTGTAATCCAACCCTTTAAGTCATTTTTCCAAATGTTTGGAATCCTGGGGGACTGTGTGGGTTTCTTTTAAAATCTGACTTGAATAGGGTATACCTCCCAAATGCTATATTCAAGTTAGGGCTCTCCTTGTGTGTGGTAGGATTTAGGGAAAATCATATTGCTTTCCTTGTGTCACCTCACTTCATCACTTGATGCACTGCAATTGGTAGACAGATAAAACCAGCTTAAGACATACGCCCTGGCCAGATTTGAAGAATAAAGGAAGGAGCAAAGTTCAGCCAGAGGAGTGGGTGTGGAAGCAGGAAGGAGCAGTACTACCTCTCCACCTTTTTGGTCATGGGAAACATGTCCTAATTGTCTAAGCCTGTGTTTTGCTTTGTTTTAAGCATCAAATAAGACACCTCCTTCTCTCCTTTTCATGGCTGCATCCAACAGACTATAACTTGGAAATCCTCAGAAAGAATACAGCCTGAGTGTGTGTATGTGTGTGCGCATGCGTGTCTGGGTGATGATATCATGTCTCCTCTGATGACTTACAAAATCACACGTGAGTTTTTCTCTGACTGCTTCAGGAGATCGTAATTCTCCTTCCATTTGTATACTACACAGACTTTTTCACCTGCGCTTTTATCAGGGTGCTTTCTGTGTCTTTATACATTTACTTAGTCTTTGAACCTTTGTTTTTCTTCCAATCCATTTATTTTAAATTCCTGCTTAATTGTTACACTCCCTAAAGTTTTTTTCTTTTTTCTTCTTTGGCAGGTAAACATTTCCTCTCCTGAAGAATCTTGTGATCAAGAGAATAAAAGAGCTCTTCTTCGTAGTTCTCAGAATAAGCAGTTTTTCTTTTTTTCTTTACTGTACACTCCTTAGCAGCACTTTATTTGGCACTCAATAGAGATTTATTTACTCAAAATAAAATATATTGTAAAGACTATTACCTCAAATGTCACATTCATTCACTCACCTAGTTTTTGGTAGTTCCTTTTATATTATGCTGGAGTGAAAGTCAGGGGCAGAATAAAGCTTCATAGACTTTTTAAAAAATTAATAGATTTCCGTATTTTATAGCAGTTTTAGATATACAGACCAATGAACAGAAAGCACAAAGAGTTCCCATATAGCTCCTTCAGTTCCACAGTTTCCCCTATTATTAACATCTTTCCTTAGTTTGATACATTTGTTGTAACTGATGAGCCAGTAGTAATACATACTTGGTCCATAGTTTCCATAAGGCTTCAATCTTTGCATTGTAGTGTTCTACAGATTTTGGCAAGTATATAATGGCATATATGCACTATTAAAGTATCATACAAAATAGTTTCACTCCCCCCAAAATCCTCTGTTCTGCCTATTCATCCCTCCATCCTTCCTTCCTGCAAACCCCTGGCAATGATCTTTTATTGTCTCTCTAGTTTTCCCTTTCCTGAACATCGTGTAGTTGGACTCACACAGTGTATACCCTTCTCAAACTGGCTTTTTTCACTTAGCAACATGCATTTAAACTTCTTCCATGTATTTTCAAGACTATAAGACTTAAAAATTTATCAACAATATGTATTAAACACCAGGCAGAGTGGTGAGGTACTAAGTACGATGCAATGGACATGAACGTGGACAAACTTCGGGAGATGATGAGGGACAGGGAGGCCTGATGTGCCGCATTCCATGGGGTAGCAAAAAGTCGGACACAACCAGGCAACTGAACAACAATCCTGTAGTACACAAGTCAAGCAAGACTGCTGTCCTTGACCTAGGCTTCAAAACTGCCAGGTATTCCGTACGCAGCAACAACAGAGTTTTCAAGGCAACAGGGGCTGCACCTGTTACCTTAAAGGTCTTCTCTGTCTTCCCTGAGAAAATCATCTGCTTACATCATCAACTAGGAGGAGCCCAGCAGTGCCCACAAACGACTCGCTGGGTTCCCTACTTACCAGCTCCGTCTCCATACTTTAACAGGCGTGAACCCCTCTGGTTCACAACGGAGATGTTGTTCTAATTCTTGACTACACAGTTTGATGAAGCAGGAGAAAGGCAGTTGCCCCTTCTCAGATGGTGACCTCCACCTGTTTCCTTAGCCTGGAATACATCTGGATCTTTTTTCCTACCAAATGGCTAACATATATAAATCTATTTCTGTTTATAGTCAGTAATAAAGTCTACATTTGGACTTAAACTTAAAAAGATAATTTATGAATCACCAATAATATTGATGCAAATGAAAATGTAAGGCATTTTCCACATTCATGAGCTGGCCCCTTCCTCTGAGATGGGCAAGATGCATCTTGTATGTGCTAGATTTCATTGGGTTAACAAAATAAGGAATCTAATCCCAGGCTCAAATCAGTTCTATTTCATTTAAAAATAAAGATTTTTGCTTGTTTATTATTATTCACTCTTAAGATGGAACTAAAGAGACGACCCTCCATTGCAATCCGCAGCAGTTTCCTGCTGTAATAGCATGGGGGCTCAGTGAGGACCCCAGGGGTGGGGTGGTGGGGAGGGAGGGAACCTCAGGAGAGAGGGGAATGCATGCATACATACAACTGATTCACCTCGTTGTACGGCAGGAAGTGCCACACCATTGTAAACAGTAACACTCCAATAAAAATAATAGTTCATAGTAGTTTAAGTTTTCAGTGAATGTAGGGTATAATTTACCCCAATTTAAGATACTTATCTTCTGATAAGACCAAAAATGCTAAAAAAAAAAAAAAAGAAGAACATATTAACAAACAAAGCAGTATTACATACACAATTAGAAATACTACTGCTAAGGACATGAAAATATACAGCAAGCAGATCAGTGTTTGTTAGGTTTTTTTTTCTCTTTATGCATTGAGGTTTCTGAACTATAAGGTATATTGACAGAGTCATGAGAACCAAACTAGTTTTAACCAGGTTAGAAAATAGATTGGATATGATGATATAATGATACCTGAAAAAATGAATAATTAAGTCTTTGATTAATACACAACCATGATGGTCATACTGAGATACCCTACTTGCCACTGCATACTTTCATGGATTTTATTTTAAAGTCTTAGGCCCATGAAAGAGGACTGTCAAAATGGTTATTAAACCACAAAGAACAGGAACGCCCACAGACAATCTTTTTCATTTCTACTGCAAGAAAGAAATCTTTAACTGAAAGATAAGAAACCCTGGAAAGGGGCTTTATGTATTCATTTTATACAAAGAATGTGGATCTGTTTATGACTTAAAAATTTCTGCATCAAGGGTAAGAATGGGACATGATGATTTCAATTACTCAGGATGATAATTATTAATATAAAAAGAACATTTTAAAAATAAGACATATTTAAGATAATAGCTTGTTTTTTCCCTCGTGGCCTATTGTAATGTGCAGGATGCAGCTGAAGCTCCTTGTCTTGGAGACAATCTGTATTATTTTTTGCTTACAGACCTGTTAAATGTTCTTTTTCCTTCTTTAGCCTTCTGTCCTTGGATGTCTTAATCACTGCTGCTGCTTTCTTTCCTTCCTCTTTTTCTTTTTTATTGGAGCATAATTGCTTCACACTGCTTCAGTTTCTGCTGCAGAGCGAAGGGAACCAGCTATATGCACACAGCCTGTGCTGTGTTTAGTCGCTCAGTCGTGTCCGGCGCTTTGCAGCCCCATGGACAGTAGCCCACCAGGCACCTCTGTCCATGGGGATTCTCCAGGCAAGAACACTCGAGCAGGTTGCCATGCCCTCCTCCAGGGGATCTTCCCAACCCAGGGATCGAACCCAGGTCTCCTGCATTGCAGGCAGATTCTTTACCATCTGAGCCACCAGGGAAGCCCATATGTATACATATATCCTCTCTTTTTTGGATTTCCTTCCATCGAAGTCACCACAGAGCACTCTGCAGGGAACTCATTAGTTACCTGTTTTGGACATAGTAGTGTATATTGTGTCAACACCAGTCTCCCTCTTCATCCCACCCTCTGCTTCCCGCCTTGGCATCTATACATTTGTTTTCTACGTCTGTGTCTCTATTTCTGCTTTGCAAATAAGATCACCTGTACCATCCTTCCTTTAATGAGGGAAGTAATATACAGAAGGAGAGAAAATTGCAGTCAGTTGATGGGTGTCTGGGACCTGCCAGACCTAACAGAGGTGCTGAGGAGATGCACAGTGATGAGCAGCAGGGAATGAGTCGGTGTGCCTGGAGCCATGCTGGAGCCCGAGGTTCAGGAAAAGTCAGGCATGCTGATCCTGTCTTTATTTAAAATTCTGACATCATCAAATATCATCATCCATGCTTTGCATCTTTATTTTCCAAGTGTTTACATAAAATATTACATAAATAAATATTATAAGGTGGAGCTATTTAAGGTATATTAGATATGGTACATTCTTATAAGCTACATGTTCTAAGAGGTGGTGGGAATGTTACAGATTAAAACAAGACTGAAGAGATAACCAAATGCAAAGAGTGAAACTTGACTGGGTACTCATTTGAAAATACTTGATTCCTGAGTTTTTTGGTATCCTCTTAAAAATGTATATTTCAGGTGAGTACCTCACTTGCTTCAGCCTGGAGTTGGTCAGCTCGGGCAGCACCAACCACTAGGCTAAACCTAGTGAAGATGAAGACTCATTTTTGCCAAGAGTTATCAGCAAGGTTTTCAGAAGCCTTAGAGGATAAGTAGCACTTCTGCCTGCCAGAGGCAGGTGAAGCAGGGGGCGTGTGTGAGCGGAGGCGTCTCCCGCAGAGAGAACAGGATGGACAGGCATGCTGTCTGTGAATAGCAGGCAGGCCAGTCACTCTGGGAATGGGTTACAGAGAAGGCAGTGACGAGAAAAAAAGCTGAAAGGAGACACTTAGATCCTTCAGTGAACTGCCACCAAATTTAAATCAGGAGGCAAAGGGGAGCTACTGACAATTTTTTCCTTTGGCTTTTAAATTAAGTTGCATCTTAAATGTTTTCTTAAATTATTTTCAAGCACTTTCATAGAAGTCATTTAAAACTCAAAATATATTTTTGCTATCGTTCAAGATGCATGCCTCTTCTAAAAGCAGCATGAAACGATGTGAACGAGTTTAGGATGTTTGCTGTTGTTGTCGTATCGTCACTAAGTCCTGACTGACGGTTTGCAACCCCATGGACTGCACCCCACTAGGCTCCTCTGTCCATGGGACTTCCAAGGCAAGAACACTGGAGTGGGTTTACCATTTCCACCTCCAAGGAATCTTCCCAACCCAGGGATCGAATCCATGTCTCCTGCATTGGCAAGCAGATTCTTTATCACGGAGCCACCAGGGAAGCCAAAAATAGGATATCAGAGAGAAACTTAGAAACAAGTTGGATAAAGCCTTTGTGATTGATTATAAATTCAATTCCCATGTAGCCTGAATTTTAAACTTTCCCAGTTCAAAATTTTCTGTCCTAGCACTTTCATTAGTACATTCTGCTCACCGCCAACTTCAGTTAGTTTGTTTTTGCTTTTTTCACCCCAACTTTTTAATAGCTTTTTAAGTTGTAATTGATGTACAATCTAAAATGTAGGCTTCATCAGTTTTGACACATACATACAACCATGGAACCATCACTACAATCAAACAACGCATGTACCATCATGTTAGAAGTTTCCTCAGAAACCTGGGGAACACATCCCGTTTCCACTCACCCTCTGCCCCATCCCCAGGGAACTGCTGATCTGCTTTCTATCACCATAGATTAGTTTGAATTTCTCAGAATTTTACATATATGGAATTAGACAGTATATACTGAATATAATTCATTCTACAAGATGCGTTTTTTTTTTTTTTAAAGTGGAGGAATGTTCTAGATTAAAAGAGACTGAAGAGCCATAACAAACAAATACAATGCGTGAAACCTGACTGGATGTTGGTTTGAAAACAATTGAACCACTTCATAAAAAGTTAGAAATGTGCCAACCAAATGACTCACTCATTCAGTTCTTAGATATTGACCCAAGAGAAATGAAAACATTAGTCTAGACAAAAACTTGTTCACAAATGTTCATAGTAAGAGCCCAAACTGAAAACAACTCAAATATACATCAACAGGTAAACATAAACAAATTGTGGTACACCCACACAATGGAACTCAACAATGAAAAAGAACAAATTGTTGATGCAGGAAAAGGAAAAAGATCTTCAGAATAATTATACAAGAGAAAATCTACATAACCTTGGGTAAGGCAATGGCTTTTTCGATATACCACCAAAGGCATGATCATGAAAGAATAATAATCTGTATTGCATCAAAATTAAAAACTTCTGCTCCATGAAAGACAACATCAAGAGAATGAAAAGACAAGCCACAGACTAAGAAAATATTTGCAAAAGACAATCTGATATAGGACTTATCCAAAATATAAAAGGACTCGCGAAAACAAACAACCAGGTTAAAAATGACCCAAAGACCTTAACAGACACCTCACCCAAAAAGACATACAAATGGCAGGTAAATATATGAAAGGATGCTCCACATCATAATGTCATCAGGGAGCTGCAAACTGAAACAAGATCCCACGACACACCTATGAGAAAGGCCAAAATCTGGAACAACAACAACACCACGTGCTGGCGAGGATGTGGAGCAACAGGAATGCTCCTTCATTGCTGGTGGGAAAGCAGAATGATACAGCTACTCTGGAAGACAGTTTGGTGGTGGTTTCTTTACCACATGATACAGAAGTTGCATTCCTTGGTATTCACCCAAAGGATCTGGAAGTTTATGTTCACACAAAAACCTGCACACTAATATTTATAGCATCTTTATTCATAACTGCCAAAATCGGAAAGTAAGCAAGATGTCCTTCAGTAGGTGACTGGGTAAATATACTGCAGTACATTCAGATAATGGAGTATGACTCAGCGCAAAAAAGAAACAATCTATCAAGTCATGAAAAGACATGAAAGAACCTTAAATGCTTAGTACAAAGTGAGAGAAGCCAATCTGAAAATGCTACCAGCTGTATGATTCCAACTATATGACATTCTAGAAAAGGCAAAACTATGGTGACAGTAAAAACATCGGTGGTTACTAGCATTCAGTAGGGAGAGAGGGAGAGAAGGATGAATGGGTAGAGCACAGAAGATTTTTAGGGCAGTAAGATTCTGTATGATGTGATGACAGTGCATGCATGTCATTAGACACTTATCCAAAGCTACAGAATACATGGCCCCAAGGTGAACCCTGATGTGACCTGTGAACCCTGTGTGACTATGACACACCAGTGCAGATCCATCGGCTGTAACGAGTGTACAGTCTGATGGGGGATACTGATTCTGGGGGAAGCTGTGTATGCTGAGGGCAGGGTGTATATAGATAATCTCTGTATCTTCCTTTGAACTGCATTGTGAACCTATAACTGCTGCAAAAAATAAAGTTGAATTAAAAAAAGAATTATGCTAAGTGAAAGAAGCCAGACCAAAAAAAGACTTAGTTGATTATCTCCTTCTGGTGGTGTTTAACTTATACCTCAATGCTTTGGAAGTTTAATCTAAAGGCTTATGTTTGGCAAGAATATTTCATCAGTCATGCTATGTACTTCATACTACATCATGTAAGGAGGTAAGTAGATTGTTCCACTACTTGATTCTCAATTTGATTATTTGTTTAAGACGGTGAATGCCAGATCTCTCCTCCATGAGGTATAGTTTTTCCTTTGCAATTAGCAAGTAACTTATAGACTATAGGTTAGCAACAAGTGAACATCTCATCCGTATTCATGGACAATTTTTTTAAAGTATTAATTTAAAAAATTCTATGATTCTTCCTCAATGAGTTAGCTGGCTTTCTTCCGAATCAGCTGAGACTGAAAAGGTTCTGAATGCAACAACTTTCCCATGTTTATTTCTCTGGACACATCAAGCTCATCCTTCAGTGAGCCCCTTTTCTGAACCCCTAATCTTCTCCTTCCTAGCTTCCTAAACACAGAAACTAAGTGTTTTTAAGCCATGTCGCAAATATTACCTTTTTTCATTCGCTTACTCATTCAAAAATACTTAGTGTCCATGCCGTGTTTTAGGCACCATCTAGGCATGGGGCGTTGGAGAAGGCAATGGCACCCCACGCCAGTACTCTTTTGCCTGGAAAATCCCATGGACGGGGGAGCCTGGTAGGCTGCAGTCCATGGGGTCGCTAAGAGTCGGACACGACTGAGCGACTTCACTTTCATTTTTCACTTTCGTGCACTGGAGAAAGGCAACCACTCCAGTGTTCTTGCCTGGAGAATCCCAGGGATGGGGGAGCCTGGTGGGCTGCCGTCTCTGGGGTCGCACAGAGTCGGGCGTGACTGAAGCGACTTAGCAGCAGCAGCAGCAGGCATGGGGCGCATAGTAGTGAACAAAACCGTGAAGTCTCTGGCCTACATTGTGGTGTATGTATGAAGGAAACTGTAAATAAACAGAATGCCAGGTAGAAATACTACTGTAAAGAAAAGGAAAGCAGTGGAGGAGGAAAGGGTCATGATGGGGTGTGTGTTATTTTAGATAGGAGGAAGTCAGGGAAGGCGTAGCTGACAGCCATTGGTGCCGGGCCCACATTCCGTAGGCATTCTGGAACGATCCAGTTCAGCTCAATCTTACTGGAAGCGCATGTGACCCTGCCTGTGGCCTGAGGGCGTCTCTCTCCGTTTGTGTGACAGGTTCATGCCTGACAAACAGTCCTTAGCCAATGGCCAGCAGGCGCGGAAGGACAAACTGCGCCTCCTGCCTGCCCCCGGGGTGGGACGGGCTCCTGTGGGCTGAGCCCCGGTTGTCAGCGGTACCCGGCTCATTAAAGTGCTCCGGATTGTCTCCTCTTCACTCCTCTCCTGCTCCTTCCTGGCATCACATTTTACTCTTCAAGCACACTAGTTGCAAACTCAAATCCCTAAGTTCTGGAGGAACCTCGCCTAAGTGAGTAGGTCCTAGAAGTGAGGTAATAAAGGGGGACTCTCAGAACAAGATTCTAGAATTGGATCTCTTGTTGGTCAGATGACAACTAAGACCCTGTTACTGTCGCTGAGTGAGGCCAGGATGATGTCTGGCGTGCTGTAGCATCACTGCTGCTAAGTCTCCCCTGTGGTAACCGGGCTCATGTGCCGGTGTAAGAAAATGTCCTGGCCTAGAGAGTAGCTTTTGAACCAGATGGGGGGCAACAGCAATTATTAGGACTTTGAAGTTGGTTTGTTATCAACTGCTAGAGGAGGCATGGAAGAAGCAAGTAACAGACCCAGGACAGGTAACCATTAGTTTAAAATTTGGATTGAAACAAAGTCAAAAACCTTCCATGTCATCTTTTAAAGGGGGTCTCATTTCCTGTAGACAGAAGGTAGACTGAGCTGAACAGTAAGATTTCAAATTTGATCTTAAATACAGCAGAGCTAAAAAGGAAAAAAGGAGGTTGAGTTCACAGCCCAGATGGGCTCTTATGCTAAAGTCAGGAGACTGAAAGGGAAGGAGAGGAGCCCATTTGGATAGATGGGGTTGAGGACTCGATTACCCAGTTTCCTCTGAATAGCCTGAGCCAGAATTGTCGGGAGCCCGTCCTCTTGCCAGAGGAAACCAGTCTCCAGCTGCCTGGAGACTGTGCAAAGGCCTCACTAGGGCAGATGCCTTGCAAGATGATGCATGTCTGTAAGATCTTTCCTTGCCTCTCTCTATTGCTCCTTATTGTGAGCCAAGCAGAAAAATACTGCTGTGTGAAGAAAGAGATTATTCACCAAGAGCACTGCAGAACTTGGCAGTGTTATGAACCACCAGGAACTGGAAGAATTTGCCTAGAAATGGATATTAAAGGTGGTGGATCAGGGAGGACAGACTATAAGGCTGGACAGAAGAGAGTTTATTAATATGGGTGCATTATTTAGTGACTCAAAACTTAGTATCTTGGTAGGATGCCTAGAACTGTCCATAGTAAATAGCAGGAATTGCTCTTCGAAACTTGAAAACAGTATAGTTGAATGGAGGTGCTTGCATTTCTTAGAAGAAAGATGAGGAAGGAGTAAACTTACTCAAACAGACTAGATTTAAGACCGCACTTATTACATAATACCAGAGAACCCACCTGCTAACAATGTTCCCTGGGGTGGGGGCTTCAGAGGGCACTTCCTTCACTAAATGGGTTTCCCCGGTGGCGCTAGTGGTAAAGAATACATGTGCCTATGCAGGCAACATTGAGAGACGTGGGTTTGATCCCTGGGTTGGGAAGATCCCCTCGAGGAGGGCATGGCAACCCGCTCCAGTACTCTTGCCTGGAGAATCCCATGACAGAGGAGCCTGGTGGGCCACAGTTCATAGCATCATAAAGAGCTGGACATGACTGAAGCAATTTAGCACAACCTTCACTAAAATATGGAAAGTGCTAGTAAATTCTGAGAATCTCAGAATTACTGGTCCTGTAGATGAGGGGTCCCCTGCCTCCAGGATCTAATGCCTGATGACCTGAGGTGGAGCTGATATAATAATAATAGAATTAAAGCGTACAATAAATGTAATGCACTTGAATCATCCTGAAACCACCCCCCACCCATGGTTCATGTTAAAGTTGTCTTCCACGAAACCGGTTCCTGGTTCCTGGTGCCAAAAAGGTTGGGTACTGCTGCTGGATTAAGACTGTTGCCTCAGCATGAATGGGAAAGACAGGATTCTAGGGGTGAGGCTGGCAGCAACAGATAGTCAGAACAGGGAGATAATTATGGTCACATATATCAACCTGAACAAGTCCTAGGGGCCTGATATTGATGGGGGTAAAGTGAGTCCCTGAAAAACACAGAAGCTATTTAGATTCTAAAAACACAAAAAATGGATTTCCCTGATGGTCCAGTGTTTAAGAATCTGCCTGTCAATACAGGGGCCATGGGTTCAAACCTTCGTCTGGGAAGATGCCACAGTAATTAGTGAACAGGGCAGCTAAGCCAGTGCGCCACACCAACTCAACCTGCTTGCTCTGGAGCCCGGGCTCCCCAACAAGAGACGCCGGCACGATGAGAAGCCCACGCGCCACAACCAGAGAGCAGCCCCTGCTCTTAGCAACCTGGACCCCACGCAGCCAAACAAAACACACACAGAAAATGAACATTTCAGTGTGTGTGTGTGTGAGTGAGAGAGAGAGAGACAGGTCAGTAAACTGGGAGGAATGCTGGAACATGTTAGAACATGTTCTAGCACAGGCTGGAACATTAAAGGAATCCCACTAAATCTTGGCACATGAATGAATCATAGTAGGTAGGTAGAGTGGACTGAATTGTGCTCCCCCCACAATTCACATGTTGAAATCCCAGTCTTCAGGACTTCAGATTGTATTTGGAGACAAGGTCTTTGAAGAAGTGATTAAGTTAAAGTGAGGTCATTAGCGTAGGCCCTTATGCAACATGCCTGTTGTCCTTATAAGGAGAGTAAGAGACCCTAGCAATGAACCCCCCAGGGAGAACTCCAGGGAGGGAGACCCCAGGGAACAACCTGCCAACACCTTCATCTTGGACTTGCGGTCTCCAGGACTCTGAGGAATACGTTACTGTTGTTTAAGCCCCTTGGTCTGTGGTATTTTGTTACGGCAGCCCAAGCAGATTAAGAGATCATCCCCAAGTTATAAATCTGTAAACTGAGTTTCAGGGATTAAGATCTGTACAGAATTACGTAAACAGTAAAAGTGCAGACGTACTCATTGAATTGAATCTAGGTGTCAGATTCTGACATTAAAGATGTTTCAATTCATACAAACAGCTTTTAAATCAAACCCTTATTTTTCACAAAGTACTATATGGGTTTCTGAAAATATCAAGATTCACCTGTCTTTCCCTTATCTAATGTGGCTTCCCCAGAGGTAACCACTGTTAACTCTTTAGGTGCTTCTCCCCTAGAACATGTGACTAAATAACATGCTGATACAGATATGTCATGGTTTTTCAAACCAAGACATCACCTATGAATTCCTGTTACTAAAGATGTTTTAATAATCTGTACACAGACACAATCACTATCCTATGACTTTCATCTTTTTCCCACTATCTTTGGTATTTTTGTTCTTCTGCATTGTCTCAGGTTTCTCCAGGTTAATTTTCATTTTTGCTTTCATATAAGACCTCCCTCAAGTGTCTGGTGATTCTTGATTGGTCACTCACATTTAAGAATAAGCCTGTTTTTCACTTTATTCTGTATGTCAGAGTAACCAGTGACTTCAATTTTTGACATTTTCTAGGATTTCACATGAGGGGTTGGTTGGTTACTGCTGGACACTCTGCTGAAGGAACGTCTGCTGAAGGAACGTAAGTTTTAGCCTCATTTTCTCTATGTTAGTCATTCCTTGTCTATCTTTCTATCTTCTAGAATTTCCTGATAATGTCCTCTCTGCTCTCATCTCCTGTGCTCTTTGTATTTCTTCTGCCTTTTTATTCCTTTCCTGTTAATTTAGGGGTTTTTGAGAGGAAGTGGAGACAAACAGGTTTTTAAACAGAGGTCTGCATTTCTAATTTTGACTTCTCTTGGGTTTTTACTATTAGTCAGTAAGTAATGGTTAGCATCAGCTCAATGCAAAAGAATAAAAATATCCTTGTTTTTCCAGCTGCCTTTGTCAAAGCCTCTTTTACTTTGAAAACCCCATGTTATGAGTTATGAGTGTCATGAATAAGAAAAGTAACACAAGCTTCTTACTTAAGTATCATTTGTATCTGAAGATGTTTGTCCTTAGAGGAAGGTGGGGAGTGTGTCCACAAAGGGCAGGTGTGGAGTCACGTGGAGATTGGCCGAGTGTGGGGTGGGGGCACAGGAGGGAGGTGAGGCTCCCCACGGGGGTGTGGCAGATCTCAGCAAAGCGAAGAGGTCACCCCCACTGTGGGGTGGCATGTGCTGAGGTGGGTGAGAGAGTATCCATCTGTAGGGATGAGCCAGCACGGGAATCTGAGTGCAAACAGGGCATCCTCCCAGGGGAGGGGGCAGGGTCGGTGATGCGAGTTTGGTATACACCAAGGCATTGATCAAACAAGTACGTATTAACAGTAATGAGAGCCAGGGTTCTCGCCCTCAGAGAATGAAGTTGTAAACATGGAGAGGGAGAACCCGGATGCACCTTCAGGATTGGAATTAGAAGTTATCAGTGTGAACTCATGGACTGCAATGTATGTATATCTATATGGCATCAATGTTGATATATAAATATAGATACAAATGTGTACATGTGTGTGTGTATACATGTTCCCTACCTCTGTCCATCGAGAGAGCTGTGAACTCAAATTGCAACCAGAGGACCTATCCTGATTGTGGTTTTCTAAATACCATTTGCCACGTCAGGGAACCAGGATTTCTTGGTAGGGTGCCAGATTTACTATATGAAAATATAGCAAACTGTAAGTAAACAAGAAATTATTGTATGGGATATATCTTCACTATTTATTATTTATCTGAAATGCAAATTTACCTTATTAATCTTTATTATATTTGGTAACCCTATGCCTTGAAGAAATGGCCACTTGCAACACTGGGGCAGGGAAAAACATGAGCAGGGAACATTTTGTTGTGCCAGAAAAAAAGAAAATACAGAAGGATGGGACAGAATGACAGATGAGCCAATTTGAAAGGGTTCCCGCTGGTGAAATATGAGACAATATAAGCATTGCAACAAATAATAAAAAAATCTATTGAACAAAATAGGAAACCAGGAACCCACACTAATGTGAATAAAAGTAAAGTGAAGGCTTGATAAGAATAGAGTATTTATTTAGAGCTAATATATCTCTCTGGCTTCCCTGATGGCTCAGTGGTGAAGAATCCATCTGCCAGTGTAGGAGATGTGGGTTTGATCCCGGGGATGGGAAGATCCCCTGGAAAAGGAAATGGCACTTTCCTTCCCACTCCAGTATTCTTGCTTGAGATATTCCATGGACAGAGGAGTCTGGTGGGCTACAGTCCACGGGGTCGCAAAGAGTTGGATATGACTCAGCGACTAAACAGCAACAACTTTATCTCTTCACAAAATTAATACTTGTTAATTCAAAACAGAAAAAAATTTATAGTAACTTTATTTTGGAGTTACTTCCTTGTGGAGAAGCTTGATCAACCATTTTGATCAAGTGGTTAAAGAGAGCATTGCTAGTAATGGGACAAATCAAAACTGAGAGTCATCTGAATACAGCATCACTTTGGTGGTACTGCTGCCAAACACAACACACCTAAACTGAAGGAAGCCCCACAGAAGTTGTGGTGTTCAAAAGTATCAAGGTCATGAAAGTCAAACAAAGATTGAGGAAAGATTTTTGACTAAAGGACACTAAAGACATGTGACAATTCTGAACTGTATTTTTTTTTTTTTTTTTTTGGTATAAAGGATATTATTGGGATGAAAAATGAAATTTAATGAGGGGGTGTTAGGATTGGGTAATATAAATGGTCTGTGTTTATTTCCTGATTTTAATGGTTATATTGTGATTATGTGGGAAAGTGACTGATAGCACCCCAGGAAATATTTGGGGGTGAGGGGGCATCTGGTTGGCAACTTACTCCCAAATGGGAGCTCAAGATTTAAAAAAAAGTTCTTTATACTGTATTTGCAATTTTCTGTGAATTTCAGGTAGTTTTAAACTAAATAAAAATAATGCTTATTTTGGATTTTAAAAGGGAAATGAATATTTAATCACTCACTTGGGTCTAAAAAAAAGAGCTTAAAATGCAACCAATAAAATGTGCTTTGCAATGATGATGTAAGAGATTAAAAGCCAACCATCTGGAAATCACAAATTAATTTATTAAAAATGCACCTGAAGTATGTTGCTAGAATTTTTAAACTGTAAGAAGCCAAAAAGAAAACTTGACATATTACTGATATTTGCATGCCAAGCACTGGGGGAACTGCTATATGAAATAAAAACCAGGGTAGTTATTTCTGGGGTTTTGACATCGGCATTTTGTCTCTGGGATAGGTGGGGTCCTTCTAAGAAAAACCTCTTTAAGGGAGTTACAGACTGTATGCTCACATGATGAAATCCTATTCTGTTCCTCCACCCCCTCCCCTTTCCCTCTCGTGATGGTGCCAGGTCATGAGGATTGGATGATGCCATGAAGGTGGAGCCCTCATGAATGAGGTCAGTGCCCTTTACAGTTAGGAGAGAGGTGGCTGCCCTCTGCTTCCTATTATGTGAGGACACAAGATATCAGCAGTCTGTGACCTGGAAGAAGGTCCTCCCCCGACCATGCTGGCACCCTGATCTCAAGCTTCAAGTCTCCAGAACTGTAGGGAGTAAATTTCTGTTGCTTATAAGCCACCTAGTCTATGGTAATTTGTTATAGCAGTCAGAACAGACTAAGACAAAGTGGGTCAGACACTGCTAGTTTCCCTCTCCTGGTCTATTCCTCCCACTTTCCTTCCTTACAGAACTCCAACCTCTCCTTGGACAACCTGCCCAGCTAAAATACCACTCAAGTCTTCTTTAGATCTATGTGTGGCCCCAAGGCACCACTCTGTCAATGAGACCTAAATGGGGATGTGCTGGAAATGCTGGGAGAAGAATCGGCTTTTCCTCATACAGACATATAAGATGGTAGGTCATAATATTTTGTTTGGTTATTAAAAGAAATGTCAATCCAGGAATAAAAGGCTGAAGAACCTAAGGATATCTTCATCCTTGAAATGGAAACCTGTTTATTGAAAAGGAAGCCTTGAACACCTATCTGGAGGGGACTGATGGTCTCATATGTGGTTCTCATATGTGGATTGACAGAAAAGTCAATCCCTAGTGTTTTTGTTTTCTTTTCCCTAAAAGTCCTTTTATAGTTTGAGTTGGACTCAGAACTCCTGTTTCAATAAAAAAATATAACAAAAGAGGGTTGCATTCTTAGGACTTGCTATTAAACTCTGCAACTTTTAACTTTATGTTTTGCTCTGTTCACTGTTTGATTTAGGTCAGATAGTGCTTCTCCAAGAGGCAGCTGAGGAATCTGGACTCCTTCTGGCATGTGACCCACCTCTTGAGAAACCTATATGCAGGTCAGGAAGCAACAGTTAGAACTGGACATGGAACAACAGACAGGTTCCAAACAGGAAAAGGAGTACATCAAGGCTGTATATTGTCACCCTGCTTATTTCACTTATATGCAGAGTACATCATGGGAAATGCTGGGCTGGAGGAAGCACAAGCTGGAATCAAGATTGCCTGGAGAAATATCAATAACCTCAGATATGCAGATGACACCAACCTTATGGCAGAAAGTGAAGAGGAACTAAGAAGCCTCTTGATGAAAGTGAAAGAGGAGAGTGAAAAAGTTGGCTTAATACTCAACATTCAGAAAACTAAGATCATGGCATCTGGTCCCATCACCTCATGGGAAATGGATGGGGAAACAGTGGAAGCAGTGTCAGACTTGATTTTTGGGGGCTCCAAAATCACTGCAGATGGTGACTGCAGCCATGAAATTAAAAGACGCTTACTCCTTGGAAGGAAAGTTATGACCAACCTGGATGGCATATTAAAAAGCAGAGACATTACTTTGCCAACAAAGGTCTGTCTAGTCAAGGCTATGGTTTTTCCAGTGGTCGTGTATGGATGTGAGAGTTGGACTGTGAAGAAAGCTGAGCACCGAAAATTTGATGCTTTTGAACTGTGGTGTTGGAGAAGACTCTTGAGAGTCCCTTGGACTGCAAGGAGATCCAACCAGTCCATCCTGAAGGAGATCAGTCCTGTGTGTTCATTGGAAGGACTGATGTTGAAGCTGAAACTCCAATACTTTCGCCACCTTATGCGAAGAGTTGACTCATGGGAAAAGACCCTGATGCTGGGAGGGATTGGGGGCAGGAGAAGAAGGCGATGACAGAGGATGAGATGGCTGGATGGCATCACTGACTCGATGGATATGGGTTTGAGTAAACTCTGGGAGTTGGTGATGGACAGGGAGGCCTGGCGTGCTGCGATTCATGGGGTTGCAAAGAATTGGACACGACTGAGCGACTGAACTGAACTGGCATGTGAGCCAATATCTGAACATCCTTTGCCTCTAAGCCTATAGACAGAGGAACTAATTATCCCATGGGAAACTAGGGATCAAGCCTGGACATGACAGACATTACTTCTGC
Source organism: Cervus canadensis (assembly GCF_019320065.1). NCBI lineage: Eukaryota > Metazoa > Chordata > Mammalia > Artiodactyla > Cervidae > Cervus > Cervus canadensis. The sequence continues at coordinate 64,396,468 of NC_057386.1, forward strand.
CCATGTTCTGCTGGCCAGACTAATCATGTGGCTCCAGCCTAAATGCAAGGGAGGCTGGGAAAGGCCTCCTTTGTGACCAGGAAGAGGAAAAAGGCATGTGAGCCTCTGGCATCTACTTGGAAGGTTTTGTGAAGATAAACGAAGGGACAGCACATTCTAGGTTCTTGTCAAGTATGTTCTTCCTTGCTTTATAATAAGCTAAGCACATACTACTGGGGACAGGTTGCAGTGGTGGTGGGTTCTGTTACAAAGGACTCTGGTGAAGGTGAAGAAAATCAGGTACAGACTCCTGTAGAGTTAAGCAGAGGTTGTGGTAACCTGGAAGACAGGTAGAGAATAAGAGAACCTAAGGACTGAGAGTTAGATGCTCTTGAAAGGGTGCCTATAAAGTCAGGACAAATTCAAGGAGAGGAGAAACAGGTAATGAGGACTTTGGCTGGGATCAAGGGCAGGGCCTTCCAGGGCAGGCACTGAGGGACAAAGGTGGAAGGAAACAGCATCTGAGAAAATGTACAGATTACTTTTGGCAGACAGGGAAGTGCTCAGTACCCCAGTGAGTGGCCCCCAACTACTAAAGCTGCATGGAGTCAAAGGCAAGTGAAAAAGCAACTGAAGAAAAGACCACCCTTTACTAAAATTATAGAATGCTCTTAGTGGACTTAAAATATAACATTAAAAAAATGATATAATGTAAAGCAATTACTGCCAAATAGTATTAGAGAGTCCAGTTTTTCGTTTCCCTAAAAATACTTACATTTAAACATTTAAATGTAACTGAAGAATGCAATATGTGAACTCTTGATTGGATCAAGTTGGGGGCAGGACACAGCGATAAAAATACTATTGGTATTTTATGCTTGAAATTTGCTAAAAAAAGATTTTAAACTACTTTTAAGTACCCCAACAAACACACAGAGGGAACTACGTGAGGTGATGACTTTGTTAACCTTATTGTGGTAATCACTTCACAATTTGTAGGCACATCAAATCATCTTACTGTGATACAATGCTATCTGTCAATTATATCCCACCAAAGCTGGAAAAAAATGCTGTTGGGACAATTAGGAAAATTTAAATGGGAATTAAATTTAGATATAGATTTTTGTTAATTTTTTAGGTCTGATTAAAGGTTTGGCTTAGGTATATTCTTTTCTTAATTGATATCTGCTGAAATATTACCTAAGGAAAAGGATGAAGCAGTAGGATGCCTGCAATTTAGTCTCAGATGGTTCAGAAAAAGTACATAAGGCAAATATAGCAAAATGTTAACCATGACTGAATCTAGGTGGAAGGTGTATGAAAAGAAGTTATACTATTCTTTCAGTGCATTTAAAAAAACTGTCATAGTGAAAAATCTGAAAAATGACAGTAAGATTGAAGGTTTCTAGCCTGTGATCACTTATTTGCTTATCAAGACAATAAAGCAGTCATCTATCTATCTGTCTATGCCTATGTGCTAAGTCACTTCAGTTGTGTCTGACTCTTTGTCACCCTATGGACCACAGCCCACCACCAGGCTCTTCTGTCTATGGGATTCCCCAAGCAAGAATACTGGAGTGGGTTGTCATGCCCTCTTCCAGGGGATCTTCTTGACCTGGGGATTGAACTCACGTCTCTTACGCCTCTTGCATTGGCAGGTGGATTCTATACCACCAGTGCCACCAGGGAAGCATATGTATATATATATGTATATGTACATATGTATATGTATACATATATATATACACACACACATATACATTCGAGAAGGAAATGGCACCCCACTCCAGTATTCTTTCCTGGAAAATCCCATGGATGGAGGAACCTGGCGGGCTGCAGTCCATGGGGTCACAGAGTGTCGGACACAACTAAGTGAGACACACACATAGACACAGAGTCGGACACGACTGAGCGACTCACACACACACACAGAGTCGGACATGACTGAGTGACTCAAACACACACACATGCACACAGAGTCGACACGACTGAGTGACTCAAACAAACACACACACAGAGTCAGACACAACTGAGTGACTCACACACACACACACACACACACAGAGTCGGACACGACTGAGTGACACACACACACGCACACAGTCGACACGAGTGAGTGACTCACACACACACACCAGTCGGACACGACTGACTCACACACACACACACAGTCGGATACGACTGAGTGACTCATACACACACACACAGAGTTGGACACGACTGACACACACACACTAACACACACACAGAGTTGGACACGACCGAGTGACTCACACACACACACAATTGGACACAACTGAGTGACACACACACACACAGTCAGACACGACTGAGCGACTCACACACACACACAGAGTCGGACACGACTAACACACACAGACACACACACACACACACAGTCGGACACGACTGAGCGACTCACACACACACACACACACAGAGTCGGACATGACTGAGCGACTCACACACACACACACACAGTCGGACACGACTGAGTGACACACACAGACACACAGAGTCAGACACGACTGAGTGACACACACACACAGAGTCGGACACGACTGAGCGACACACACACAGAGTCGGACACGACTGAGCGACTCACACACACACACACAGAGTCGGACACGACTGAGTGACTCACACACACACACACACAGAGTCGGACAGGACTGAGCGACACACACACACACAGAGTCGGACACGACTGAGCGATTCACACACACACAGACACACAGACACAGAGTCAGACACGACTGAGTGACTCACACAGACACAGTTGGACACGACTGAGCGACACACACACACACACAGAGTCGGACATGACTGAGTGACACACACACAGACACACAGAGTCGGACATGACTAAATGACACACACACACAGAGTTGGACACGACTGACACACACACACACAGACAGAGTCGGACACGACTGAGTGACTGACACACACACACACACAGAGTTGGACATGACTGAGCGACTCACACACACACAGAGTCGGACAAGACTGAGTGACACACACACACAGACACACAGAGTTGGACACGACTGAGTGACACATACACACACACACAGTTGGACACGATTGAGTGACTCACACTCACACACACACACTGTCGGACACGACTGAGCGACACACACACACAGAGTCGGACACGATTGAGCGACTCACACACACACACAGAGTCGGACACGACTGAGTGACTCACACACACACAAACACACAGAGTCGGACACGACTGACACACACACACATGCACACGGTCGACACGAGTGAGTGACTCACACACACACACAGAGTCAGACACGACTGAGTGACACACATACACACAGTGTCAGACACGACTGAGTGACACACACACAGACACAGAGTCGGACACGACTGAGTGACACACACATACACACACAGAGTCGGACACGACTGACTCACACACACAGAGACACACAGAGTCAGACACGACTGAGTGACTCACACACACACAGAGTCGGACACAACTGAGTGACTGACACACACACACACACACATACACACACACACACACACACACAGAGTCGGACACAACTGAGTGACTCACACATACACACCCACACAGAGTCGGACACGACTGAGTGACACACACACAGACACACAGAGTCGGACACGACTGAGTTACACACACACACAGAGTCGGACACAACTGAGTGACTCACACACACATGCACACAGAGTCGACACGACTGAGTGACTCACACAAACACACACAGAGTCGGACATGACTGAGTGACTCACACACAGACACACACAGAGTCGACATGAGTGACACACACACACACAGTCGGACACGACTGACACACACACACACAGAGTTGGACACGACTGAGTGACTCACACACACACACACACACAAAGTCGGACACGACTGAGTGACTCACACACACACACAGTCGGACATGACTGAGTGACACACACACATACAGAGTCGGACACGACTGAGTGACTCACACACACACACACACACACAGAGTCAGACACGACTGAGCGACACACACACACACAGAGTCGGACACGACTGAGTGACACACACACACACACATAGTCGGACACAACTGAGTAACACACACACACACAGAGTCGGACACGACTTAGCGACTCACACACACAGTCGGACACAACTGAGTGACTCACACACACACAAACACACAGTCGGACACGACTGAGTGAGTAACACACACACACAGACACACAGAGTCAGACACGACTGAGCGACTCATACACACAGAGTCGGACACGATTGAGTGACACACACACAGAGGTATATACCTGGGTTGCATTGTTGTATAGCAGAAACCAACACAGTGTTGTGAAGCACTTTTCCCCCAGCTGAAAGGAAAGAATATATCATCAGAGAGTTCACACAGGCTTAGATGGTATTAGCGGAGGTGAAGTACCAAGCTTGGGACACACTGGCTGCTGCTGCTGTTAGTCACTCAGTCGTGTCCAACTCTCTGCAACCCCAATGTCTGTAGCCCCACAGGCTCCTCTGTCCATGGGATTCTCCAGGCAAGAATACTGGAGTGGGTTGCCGTGCCCTCCTCCAGGGATCTTCCCCATCCAGGGATCAAACTGAGGTCTCCCGCATTGCAGGTGGATTCTTTGCTGTGAGCCAGCAGGGAAGCCAAGGACATATTGGCACCAGACTACAAACTCCAGGGAGCCCGGACACCACTGTTTTCACCATTATATGTTCAGCACTTAGTCCAGTGCTAGGAAACAGGGGATAAGTAAATTTCTGTTCATTAAATGGGGAAGTAAATGTGAAAATTCTATGCTTTGGATAGATATTCTAATCCTTTTATGTTTTCTCTATATCATTACTCCTTGGAAGACCAAAAATATACAAATAATATTTATGGATCCTAGTACCTTTAGCAACTCCCTACTGTTAACTCAATAAATCAACTTTGAATTTCAAGCCAAAACATTTAGAAACCTTTCCTTTTCAAAGTTAAGTTACATGTAAGCACACCTTAATATTTTTATGAAGTCATTTTCTTTAACTGTTTCACTCAATATTTTATTTTAAAAATAATGGCTAGACTTTACTAAAGATAGTGACTACTAACGACAAAATCAAATGAAAGATTCTTCTGAAACTTTAAAGCTAAATTATCAAATATAACAAGTGATTCAAATTTATTAATTCAATTTTCCATTATAACTAGTAGTCAACTATCATTCATTTTCAGAATCAATCTTTTTGCAAACCAAGATGATGATGAAGGCCACACAGGGACAATCTCATCAAACAGTTGATAAGTTTTCTAGACTGATGTGTTCTTGTATTTAACAATGTCATCAAGCTCTGGTATCTTCCAACATTTTTAACAGCACTATGATATTATTAAGGAGCCGATCACCAAATCCAAGGGCCTTTGCTGCATCATTTGATATGACCAACCACTGCTTTATTTTGTAGTTCTTTCAAATGTTGAGGAAGTATGGTTATTCTCTGAAGAGGCCATGGGTCAAGTGATAGACTGGCTATAAGGGATGAAGGGGAGAGTGGCCAAACTTTTTTTAAAAGCAGGTTTCCATGTAGCCCCATTTTAGCACTTATTTATATTAATATTTAAAATTTTTATTCTTTTATTTTTATGTGTACCAATCTTAATCTGATTCTAAAGCTATTATGCTTAAAATAAAATAACCTTATCCAGTGGTAGAATATGAGGTTTGCCATGTGGATGTGAACAACACTCCATAGACCAGGGGAACTAATTTACCTTGCTGCTCCAGAAGCCTGAGCGTCAGTATGATGTAATAGCAAGCGTAATCTATTTGAAGACTTGGGGCTGAGTCCAGGCTTCCTTTTTACTTAATCTTCTGACCCTGGTTAAGTGATTTAATTTCTGTGAGTCTTCATCCAATCTTAAAATATCACTCTCTCTAAACAAAGAACTGACAGAGAAGAACATGATAAAATAGTCAAATAGAATACCTTGGGAAAATTTGTCAGATAGTGACATGGATGGTATGTATTTGATATTAATGGGTAAAATTAAAAAGAAAAACAAAACGTATTTTAGCAGGAATTTTAGGAGGGAAGAAAAAGCCATTGTAACTTTCATAAAATGAATGAAACTTGGAAATGAAAAAAAATTTGTGCAGGTGAAACAGTTTGTTACACAGTTGCCTATAAAATACAAAGCAAGAGTTTAGCTACACAGGTTCATTGAATAAATATCTGACTACATACTTGAGGAAAACTAAGTCACACCAAAGTACCGTGAGGGATTCCAGCAACAATTTAATAGTTCAAAGCATGACATTATTTTGGAATGCAAAAAATAATAGCCTTATAGACCCACTTTTAAGAAGTTTATCATCAAATTCGTAAGAGATAATTAGACAAACTATTAATATAATTATTCTTATTTTGGAAAGAATTTGTCCCAAATGTAACTCATTTGGTAGTATTACCTGACATATATTATTCAAATATGGACTGGAAAGGATATTGGAAAATTGGATATCTCAGTGATTAGGCATGAAAATGATAACACAGTTCACAAAAGAAATACAAATGGCCAGTTGACATATGAAAAGGTCCTCATTCAGCATCAGCAATCAGGGAAATGCAAGCTCAAACTCCCACTAGACTGGCAAGGCAGAAGAGGACTGACTATCAATCGTGGTTGAGGGTTGGAGCCATGAGGTTCATACAATGCTGGTGTGAGTGTAACACTTTAGAAAACAGCTTGGAATCATTCATTCAAATTTAGAACACACATGACTACGCCCAGGTATATACCATACAGAAACTCAGATGTGATGGAATACATATGTAAGAAATATTTATAGCAGTATTTACAATAATTTCAAACTGGAAACAACCAGGTATTTGTCAACAATAGAATGGCTAAATAAATTATGCCATACTGCTATAATGGAACACCACAAAACTCAGCAATTAAAATGAACAAACTACAGTTATATGAACAACTCAAACAATGTATGATGGATCAAAAAAGATGTTGAGCAAAAGCTGTAATCAAAACAGGTTACATACTGTTGTTCCAAGAGAAAGGGCAAAACCAAATAATATGTTGTTTAGAGATATACATGCTTGTAATAAAACTATAGAGGAAAGCAAAGAAATGGCTATCACTAAAGTTAGAATAATAGTTACCTCAAAAAGGGAGGGAAAGGTATTCAGGAAGGTCACTGGGGTACTTCTGGGGTGCTGGAAATGTTCCATTTCTTGATCTGGTTGGTTACATGGAGGCTTCTTTCACAATTACTCATTTTACTGAGTAACTGCTTTATGCATTTTAAAGCATATTTCACAATCAAACCACTAAAGGTAATTGAATATTGTAGATGGAATTTCTAGAAAGAAATACTGCTAGAGAATTTAGCTTATGAAATCTTTTACAGCAAAAACTACTGATGTGGGATAATGAAGCTGATAAAATAGTTTCTCATACGAGCTCACTTCCAAGTGTAGAAAAGAATCCTATACAAATATCCTTCTGTTATATTTTAACATACTATGCAGATCTTTGTTATAAACAAACTGATGAACCAGGGAAGGAACTCTGTTACCTAAAACTTCAGATTTCTTTTTTTGAATTTCGAATGAACCAGTTGTTTTCTTCTCTGGAGCCATAAGAAATGAAAGCACTGAAGAGATGCAGACCAAGTTTGCAATGTATGAGCTTCCTTTTCTGCAGCCGCCAGTTCCAGCTGTTTCCTCCAGTTAGCATACTGGGTGGTGAAGTGGGTGGGTCTTGCCTAGTAAGCTAGTGCAGCTGTAAGCTGATCAGTAGTTGGCTGAGGGCTCTCCTCCCCGCTATTCTGCCCCTCAGCACCAAGGTTCTCTGGTGGAACCACTGACAAGGAAAACCAATCAGGCTGCTGAAAAGCTCCATGTGGTTGGTTTACACACTTCCCTGGAGGTGTCCTCTGCTGCGTTGCAGAGCTCTGATGTTTGCATTCTTTATAGCCAAAGTTAACAAAATCTGTGGTGCTAGGCTTTACAAAATCCCCTCAATCTGTGTTATTTTATTCCTTCAATTTCCATCAAAAAATTAGGAAGAGGAGCAAAACCCAAAATGATTTACACATGTAGCCATGTGGGGCCATCACTTGCTGTTCAGATTCCTTCTGAGTCTTATTTGGAAGGATCTGGCAGGGACTGGTCATAAGAAGTCAAATCTAGGGTAACTTAAACATAGGAGAGTTAACCTGGCTCTTAGAACTTGGATGAACGAGAGATGGGCAAGGCTACTTTATCAGTCTCTTCTTGCTTTGGCAATATCCGTCCCCACCCCTCCCCCTCCTCCCATTACTTTTTCTGCAGCATTTTAATAAAAATGAGCCCGTGTATTTTACCCAGTTACAAGGTTCCTTGATGTATCTGCATATGGTGGTGGCAGAAGGGGCAGAAATTCTGACCTCCTCACATCTTATATAAAAACCTGCCCCTTATCCCCTGAGGTAGAAAGATCTGTAATAGTCACTGTCGCTGCTTCCGGAAGAGGTAAGGCGCGCCACAGTCCAGAGACCCAACTGCGGAATCTGCTTCCTTTCGTCCCTGCTTTTATCTCCTTCTCACACTATTCATCAGGACAGGTGCAAGACAGATTTCTGAGGATTCTGAAATCGTTTTATCTTAAAATTTCCTGTCCTAGGGAACTACACTGTCAACTTCATGAGTTTTTACTTGAATTTACTTTCCAGGATAACACCTGTAGGAAAACCAGTATAAATAGTAATAATATTTATTTTAGAAAGGAAATAGCCTTTGAGTCAGACCTGAAACACAGGCCAAAATTTCTTGATTACAGTAATGGACACTGATTAACAACCAATACCAGCTCTCCAAAGCTCCAAGCCACAAACATGAAAGATTCCTAAAAGGGAGGCAGTACTAAATTCTCCTCCTGAAACGTCAAAAATCCTTCCAAAATCCCTGGGAGGACGGCTCCCTTCCTTCGTCCCAACAATTCGCCTCCTTTTTCACTAAAGACTTAGGTTGGGACTCCTCACTTCAGCCGCAGCCCCATTTCCTTGGGGTGGAGAGGGGTAAGAGCAATGTGTTACAACTCGTATCTTTACAATGCTACGCAGTTTACAAAGCGCTTGGACTTCCGTCAAACTCCTCTGAGCTCCGCGAGTGAGGGAGCCATTCATTCATTCATCAAACATTTGCTCTGCCTGACCACGCGTCACCGGGCGCTGGTGTGGCTCCACACCAGGGGAAGGGTGGGGCGCTCGCGCCCTCCAGCAGGTGCGGCGGATCAAGATGTAAGATAACTTCTCGAGCAGCTGGGCTTTCCGAAGGCCCGTTTGGGGCCAAATGCCTCACCTTCGGGTGGTGCGCGCCCGAGCAAGGCCGCGCGGCCTGGGCCTCCTCCTTACTCCCCAAGGAGCAGTCACCACCTGCTCTGAAGGAAACCGCTACAGAGCAAGCTCTCCCCACCGCCCTCGGGTCAGGGGTAAGCTCAGGCGGCAGCTTAGGCTCCACGCGGCTCCTCCCCTTCCTCTCTTCTGTTCTGACGCGGCCGTAGAGGCGGCGGCAGCGACACCGAGTCCGCGGCCCGAGGCGCACCCACCCGCTCGCGGAGCCCGACTTCCTCTTCCCTTGGAGCGTCATCAGAGCGCGCCAGAGGCGCCTAGGGCGGGGTGATCGGAAAGGTGAAAAAAGACTAGGGGAGTGAGCCTCCGAGCGGAGAGAAAAGGGAGGGCGGGTGGGGGGAGCGGTTGCTAGGTGACTTGCGTCATTGTTGCGCGCCGTTTTCCTCCCGCCCCTCTCTCTGGAGTGAGGCGAGAGCCCCGCACTGAGCGAGGGAGACAGCGAGCTAAGCTCCGGGCGCTACCGCCACCGCCGCCGCCGCGAGCGTGAGAGCCAGGGAGCATCTGAGAGACCCAGCGCCCGTGCACCGGCCGCCGCCAGGACCTCTGCCCTGACCTGGGCCGGCGGGAGCCGCGGCCACCTCTCTTCTCCCCCCCTCACCTTCCCGGCCGGCAGCCGCGGCTGCACACGCCGGAGCCGGAGCCGGAGCCGGAGCCGGTGGCTGGGGGGCAGGGAGGTGGCTACCTCGGGCCGGGACTAGTCCGCTGCTCGGCGGGGAGAGGACGCTGAGGAGGGGCCGGAGCTTCTGTTGGTCCCGGGGCGCGGGGCGAGGGACCCCCAAGGTGGAGGGAGGGGGTCCCAGCCGCAGCGACACATGCGGGAGCCGGGAGCGGGGGCGGCGCCGAGCGGAGCCGGCCGGGTCCCCCACCTCGCCGCCGCCTCGGCCACCCGCCCGGGGCCGTAGCATCTCGCCGCGGAGTGCATGAGCCGGGGCTCCACGCCGGGCAGACGCCCCCCGGCCGGGGGGGCGGGGACCCCGATGTGAAGCGGCGGCCGGGGCGGCGGGGACAGCGGGACCGGCACCGCCGTCCTTCCCTTCCCTCCCCCGCCCCTCTGCCCCCTCGGGGGGGGTCTCCGTTCTCGGCCCGTCGCCGGCCCCCCGGCTCCTCGGCGGGACTCCGGTAGGAGTTCTTAGAGCCCCCTCCCCGCCCCAGCCCCGAGGGCGGCGGGGCCGGGGGGGACCGGGGGGCCGGCCGCAGCCTCCGCCCAGAAGAAACTTTGTAAGACAAAAATCCGGAGCCTCCCAAACGGGACTGTCGGGGAGAAGTGGCCCGGGACGGGCAGAAGACCCAGCCTGAAGAGACCCAGGAAGAGGAAAGGAGGAGGTAAGCGGGGCCGCCGCCGCCGCCTCTGCTCCGGCCGCGCGGAAGAGACCCGGGTGGCCGCCCGGCTTGGCGATCCCAGCCCCGCTTCTTGCTCAGCGACGTGCCGGAGCTGCCGCGGCTGCCGCCTCGGTCCCGAAGAGGACAGGAAGCAGCCCGGTTTCTCAGCGCCGCCGGTTCTTCTCTAAAGTGTGAGTTCCCCGGGAAAGGGAGTGGCGGGGGTGGGGGGTATTTAGAAAGGGGGAGGATGCTGGGGCGTCCTCTGGAGTTGGGCCAATGTTTTCCAGGAGTGTTGGGAGTGTGTAGATGAGAGGGGTACCTTGGTCCTCGCTGCCAGGAGAGGCATCCGGCAGCCCTGTGTTTTGTGACCTTTAGCGCTGGATACGTGGGGTACACACAGGTTTCTCTTCGAGGAGTTCTGTCTTTCTTCAGAGTGAACACTTATACCTTTTTGGTCAGTAATTGGCAAAAGGAAATTGAGGAAGCCCGAGTCTATGTGCGCACAAAGGACATCTCTGTAATATCTCTTTTCCCGGTACACCGTGTGGGAAACTGCGCTGTAGTTTTTGGCCCTGGGCAACTCATTTGGGTTCCCAAGTGGGAACCTCTGACTCTGTGAACCCCAGAAAGTAAAACTTTTTTTTGGTCAGTCTTCTTTGAGAGATTTCATTTCAGGAGCAACTGGTATAGGAGTTATTTTTTTACCTTCTCATTTCCTGGGTGTAATTCCTGTGTATCCGGAGGACACTAACAGATTGCAGTTACTCAGGAAATTCTGAGTTCTTATGAATCGCAACTGATTTGGGGGAGAGAATTTAGTACTTTAACCAGTTTATGAAAGCTACTAAATTTTTTCCTTAAGTGCTTTTTTTTTTTTAGTAGCATATGTCCTGCTTGATGACTTCAAGCTTTGCTTATTTACCTCATGTTTCTCTATACAGTGAGGAGAACCTTCTGATGTTTAATTCTTTGAAGAAGAATGTTCTTCCTCTTATTTTAAAAGTGAAATCTGTAAAATCTTTTATTTGTAATTTAGGTATCCTCTCCGTGTGCCAAATTAAGGTGCAGGAAAGTAATTAACATTTCATATATTTGTACAGACCATAAGCATATGGTGGAATTCTATTTAACAGAACATAGGCAGTACTAAGAATTAGGGCCCCTGCAGACAGCTGTGTGAGCTCAGACTCTCTGAAGCCACTGCTGAGAGAAGTTTATTGGGAATGAATGTAGAAACTTTGTGGGAATGCAGTTATCTATGCTCTTTTCATTCAGGATCTTGTTTAAAACTTTCTCAAAACACTTTTCATCCTGAATTGTTTCTCTTTTGAAGAAATGAATTCTACAAGTTTATTAGCCCCTGAACTATGTAACAGTTCGTTTATTTCTCCCAAACCTGTCTCAAGTTTCAAGACACATCCCAAATTTGTGTTTTGAGAATTGCTACAACAAGTTGGAGTTCGTCTTTCCTGGTTTTGTAGATGTTGATTGTTTCTCTTTACCATCATCTTTCCTGACTTTTTGTCTGTCTTAGAATAATTTTTTCCATCCTCATCATCACTTTGCCCTCCTCTGGAACTTCTCCAGGTGTTTTGTTTCTCTTTGTATGCCTTGTTCTTGTTATGCTTTTGTTAGAAGTCTTATATTCTCTTTTGAATAGATACTGACATCAAAATATTGAGCAGAGTATGTAATGACGTGGAGTCAAAACCGAAGGTCTGTATATCTGTTATTTTGTGACCTTGAGGAAGTCATGTATTCCATACTTTACAAAGTTAGGAGAAAGAGGAATCTAGTTTTGCATAGGCTCTTTTTGGTGGGGAGGAAAGGAGGACAGCAACAAGCTAATTTGAGCGTAGATTATGCTCCATCAAAGTTGTTTACAGCTTTAAGACTTGTACTGTTTCGACTATACATTGGTTAAAAATCATGGTATTGTTTTATTGCATATTTGAGCAGCAAAGAAACAGCAAAGTATTTGGGGACCCCTGCCTTTGAGATGCGTTTGTGTCTGGGTGGCAGAGGCAGTGAAACACAAATTGCACAGAATCACAGGAAAGGGGGAATGGACTAGTTTTCATCTGTGACTGCTGTGTTGGCTGCTGTTGGTACCAGTTTCATTAGAGAAATACTGATGTTGGACCATACAAAACTTACTGGAGTATCTCAGTCAGGGGAAGGTGTTTTTTTGTTTTTTTGGAAGAAAAGAGCAAGTGGAGATAAAATGTTTAGAACTCTTGAAACTGGAGGGTGTGAGGGACAGATGTAATTAGGAAGTTAACTTATGGGAATACAGCGGGAATTTGTTGAGTAGACTTAGGGTCAGTTTGTGTGGATACATGTTTACAGCCTGAAGAATGAATTGAGAGAAGTGTTTTTTAGAGGGTAGTTTTAGACCATTGAGGATAAATTGTATTTTAGGCCAAGAGGCATTGTACCTGGATTAGGATTTTGGTGTTCTAGGGAACTAACATTTTTATACCACAGTTAACTGAAGGGCTATAACAGATGCAAGAGTGAAAAAGAAGATGCTCCCAGTATGTTAGTATGGTACTAGTGGTTTCTTATGGAGAAGGAAATGGCAACCCACTCCAGTATTCTTGCCTGGAGAATCCCAGAGACAGGGGAGCCTGGTGGACTGTCGTCTGCCGGGTTGCACAGGGTCGGACACTACTGAAGCGACTTAGCAGCAGCAGCAGTGGTTTCTTAAAAAGAGTAATTAAAAAATGGGGCAATGGACTTTGTTTTGGACATCAAATTTTAGGGTTAAACTTGGATACTGATTCAGTTTCAAAACAGTAAAATGATGAGTGATATGCTGAAAACTGGGAGTCATTATTAAGTACTATGGTTTCTGTATAGTGTTTATGGAGAGAATGAGCCAAAAAATGGGTACATTTACTTGGGAGGAGGAGAATTTGTTAAAGTTAGCAAAGATAGAGGAAGAACAAAGAATGGATGAGACTGAAAGTGAATGAGAGTTGAAATTGAAAAGGAAGGAATGACCTTTAAACATGGCCACCAGTTCAGTCTTAGGGCATATGATTATCTTTGAAATAGCTAACAAGCTTTTTATAGGCTATATAGGTCCTTTGAGATTAAGTTCAGAAGAATATATAAAATTTCAGTTTTAAGGAACTTGTACAAGAAGGGACAGATCTGTTTCATCAAACTCATCTTTTTAAAAGTTTGCCTTTCATTATTATCCTAAGTTTGGTCTTTAACATGACGAAGTGGGGCTAAAAATAGCTGGCAGAGAAGGCTACTTCCCCTGCTGCAGTTGGTGCGTGTCTTTGTGTCCCATACAATGGAGGGGATATCCCTGTGTTGGCACAGCATGCTGAAAATGCCTTAAAAACCTTTCTATTAAAAAACAAGCAAAAACCAATTTGGCACTTAAAAGAATTTAGACATCTTCGAAGCATTTGTAGACAGTGGAAGACTGATCTTTAAGAAATTAAAAATATTTAAAATTTTTGTGGTGAAACTTCCATATAGGGTGTTCTCTAACAAGGGCTTTCCAGGTGATGCAATAGTAGAGAATCCACCTGCCAATGCAGGAGATGCAGTGTGATCCCTGGGTCAGGAAGATCCCTTGGAGAAGGAAATGGCAACCCACTCCAGTTTTCTTGCTTGGGAAATGCCATGGACAAAGGAGCCTGGTGGGCTACAGTCTGTGGGGCCTCATAAGAGTTGGACACGACTGACCAGAGCACAGTATCATCAGCATCTAACAAGGATTAAGGATTATGAGGTAGGAAATACATATTTCACACTTTTCTGCGTTCCTTAGTTTGAATTCACCTTCTTAGTAGCTTCTTTGGCCTCTTCCTCAGAGCAGTAATTGAAATGGCCATAGCTATTTAGACAGGGAGCTAGATCGAAGGTGGTCTAGGACTTGGAATATATGCCATGTGTGCCTTCTCTTCTCACCTTCTATTTTCCACATTTTTTCTGCAGGTGAAACCATGTTTTGATGAACTTTAAAGGGCCTTTTTGGGTTGACTTGATCTGCTAGTAAAGACAGTGGGGAAGATGGGGCTCATAGTAGGGAATGATCACCTCGTGTGCTCTGCCTTAGCAACTTTGGGACTCATTTGGGATGAATGAAAGAGTCGTGTGTGTGTGTTTAAACACTGGATGATCCCAAAGCCCACATGTAGTTAGCAGGCACCCAGTTCGTGTACTTGAAGGTGGTGCTTGAAGAAATCTTGTGTTTCCTCCAGCATCTCATTGTGCAGAGGAGGGGTTGGCAAACTTTTTTCTTTGTGAAGGACCAATTAGTAAATAGTTTAGATTTTGGGAACCATATGGTCTCTGTTGCAAAGATTCAGTTCTCCTGTTGAAGTGTGAACGCAGCCACAGACAATATGTAAGTGAATGTGTGTGCCTGTGTTCTAATAAAGCCGTATACATAAAAACAAAGTGGACTGGGTTTGACTGGTAGTTTACGGATCCCTGGTATAAAACACTGCCAGGTCCACTCACATGCAGTGTGAGCTTCCTTCCACTACAAAGCTGGGACTGGCTATTTTAGCTGGTCTCTGTTTTCTAAATGAGATATATATCTTTGAGGCTGTCTTAAAATGGTTCTGCACAGTCTTCTGTTCAAAGGTCCTTTTGCCTCCATAGTGATGAAAAACTATGGACTGAGGAGCAGAGGCAATGCCATCTGTAAAGGGATGCAGCTAAAAAGTAGGGACTGCTTGGATTTCTCTTTCAAAGATACCATAGCATATAAGATACCATATGGTGATATATTGGCTGTGTATCAGGGCCAGAAGCATCTCTGAAGTATCTTTGAAGAAACTTGTGAGTATAATTTTGAAAGGTTCTGAAAATAAGCTGTAGAGCATTTACTTTAGATGTAAAATTAGAATTGTTCATGGTTTGTTTGAATCAGGTGAAAGTACTAGTCAAACCTTAAGATCAATAAAGTTTGATCCTTCTGTTTCTTAAAGCTTTGGTGATCTTTTGCAGTGTCCATCAGTGGGTAGAATTACTGACTCCACAATTTTTGTTAATTTCAAGTTAATACTTGAAAATACTTGATCTTAACAGATCACTTACATCATTTAATTGTGTACTTTAAAAAGTTTTGCTGTGTTCTTAAGGGTAAATGTAACATGGTTTAATAGATTCACCCAACAAATAAATCTCAAATGTGTTGTTTAGAAAGGACAGTTCATTTTGTTCAATGTTACATCATAGCTAATATCAAAACTTTTGTTTCATTTGTTAATATTGGATGGTGGTATATTTTTACCCTGGTTTCATAGGAGTTATTTATCTCAGGCAAGGGAAGGGATTATTCTTGCAGTAGTGACCACTTTTTGGTTTCAAACCTGCTTTTACTTTACATAATGTTTCTACATATAATTGATAACTTCAGTTCCTCTTCTTTTAAAAAAAGGAGTCTGACAATTTTACACAGCCTGACAATTTTAGTATACCTTTTAGAAAGAAGGTCACTTTAAAGTTGCTTTCTCGTTCATTAGGAGAGGATTGTTTCTTTGCTCTTTTTAAAAGTCTTCCTTTTATTTCAAGTTTAAGGATTAGTGGCAGTTTAAAAGACACAAGATGTCTGTCTCCTATCTGCAAATATTCCAAATAGAAATATTCTATATTGGTGACACTTTCAGTGGACTAGGGAAAAGAGAGGTGTATAATTTTTTTTTTAATTACTTGTAGCTGAATTGTCATTACCAACAGATGAGTAAAGTTGTTTCCAAATAATGGACTCCTGCTGTTAAACATTTCTACTTTGTGTCTTTCCCTCACCAGGTGTCAAGCCAGTCTGTCTGATGCCTTAGTGTAGTAGATTTTTGCTACTTTCTTGTGATACCTCATTGATACTGTCTCACTGATCCCTTTCACAACAGGTTTAGAGTGTTTTCTAAATCTGCTTGACATTTTCTGAACACTATGGGATATATATTTTCTAATAATTACACTTTTACACACATGTATAGTTAGTAGTTCCTCCTAGTCTATCTTCAGAATTGTGAAATATTTGAGGGAATATCTGTGCTTGATCTGGATATTGAGTGACAGAACGTATAGCAGTTTTTCTAACATGTTCCCTTAAAAAGTTTTGAGTAGCAATTGATTTCTCTGAAACTGTAAGCTAATAGAAGAAAATATGTTTGTGTTGTATTATCCTGCAATGCAGGTGGTTGAAAAGTAATGAATAAAAATGCGCAAGAGACGTTATTGCTTGGTATCTTGTTTTTTGCTCTCTTTTCCCATTCACCTAAGGAGTAGATTGTAGCTCAGTCAGGTATTGTTCAGTTTCTGTTGCTTTGCTGTTTCACCTCTGCCCTTTTTTTCCAGCTGAAGGTTAGCTACTGGAAATCTGGTGTCTTTAGGCAGGAGGTTGCATGAGCTGTGTGTATGTCTGTGTGCACACGAGTCATGCTAGATGCTCCTTCATGGCTGCTGTGGAATTTAGGAACTGTTAAAAAGATAGTGATGCAAAGTATTTTTAATATCACTTGGGCTTTCTTCTGAGAGGTTCACCATAGGACAATATACTGAACCCATCAATATATGTTAGGCTAGATGTGAAGTGTCAAAACAAATTGCTGGTTTGTTTTTGAAAGAAAGTATGTATCTTAGTGAGACTTGTAGGACAGCGTGCTTTTCAGGGCAGTGTAGTGGGTAGTAATAGACCTTTGCACATCTCTAGGTCTGAGGAGGACTTGCCCCACTAATGTTGTTGTTTAGTCACTCAGTCATGTTCGACTCTTTGCAACCCCATGAACTGCAGCATGCTGGTGCTCCTTTCTTTCATCATCTCCCGGAGTTTGCTCAAACTCACGTCCCTTGAGTCGGTGATGCCATCCAAACATCTCATCCTCTCTCATCCCATTCTCCTCCCGCCTTCAATCTTTCCCAGCATCAGGGTCTTTTCCAATGAGTCAGCTCTTTGCATCAGGTGGCCAAAGTATTAGAGCTTCAGCATCAGTCCTTCCAATGAATATTCAGGGTTGATTTCCTCTTGGATTGAGTGGCTTCATCTCCTTGCAGTCCAAGGGATTCTCAAGAGTCTTTTCCAACACCACTTATAGTGGTGGGCAATTTAGAACTGTCTAATGGTAGAAACTATTATACATACTTGGAACAAGCAACGTGTTGCTAATTTGTTTCTCATTTCTCTCATAAAATACACTGATGCTCTGGAGGCAGAAGCCCCATTAGTTAGGCAATACTTCTCTTGCCTTTGTGGCCTAGGACAAGCTACTTAGCCTTTAACTATTGGCTCCATCACCTGTTGATGGGACATATCTTACACAGGGTTGTTAGGATTAAATGAGATAATGTAAAATGTATGCGAAGCTCTTCCAGTGCCTGGCATATAGATGACCCATGACTATTAACTTATTATGGTAAAGATCTTTTAAAGTATAACATAGACAGAAGGGTAATGTCAGGCTTTATATTGCCCAATACTTAAATTCAGCCTTGAGCTTAACAAATTATATTGAAGTAATTCTGCAGTGTTTTCAAAAGCCTCTGAAACAGTGTATGATTCATTAACATTTTTATTTAAAAAAATCTTAAAGAAATGGCAGAACTGCTGTGCTTATTATTTATAGAAAAGAAAGACTTACTTAAACATAACTAGAACTTGAATTTATCCCTAAAGACCTCAATAGTGCTTAGATTAGAAAGGACTCTTTTTTGAATAATTTATTGATTATCTCTGAAAGTAACTATGGTTTAAATTGCCCATTTAGTAGTAGCAGTATGTAATTGTGTTAATGGCAACCCACTCCAGTATTCTTGCCTGGAGAATCCCATGGACAGAGAAGCCTGGTGGGCTACAGTCCACGGGGTCGCTAAGAGTCGGACATGACTGAGCAACTTCACTTCACTTTTCAATTGTGTTATCAAGCCATTTAACTGTCCATCTCTTAACACTTGAGAATAAAAAACTTTGAAAAAATCATGAAGTTTAGTAAGTTTTATTTGTGTGAGTACATCTCAAGCTAAAATGGAAGGAATTTTATTTAGGTGATTTTCTTTTACTAAATTTTTAACTTTCTCCTTTTTCTAAAATGATGAGAGGGAGGAAGGGATATTCCCTTTTCATGCTTAATATTTATTAAATGCAGGATCAGTTTTCAGAGATAACTTTTCCTTTAAGCTTGGCATATCACTGTTCTATTGGCCAGTTCAAGAAATAAATGCTTCTTGATAGTTTTTTTGTATTTGGAAAGTATTTCTATTTTGAGAACAGTTTGCCTATGTCTTCATAGTTTGTTTACTTAATTGAACTGTATGTTTAAGATAAGTATGAAAAAAATCTGAAGGCAGAAAGAAAAGATTGAGATATATTTCTTAGCACTATTTTTCTTGCCAACTCTTGTCCTCATTCTTATGCAGAAATTAGATTGACTTATATATTAGTGGATCTCTGGTTAAATAATTTAACGAATATTTCAGTTTTTAAACAAATTCAATCTTTTAAATATTTTTCTTTGGTGGTTGCAATTGGAGTTTTAATTCTGGAGTTATGCTACTTTCCATTTTAGAGATTTTCAGAAAGGATTATGGTTATGAATAGGTTACTGGGTAGGTGGAAGAAGAGCACAGTCTTTCTAGTGAGTTTAATTTCTTCTTGTTTATTTATTATGTCTGCAATACCAGAGGCTATATAAATAAATACGTGGGTCATCAGCTTTCTTTTGCATGATTGGTGGTCTCTTCATTGACTGTGTGACTTTGATAATATAACCTTTGGAATGCAGCTGTAATAAGTGGGGAACATTTTTTTCTACCTGAATATTACACAGGTAGGCTTGCTTTTATTAGAGAAATATGGAAATGGTAACTCACTATATTAGAAATTTAGAGTAGGAAACAAATGATTCCCAAGTTTTGGTAAAGGCCTGTTAGTAGGAGAGGAGAGATGGGATGTACAGAGGAGGGGAGAGACACAGCGAAGGAGGGAACGAAGCAGCAGACTGGGGAGAGTGGCTCAGGAAGCTTTGAGGTCAGCCTTAGTCAGAGCTCACACCCTGTTATTTCTTTGGGTTGTGGACCTGGGGTGTTACCACTTGTTATCTACCACCCTTTGAAATGTTGATTACATGATTGACTCTAGTTCCTAGCTTTTCAACATCTGGATTCTTTAAGCCATTGAAGTTTTAATCTATGTGGGATAATCTGTGTATTCTAGGGTGGGAAAATTTCCTGCTAGTACCTGCTAGAGGAGGGGGCAGACATACAGTTTTTGAGTATGTTGGAGTTTCTTTTTTGTCTTGTTTCATTGTTTTTCCTCATGGGCCACGTTCCCCTCATTGGCTGCATTTCCCTAGCTTTGCCCAAGAAGGGTGTTTGTAATTCTGTATGTGTGACAGAGTAGGTGATAGCTAGGCCTTGGCGTTAACAGACCCAGGTTCCAGCTGTGCTGCTTTGTGACCTTGGGCAAGTTATTTATTCAGTATATGAACCTGTAAAACAGGTGATGATAGTAGTGCCTCTCTCTTAGAGGTTGAGAGGGTTGAGATAATGGATCACAGTGTCTGGCTCAGAGTTAGTGCTCAATAAATGGTAATTATTGCAAGAGTAGTAAATATTACACTATTATTGTTATTTTTGTGTTGCTGAAGGCCTTTGTGACCTTTGTTTTTGAATATGTCACTACTTTGAATACTGCTTTTACTCAGCAGCGATGTTCATTGAACACTTACCGTGCTAGGCATTGATCTAAGTGAACAGAACATTGTAATCCCTGCCCTCTTGAGACTTACATTCTGGTTGAAGGGTACAGAATACATGAAAGCAAAGCAGATGACCTGTGTCTCATCCTGTGAAACTTGGTGTTTGACCTCCTATGTCTGAGTCTCCACTGACCAGCCCTGCGAGTCCGCCTGCGGGTCTTTGGCGTTGTTGCTGTGCTTGAGAGGGTTTGTGGCAGGAGCGCCCTGACGGCACGTCACTAGTCTCACTGCTCTCCAGCTGCCACGCGGTCTTCGTTTGAAGGCAGGCTTTTTACTCATTTTTTCCTTGGCTTGCTGCTTACATTGGCTGTCACACAGCCTTCCTTTCAGGCCCCGCACTTCTGCTCCACATTATTTACAGAAGTGTTACTCCTCTCCAGCTTATCATACTTTGCTCATCCATTTCATTTCAAAGGGGGGATACTGGAAACCTCTTTTAAGAAGTATTCTCTGACTAACTAGTGATCTATGCTTTCCTCCTGAAAGTTGCTCAGTTGTGTCCGACTCTTTGCGACCCCATGGACAGTCCATGGAATTCCCCAGGCCAGAATACTGGAGTGGGTAAGCCTTTCCCTTCTGCAGGGGATCTTCCCAACCCAGGGATTGAACCCAGGTCTCCCGCACGGCAGGCAGATTCTTTACCAGCTGAGCCACAAGGGAAGCCACAAAGGAGCTTTCCTCCTGCTCTTTTTTAATTTCTCATGTTGTGTGTGTTAACGGAGGTATTTTACTTGGTATTCTCTGTCTTAAAATACTTTTCTTATATCTTCAATTAAATTGTAAGCCTTTTTCGGTCAGGGACCACTTTTCTTTTCTGAACCTTGGCTTCCTCACTTGAAAATAAGATGATACCTACCTCACAGGATGTTGTGAGATTTCAGAGAGATAATGTGTTGAAAAGGTCCTGAGCCAAATCCTTAATAAATGTAGCTTTGTTTTCTTTGAACCACTCCAGTTCCTAAAGTTGGTACTGGGCATACATATAGTCAGTGCTTAAAAAATACTTGTTAATTTGTCCTGAGTTGAGGTTGAGTCTTTTTATTTAACTTAACACTTGTGTGGATTGTGTTGTAATACGTGAACCGTGAACTTATAGATGTTCAAGCTGGTTTTAGAAAAGGTAGAGGAACCAGAGATCAAATTGCCAACATTCACTGGATCATCGAAAAAGCAAGAGAGTTCCAGAAAAACATCTATTTCTGCTTTATTGACTATGCCAAAGCCTTAGACTGTGTGGATTACAATAAACTGTGGAAAATTCTGAAAGAGATGGGAATACCAGACCATGTGACCTGCCCCTTGAGAAATCTGTATGCAGGTCAGGAAGCAACAGTTAGAACTGGACATGGAACAACAGACTGGTTCCCAGTAGGAAAAGGAGTCCGTCAAGGCTGTATATTGTCACCCTGCTTATTTAACTTATATGCAGAGTACATCATGGGAAATGCTGGGCTGGATGAAGCACAAGCTGGAATCAAGATTGCCGGGAGAAATATCAATAACCTCAGATATGCAGATGACACCACCCTTATGGCAGAAAGTGAAGAGGAACTAAAAAGCCTCTTGATGAAAGTGAAGGAGAGTGAAAAAGTGGGCTTAAAGCTCAACATTGGGAAAACTAAGATCATGGCATCTGGTCCCATCACTTCATGGGAAATGGATGGGGAGACAGTGGAAAGAGTGTCAGACTTTTATTTTTTTGGGCTCCAAAATCACTGCAGACGGTGACTGCAGCCATGAAATTAAAAGACATTTACTCCTTGGAAGGAAAGTTATGACCAACCTAGATAGCATATTAAAAAGCAGAGACATTACTTTGCCAACACAGGTCTGTCTAGTCAAGGCTATGGTTTTTCCATTGGTCATGTATGAATGTGAGAGTTGGACTGTGAAGAAAGCTGAGCGCTGAAAATTTGATGCTTTTGAACTGTGGTGTTGGAGAAGACTCCTGAGAGTCCCTTGGACTGCAAAGAGATCCAACCAGTCCATCCTGAAGGAGATCAGTCCTGGGTGTTCATTGGAAGGACTGATGCTGAAGCTGAAATTCCAATACTTTGGCCACCTCATGCGAAGAGTTGACTCATGGGAAAAGACCCTGATGCTGGGAGGGATTGGGGGCAGGAGGAGAAGGGGATGACAGAGGATGAGATAGCTGGATGGCATTACCGACTGGATGGACATGGGTTTGAGTAAACTCTGGGAGTTGGTGATGGACAGGGAGGCCTGGCATGCTGCAATTCATGGGGTCACAAAGAGTCAGACACGACTGAGCTGAACTGAACTGTGTGGATTATTACAGTTTTTACTTCCCGATAATATTCAAAATATTTTCAAGTATCAGATGAAAAAGGCTGAAACATGAATAAGAGACAACAAAACAGTGCTTATAGTAGGGACTGAAGCTCTACTGTGGGGTTCCGTGCAGGCTGGTTGTGTGATTTTTGACAAGTTTTTTAACCCTTGGCTTCAGTTTCTTTATTTGTAAGATGGGGAAAATAAAAACTACCTCTGATACTATGATATGTGTAGTTGATACTGTGTTGTTAGGTTAAATGAGATAATCAATGAGAAGCATAGAACACTGCCTAGCACATAGTGGTACCCTCAGGGAACATTTCAGAGAAGGCAGTGGCACCCCACTCCAGTGCTCTTGCCTGGAAAATCCCATGGACGGAGGAGCCTGGTAGGGTGCAGTCCATGGGGTCGCGAAGAGTCGGACATGACTGAGCGACTTCACTTTCACTTTGCACTTTTATATGTTGGAGAAGGAAATGGCCACCCACTCCAGTGTTCTTGCCTGGAGAATCCCAGGGATGGGGTTGCACAGAGTCGGACATGACTGAAGTGACTTAGCAGTTAGCAGGGAACATTTGGCAATATCCAGAGATGTGTTTGATGATCACAAGTCAGGGATGAGTGTGTGTGAGGGTACTACTAGTATCTAGTGGGTAGAGGCCAGGTGTAATCATTGTATAGGACAGCACCCTGCAACTAAGGATTACCTGGTCCAAAAGGTCAGTGGTGCCAAGGTTGGGAAATCTTGCTTTATCATTAAGCAGTTTCTCATTGGTTATTATCTTTGCAGTAAAAGGTACTTTGCTAGTTAGATTCTGTATAAATACTGACTTCCTTCACTTATAACTAAAAACTGATATTGTGTGCAGTGTATATATTTATGCATTTTTTTGGTGAGTGTGTACACGTGTATATACTTTTATGTATGTCTCTGTGTCTTGCTATTTTCTCTGCCTGGAGTATTATTTTCCTTTCATCTGTGAAATACTTATCTAAGACTTAACTACCATCTCCTCTAGGAAACCTGTCCTGGCTGTGTGATCAGATGTTTTTTCTTCTGGTTACCCATGGTATCTATGTGGCTTTTATAGCACTTAACGTAGTTATTTCTATTTTTCTCTTTTACTGGTTGGTCAGTTCTTTGAGGACAAGGGTTCTTTTCTTCCTCATTTTTCAATAAGTATCTTCTCCCCCTAAATGCCTAACATTGGCTGCCACGTGTGTGCTCAGTCACTCAGTTGTGTCCGACTTTGCAACCCCATGGACTGCAGCACGCCAGCCTTCCCTGTCCTTCACTATCTCCTGGAGTTTGCTCAAACTCATGTCCATTGAGTTGGTGATGCCATCCAACAATCTCATCCTCTGTCATCCCCTTCTCCCCCTGCCTTCAATCTTTCCTAGCATCAGTGTCTTTTCTGATGAGTTAGCTCTGGCCAAAGTATTGGAGCTTCAGCCTCAGCATCAGTCCTTCCAATGAATATCCAGGACTGATCTCCTTTAGGATGGACTGGTTGGATCTCCTTGCAGTCCAAGGGACTCTCAAGAGTCTTCTCCAACACCACAGTTCAAAAGCATCAATTCTTCGGTCCTCGTCCTTCTTTATGGTATAGCTCTCACATCCATCTGGGATTCCCTGGTGGCTCAAATGGTAAAGAATCTGTCTGCAACGCAGGAGACCTGTGTTCAATTCCTGGGTTGGGCAGATCCCCTGGAGAAGGAAATGGCAACCCATTCAAGTATTCTTGCCTGGAAAATTCCATGAACAGGGGAGCCCGGCAGGCTATAGTCCATGGGATCGCAAAGAGTCAGACACGACTGAGCAACTAACTTTCTCAAAATCATACGTGACTACTGAAAAAAACCATAGCTTTGACTGCGCGGGCCTTTGTCAGCAAAGTACTATCTCTGCTTTTTAATATGCTGTCTAAGTTTGTCGTAACTTTTGTTCCAAGGGGCAAATGTCTTTTAATTTCATGGCTGCAGTCACCATCTGCAGTGATTTTTGAGCCCAAGAAAACAACCCGTCACTGTTTCCATTGTTTTCCCCTCTATTTGCCATGAAGTGATGGGACTGGGTTCTATGATCATCATTTTTTGAATGCTGAGTTTTAAGCCAGCTTTTTCACTCTTTCATCTTCATCAAGAGGCTCTTTAGTACCTCTTCACTTTCTGCTATAAGGGTGGTGTCATCGGCATTTCTAGGTTGTTGATATTCCTCCCAGCAATCTTGATCCCAACTTGTGCTTCATCCAGCCCAGCATTTCTCATGATGTACTCCGCATGGGTGACAATATACATCCTTGAGGTACACCTTTCCCAATTTGGAACCAGTTTGTTGTTCCATGTCGGGTTGTAATTGTTGCTTCTTGACCTGCATTCAGGTTTCATGGGAGACAGGTATGGTAGTCTGGTATTCCTATCTCTTTAAGAATTTTCCACAGCTTGTTGTGATCCATAGTCAAAGGCTTTAGCGTAGTCAATGAAGCAGAAGTAGATGTTTTTCTGGAATTCTCTTTTTCTATGATCCAATGGATATTGGCAATTTATACAGCCTAGTAGGTGTATATTAAGTTAAGAAATGAATGAAAGAGAGAAAAATAAACTGGAAAGATTTTTTAATAGGCTCTACATGAAAAGAGTATTATTTTGTCATCTTTGTTTTTTTATTCTATTTAAGTTTAGTTGGCTTACAACGTTGTGATAATTTCTGCTGTGCAGCAAAGTGATTCAGTTATGCATGTGTGTATATATTTATTTTTTCATATTCTTTTCCATTATGGTTTATCAAAGGATATTGAATATATTTCCCTGTGCTGTACAGTAGGACCTTATTATTTTTCTCTTCTGTATATAATAGTTTACACCTACCAACACCAAGCTTTCAGTCCATCCCCACTCCCCCCCCCCAACAAGTCTGATACCTATGAGTCTGTTTCTCTTTTGTAGATAAGTTCATTTATGTCATGTTTTAGATTCCATATATAAGTGATAGCATGTGGTATTTATCTTTCTGTTGACAGTCATTGTTTTGATTATCATTGTTCCATAAGGTGTGCTATATGTCAGGCACTGTGCTAAGGATTTTTACTGCTATCTAAATTTATTCCTCACAACAGTCCCTACGCATGGGTAGTAATAAGCCAGTTTCATGGCAGAAGAAACAGCTTCACAAAATTTTCTAAGAACATATAGCTAGCAATTTGAACTTGCAGACCTGGGTTTCAAATCCAGATCCATCAACTCTGTGGTCTCTGCTTTTAATTACTGTGCTGCTGCCTTCTAAGTTTCAGTGGAGGAGTAACTGGTAGTACTGAGGTAGGAGGTGAAAATAATGGAATTTCATCCTGTACAGATGTTAGAAGGGAGAAGCCTAATAGACTCATGGAGAAGCAATTCCCAGGTTTATGTTCCTTATACAAAATAATTACGAAATTTAAACCTGTGATTTAAGCAGCTTGCCTTACATGTTTTATTAAGTTTAATTTTCCTCTTGGTATCACCATCAGGACAGGTGTCTTAGATACATCTTTAGCAGTAGAAGAAATCAATATAGGTAAAATCTAAAAAGATCATGGAGTAAGTAAAGTGATTTTTAGTTTTTTTCTATGTGTAAAATGTGTTTTGTAGTTAAGAGTTAAGTCTTTTGAAAGAGATTCTTGCTTAGGGGATGAGCCTCAAAATTATGTTGTTTAGGACTTGAAAACTTATGATTTAGTATGCTTGGAAGTTATAGCAGGTAATTTGAGAATCAACACTTCTAATCTCTAACATATAAATTATTTAAGTTGATAGATATCTAGTTTATTTTTATGTGATTTCTTAAAGTTTTCATTTCCTGAGATAGTGTTTGTTATTAAAAAAAAATTCCTTTTTCCTTCCTTCTCATACTATGTACAGGACTCTTCCTTACCCAGTTAGTTTATTTAGAGGTATTTTACATTTAATCAGTATAGTGAGAACACAGTCTTGACATCTGTGTACTATTATTCATTACAGGTGTTAAATACTTTTAAATTTTATTTTGTTACCTTAAAAAGACCTAAACCTGGATATTGGTCTTAAAAAAGTTCCCTAAGAGAATTTCTCTTTTCTCTTTGACTGTGTTTTAAATACTGTATTTGTACCTATAGTTACATATATTTGAACTTTGCTCCTTTCAGGATTATATAATTCATTGCTTTGTAAAATTTTATCAAAAATTATGTGTAAACACTTAAGAGCAGTGTACTGAATTATGTTCCATTAAAAATTAAAAATGCCTGAATGTAATTGAGTTCTGGTAAGTAAGAATTTAGGGTTGAGAGGGAAGGGGATATATGTATGCATGTGGCTGATTCGTGTTGATCTATAGTGGAAACCATCACAATATTTAAAGTAATAATCCTCTAATTAAAAATAAAATAAGATAATCGTGTCAAGATTTTAGGATTCAAGATCTTAGTTAGGCTCATAAGTACCTTCACATTATCTACCACAGATTGACTTTCTTTCTGTTTTTCAGACAAACAGGTTTTATTTTCACTTTGCAAGCTTGCATAATTATAAAAAATGTTGTTTTGTAAAAAGTTTAAAGTTATACAAACTTTATAAATAACCCTGCAACCATGCATAGTAGATAGTCAAGTGCAATAACTTTGAACTACATCAGCTGTAAATCACATAGTTTCTTTGTAATTCATGGGCTTGGTCATAGGTGCACTTGTCTCCAGGCGTAAAGGTTGGGTTTCAGCATTTTAGTATCCTGCTTCCAACATTCATACCTCTTCAGACTTGATCAGGTGGAACTGAATTCAAGCTATTGATGGAAAACTTAGTATACTAACTTACTATACCAGAACCACTGTTGGAGTTCCCAAATTTAGCATGCATCGGGATTACCTGGAGGGCTTGTTAAACCATAAATTGCTGGTCCCCAAATCTAATATTTGATTCAGTAGGTCTGGGGTGAGACCCAGGAATGTAATAAATAATTCTTACAAGTTCATAAGTGATACTATTGATTGAGGGACCAAACTTTGAGAACCACTGTATTATTATACTAATGAATCATTATATTAATCACTTATTTTAAAAGTTCAAGAACCTGCATACACAGATTAAGGGCTTGATCTTGTAACGTTAATTGAAAGTGAAAGTGAAGTCACTCAGTTGTGTCTGACTCTGCGACCCCATGGACTGTAGCTTACCAGGCTCCTCCATCTATGGCATTTTCCAGGCAAGAATACTGGAGTGGGTTGCCATTTCCTTCTCCAAGAGATCTTCCCGACCCAGGGATTGAACCCGGGTCTCCCGCATTGTGGGCAGATGCTTTACCCTTTGAGCCACTAGGGAAGTACCCAGTTGTAGACATGAATTAAAAAAAAAAGATCATGCGGGCTACTTGCTAGTTGTGGTGCGTGGCCTTCTTGCGACGGCTTCTCTTGTTGCAAAGCACGGGCTCTAGAGCGCGGGCTCAGTAGTTGTGACACACGGGCTTAATTGCTCCTTGGCATGTGGAATCTTCCTGGACCAAGGATCAAATCCATGTCCCTGGTAGGCAGATTCTTATCCATTGCACCACCAGGGATGTCCCAACATCAAGTTTTCATGTTGCAGTTGTGACCTAATCCCACTTCTTGGTGATTTCTATCACTTTTTATAAAGCAACAACATTAGCTATATAAACCAGTATTTATTTGGATTTGAATATTGCATTTTAGTATCTGATTTTTATAAAATATTGTTTGAAAGAATTCTGTGGCCTAAATGTGTTTTTTTCTTTAAAATATCCTGAAAAATAGTGTTGTACCTGCTTTGAAAAGACTGAATAGCATCCAGGAACCTTCAAGGCACAGAAAAGGAAGTACTGAGTATTAATAAGAAAAAAAGCCTCAAACGTTATCCACTCCATGAAAAGAAACATAAACTGTATTGGCCAAATGCGCTGGGTCTTCTGGGACTGAGTGTTTCTAACAGGCCTCTAGGTGATGCTGATTTTGTGGTTCCAAAGCTGTTTTGCAAAGCAAAGCCCAAAAACATCAGGATTTTTTCTTTTGATTGATTGATTGATTTATGGCCGTACTGGTCTTCATTGCTGCGCAGGCTTTTCTCTAGTTGAGGCGAGCAGGGTCTACTCTCTAGTTACGGTGTGTGGGCTCGGGAGTTGTGGTTCTTGGGCTGTAGAGGGCAGGCTCGGCAGTTGTGGTACATGTGGAATCTTCTGGAACCGGGGATTGAACCCATGTCTCCTGCATTGGCAGGCCGATTCTTTACCATTGAGCCACCAGGGAAGCCCTAGAATGTCAGTCTTTAATGTTTCCATTTAGGTTTCACTTAGTATTTAACACAGGAGCAGACATAATACTTGAACCTGTAAACATGTCGTTAAGGTTAAAAATGCAGTTGTTATTTGTTGTTTAGTTGCTAAGTCATGTCGGACTCTTTTGCAACCCTGGGTTCTGGAGCCCACCATGCCTCTCTGTCCATGGAATTATCCCAGCAGGAATACTGGAGTGAGTTGCCATTTCCTTCTCAAGGGGATCTTCCCGACCCAGGGATCAAACACCCTGTGTCTCCTGTATTGGTAGGCGGATTCTTTGCCGCTGAGCCACCAGGGAAGAGCCTAAAAAATACAGTAATAATTTTAAACCATGCCCTGGCAGACTCATACAGTTAAATAAAACTAAAAGCCACCACAGGGGGACAGCAGTATCCTTGGCAAATACACAGTTTGCCTCTTGTAGATGTAACTGTTATAATAATGTGGTATTATTATAAAAATAATACTGATGTCAGCATTTGAGTGCTTAATGTGTGCCAGGCACTCTTCTGTGTCCTTTGGGTATATTAACTCATTCTGTCCTCACTGTTGCCCACTGAGGTTAAGTCTTGTTAATGTCTCTATTTGGCCCTAAGAAGTAAACATGCTCAAGAACTCACCTTTAATTAGTAGTGGACCCGGGATTATATCTAGGCACTCTGGTTCCACATCCTGGGATCCTGATCACTATTCTTTTTGTTTGTTTGTTTTGTTTTTAATAAATTTATTCATTTTAATTGAAGGCTAATTACTTTATAATATTGTAGTTCACTCTTCTATATTATATTTATTGTCTATACATTTATTTCTTATGTATTATTTATAGAACAGTGCCTGGCACACAGTAAGATCTGTAGAAGTGCAGGCTATTTTCAGTGGCATTTAATTGTATACTACATAAGGTCAGCAGAGCATATATGTTAT
Organism: Cervus canadensis; assembly: GCF_019320065.1. Taxonomy (NCBI): domain Eukaryota; kingdom Metazoa; phylum Chordata; class Mammalia; order Artiodactyla; family Cervidae; genus Cervus; species Cervus canadensis. The sequence goes on from NC_057386.1 coordinate 64,426,414, forward strand.
TAGCCATTTATGCAAGTGTGTATATTTGTCTTCTATTAATTAGCCTGTAGACTTTGTTTAGGTTTCTGTTAGTCTTTTTCTTTTTTTTTGATAGCTGAGTTCCCTGAGGTTCTTAGAAATTAGATGGTTGTCCCAAATTATATGGCCTTGCTACATCTTAAGATTAGTTTTTAATCATCACAAATTCAACTTTACTTTCATTCCTTTAGAAATGGCTAAGGACTGAGATATTTACTTATTTATTTATGGTATGTCATTGATTTAGAGAGACAGAAGCAAATGTGGTAAACTGTATGCCCAGCTGATGACGGAAATAAATTCTTGTTATAAAGTATTTTTTTTTTTTTTGTCTGTAAAGTTTTGTGCATATAGTATTACCTTGTCCTACTGACTTGTGAAGTTGAACAATAACACTCATAATAATGTGAAATACAAGACACTGTTCTGATGATAGAATCAGATTAGCAAGCCTTATGACAAATAATATAAAGTATATTTCCTTAAAATAAGAAGGCATTTGTATTGCCTTTGGTTTTCCATTGCTGCATTGCAGATTACCACAACTTTTAGCAGTTTAATAGTTTCTGTTGGTGAGAAGTCTTCGCGTAGTTTAGCTGGGTTCTATCCTTAGGGTCTTACTAGACTGAAATCAAGCTGTCAGCCAGAGCTGTGATCTCTGAGGTTCAGGATCCTCATCCAGGCTCGCTGGCAGTTTGCAGAGTTCATTTCCTTGCATTAGTAGGAATGGGACCCCTGTTTTCTTGCTGTCTGCCTGTCATGGACCTCTCAGTCCACTAGAGGCTCCTGGAGGTCACCCTTGGGTTCTCGCCCTGTGGTTTTCTGTATGGGCAGTTCACTACTTTAAGGATAGCAGGAGACACTTTCTGCTTTCTTTTTAGAACCGATGTCTTTAGGTCAGACCTACTACAATAATCCTAGTAATTTAAAGTGAACTGATTAGGAAATTAATTACATCTCTTTGCAACAGTATTTAGATCAATATTTGGTTAAATAACTTTGAGAACGTGTATACCAACATGTTAGAATCTTGGGGGCATCTTAGAATTCTCTCTACCATGTGATAAATTATAAGACAAATTGTTATTTTATGTATCACTAAGGAAGAAAATGCTAGTTTAAAATGTACAATGCATTATTAGTACTTGAATGTTGCCTTGTTAAAAAAAAAGTGGTACTCTGGTCATTCTTCTCAGCAAAAATTCTTGTTTCATGAATGTCAAATTTAATTCCCATTGCTTTTGTTTCTGTGCTTTTTTGCAAGCATAATATTTTTGTTTTAATGCTGAATCATTGTTTGTTATTGTTTATTTGCTAAGTCATGTCTTACACTTTGTGACTCCATGGGCTCTAGCCCACCAGGCTCCTCTGTCCATGGATTTTTCAGGTAAGAACGCTGGAGTCGATTGCCATCTCCTCCAGGGGATCTTCCCCACCCAAGGATGGAACCCACATCTCCTGCTTTGGCAGGTGGATTCTTTACCACTCAGCCACCAGGGAAGCTGAATCAGTGTAGTCTTTTAGGGGATATTTAAAATTGGGAAGTAAACTTGACGTTTGTGTACCAAAAGTATATAGAATTCAGTAAAAATTATGATGATAGGAACTGTCATGACTGAATTTCCACATGCACAGGGAATGGCCCTTACATTGTGATTGCCACAGGGCAAGTGCCGATTGCTTTCTTTCATTTCCTATTTATTTTCAATCAGCTTTATTGAGGTATAATATGTACAGTAAACTGTATCCATTTAAAGTGTTTCATTAGATGGATTTTGAGAAGTGTATATATGAAGCCATTATCAGTCAAGATGTTTCCATCAGCCTCAAAAAGTCAGCCCAGGCAGTCTCTGATCTGTTTTTTTGTTAATATAGATTAGTTAGCCTTTTCTCGTGTTTTTCTGGTATTTTAAGCAGTGAGAAAAAAAGAATTTGGAGAAAGTATTCTTACTTTTTGTGTTTTCTTAGGATCCCTCTCATTGTTAGAGAAATAGTTTCTTTATTAGATCTTAGGTTTATTCCTTCATTGTGAGGGTAAAATGATTTTCCTCAAACCTTCCTGACTAAAACTCTGGGATGTTCTTGACTCCTGCTTTGCTTGGGTATTTCTCCCAGCATAAGCATGCTTGGCTCGCCTAAACCACACATGTGCTTGCATGGCTCCCTGGTCCACTTTTCTGCTAACTATCTTGGTAATAAACAGAAGCAGTTTCCAGCTAGAAGTCCTAAGTTCTAAGTCCTAACATATTTCCCTTTGTTATTATTTATATCTTCAACTTTCAGGATAGTCCTAACTCTCAAGAGAATCTCAAAACGTACTTATCTCAGTTTTTCTTAAGATTCATAATAGAATTTGAATTTTAGGAAACATTAGAGATTTTCCTCCTAGTCACTTCTTAGGATTATTGCTTCTTTTATGTTGCTTGGTGTCTGCAGTGTTTTCCAGTGTAGGGAACAGTCTGGGAAAAGTATTTCTTCTTTTTCTTGAGAAAGAAGGAGTTGAGGAAGGATTCATGAAGCCTTCAGAAAGCTCATTTAGCTGCCATTGTCTGATAGAAATGTAATGTAAGCCAAATATCTAAATTTAAATGATCTAGTAGCTATATTAAAGAAACTAAAAAGAAACAGGTGACATTAATTTTAAAACACATTTTATTTAACATAATATATCAAAATCATGTTTTAACATATGATCAATATGAAAACTATGAAAACTTATTATTGAAATGTTTTAGATTTTTATTTTAGTACTAATTCTTTGTGATCTGGTGTATAGTTTATACTTACACTACATCTCATTGTGGGCTTAGCCATATTTTGAGTGCTCACTAGCTAGTGGCTAGCATTTTGAACAGTGCAGATGTAGATTATGAACTTCTTTTTTGTTTTCTTGTTAGAGACAGTAGTATGTGGAATCCAGAAGAAATTGGCTTTAACGAAGCTTCACTCTTTAGTAAGTTAGGGCTTGAGTGTTAAGAGAATGGTTTCTGTGGTTGAGATACAAAGTTGTTTGTTTATAAGGCCAAATATATTTTTATATATTTTCTTCATTATATAGGTAATCTCATTGTTGAAAATTTGGAAAAGTCTGGATTAGAGACTACAAATTGCCTTTATTCTTCAATCTAAAGATAACAAATGTTAAACTTTTGTTGACTTTCCTCTTTATTAATGTTTCACTTTAAACCAAAGAGAAAATAGATTTCTTCTTTGTTTTATTTTCTTCCTCTTCATATTCAGACATTTACTAAGATTTGTCAACAGTCCTTTTGCCTCTCTGCTTACGTTTATTCATTTGCAGTCCCAGGCTGTATCCTACTATAGGTTCTCTTGAGTGTTACTGTGGAGGAGCACCGTTACCCGAATGGTGCTCTCTAGATTGGGGTTAATAATAGAAAACCCGATGGCTTTTATGTACTCATGACTAAAGAAGCATGCTGCTGCTGCTGCTAAGTCACTTCAGTCGTGTCCGACTCTGTGCGACCCACAGACAGCAGCCCACCAGGCTCCACCATCCCTGGGATTCTCCAGGCAAGGACACTGGAGTGGGTTGCCATTTCCTTCTCCAAACAAGCATAGTTGCTTTCTATTTTTCCTGCCTGCAGTCTTTTACACTGCGCCCCCGGCTTTTTTTTTGTTTGTTTGTTATTGAGATATAATTCACATAGCAGAAAATTTACCCTTTTGAAATACATACAGTTTAGTGGTATTTAGTGTATTCCTGAAGTTTTGCACCCATCACACTATCTAAGCACATGGCATTCTAGTCACCGCAAAAGAAACCCCTTGCCCATTAGCAGCCCGTTGCCATTTCCCCTCTCCCCAGTTCCTGGCAGCCACCAATCTACTTTCTATTTCTGTGAATTTGCCTACTTTGGACATTTCATATAAGTGGAGTCATATAATATATGGCCTTTTGTGTTTGGCTTATTTCACATAGCATACTGTTCAAGGTTCTTCTGTGTATGTACCATGTGTCAATACTTCATTCTTATTTATGGCTGGATAGTATGCCATTGTATGGTGATAACCAATCACATTTTGTTCATCTATTCTTCAGTTGGTGGACATTTGGGTTGTTTCCAATTTTCTGATATTACAAATAATCCGCCAGGTTTTGAGATTGCATTCATTCTCATTCTCCAAGAACTTTACTTTCTTCATATCATCCTTCATTCTTGGAGGCGGCTCCCTGTTGGTTATACAACATAATTCATGATACTTAGCTTGTTTTAAAACTCTTAGAAAGTGTGTCCTTAGGCTACTTTCTTTTCCATTGTGTTGTGCTTTACTATTTCTAAAATATGTGCTACTCATGAATGATAGATTATGCAGACTATATATATATATATGGAACTTCCCTGGTGGCTCAGATGGTAAAGCATCTGCCTGCAATGCAGGAGACCTGGGTTCGATCCCTGGGTTGGGAAGATTCCCCTGGAGAAGGAAATGGCAACCCACTCCAGTATTCTTGCCTGGAAAATCCCATGGTCAGAGGAGCCTGATAGGTTACAGTCCATGGTGTCACACAGAGTCGGACACGACTAATATATAAATTCGTCAGTTGAATTCATTTTAAAATGATGTAAATTTTTGAGAATGACAATTTCGTTGACAGATTTAGATAGACATTTTGATAGTTTGGAGAATTTTAGAAAGGCAACTTATTAGAACAGAGCAAAGAGAAACATAGTAAAACAGAATTTTCCTTTCCTGGGTTTGTCCATAATGTCAGTGGTCTATTCATTTTCATATAATGTGAAAAAACACCTTATTTGAATCAGCCTCTGATACTTGGAACTCATTCAGATCATTCATTTCCTGGTTAGCACCATTAGCAAATTTTTTTGAGGGGGATGGCCTCAGTCTTTTTTCCACCTCGTCTAGATAGCTTCTTCCAGGAGCGGTCTCTAACTCAGTGTTTTTCTACTTTTAACACATCTGAAATAGTAAAAAATAAAATGCTTTTACATCCACTTAAAAACTATTTCCAGAATGTCTTTATGTGACATGTGCGTGTACACACAGACATAGGCACACAGAAATACAAACACAGATGTATAGTAGCATCCCCTCCCAATTTACAGGAGAAAGAGCATAGTATACAAACTATGAAAATAATGTCACAGTGTATCCTAGAAGTCTTTTCATAATGATACATTGAGAATTCTCTCTCTCTCTTTTTTTTCCCTTGCAGAATAATTTCTTCAAAGTGAAATTACTGGCTCAAGGTGTATCCATTTGCAATTTGATTACCTATACTCTTGCCTGGAAAATCCCATGGATGGAGGAGCCTAGTAGGCTGAAGTCCATGGGGTCGCTAAGAGTCGGACACGACTGAGCGACTTCCCTTTATACTTAGAAAAAGAGATAAGAAAATATAAATGGAAAAAAGGAGACCATTAATGGACTTTTGGACTTTGTTTACAAATGAAAAAGTGAAGGATCAGAAATTTTAAGTAATTGTCCATGGTCACACAACCAGTGCAAGGTCAGATTGCTAATATACATGTTTCTGATTTTAACAGAGCTCCTGACCTTCCTGTTATATGTGTATTGCATTTGATGAACAAAAGGGGAGATAAGTTATGCCAACTTCTTTTTGGAGAGAAATAATAGAATTCCAAACTTTATTTTGGGGATCAGTCGTTTAAGAAAAGGAGAAGGAAATGGCAACCCACTCCAGTACTCTTGCCTGGAATATCCCATGGATGGAGGAGCCTGGTAGGCTACAGTCCATAGGGTCGCTATGAGTGAGACACGACTTCACTTTCACTTTTCACCTTCATGCATTGGAGAAGGAAATGGCAACCCACTCCAGTGTTCTTGCCTCGAGAATCCCAGGGATGGCAGAGCCTGGTGGGCTGCCGTCTATGGGGTCGCACAGAGTTGGACATGACTGAAGTGACTTAGCAGCAGCAGCAGCCTTTAAGAAAGCTTTGCATTTTGAAGCCTGCAAGTGTGCTTTTCAATTTTCAGAACTATTTCTGATATTAAGAAGTATCCTGAAATGATAGTAAAAACACTCTAGGATGAATTTGAAGAAAGTACTTAAAAAGAGACCCCAGTGTACGTAGGTATTTATCACAGGCAGCATTTCAAATTGGAGAGGGAAAAGATGACTGATTTGGTAATTTATGTTGCAACAACTTTCTAATCATTTGGCAACAAGAACAACAACAGGACAACTGTTCATTGTTTTACTCTTTGCATAAAAGTAGTTTAAAAATTAAAACAAATGCTAATATAAAGAGGCTCTGTGAGGGATTAGTCTTTACTAAAAAGACTGAACCCAGGGAGTTTAGTCATGAAAGTTTCATTTTTTTTCCAGTCAATGTCTTTTTGAATTTTACTTAAGTGCCCCTTAACACTTAAGGTCAAGCTCAGAGCTTTCCCAGTATTTTTCTTTTAGTTACAAAAGGTCTAGTTCTACTCTTGTCCCTTATTAGACTTGACCTGGATCTCTCGTACTGTTTTGGACTCCTTCCCCTGTTGTTGGGAGTGCAAATTTATGCAGCCTTTTTGGAGAGCAGTTTGACATGTGTGGAAATAAAGTTCATGTGCCCTTTGACTCAGGAGTTATACTTCCAGGAATTTAGTACTACAGATACACTCACACAACTTTGTGTGAAAGGTGAGTCTATTAGAGATGAAAATTCCTTGTTGGTTCTAATAGAAGTTCAGAAAAACTATACTCTGTAACTTAATGTTTATGAACAAGAGAGCTGTTAAACTTTTTCCAGCTCTTCCAGCAAAATGGTGAGGTATGTTATAATTTAACTACTAGACATTTAAGTTGTATCTAGTTTGTTTGTTTTTTAAATATTAAAAAATGCTGCAGTGAACATGTTTATGCTACTTATTCATGAGTGTTGAGAATGTTTCTTTACGTTTTCCCCCTTCATGCTTGAGGGAGCATAGGGAACTACAGTTTAAATCACAGCTAATTGTCTAGATGGGTGTGTGACTTTATGAAAAGCATTTAACCTTCCTGAGCAGGAGGTTCTGCAGCCCTGGGCCTCTCAGGCTGACATTTAACAGCTGTAACAAATGCACTCTTCATGTGGCCCACTGTTGCATTCTTTACTGCCCCGTAGGGAGCATGTGTCAGTAAGGGTGCTGTTAGTATTTTGGATAAGCCAATCCATTGGTGAGATAGTCCCATGATTTTCTGGTCTCCTTCTCCATTGTGAAGTCATGGTGCTACAACTGTGTATAGTTACTGATTCAAAAAGCTACTTTAGCAGTCATTAAGGGGATAGAACTGCTCCCAGTTGAAAACTACTATTGTAAAAAATTTGGGCAGGATTTATATAAGATTATTTCCGATTTTTATTGGCTTTTCTTTATCTCCTCATTCTTTTAGCAAGAAGCAATAGTAGTTTAAGTTATTTGACCTCAGTATCTACCCTGGAACATGTTATTTTGTTTATTATTCCCATGAAAGTCTGGGTCAAGCGTTATAGTTTCTTCACAGATACATTAATAATTTGATATAAAAACAGGACTGTGTTCTGATTTGTTAACTTTGTTTAATAGATCGTTTTACTTTTTTTTTCAAACTGAGAAAAAAAATCACAGAAATGCTACAAAGACTTGCCATACAGCCTTCATCCAGATTTCCCGAATGTTAACATCTTACACAATGACAGTCATGAAAATCAGGAAATGAATGTTGACATAGTACTGTTATCTAATCTCCAGGCTTTATTCCGTTTGCTAATGCAAGAGATGCTGGTTCAATCCCTGGGTCAGGAAGATCTGCTGGAGAAGGAAATGGCAATCCACTCCAGTATTCTTGCTTGGGAAATCCCATGGACAGAGGCGGGCTACAGTCCATGGGGTTGCAATGAGTTTGACAAGACTTAGCAAGGAAACCATCACCCAAGCTTTATTCAGATTTCACCAGTTGTCTCACCAGTGTCCAGGATCTAATGCAGTTGTATTTTAGTTATCATATCTCTGCTTAGTTTTCTTTAATCTGAAACAATTCCAGAATCTTAGCCTTTCATATCATTACACTTTGAAGAGTACTGGCCAGTGATTTTGTAGAATGTCCCACAATTTGGATTTGTATGGTTTCCCCATGATTCAATTAATGCTGAATGTTTCTGGCTAAGAATACTATAGAGTGACATTATTAAGCTTAGTAACAGGCACATAACACTGATTTATACAATTACCAGCGTTGGTAATGTTGTTTATTGGTTAAGGTGATATAGTTGTCTGCTGTAGCTGTGCTTTTCCTTTGTAAGTAACAGGTATTCTATGGGAAGATACTTTGTGACCAGGTAATTATCTTATTTTTCATTTTTCACCATACTCTCTACTTATTACTTACATTGATTATTCTTACCTGAAATAATTATTTTATGGTGTTTGCCAAATGGTGATTTTCTGTTTCCATCATTCCTTTCACATTTATTGGATGGAATTCTCCTGTAAGGAAAAGCTTTTCCTTCTTATTTATGTGTTCAATTTTTAAGTTTATATCAGAACAAACTCGTGGTTTTTTATTCTACTTTTCATATGAACTTATATATTTTTATTTTATGGATTAAATCTATTACCATTATTTATTCTGGTGCTCTAATTATTCCAGATTTGGCCCTTGGGAGCCCTCTTCTCAAGGATGCTCCTCATCCATCATTTTTTTGAGGATTAACTTAGTTTCTAGTACCACAAGATGTTCCCAACTCATCTTGTGCCTTCCCCACCCTCACTCTGGAATCAGCTGTTTCACCATTTCCTTTTTTGAAGATTGGAATTCTTTCATGCTTTTTTCCCTGATACTTGTATCTCACTGTCCTTAAAAAATTTTTCTGACTTAAAACCACTTTGGATGATGTGGACACATAATCATACTCTATGGAAATTAGTTTATATTTAATCATACTCTTTGTAGCAGACTCTGTTTAGTTCCCAGCAAATTCATTTTGCATTAATTAGAACCTGAGGATTTCTTCCTAAGTCACATTGTAAAAACTTCTTAAGAGCTTTCTTCAGTGCTTAGGGCATGGAAATATTTGTATAGTTTATCTATCTTATCTAGTGTCAGTTTAGTTCAGTTGCTCAGTCTTGTCCTACTCTTTGTGAGTCAGACTGTAGCATGCCAGGCCTCCCTGTCCATCATGAATTCCCAGAGATTACTCAGTCAGTGATGCCATCCAACCATCTCATCCTGTCGTCCCCTTCCGTTCCTGCCTTCAAACTTCCCAGCATCCGGGTCTTTTCCATTGAGTCTGTTCTTACCATCAGGTGGCCAAAGTGTTAGAGTTTCAGCTTCAGCATCAGTCCTTCCAATGAATATTCAGGACTGATCTCCTTTAGGATGGACTGTTGGATCTCCTTGCTGTCCAAGGCACTCGCAAGAGTCTTCTCCAGCACCACGGTTCAAAAACATCAGTTCTTCGGTGCTCAGCTTTCTTGATAGTCCAACTCTCACATCCATACATGACCACTGGAAAAACCATAGCCTTGACTAGATGGACCTTTGTTGGCAAAGTAATGTCTCTGCTTTTTAATACGCTGTCTGCTGCTGCTGCTAAGTTGCTTCAGTCATGTCCGACTCTGTGCGACCCTATGGACAGCAGCCCACCAGGCTTCTCTTGTTCACAGGCAAGAATACTGGAGTGGGTTGCCATTTCCTTTTCCAATATGTTGTCTAGGTTGGTCATAACTTTCCTTCCAAGCGTCTTTTAATTTCATGGCTGCAGTCACCATCTGCAGTGATCTTGGAGCCCCCCAAAATGAAGTCTGTCACTGTTTCCATTGTTTCCCCATCTTTTTGCCACGAAGTGATGGGACCAGATGCCATGATCTTAGTTTTCTGAATGTTGAGTATTAAACCAACTTTTTTTTTTTTCAAACCAACTTTTTTATTCTCCTCTTTCACTTTGATCAAGAGGCTCTTTAGTTCTTCACTTTATGCCATAAGGGTGGTGCATTTCTGAGGCTATTGATATTTCTACCTGCAGCCTTGATTCCAGCTTGTGCTTCATCCAGTCCAGCATTTCTCATGATGTACTCTGCATATAAGTTAAATAAGCACGGTGACAATATACAGCCTTGATGTACTCCTATTTAGAACCAGTCTGTTGTTCCATGTCCAGCTCTAACTGTTGCTTCCTGGTCTGCATATGGGTTTCTTGGATATACCTAGAAATGGAATTTCAAGTCATGTGGTAATTTTGTTTGTCCTTTTGAGAAACCGCCACACTGTTCCCTACAGTGGCTGCACTGTTATACATTCCCGCCAACAATGTATAGTTTCTCCATATCCTTGCTAGAACTTAGTGTTTTTGTCCTTTAAAAAATTTGTTAAAAATTAAAAATAATTTTAGCTATCTTAATAGCTGTGAAGCTATGATTTTGATATGCATTTCCCTAATGACTAACCATGTTAAGCATTTTTTCACATGCTTATTTGGCCATTTATATATCTCCTTTGAAGAAATATCTGTTCAGATCTTTTGCCCATTTAAAAATTGGGTTGTTTGTCTTTTTGTTGTTGTGTTATTGGAATTTTTTATATATTCTAGATATTAAACCATTGTTAAGATACGTGGCTTACAAATATTTTTACCCATTTGTTAGGTTATCTTTTTACTTTATTAATAATACCTTGATGTATGATAGTTTTAAATTTGCTGAAGCCCATTTTATCTTTTTTTTTTCCCTTCTGTTGCTTGTACTTTGGTATCATATCTAAGAATCCATTTTGATGAGTATATCAATCCAAGACCATATACGTTTATGCTGTGTTTTTGTGTAACAGTTGTGTGGTTTTTAGCTCTTATATTTAGATCATTAGTCCATTTGAGCTATTATTTGCATATGATATGAAGTAGGGATGAACTTCATTCTTTTATGTGTGGAAATCTGGTTGTCCCAGCACTATTTATTGGATAGTGAGTTGTGCATGTATTGTGATGGGCTATTGTAATGTGAACTTCAGGGTGAATTTTTAGGTGTTGATAGTGACATCCTAAAGAATGTGCTCTTCTTGTAAGAACGTAATTTTGTTCATCTTCAGATAATCTTGCCTAGAATATCACTGTGTGATAAAAATATAATTTGAGCCACATATGCAATTTAAAAGTTTCTAGGAGCCTCATTTTAAAAAGGAAAAATGATTAATATACTTTAATTAATCTGACTTATCTAGAATATTATCATCTTAACATGTAAATAATATAAAATATTGAGCTGTTTTGCCTTTTTTTTTGGATCAATTCTCCGAAACCTGGTGGGTGTTTGATTTGATTTGATCACCAAATTTTAATCAGAAATACTGGTCTGTGTTTAGAGTGTAAAATTTATGATTGAAAAAGTAGATTCACATACTTAAGTCGTTCCAAACAAATTTATGCTTTTCAGTATCTGAAAGTGAAAGTCGCTCAGTTATGTCCAGCTCTTCACGACCCAGTGGATCATACAGTCTGTGAATTTCTCCAGGCCGGAATACTGGAGTGGGTAGCCTTTCCCTTCTGCAGGGGATCTTCCCAACCCGGGAATCAAATTCAGGTCTCCTGCATTGCAGGCGGATTCCTTACCAACTGAGCTATCAGGGAAGCTCTTCAGTATCTGAACTTAACTCCTGAAAAATGAATTTCTTTTAGTATTTACATCCAAACTGATAAAACTGTTTCATTTTTTTAAAAAGTAGAATTCATTAGACTTTGAAACAAAAGCTTAACAGTTTCATAACTGTGCTACTCAGACCAAGCAAATTCACTGACTCTTGTATCAATTCAGTATTAGCATCAGATTCTAAAGGATATTGCATAAGTTGAAAAGCAACTCTAAATTCAGTCAGTATCAAAGTGTTCAACTATTTCTTGTTATTTTGCAGTTTCCACACGTTGTCCATTGTAACTAAAGTATTCTGTACATTGATTCATATTAGGAAAAAGTGTAAAATCTTTATTGGTTTGTTTTATGAAAACTTTCAGTTTCAGCACAGATTTCCATACCTTATAGCTAGGTCATAAAAACTTTTTGATACTGAGATTAAGCTGTTGTACGTATAGTGAGATATCAATGAAAAAAACATAATGAATACTGCTATTTTTCATTATTGAATATTGAAAAGCAATATTTTTTGAACAAGAGTTAATACAGTAATATAGTAAACCTTTGTGAAATTCTTCCATTACTCAATCGCTGACAAATAATATAAGATTATTAAATGTATTGTCTTCTGTTTTTTTCAACAACTGTGTAAACTGGCTAGGATTCATATTATTTGTGTGTACACACTTAACAATTTTAAACACTTAAGTCCATGACACTTTTCATAGTTAACTTTAGAAAGCTAAGCACAAATATTTTTAATGTATATCATACGGTGGAATAAAACAATAAGAGAAGCATTGGTTTCTTTTAAAATTCCAGTTAGCTGAATTTTTGACCTTATATGGCTGGAGCTGTCTGTTGAGATAGAAACTGATTTTTTAATATATAGCTGAAAATCTTTGACAGATGTAAAAGATGAGAAACAGTCTGTACCACAATTTTGGTTTTTTAAAACTACATATTGACATTTCTTATTAAATTTGGAAGTCCTTTCAAATAAAATGTCAAAAATTTTAATTTGACAGTGTCTTTTATATCACATGGTTTATCTAAAGGTAGAAGAAAAGTAATTTCTCAAACTCTATTGATTTTTGATATTGTTAGAATGGTCTTCTATATGATGAACAGTTGTTTTGTGGCTTAAATGAAGACCTTTCACTTTTGGTAAAATACCTTTTTTAGTATTCTTCATAATTTTCTAACAAAATGCCTGTAATTGAAATGATTACTTTCTCTCCACTTAAATATGCTTTTCTCCCTCCTCCCCCGCTTCTTTCTCTCTTTTATTTCTTAGAATTAAACACGTTTTATAGCTTGCCAGAGTCATAAGCCCAAGTCCTTAAAAATCTTTTAAAAATGTCTGTGGGACTTTTAATTCTTACACCAGGTGACTAACTTTGTTGCTTCTATTTTGACTTAGGCAACTTCTTATAAAAATAATATACTTGCTGAAAATGTGTCTTAATTTTGTCTACCTTTTGATTTAAAAAGTTTTCTACCCAGGAAACAACTTTTTAGTTTTGCTCTATTGCAGCTGATTGTGATTATTATTCATGTTAGAATTATGGATTACCTTCTTCCAGTCTCACTTCATTGTTCTAGTTGTAGCACTAACTTCTGTATCTCTACTTGATTCTTCATGAGTAGAATGTCTTTGTTTTAATTTAAAATTTTTGTTCACCTCACCAACCTTTCATCCATTTTTTAAAAAGAAAACAATTATGTTCAAAATATATTGAAATTTAAAAAGTAAAAATGAAAATGAAAAAGTATCTCCATTTGACTATCAGTTATGATTTACATAGGTATCACTGCAGCTTGTGATCTTTGAAAAAAAAATCTTTAAGCAAAAGCTTTACACTACTATTATATTGATATGTAGAAAAAGACAGTTTAGTAGTTAATTGATGCTATCTAGATCAAAACAATAAAGTTTTCTTTAATAGACATTTTATGTCATTTCAGCTTTTCCGTTTAGATAAAATTACAATTAAATAAAAATTCAGTTATTCAGTAATGCTAGTCACATTTTAGATGTTCACCAGTATATGCAGCCAATGACTAATATATTAGAAATTAAACTTTGGGAGTTGGTTATATACTTGCTTAAAATATCTTGATGACTTGAGGCCGAGAATTAGGCTTTTTGGATAATGCTAATATCATAAGAGGCGCACCAGAAGGACGTATGAATTAAGAATCCTGGAAGGAGTTGCTTTTTGCACTTTGCTTTGTTAAGCTTCCCAGATACCATGTGTGCATTTTTAAACAAGCTGAAAGTTTGTGGCAACCCTGAGTCAGTCCGTCAAGTCTGTTTGTGCCTTTTTTCCAACAGTGTTTCCTTACTTCATGTCTCTGTGTCACATTTTGGCAGTCCTTGCAATATTTCAGACTTTTTCATTACTTTATTTGTAATAGTGATCTGTGATCAGTGATCTCTGAAGTAATTGTTTCGGGGCATCACAAACCACACCCGTGTAAGATGGCAACTTAAGAGATAAATGCTATGTGTTCTGACTGTCTCACCGACTGGTCATTCCCCCACCTCACTCCCTCTTTTCAGGCCTCACTATTCCTTGGGACACAACAGTATTGAAATCAGCCAATTAATAAGCCTGCAATGACTCCAGTGTTGAAGTGAAGAGGAAGAGTTGCATGTCTCTCACTTTAAATTGAAAGATAGAAACAATTAAGCACAGTGACGAAGACATGCTGAAGCTGAGATAGGCTGGAAACTAGGCCTCTTGAGTCAGTGAGCCGAGTTGTGAGGAACGAAAAGTGCTTAAAGGAAATTCAAAGTACTGCTCCAGTGAATAGAAGAATAAGAAAGCAAAACAGCTTTACTGCTGACATGGAGAAAATTGTAGTGGTCTGGATAGAAGGTCAAACCAGCCACAACATTCATTCTCTTAAGCCAAAGCCTAATCCAGAGCAGGGCCCTTACTCTCTTCAGTTCCCTGAAGGCTGAGAGGTAAGGAAGCTGCAGAAGAAAAGTTTGAAGTTAGCAGAGGTTGGTTCATGAGCTATGTCAGGAAAGACCCTGTCTCCGTAACAAAAGTGCAAGGTGAAGGAGGTAGTGCCAATGTAGAACCTGCAGAAAGTTGCCCAGAAGATCTAGCTAAGAAAATTAATGACAGTGACTACAGTAAACGACAGGTTTTCAAATGTAGGCAAAGCAGCCTTCTGTTAGAAGATGCCGTTTAAGACTTTCATAGTTAGAGAGGAGAAGTCAATACTTGGCTTTAAAGCGTCAAAAGACAGGCTGACTCCCCTCTTAAGAGTCTATGTAACTGGTGACTTTAAAGTTAAGTCATCGCTCATTTACCATTCTGAAATTTTAGGGCCCTGAAGAATTCTGCTCCGTCTACTCAGCTTCTGCTGAGTAAATGGAATAACAAAGCCTGGATGGCCGCACATCTGTTTGCAACAGGGTTTACTGAACACTGCTCCCCAGAAAGAAAAGGAGAGTCACAGTATTGCTGCTCGCTGACAGTGCACCTGGTCACTCAAGGGGCCTCATGGAGGTGTACAGTGAGATTAATGCTGTTACGCCGGTAACACAACATGCATTCTGCAGCCCATAAATCAAGGGCCAATGTAGATTTCAGTCCTTATTATTTAAGAAGTACATCTCATAAGGCTGTAGCTATCATAAATAGTGATTCCTCTGATGGAACTGGGCAAAGTATATAAAAAGCCTTCTGGAAAGGATCCACCATTCTAGATGCCATTAAGAACACTGTGATTCATGGGAAGAGATTAAAATATCAACATTGACAGGATTTTGGAAGAAGTTGATTCCACCCTTCATGAATGAATTGGAGGAGTTTAAGCCTTTAGTGGAGGAAGGAACAGATGTGGAAATAGCAGATGTGCAGATGTGGTGGAAATAGCCAGATAGCTAGAATTCAAAGTGGACCCTGAAGACGTGAATTGCAGTCAGATGGCACTAGTGGTAAAGAACCCACCTGCCGATGCAGGAGACCTGAGAGACTCAGGTTCGATCCCTGGGTCAGGAAGATCCCCTGGAGGAAGGGATGATAACCTATGTCAGTATTCTTGCCTGGAGAATCCCATGGACAGAGGAGCCTGGCAGGCTACAGTCCCTGGGATCACAAAGAGTTGGACACCACTGAAGCGACTTTCCACCACCACCACCATGGTCCTTTGTATTTCTGTGTTGTTGGTTGTAACTTCTGTGGTTTCCCTGATGTCTCAGTGGTAAAGAATCTGCCTGCAATGCAGGAGGAGATGCAGGAGACATGAGTTTGATCCTTGGGTATGGAAGATCCCCTGGAGGAGGAAATGGCTACCCACTGCACTGTTCTTGCTGGAATAATCCCTTGGGCAGAGGAACCTGGCAGGTTACAGTCTATTGTGTTGCAAAGAGTCAGTCATGACTGAGAACGCACACATGATAAAACAAATGAGAAGTTTCTTCTTACGGATGAGTAAAGAAAGTGGTTTCTTGAGATGGAATATACTTCTGATGAAGACTGTTGAAATAACAAAGGGTTTAGAATATTACATAAACTTAGTTGATAAAGCAGTGGCAGGGTTTGAGAGGACTGGCTCCAATTTTGAAAGAAGTTCTCCTGTGGGTAAAATACTATCAGACAGCATTGCATGCTAAAGAGAAATCATTTGTAAGAAGAAGAGTCAATTAATGCAGCAAACTCATTGTTTTATTTTTAGAAATTACCACAGACACTTCAGCCTTCAGCAACCACCATCCTAATTAGTCAACAGCTACTGACAGGGAGGCAAGCCCCTCCTCCAGCAAAAAGATTACAGCTCACTGTAGGCTCAGATATGGTTTGCATTTTTTATCAGCAAAGTATTTTTAAATTAAGGTATGTACATTGTTGTTTTTTAGACATAATACTATTTCACTCTTAATAGACTGTAGTGTAAATATAGCGTTATGTTGTTTTTCAGTTGCCAAGTCATGTCTCTGACTCTTTGTGACCCAAAGGACTACAGCACAGCAGGCTTCCTTGTCCTTCACCATCTCCTGGAGTTTGTTCAAACTCATGTCTATTGAGTTGTTGATGCCATCCAATCATCTCATCCTCTGTCGCCCCCTTCTCCTTCTGCCCTCAATCTTTCCCAGCATCAGGGTCTTTTCAAATGAGTCAGCTCTCCGCATCATGTGGCCTAAGTATTGTAGCTTCAGCATCAGTCCTTCCAATGAATATTCAGGAAATATTAATATTAAAAATATTCAATATTTCCTTTAAGATTGACTCGTTTGATCCCCTTGCAATCCAAGGGACTCTCAAGAGTCTTGCAGTACCACAGTCCAAAAGCATCAATTCTTTGGTGCTCAGACTTCTTTATGGTCCAACTCTCACACCCATACATGACTACTGGAAAAACCATAGCTTTGACTATCTGGACCTTTGTTGACAAAGTGACGTCTCTGCTTTTTAATACTCTTGTCTAGGTTTGTCATAGCTTTTCTTCCAAGGAGTAAGCATCTTTTAATTTCATGGCTGCATTCACCGTCCTCAGTGATTTTGTAGCTCAAGAAAATAAAGTCTGTCACTGTTTCCATTTATTCCCCACCTATTTGCCATGAAGTTACGGGACTGGATGCCATGATCTTAGTTTTTTGAATGTTGAGTTTTTGAGCCACCTTTTTCACTCTTCTCTTTTACCCTCCTCAAGAGGCTGTTTAGTTCCTCTTCGCTTTCTGCCATTAGCGTAGTATCATCTGCATAACTGAGGTTACTGATAGTTCTCCCGGCAATCTTGATTCCAGCTTGTGTGACTTGCTTTATTGTGATACTCACTTCATTGTGGTGGGTTGGAACTGAGCCTGCATTATCTCTGAGGTATGCCTGTATTTGCATTTTCTTAAAAAGAAAAACATTTCAAACATTGTTTATGGATTAAAGGATGCTTAGTAACTGGACACTTGGATACATGTATTATATATGAAATCATTCCGTCTCCTTCCCCCCTTTATTATTCAAGAGTATTCTGAAATATTCTTCAAGTATTCTGCAAGAGTACTTGGAGAATAAGAACATGTCTATATTCTAAAAACTGTTCCATCAATTAGGCGAAAAGACCAAAAAGCAACAAAAAAAAGGGGGAACTATTTTAACTGGTCCCTCACAAAAAATTAAGAACATTACATTTATAGAGATATGTAGAGGTCTCATCAGGTTTACAACATATCTTTATATTATGAAATTAATTTCAGTTGACATGGATTATGGAAAGATAATGAATTGTTAATGAATATTCTGAATTGGGTAAATATGAAAATGTTTTATTAGGTATACCTCAGCTCCTTTTTAAGTATACCTCAACTCTTTTGTGGTTTTTAAAGCTAGGAGAGGATGTATCTAACTTTTTTCCTTCTTTTTTTTGGCTGTTATCCTTTGAACAAGCCAAGTAGTAAGTTATCCCTGTTTCTCATTTTCGCAAAATAAACGAATGCCAGTGTTTATTCCTTTCTTAGTTGTGATCTGTGAATACAAAGGGATCTCTTAAGGCTTGTTTTAAAGACCAGAGGAGCAAGTGTCTGAATTAAAAAGGAAGTGAGTCTTGTCTTAAGAGAATTTGTCCAATTGTGTTCTGTGGAAGTAGTCACTAGAGATGGTTCTTGCAGAATGGTTTCTGTGATTAAGGTTGAAGAAATACTGTATACGGTAATAATGGTCTGTTGAAGATTCACAATGCACGGTGATATATGAAAGACTCTGAGACATCTTAAAAGAAAGAAAGTTGCTAAAGCTTGTTTACCCTGTATTTCTTTAACTCGGACAGTGGAATTCCTTTTTTGTTTAACCTGTTTATCCTATGAGAAATGCTGCCCTCTAGAGGCACAAATTTAATTGCTCTTGAATTTGAGTACTGTAATGCTACCTTGTCTTAGTGTGTACAAACTATAATGATAAATACTAAATACGTAGCAGCGTAAAATAGGAAAACCTTATTTTTGTCTAATTTTAAGAAAATTTCAGGAGATAGAACAGCAATGTATAGCATATGCCCCTCTTTTTTTGGCCATATGCCTTATCTATGGCTCCTAGTAATCTGTTGAGTACATTTTCTTTATATAGGGAATTATAAACACAAGTCAAGTCTCCAAACATGAAGTCTCTCTTGCTGGCAGAAGTCTTTCCCTGTTTTCTTTGAAGACCTGTAAAAGCTTGCTTATAACAGTTACTATTCAAAAGGCAGTCAGTGTCCTCAGACTCCTGTCCATAACTTTCACTGTTTCCAGACCTGTGCCTGGAGTCACAGTGTAGCATGCTGTACTTCTGGGTAGTCAAAATGAGAAGAAAGGGATTATGTGTCAATGTAAATTTTTTTTTTTTGGCCAACATAGCAAAAACTGGGATATGTATAGATGTTGGTTCTATATGTGGATGTTGGTTCTGTGTATAGATGATGAGAGAGAAGCCCACTTTTACATTTGGCAGAGTGTATTGGCATGGTGCAGTTACCAGAGATTCTGGATTCAGTATTCCAGGTCAGGCAGCCAAGAGAGGTATCGATAATTGTTTGCTTCTTTGATTAGTCTCAGCATTGGCCTATAGTCAGTAAAGTTGAAAGCCTGTGAACTCATGGTAATATGTAGAGGAAGAAGTCAAAAGATCAAGGGTCATGGGACTGATGGAGTGGATTTTTCTTTGTGCCTATTCACCTCTTTATTCTCCGTCCACTATTGTCCACTAAGAGGTCCAGAGAACATTTTACTCACCTGAAAGGTAAAGCATACTTTCAGGACAGTGCCAACATTTGTGAAAAGCTGTTGTCTGTAGGTGGGAGACCTACCTACATTTAACTAATTGAAATTGTCTTTCTGATTTCAGATGGTGGGAGTCTAGGATGCCGCTTACTTTCATAGGCAAAGTGGGCATCCTTTTCATAAGGTAGCCTGACTGGCCTGATGATCAGAGATGCAGTGACCTGAATGCTTCTTTTTAGCTGTGGCTAAATGATCATGGAATCTCTAGATCTAAAATAGTTTTGTCCATATGAGGCTTGGTTATAATCTGTTGGGCTTGAGAATCTTGTTTGGTGCTTGAAGTTTGGAATAAATATGTGTGTTGCTCGATAGCCGAGACTTGCTCTGTATTTGGTCTTATTTCAAATAACCCCTCACTGTCGGAGAAATCGGTCTGTTTGGAGTATTGTAGAAGGCAGGACTCAGTTTCCTAACATCTTTGCATCTAGGACATGAGCATGTGACCTAGATTCTGCTGATGAGATGCGTCTCTGGAAGACATGAATTCAGAAGGGAGAATTGCAGGGCAGCCGCTCTTGCTTGGGTTGCTTCCTGACGTGGATGTTGGGGACCGAGACAGTGGGCTTTTACAGGTAGTGTGGCAAACTCTCTGGTGAGTCTTAGGTCTGAGGCTTCACCCTCATGGCACCAGGGGTTCAAAGAGTGGAAATAACTGGTGAGGTGACTCAGGTATTTTTGTGGCTGTATACCCCTGGGTTGATTCTTTGGCTCTTTGCAAAAGGGAATTCTGTGTGTCACCTAAAGTGTTTTAATAAATTCCTTTTCTGATGAGACTACTGGAAATGGATTCTATTGTTTGTAGGTAAAAACTGATTGAAAAGAGTTTGTTTATTGTCGAAGTATTTTGTTCTTCTAAGATCCCAAAATTACCAAGCGCTTGCACTCTTACTTTTTCCTCCCTGGAGGTCTACCATTTTTTTCTACCTAGAACTAGAATGCTGAGTTTTGTACCTTCTAAATTGTTTCCTGTCCTTCACAACTCAGGAGTTCCACTGCTCTGGTGAAACCTTTTTTTAAAATCCCAGCACCCTGATGGATTCTTTTCTTCCTCTGAATTCCAGTAGCACTTATTTAGGCCTTAAGTGTCAGATTTTGTCTCTTTCTTTCTTTCTTTCTTTCTGTATGCATCATGGCTCTCACACTAAGTGGTCAGCTTCCTGAGAACTGGTAACATTCCTCTTTCTGTCCCTTGCAGTATCTAGCAGAATGCCTTGTACCTATTTGTTTCAAAGTTCAGCACAGTCACTTTCATAATGCTTCATAGAGTTACTGAGAATCACAGTGATGTCAGGCCAAGTGAACTGAGATAGTAAACTGATTAGACTTACTTTATCTTGTCCTAGTGAGACAAAATTGTCTGGCCACGAAGCCCAGTTTCTGTCTTCCTCAAGAGATCTGAGACTTGCCTCTCATCCCTGTTCTCATCAGTAGGTGGCCATATCTTTTAAATTACCGTCTTCAAAATGTTTTACACTTGTTTGCTTTGACAAAAGCCTTCTATGTATTTCTTTCCATTTCCTTCCATTGTACCCTCTGAAATTGCTGTTCATAATCAAGCTATTTCTAATCATTTAAAATTTTGCATAAATTATGAAATAATTCAAATATACAAAAACTTACAGGAAGTAATATAGCAAACACTTTTGTGCCTGGCCTCAAGCATGTTAACTTTCTCCCTTGTTTGCTTTTTCTCTTCCTTTAAAATTCTCTTCTCCTCATCCTTTTCCCACTTCTTCAGAAGTACCTGTTATCTTGAAGTCTTGGTGCACCATTCTGCACTGTACTTTCACATGTAGATTTAGTTCATTCTTTTTAACTGCTGTTTGGTAGTCCATGTTTAATGAAACTCAGTTTTATACTGAGAAATAACTGGGTCCTACCTTTTGGCAAATAGTACTGTAAGGAATAGACTTGTACATAGATACCTGGTCTCCACGTAACTTTATCTCGTACAGACACCAGGGCCAGACTTGCTGGCTTACAGGGTATAGGTGCCACTTTATCTCACAGAGTAAAACCAGCTCCAGTCCAAAGTAGAGGTACTTCTTTGTACCCACCAGCATGTTTTCCCACATCTTACTGACTTTTTATTTTTACCTAGCTCCTAGTTTTTGCCTCTCTGAAGATAAGATATGGAGTTTCATAGTTTTCACTTTCATTACTGTGTTTTTAGTGGAGTTCAACATCTTTTCATTTGATATCCTGTTCTGTGAATCTTTTCTCAGTATCCTTTGCAGTTTTTTTTTTTTCCTGGTAGGAATTGGATTTTATATTGATTTGTGGCAGTTCTTTTTATAACCTGGATATTAATGTTTTTGGTAATATGCATTGAAAGTAACCTTCTAGTCTGTGGATTGTTTTTAACTTTATTTAAAAGTTTTAAGTTTACTACATGGGACAATTTCTAGAGTTTGGTCTGTACCACAGTCTTATTTGATTTGTCTACTTTCATGTCACTATCATACTGTGTTAATTACAACAGTTTTGGTGTCTTGATGTCTGATAAGGCACCTTTTCTCTCTCAGTGAATTTTAATCAGTTTGTCAAATTTCATTCCACCTCAAAGAAAGTCTGACCAAAAAAAAAAAAAAATCCCCAAACCCTGTTTGGGCTTGTGATTAGAATTTCATTTAATTTGCAGGTTTACAGTGGGGATAGTTGTCACCTTATTGGATGACTGTGGTGTATATCTCTACTTACATACTCTAATATTTTTCAATACAGGTGTATTGTTTTCATGAAGTCTTATTCTTAGATTTATTCTTAGACTTATTCTTAGATTTTTTAAATGAATTTTTGTTATTGTAAATGATATATACTTATAAATAGGCATTTTGCAAATGGTGGTTACAAATTAGTAACCACCAGTAACCGATGACTATTGGAAGCAAATTGCTGTTTGTATAGTGGTTTTGTATTCAGCAACCTTGCTAAACTGTAATTCTAATGTTAGACTCTCTTGAGGACCCTGTGTTGGTAACTGTATAATCAAAGAATAATAGTGTTTTTGTTGCTCTCCATGCCTGCCCCTCTTTAGTTTTCTTACTGAGCTATTCAGGACAGCTTTACTAAAATCGCAGCCCTCCATGGGTGTTGGCTGTATATGTGTGCTACTGTATGGAAGAGGAAGGGGGATCAGAGTTCTAAAGTCTCTCACCAAAGGCTGAAATTCTCATCTACAATCCCTACATGTGAATTAAAGGCCAAATAGGCTAAGACTGATAACCCATGCCAGGACGGAAGCATTGTCGACCTGTAATCTTACTAGTTTTTCCTGTACTAGTGTCTGTGTATGTTTCAGTTGCTAAGCTGTGTCTGACTCTTTTGCAACCCCATGGGCTGTAACCTGCCAGGCTCCTATGTTCATAGAATTCCCCAGGTAGGAGTAGTGGAATGGGTTGCCATTCCCTTTTCCAGGGGATCTTCCTGACCTAGGGATCTAGCCCAGGTCTGTTGCACTGCAGGCAGATTCTTTACCATCTGAGCCACCAGAGACGCCCTCTTCTCTTCTCCAGATCAGTCTAGGTGTTGCTTCCCTGGGGAAAGGTCTTTTCTGACTCAAAACACTTACTCAGTTAAGCGTCCCTGTTGTGTGCTTTCATGGCATTACAGTTGTGATTTTTTGAGTACTCCATATTAATCTCTCCAGTTTTCAGAGGGCAGAGTATATTTATTTTTTTTCTGTCTTAGCGCATGGCATGATAAATTTATTAAATGACTATGTTGGTATAGTTTTTTTCTTTTTCTTTTTTATAAAAGTATCTTGAAAATGGACGAACTGTTCTATTATTACATCCTTGGGTTGTTGGATCAGTCTGTTATAAAAAGTTATGAGTATGAGAGAATGATTGGTAGCTGGTAATTCTTTCTGACTTAATTGGCACCAGATAAAAAAGGAGCAGTAGTCTGTATCCTGAGATCTGGAACCATGTCCCAAAGGCCTGCCACCTGGGTCCCAAAAGCACCTGAGCTTTATGATGTCTTTTTTCTTACTTGGAAGCCATGTGAGTGAAAGACTACAAAGATACTTCTAAATGCCTTTTCTTTTTCTCTTGTCTAATGTGCTTCCTCCTTTGCTTATTGGTGTTTGTCAGGGATAATGATCTTTAAAGGCTTGTTGTTTTCTTATTTTTTTTACTGATACTGTATGTTTTAAATTTTGATATGCCTTACTGCCAGATGACAGCATGAACTAATAAAGATTGATAAAGATGCTTTGTGTATAATGGTATCATTAAATGTTGCCATTAATGCAGATACACATTAAAATATTGGAGGGGAAGGATTGTGTTTTGATTTTTGCTGTTTCATATTTACATGAATAATTAGGCAGTTTGCTATTTTTTTTTTTTTTTTAAGCTTTGATGTCTCTGAAAGACTGCCAGGGTTTGAGTTCTTCAGTCAGTTCAGTCGCTCAGTCGTGTCCGACTCTCTGCGACCCCATGGGCTGAGCACGCCCGGCTTCCCTGTCCATCACCAACTCCTGGAGCTTGCTCAGACTCATGCCCATCAAGTCGATGATGCCATCCAGCCACCTCATCCTCTGTTGTCCCCTTCTCCTCCTGCCTTCAGTCTTTCTCAGCATCAGGGTCTTTTCCAGTGAGTCAGTTCTTTGCATCAGGTGGCCAAAGTATTGAGTTCTTGTTCTGCTATTTCCTAGCTGTGTGACCTTAACTAAATGACTTAACTGCTTTGTGCTTCAGTTTCCTAATCATTAAAGCATATTAATAGTACCTGGCAGCATTGTTGTGGGAATCATATGTGGTGGTATGGATAGTGACTGATGCTTAATGGATGTTAGAGAATTATTACTTTTTGCTTTCTGGGGAACCTAGTAACGCCTTTGCCTTTCTTTTTCACTGTGGTAAAGCATACGTAAAGCAGAAGTTTACCTCTTTCCTGTTTTTAAGGATGCCGTTCAGTGGCATTGAGTAAATTCAGTGTCATGCAGCTGTCACCACTGGCCATTTCTAGAACTTTTTCATTGTCCCAAACACAAACCACTAAAGAAAGCTCTCTGCACACTAAAGTGTGCATAGTCCCTGATACCCACTATTCTACTCTGTCTCTATGAATTTGTCTTTTCATGGTAACCACATATAAGTGGAACCTTATGTTTATCCTTTTGTGACTGATTCACTTCATTTGGCATAACAGTTTTAAGGGTCATTTGTATTGTAGCATGTATTGTAGCCCTTGATTTTTTTTTTTTTTTCATTCTCTTTTGATTGGAGAAGATGCTTTGTGATTTCATTCTCTTTGAAATTTTTGAGACCTGTTTCTTGGCTTAATGTATGTAGAATTCTTGAGAAGACTGTGTATTCTACTGTGGTTGGGTGGGGTGTTCCATGGATATCTGTTCAGTCACTTCAGGTTGACATAAAAGACACTTAGTTGAATTTACATGAAGAGAACCTTTACTTGTCATTTCAACCTGAAAGATTTCTTTTAGTACTTCTTGCAGGGCAGGTTTGCTAGTGATGAATTCACTGTTTTTGTTTATCTAGGAATTCCTTAATCTCTCTTTCATTTTTGAAAGATAACTTTGCTGAATATTCCCTGGTGGCTCAGACAGTAAAGCGTCTGCCTACAATGCAGGAGACTCAGGTTCAGGCCCTGGGTCAGGAAGATCTCCTGGAGAAGGAAATGGCAACCCATTCCAGTATTCTTGCCTGGAAAATCTCACGGAGGGGCCTTGTAGGTTACAGTCCATGGGGTCGCAAAGAGTTGGACACAACTGAGTGACTTCACTTTCTTTCCTTTATTGGTTGATAGTTTTTCTTTTGGCACTCTGACCTCCTTGGTTTCTGATGATACATACGTTTGTTGATGTTGTTCAGGATCTCTTATACACGAGTCACTTCAAGATTTTCTCTCTGGTGTTTGACAGTTTGATAATAGTGCAGCTAAGTGTGGTTCTCTGAGTTATTCTAGGTGGAACTCATTGAGCTTCTGTTTAGATTACTTTTTTAAATAAAATTTTGGAAGTTTTGGCTGTTATTTCTTGTAATATTCTTTTTGCTTCTTTTTATACTTCCTTCTGGAATTTCCATTTTATGTATGTTAGTAAACTTGATAGTGTCCTGAGGTTCTGAGACTTCTGCTCATGTTTCTTTTCTTTTTTTCCTGTTACTCAGGTAGCTTAATCTCCATTGATATGTCTTCAGATTTGCTGATTTTTTTTTTCTTCTACCTGCTGAATTCTGCTGTTGAACCCCTCTAGTGAGTTGTTCATTTCAGCTGTTGTACTTTTTAATTCCAGAATTTTTATTTGGTTCCTTTAAAAATGTCTTTCTCCTTATTGATATTCTTTATCTTTGAGATACTGTTAACTCACCTTTAGTTCTTTTGGCATGCTTTCCTTTAGTTCTTTGAATATATTGAAAATCGGCGATTGAAGGGCTTCCCCTGTGGCTCAGAGGTAAAGAATCTGCCTGCAGTGCAGGAGCTGCAGGAAGTGGAGGTTCAATCCCTGGGTCAGGAAGATCTCCTGGAGGAGAAAATGGCAACCCACTCTAGTATTCTGGCCTGGGGAATCCCATGGACAGAGGAGCTTGGTGGGCTACAGTCCACAGGGTCGCAGAGAGTCAGACGCGAGTGAAGCGACTGAGCTCGAGCACGAGCTGGGTGAGAGTCTTTGTCTAGTAAGTCCAGTGCAGGGCTTTCCGTGTGGCTAGTTGCTGTTGACTGCTTTTTTCTCTGTGCATTACCATACGTTCAAGTTTCGTTGCATGTTTTGTGATTTTTGTTGGAAATTGGACGTTTTATATAACATGGCAACTCTGGAAATCAGTTTCTTCTCCCTCTCAAGATTTGTTTTTGTTACTGTTCTCTTAAAATGATCTTTCTCAACTAGTTTTGTAAACTCTGAATTCTGTTATGAAGCCATTGAAGTCTCTCCTCAGTTAGCTGAGTAGTCAGCTAAGAATTGAATAGAGATTTTCTTGAATTCATGGAAGAAGTAAGTCTACTGGAGAGCTTGTTAAAAAGTATTCAAACAAATAAATCAAAGGTATGGTAAAAGCTGTGAAAGCATGTAACGGGGACACTTAACCTAGTGAGTGTTTTAAGTCAGGAAGGACTCCCCCAGGGAAGTGATGTTTGGACTGATGTTTGGAGAATGTTTAAGAGAGAGGAGGGCTTCAGGATAGTGGTTGTGGGGTTGGGTTGGGGGGGGGGGGTGGAATCAGGGTGTGGGTCATAGGGAAGAGAATTATATTGGTAAAGTTTTATCCATTAAACTGATGGTGAGAACTTAGGTACTGTTTATGTGTCTTCATAACTTTCAGGAAAAAAAACCTTTTTATGTGGACAATTTCAAACATACACAGTATAAACAGAATTGTAAACTTTTTTCCTTCATGTTTTTCAGCATAGACTGGTTTTTCTGCATGGTGGGAAACCTGTAGAAAGAGCCAGTGTGAATTTTTTACCTTATCGCATCTGTCTCTAGAGAAGTTCTGGTGACTTTTTGAGCCCCAGGTTGAAGGTTTAACGGACACCCTGGTATGGCTGATTCGCTGTCCTCCAGGGTCAGGCGAGCACACCGAGCTCTCAGGGTGGCTACGGGACTGTGTGTGAGAAGAGGGCAGCGGGGGTGAGAGAGAGCGCTTGGGAGAAGGCAGGGTGCTGGGCAGGCAGCACCCTGGGCGTTTGCATTAAGGGTACAGTGGGCCAGGTTTTATTACTTCACAAATTCTAAATGCGGCCTGTTGGCTTCAACTGAAACTCGCAATATTGACCAACAACATTGCTTTACAGTGCATGAAAACTAATGTTTCTCTAATACTTTGAAGGGGTTTTAAATGCCTATTAGAATATTGGTAAAATATTAACTTCATTCATCAGTAGTCCTCTTTGATTAGTAATTAGTTTAGAAAATGCTAAAGTTAAATTAACAGTACATAATAGAGCATTATGGGCTTCCCTGGTGACTCAGTGGTAAAGAATCTGACTGCGATGCTGGAGACACGGGTTTGATCCCCATGTCAGGAAGATCCTGTGGAGAAAGAAATGGCGTCTCACTCAAGTATTCTTGCCTGGAGAATTCCATGGACAGAGGAGCCTGGCAGGCTACAACCCATGGGGTCACAAGGAGTCGGATATGACTTAATGACTAAACAGCAGCATCAGCAATGGAACATTATACTGAGCATGAATTGCATTGGAAAATAGCATTCCTGTATTCCTGGGATACCCTGCATGCCCCAAAGCATTATATATTCTAAAGATGTTGACAATAGGAGCTTGTGGTCATTTATGTATCTTAGGAGTAAACGTTCTAAAAAAATGCTGAACACCATATGCCTTACAATTTTATATTTCATAAAATCTTTTAATGTCTACCCATTACATAGAATAAAGTCTAAATTCTAGAGAATAGAAATATGACCTTTCAAGAGAAGACATGCATTTTCCTACATGTATGTTACATTCTAGCCTTACTAAATGAAAAATTTCTGAATTAACTGTGCTATTTCATGTATCTTTTTGTATATAAGTTATTCACTAAGCCTAAGGTATACTTTTCTTTATTTAGCTTCAAGAGTCCCCACACTTGTAGGCTTTTTATCTCATCTAAGCTCAATGAATTATATCCCTCATGCTATTTTATTTAGTAGTTAATACTGTTATAAGCTACCTTATAGTAGTTTTTTTAAGATGCCTGTCTTATTCCTTTAAGTGCTCAAGGGCAAGGATTATATATTAATCTTAGTATCATCTGTGCCTTGCTTACTGTAGTTGATTGATTAATGCTGATTGGGTAAATGAACATTTTTGTTCTTCATTTGGAGAATATTTATAGAGGTTGTTGCTTAGTTGCTTATGAGCACATGACTCAGACGTCTACACAACTTGGCTCTATGGGAAAACAGAAGAGAGTAATTAAATAAAAGAAAAGTAGTTTCATCTAGGAACAGCTTTCCGAAGTTGGAACTAATATGTTATTAAATTACCTCGAGTGGAAGATCAAATTTCTCAAATGATTAAGTTTTAGTTGTTAAAGCAAATGGCATGTAAGGGAATTTTCAAGTTCATACAGCAAAAACAGGGAAAAATTGCTAAGTTAGAGTCTCTGAGGTTTCTGATGTTTCATAGACTAACAAAAGGTTGCTTTATTAGCTGCATTAATGAACGAATTGCTTTATTGGCTTAGGCATACTGGTAGCTTTGTCGGTGCAGAGTGCTTAGAGTTCTTATTTCAATTCATGATTATGTTGGAGTAGTGAAGTGAAAGCCATCGACCTTCTCTTAAGCAAAAAATAGAAAGTTTTTACAAATAGATGAAAGCATTATAAGGAATGTGATGAAGAACTAACTTATTACCAGATGACTTAAAAGTTGAATTTTCAAAATCTTTGTGCACCAGTTTACAACAGTAGATTTTTTTGGACTTATTAATTGGTATTTAAAGTAATAACTTTAATAGGATGGGTAGGTAGATTTAGGTCAAAATGATTTAAAATACTGTGAATTATTAGAATGGATAAACTTTCAGTTCTCAAAATGGTGATATATATTGAGAGCAATATGAGCTACAGGAATTATTTAGCTTTAGAGATGGTGTAATGCTACTCAGATGTCATATCTTCCAAGTTATTTTTTATTCAGGTAAATGAAAAGCATTTTGCTTTTAAGAATCATTTTGAAAGGACTGGTTTACTTCTGTTAATTTACATCAGATAGTAAAGCAGAAGGAGACACCGGGGGCCTGCTTCTAAATTAAAGTTCTTCAGAACAGTAGTTTTAAACAACAAGAATTACAGAGCTAAGTATTGTATACGTGTGTGACAGAATTCCGAGTTTTGTATAGTAAAAATTCATTTAAAATTTTACATTTCTAAATGGTGGAATACTTTAAAGTGTAAAAATTACAGGAATGAATATAAAATACTCATGTATCCATACTGACCAAATTAAGATATTTATATTTTGCTATAATTGTTTCAGGGGGCTTCCTAGTTGGGCTAGTGATAAAGAACCCGCCTATCAAAACAGGAAGTGTAACAGATCAAACCCTGGTTTGATCCCTGGGTAGGGATGATCCCCTGGAGAGGGCATGGCAACCTACTCCAGTATTCTTGCCTGGAGAATCCCCATGGACAGAGGAGCCTGGAGGGCTACAGTCCTTGGGGTCACACAGAGTCAGACACAACTGAAGCAACTTACCATGCACACAACACATAATTATTTCAGAACTTTAAAAATAAAGATATACTCAAAATTCTCCAAGCCAGGCTTCAGCAGTACGTGAACTGTGAATTTCCAGATGTTCAAGCTGGCTTTAGAAAAGGCAGAGGAACCAGAAATCAAACGCCAACATCCACTGGATCCTCGAAAAAGCAAGAGAGTTCCAGAAAAACATCTATTCTGCTTTATTGACTATGCCAAAGCCTTTGACTGTGTGGATCACAATAAACTGTGGAAAATTCTGAAAGAGATGGGAATACCAGACCACCTTCCTGCCTCTTGAGAAACCTGTATGCAGGTCAGGAAGCAACAGTTAGAACTGGCCATGGAACAACAGACTGGTTCCAAATAGGAAAAGCAGTACGTCAAGGCTGTATATTGTCACCCTGCTTATTTAACTTATATGCAGAGTACATCATGAGAAACCCTAGGCTGGAAGAAGCACAGTCTGGAATCAAGATTGTCGGGAGAAATATCAATAACCTCAGATATGCAGATGACACCACCCTTATGGCAGAAAGTGAAGAAGCACTAAAGAGCATCTTGTTGAAAGTGAAAGAGGAGAGTGAAAAAGTTGGCTTAAAGCTAAATATTCAGAAAACTAAGATCATGGCATCTGGTTTCATCACTTCAAGGCAAATAGATGGGGAAACAGTTGAAACATTGTCTGACTTTATCCAAAATCACTGCAATGGTGACTGCAGCCATGAAATTAAAAGGCGCTTACTCCTTGGAAGGAAAGTTATGACCAATCTAGATAGCATATTAAAAAGCAGAGACATTACTTTGCCAACAAAGATCCAACTAGTCAAGGCTATGGTATTTCCAGTGGTCATGTATGAATGTGAGAGTTGGACTGTAAAGAAAGCTGAGCACCAAAAAATTGATGCTTTTGAACTGTGGTGTTGGAGAAGACTCTTGAGAGTCCCTTGGACTGCGAGGAGATCCAACCAGTCCATCCTAAAGGAGCTCAGTCCTGGGTGTTCACTGGAAGGACTGATGTTGAAGCTGAAACTCCAATACTTTGGCCACCTGATGGGAAGAACTGACTCATTCGAAAAGACCCTGATGCTGGGAAAGATTGAAGGCAGGAGGAGAAGGGGATGACAGAGGATGAGATAGTTGGATGGCATTACCGACTCGATGGAGATGAGTTTGAGTCAACTCCGGGAGTTGGTGATGAACAGGGAGGCCTGGCATGCTGTGGTCCATGGGGTTGCAAAAAGTCAGAGTGACTCTGACAACTGAGTGACTGAACTGAACTGATGGCTGAAAATTACCACTCTCATTCTTTTGCTTGCAATTGCTCGTCTGCAGATATAAGTTTATTATACTTTTATGCACACATTTGTATAAAGTAGTATTGATTTGGTTTTAAAATGTAAATAAGTAGTATCATGTTGTTTACATACATTTGTGCTTTTTTCACTCAGTGTTCACTGCAAGATTTAGCACACACCCCATTGGTGTGCGCCTATTGCATACTCAGTCAGTTAGTCGTGTCTAACTCTTTTCAACCCCATGGACTGTAGCCCTCTTGGCTCTTCTGTCCACGGGATTTCCTAGGCAAGAATACTGGAGTGGGTTGCCATATCCTCCTCCAGGGGATCTTCCCAACCCAGTGATCGAACCTATATCTCTTGGGTCTTCTGCACTGGCAGGTGGATTCTTTACCTCTAGAACCACCTGGGAAGCCTGTTGATACATGTATGCATTTAAAGTTTGCTTATTTTAGCCTTTGTATTATTAGTTTGTCCCATTATTTGTGATTTAAGTAGATTATTTGGTTTATCTGGTGCTGCCAAATTTCTCTATTGTAAAGGTGTTATGTGATTAAAGTAGATTATTTGGTTTATCTGGTGCTGCCAAATTTCTCTATTGTAAAAGTATTATGTGATTAAAGTAGATTAGTTTATCTGGTGCTGCCAAATTTCTCTATTGTAAAGGTATTACAAAGGTATTTTTCCCTTTGGTAATTAACCCATACCTTCAGGCTGAATTAGTACTGTTTCTAAATAACCTTTTAACCAGTGATTTTAATATCCTTTGTTAATTTTTACCTGAACCATTGTTTATATTGATGCTTGAAAAATGATGATTTTCTAGTTTGTTATTCTTCCCACATTTATTAGCTGGCAGAGTTTGTGCTCTCCTTTTTCTTAACTGTCATTTGTGGGTTCATGGATTCTTCTTTTGTTCAGTGGGTTTGAGATCTGTTACTGTTATATTTCTTTTCAAGTCTCAGAATGTTAAAATTTAGTAGTAGGAACTCATTCAATCTGATTTTTATGTTTCTTTGATATGCCCCATTATTTTAGAGCACTGTTTACTTTCTGGCATAACAAAGTGTTCCATTCTTATTACCTTTTGCTTTCACTGCCCCTAGATCTGGAAACAGCTGTTTGTCCAGGAATCCCCATTCCTATTCTTAAATACTTACAAACTGCCTTGTGAGGTCAGAAGGTGTTATGTATTACTGGTCAGGCTTCCGGGGAGTCTGTTCATGGGACAGGAAGCCAGGAATTATACTCAAAAAAACTACTAATATAATATTTGGGTACTGATTGTACCCAGTACCCAACGTTCTCCCAAGGTGAGGATCTTGGTCAACAGTAACATCAGTATACATTTATTCATTTTCTTTGTCCTGTAATGTACATGGTATCATAATACTGAAATTGGCATACCAAACCACTGCCAGCAGTAAACCTAGTAATGAGGACAGTTTAAGATTTCTGTGTAGTGTTGTTCATGTCATTCCCTAGTGAAGGTATATATCAGAGTACTGTGCTCATAAATTATTTTAACTAATTAAATATTTTTATGTCACTACTTTGATAAACCCTAAGGTTCATTTGTTTTTGCCTGTATTTGGTTTTAGCCCTCCCTCCATCACTGAGTCATTTAAAAAAAATTTTGAGACTTATAAAATAGTAAAATGGCTAAGTCAAAACTATATAAAAAGGCATTCTCAAAAGTCTTACTTCCTTCTCCTTCCCTGTTTTCTCTTTTGTCTCTGTAGGTTACCGATTTCATTAGTTTCTGGTTTATCCTTGTGTTTCCTTTTATAAAAATAAACATTATATGTTTATATTATAAGCAAAAGATATTATATGTTCATGCATTGCTCTTTGTGTATTTATTCCTATTATTTTATACAAGCAGAATACTATGTGTACATATTTTCTATGAGTGAAGTTGAACATCAGCTTGTTGAGCTCTAGGAAAACATTTGTTGGTATTTTTATTTGTATAATGTTGATCACTAACTTAGGAAAGTGGAAGTGAAAGTCGCTCAGTCATGTCTGACTCTTTATGACCCCATGTACTATATAGGACTTCTCCAGGCCAGAATACTGGAGTGGGTAGCCTTTCCCGTCTGCAGGGGATCTTCCCAACCCAATCCCTCCCACATTGCAGGTGGATTCTTTACCAGCTGAGCCACGAGGAAAGCCCAAGAATACTGGTGTGGGTAGCCTATCCCTTCTCCAACAGATCTCCCCGACCTAGGAATCAAACGGGGTCTCCTGCATTGCAGGTGGATTCTTTACCAACTGAGCTCTCAGGGAAGCCCAACTTAGGGAAATCAGTATCTTTATGAAGCTTAGTCATCCTTTCCAAAAGAATAGGGGATGTCTTTTCATTTGTATCTTTCAGAAGTGTTTTATAGCTTTCCTTATAGAAATTTTACACATTTATGTTTAATCTTAAATGTATATATATATTTGTTCTTTTTATAAATACTGTTTTCAAATAAGTAGTTTGAAGCTTTTTCCTTTTAATAGAAGAGCTGTTGTTGTTTAGTTGCTCGAGTCTTTGTGACCCCCATGGACTGTGGCCCTCTAGGCCCCTCTATCCATGGGGTTTTCCAGGCAAGAATACTGGTGAAGTAAAGTAGCTCAGTCGTGTCTGACTCTTCGAGACCCCACTGACTATAGCCTATCAGGCTCCTCCGTCCATGGGATTTTCCAGGCAAGAGTACTGGAGTGGGTTGCCATTTCCTTCTCCAGGATCTTCCCCACCCAGGGATCGAACCCAGGTCTCCCGCATTGTAGGCAGATGCTTTTACCGTTGCTATTTCCTTCTCCAGGGGACCTTCTTGACCCAGGGATCAAACCCATGTCTCCTGCATTGCAGGCAGGTTCTTTACCTCTGCGCCACCTGGGAAATAGAGTTAAGCCTATTTTTATATCTTGACATGACAGTATTTCTTCTAATTTATACACTGCATTTACTGTTTTATGCTATATTTACTTTTTTTCTTCTTTTCCTATGGGCTGTTTCTTTCCTCTTTTTGAAGATTATTTTCTTAGTTGATATTTTTGTTTTAATGGCTAACTTTATAATAATATTTTCATATAATATCATTAGGGTCCCTTTAGGCAAAGAACTTAGACTGCTGATAATTGCTTTGTCTGAATTAAATGAATATCCTTTGACATTCAGTAATTACCTGTTTGATGCCAATGAGCAGATTGTTTAGTTTTTTACTTCTGTTTTCTTCATATTAAAAAAAATTTCCATTAAAATTTGTCAGAGAATACAATATTTAAATTCCCATCTTCATTCTTTTTCCATATCTTTGTTTTAGTAATATATCTAAAATTAAATATGTTCAGTGTTTATCCCATTGTTGAGTAACGTTTTTGCCAAAGTTTTCACTGTCCAGTTTTAATGAGGTAAATCTCATTCTTTTGTAGATTGCTCTGAGTAGGCTCTGAATAATACATTCCCAGAGTTCTTGCATGTTTAAATCTCTAGTTCTGTAATAGCCTTCATAGTTATACAGGTACCTGACTGGATATAAAATCCTTGGTTTATACTTTCATTACTTGGGTTTCTTGAAAAAGATGCTATACTTTTACTTTGAATGTTGCTATTTAGAAACCTGATGCCAACCTTGCTTTCTGTCCTGTGTAAGAGGCTTTGTGTTTTTGTCTGGAGGATCTAAAGATTTTTTTCCTTACTCCTTTTGAAGTTTTACTAGGCTATGTTTTGTAGTTTGTTATTCTGGGTTTTTCCAAGTATACAGTATGTTTGTTGCTAAAATTCACATATCTTGTAGTTCCTCCTGCCCACCACAGCTTACAAGTAAATACACATTTGTTTTTGTTTTGGAGATACTTTATAAGTTATAGTTTTAAATATTAGTTCTTTTATTTTACTTCTATTCTTCAGAGTTTTCTGTTATACATGTGTTACAGCCTCTTTACAGATCTATGTTAATTTCTTTCTCCAGTCATTTTTTCTTCAATATTTTTATTCTTTTGGCTGATCTCTTGTTCCTTATTTTCCTTTGTATTTTTACTTGAATCCAACCTTCCTTTTTATTTCTTATTTTTTGGCCATATCATCATGTGGATGAGATCTTAGTTCCCCAACCAAGGATTTAACCTGTGGCCCCTGTGATGAAAGCTTGGAGTCTTAACCACTGGACTGCCAGGGAGGTCCTTTTGTTACTTATTTTAAAAGTGATTTGTCTTTTTCTCCATCCCCTCTGCCTGAGTGCAGTCAATTCTTATTTCATATCTTGTTGTGTTTTGTCCATTTATAGTTTTGAATTTTGGTTCAAGATGTTAAAAATATGTATAAAGGCTGTTACAGTTTTATTTTGGAATATTACTTTACAGTTTTATGTTTTGTGGATTTTTTTCCCTTTGGTGAGAGTTTTCATTAGCTGGAGTATTTGGACTTGGAATGTCTGTGTTCTTACAGTAGCTTTTAAAATTAGTATTGTCTGCTATATCTATTCATTTCTTGGCTCAGCATTACAACTTTTGTGTGTTAGGTTGGTGCAAATGTAACTACAGTTTTTGCATTGTTGAAATTTGCCATTTGATGTTGGAATACATTAAGTAAATGTGGTTATGTTAACACATCATTTTAAAATGCATTTCTTGTATTTTTTTGTTAATGGAATTGCTTGCTGTTTATATTTATTTGAGACTATGGAAATGATGTTAGACAAAAAGCAAGTTCAAGCAGTTTTCTTACTTGAGTTCAAAATGGGGCATAAAGCAGTAGAGTCAACTTGCAGCATCAACAGTGCATTTGGCCCAGGAATTGCTAACGAACGTACAGTGAAGTGGTAGTTCAAGAAGTTTTGCAAAGGAGATGAGAACCTTGAAGATAGGAGTGCAGTGGCTGGCCGTAGGAAGGTGACAACGACCTATTGAGAGAATCATTGAAACTGATCCTCTTACAACTCCAGGAGAATTTGCTGAGGAACTCAGTGTCAGCCATTCTAAGGTCATTATGCACTTGAAGCAAATTGGAATGGTGAAAAAGCTTGATAAATGGGTGCCTCATGAGCTGACCAAAAAAGAAAAAATAATCGTTATCTTCATGTGTTGTCTTCTCTTATTTTGCAACAGCAGTGAACCATTTCTTGACTGGATTGTGATATGAGACGAAAAGTGGATTTTATCCAATGACCAGCAACCACCGACTCAGTGGTTGAACCTAGAAGAAGCTCTGAAGTACTTCCCAAAGCCAAGCTTGCACCAAAATAAGGTCACTGTCACTGTTTGGTGATCTGCTGATGTTCTGAGCCACTGCAGCTTTCTGAACCCTGGTGAAACCATTATATCTGAGAAGTATGCTCAGCAAATTGATGACATGCTCCAAATGCCTGCAGCCGGTCTTGGTCAAGAGAAAGGGTCCAATTCTCCCTGACAATGGCCCACTGCGTGTTGTACAACCAGTGCTTCAAAAGTTGAATGACTTGGGTTGTGAAGTTTTGCCTTATACACCATATTCACCTGACCTCTTGCCAACTGACAACCACTTCTTCAAGCATCTTGACAACTCTTTTTGCAGGGAAAACGCTTCCACAACGACCAGGTGGCAGAAAATGCTTTCCAAGAGTTCGTTGAATCCAGAGCCTAGAATTTTAAGCTACAGGAATAAACCAACTTTTTTCCTGTTGGCAAAAATGTGTTGATTGGAATGATTTCTCCTTTGATTAATAAAGATGTGTTTGAGCCTAGTTGTTGCTGTTCAGTCGTTGAGTCATGTCTGACTCTGTAACCTAGTTATGATTTAAAATTTGCAGTCTTAAACCACAATTACTTTTGTACCAACTGGTTGCTCAGTGATAAAGAATCTGTCTGCCAGTGCAAGAGATGCAGGAGATGTGGGTTTGATCCCTGGGTCTGAGAAATCCTCTGGAGAAGCAAATGGCAACCCACTCCAGTATTCTTGCCTGGGAAATCTCATAGACAGAGGATCCTTGCAGGCTGCAGTCCATGGGTCTCAAAAGAGTCAGACATGACTTTGTGACTAAACAAGAATATGATGGTCATTTGAATTAAATTCTCTCATTCCCATCCATTTTCGTTCACCGACTGCTAAGATGCCGATGTTCAATCTTGCCACCTCCTGTTTGACCACATCTAATTTACCTTCATTGACATTCCAGGTTCCTATGCGATATTATTCTTTACAGCATAGGACTTTACTTTCACCACCAGACACATCCGCAGCTTAGCATTGTTTCCACTTTGGCCCAGTTGCTTCATGCTTATTGGAGCTATTAGTAATTGCCCTCTGCTCTTCACCAGTGACATACTAGACACCTTCTGACCTGGAGGCTTATCTTCTGGAGTCACGTCTTTTTACCTTTTCATATTGTCCATGGGGTTCTCCAGGCAAGAATACTGGAGTGGGTTGACATTTCTGTTTCTGGTGAACCATGTTTTGTCAGAAATCTTAACTGTGACCTGTCTGTCTTGGGTGGCCCTGTACTGCATTACTCATAGCTTCATTGAGTTATGCAAGCCCTTTTGCCACAACAAGACTGTGATCCGTAAAAGGGATGAAGGAAAGAAGGTGAAAAGTGAAGTTTCTCAGTCGTGTCTGTCTCTTTGCCATCCCATGGACTATAGCCTACGAGGCTTCTCCGTCCATGGGATTTTCCAGGCAAGAATACTGGAGTGGGTTGCCATTTCCTTCTCCAGGGGATCTTCCCGACCCAGGGGTCAAACCCGGGTCTCCTGCATTGTAGGCAGATGCTTTACCGTCTAAGCCACCAGGGAATCCCAAAAGGGATGAATAGTGTACCAAAACTAAATTGCACTACGATTAAATTTTCCTTTTTGTGGAGCTTTTACAGTATTGGTAGTATTTTTGTTTCCTCTCTTCTATGTATAGCTAGGTAATTACCCTTTTTCCAAAGGGTGTTTTTTGCCATATTTATTTTATAGTTGCTACTTTGACTGTGTGGATCACAACAAACTGTGGAAAATTCTTAAAGAGATGGAAATACCAGACCGTCCTATCTGTCTCCTGAGAAACCTGTGTGCAGATCAAGAAGCAACAGTTAGAACTGGACATGGAATGATGGACTGATTCAAAATTGGGAAAGGAGTGCATCAAGGCTGTACATTGTTAACTTGTTTATTTAACTTATATGCTGAGGACATCATGCAAAATGCCGGGCTGGATGAGTGACAAGCTAGAATAATATCAATTATTATTGATAATAATAATAAATAATCTGGGAGAAATATCAATAACTAAAGAGATGATGAAAGTGAAAGAGGAGAGTGAAAAAGCTGGCTTAAAACTCAACATTCAAAAAATGAAGATCATGGCATCTGGTCCCGTCACTTCATGGCAGATAGATGGGGGGAAATGGAAACAGTGGCAGAATTTATTTTCTTGGGCTCCAAAATCACTGAGGACAGTGACTGCAGTCATGAAATTAAAAGACACTTGCTCCTTGGAGGAAAGGCTAAGACAAACCTTGACAGCGTATTAAAAAGCAGAAACATCACTTTGCTGACAAAGGGGTGCAGATGGTCAAAGCTATGATTTTTCCAGTATTCATGTACAGATATGAGAGTTGGGCCATAAAGAAGGCTGAGTGGTGAAGAATTGATGCTTTTGAAGTGTGGTGTTGGAGAAGACTCTTGAGAGTCCCTTGGACTACATGGAGATCAAACCAGTCAATCCTAAAGGAAATCAGTCCTGAATATTCATTGGAAGGACTGATGCTGAAGCTGAAACTCCAATACTTTGGTCACTTGATGAAAAGAGCCAACTCATTGGAAAAGACCGTGATGCTGGGAAAGATTGAGGGCAGGAGGAGAAAGTAACAGAAGATGAGATGGTTGGATGGCATCACTGACTGAATGGACGTGAGATTGAGCAAACTCCAGAAAATAGTGAAGGACAGGGAAGCCAGGCGTGCTGCAGTCCCTGGGATCACAGAGAGTTGGATGTGACTTAGCAACTAAATAATAGCTGTGCAATTGAACTGCAAAAGGAGGACGTTCTCTACAGTGGTTATATGTTACTGCAATAAAATGATCAGCTGGGACTTGTGTTGATTTAAGGGTTATTAAAGATAGAAGACCCAGGCTTAATAAGAAGTATGCTGTAAAAATTGGCAGTTGACTAGAACTGTGAGGAATTTAGAAATACTTTTAAAGATTGTGGAAATGTTGAAGAAAAATGATCAGAGCATAACTTTAGAGTTTCTCTTTAAATTTGTTGGTAGTATCTATGAGACTGTCATCAGAACTTTGAGAGATTTTTTTTGAAACTTCTTGAGGTATTGTGTAAGCAATCCTTTGTAGATTTGCAGCCATCAGGCAAGAAGCTTGAGAGGATAAGTACTGAGTGCTGTGTCTTTATTATGGAAATAGAAGTACAGCATGAGGTTTTTAAAGTAGAAATTTACGTCTTTTACAAAAAATTATAATAGTTGAAGCTTTTAGAACACGTGGAAGATAAAATAGCATTTAGTTCTCTATAAGGTAGGGGTAAACTATTAATTTGGACTGGGTTGGTTTGTAATTTGACTAAATTGAATGTGTGGTGGGCAGTTTGAAAAGTGATTTGAAATGCTTTGTTTCAGATAATTTAAGATCTGATATCTATGTAACAACTTACAAATGTTGACTAGCTATAACCTTGCTTTTTAAGTACTTTGCACCAGTCTGACTCTAACTTTTCCACCTCTAAAATTAAAGTAGAAAACAATGAAAAATAACAGAATCCTAAGAAGACATATCATTAGCATTATATAAAGATGCTAGTTTTTCAAACACCAGTATTTATATAAGTATAGTTACCATTCATGAGCAATTTTTATTAGATTTATTGCTGATTGAACAGTGTGTAGTCACTGAATTCACTGGATCCCTTTTTGCTTTAGGGGAAGACTATTCTACTGTCCTCTCTGGGATCATTAGTATATTACCAGGAACTGTGAAGTTAGATAGTTTTCCTAGCCAACCTGTGTCCAGTCCTGTAGGTTCTTTAGATTTAGGGTGAGCTCTCTTGGCTCTCTGCTTCAAAATAGACCCTTAAGGGAGATTCAGGTCCTCTGTTGGTGTTTGTCTCTCTTGTTTTGGTGAGATGTGTGACCTCTGGGGAGGTCTCCTTACATTCAGTCATTTGGTCATCTTTTTGGTAGATGAGACAAACTTCTCTTGAGGGAGATTTTTTTCCCCTGTATGTTCTAAAGTGCCTCTCAAGTTAATTCTTTTGTTCATATCTGAAGTTACCCAGAGTGGAAACCGCATGTCTTAGTTTGTCCTTAGTGAACACTTGCAGTTTGGAGAGGTAAGTATCTGAACTAGAAGAAGCAGGCGTTGGCCGAGAGCGGGCTGACTGATGGAAACAGCCAGTTTGGGGAAGGTGCTGCTGGTGCCACCTTGGGTCTCAGAGCCACAGTTCAGTGCTGACTGGAGGTTTGGAGAGATCGCTGTCAGGCACCCCACGGCTGGGGAGGGTTGCTGTGAGGTTTCACTGAGTCATCTTGAGTAAAGTTTGTCTGAATTGTTCGGGGAACTGACCTCTTGGGGCCTATGCCATTCTGTTCTTCTGAACTTTATCTTCGAGACTTATATGGCAACTCTGCTGCTGCTGCTGCTGCTGCTAAGTCACTTCAGTCGTGTCTGACTCTGTGCGACCCCGTAGATGGAAGCCCACCAGGCTCCTCCTTCCTTGGGATTTTCCAGGCAAGAACACTGGAGTGGGTTGCCATTTCCTTCTCCAATGCATGAAAGTGAAAAGTGAAAGGGAAGTCCCTCAGTTCTGTCCGACTCTTAGCAACCCCATGGACTGCAGCCTACCAGGCTCCTCCGTCCATGGGATTTTCCAGGCAAGAGTGCTGGAGTGGGGTGCCATTGCCTTCTCTGATATGGCAACTCTACCCCATGGCTAAAGACAAATAGGTTGTTGTGAGTAATAAGATGGCTTTCCATCAATGATAAAAGCTCTCAGATCTGACCAAATAATGATATTTAATTTAGAGAGAAGTTGGTAAGATTAAAAAAATTATTAGGTAAGTATAATGGAAAGATAGTTAAAATGACACACAGATAAAACTTTATATTTTTATTAAAGAAGGTATCATTGTAAGTATCAATGTAAAATTTTTTAGGTATGTAGGAATGATTACCCAAAAGACTTTTCTTCAAGTGGTTATTGGTTTTTAAAAGTCTTAAAATTTTCTGAGAAACTGGGCCAAGTAGTGTGCCTTAAAGGTTTTATGAATTTTTATGGATTCCTGGCTTGGCCACCTGATTGCTTTTAGAATCAACTTCAGAGTTAGTTATTAACACTTATAATATGTGTGAAGTTATACACTTGTGAACGTAAGTTGAGCCAATGTAGAAATATTCATTAGCAGGACTGCATGCAAAACTTCATTTACTATTAGTAGAAAATCATAAGGAACCATTTCTTGGTAAAGTTTATTTTTACATTGAAACTGTTCTTAGAACTTATTAACACAAAATAACTAGATGCATTTAATTTACTTTTATGCAGCTTATAGAAACAAATACATTGTTAGGAGATCCAGATTTTCAAATTATTGAGGTATAGACCATTAGTATGATGACCTGGAGTTATTTAACTGAGAAGTGATTTTTCATCTATTTTATAAAAATAAGCTTAAAAAATAATAATTGAAGTATAATTTATATACAGAAAAGTACAGATGAGCTTTTGTATATTGATGAACTTTTGCAAAGTGAATATACACACACACACACACAAATTTGTAACCATACCCTAGTTCAAGATATCAATTAAAGCCTCCTTGTGACCTGTCCCAGTCAAATAACTCGTTCACCGCAGAGTTTACTATTGTGACTTTG
The DNA here is from genome assembly GCF_019320065.1 of Cervus canadensis. Classification (NCBI taxonomy): domain Eukaryota; kingdom Metazoa; phylum Chordata; class Mammalia; order Artiodactyla; family Cervidae; genus Cervus; species Cervus canadensis. Next base: position 64,468,084 of record NC_057386.1, read on the forward strand.
TGATCAGAGATTAGTTGGCTTGTTTTCGAATTTGATCAGCTAGAATTATATATGCGCTTCTTTTCCGCCCACCCAGCTTCTCTCAAACAGCATTGTGTTTGTGAGATGTGTGCTGTTTGTGTATGTATCCTATTTTGTGTATGGCATTAGTTTTCTCATTTTCACTGAGGTTTAGGATACCCTTGTATGAATATACTAAAATTTATTTCTCCCGTCTGCTGCCAATGGACATTTGGGTCATGTGTAGTTTTGGACTGTTTAAATAATGCTGCTGTGATAAATCTTGTACATATCTTTCTGTGCACAAATATACACATTTCTATTGACTATATACCCAGGAGTTGTATTGCTTAGTTATTGGGTATATGTATTTTCACCTTTAGTGAAGTTGCTCAGTTGTGTCCAACTCTTTGCAATCCCATGGACTGTAGCCTACCAGGCTTCTCCATCAGTGGAATTTTCCAGGCAAGAGTACTAGAGTGGGTTGCCATTCCCTTCTCCAGGGGATCTTCCCGACCCAGGGATCATACCTAGGTCTCCTGCATTGCAGGCAGATGCTTTACCATCTGAGCCACCAGGGAAGCCCTTAAAGCCTTCACCTTTAATAGATATTTCCAAATAATTTTCCACACTGGTTATACCAATTTCCATTTCTCCGTGCAGTGCATGAGAATGCCGTTTGCTGCACATGCTTGCTTACGCTTGGTATTCCCTGATTTTTCAGTTAAAACCCAGTCATCTTGGTGGGTAGAAGTATCTTGTGTTGGTTATCTGTGTTTTCTTGAGGACTAGTGATGTTGAGGACTGTTTCAATATGTTTGTTGGTTTTTGAAATTATTTTTTATAAAATTTTGTTTGGTCTTCATCTTAAAAATTGGGTTGTCTTTTTCTTGGTGATTTAGAATGGTTTTTTTTTTTTCCTCTTTTTTAAAAAAGTATTTTGTACCTGAGTCCTTTGGACATGTGCATTGAGAATATCTTTCCTACTCTGTAGCTTGCATTTTCATTTGAAGAACACAACTTTTTAAGGAAGTCCAATTTGCTGTGTTTATCTTTGTCTTGTTTAAGAAATCTTCATCTGCCTCAAAGTCATGATGATATTCTCCTGTCATCTCACAGCTTTATTGTTCTAAACTTCATTGTTTAGGTCTCTAACATACTTTTTTCTTCCTCCTTTTCCATGGCCTGTGGATGGATGTGATCGATTTGATTGATTTTGATTTTAACAGTAGTGGTGATAGAAAATGTTTTTATTCTATTTGTATTTGTGGTATTGTAATTTTTGAATGGTAACATTTTCTGCTTGTAAAGTAGATGATTTTTTTATTCTGTTGGTTCTTTTAAAAAGGAATTTAAAAACATCTTTTAAAAAATCTAATTCTAAAAGAGGCAGTTTTACTATATACTATGTCACATTCTGTCTTATTTGTTTTGTGTTTGAGGAGTCATAGTATGATGCTTTAAAGACATTGGGTTGTGCAGTCAATGACAGCTACTGTATATAAGCAAGTGAATGAATCTCTCTAAGACTTGGTTTTGTAATCTGTGAAATGGAGAATTAATAAGGTGATTAAAAAAGAGATATATAACCTTTTTCAAATCTTGAGCAATGTGCCTGGCAAACAAGAGCACTATAATATTTAGTGCTTAATCTTGAATTTTTGAACTTTGTTTTGAAAATTATTTTGACTTGAAACTTGACAGAAAAGATACATACTATGTTTATTATAAAATTATTTACAACTAACTTTTGTAAGTCATAAAATTAATTTGTAAGTTTATGCCTTCTTTGAAATCTTTTAATTTTTTTTAGTATCAACATAGGGTAGATTTTAAAATATTTCCTTATGCTGATTTTTTAAGTAAAATATAATACTCTATGAAGTATCTTTCCATCTCATTTAGTCACTAAGTCATGTCTGACTCTCTTGCCACCTCCGTGGATTGTGGCCTGCCAGGCTCCTCTGTTGGTGGCTTTCCCCACGCAAGGGCACTACGGTGGGCTGCCGTTTCCTTCTCCAGGGGGTCTTCCTGACCAGGGATGGAACCCAGGTCTCCTGCATTTTCAGGTGGAGTCTTAACCACTGAGCCATCAAGGAAGCCCCTTCTGTTTCATTGTCCCCAATTCTGTAGGTGCTAGAGTTACATTTTCTAGCTGCTACTTAAAAGGTGTTGGTACCTAGATATTAGGATGCAGAGCTGACATAGTATATGATAATTAGGGACAATTTAATATATGAATGCTTTTCTAAGAAATTGTTAGCATGCTGTTGTCTTGGTCTGTAATTTTTAAGATCTGATTCGTTATAGAGCTGTCGATATCCTGATAATTCATTAGCTTTTCCATTTAAACCTTGAATTATTTATAAGTTTAGGAAAAATTTTGTTAATCATTTGGCAAAGTTCAGCAGGTGCTTTGGATTTTAAAGTAGTGTGGAAAAACAAATTGCTATTATGTAAATGGGATTCCTGGGTAGACTTTATAGATCAGGGGTAACTTATGAAGTTGAGAAATTACTCCTCATGTATTTGTTTATTTTTTTTATTATTTTAGGGAGTCTCAACCATCAGTGAGATTTTTAAAAGGCTATCAAGTATTTGGTAAGTCTGTATTCTCCATGTTAAATACTTTGCATGTTACTTAAGTTTACATGTATATTACATTAATGACATTTATAATAATAGCCTGTGTAAATTATAACATATTTCTTTTAATTTTTACCTGGTACTTGAATTTCTTCTCTTTATACTTATTCTGATCTTCTTCTGATTCTTTCTTTGTATCAAGAAAATTCTAGTGTGCAGGCTGAGTATTAAAAGAATTCAAAGAAAATAGTCTTCATGGAAAGACATACTAATATATTTTGTGAATGAAACAGGATTTTCCTCTCATAAGATATTTGTAATAGCTGTTACTAGCTATTGATACTAGTACAAACATAAAGATTCTTTAGCTATACCTGACTTTACTCCTTACCTTAGGTCCAGTTCATCACAATAAGCCAATGTGAAGACTCTGATCAGACCTTACACTGTTTCTTAGTAATAAACATTTTAGTATGAATATTTGATAGGTGCCTGTAAATCAAAATCATAAACTTTTGATTTCATGAGATGGTGCTTTACATTTTTTATTTTTGAGTGAAAGTAGAATTAATCTTAGAATGTGTTTTACTTCATTGTATAGTATTTTAGATTTTTGTGCTATGGTGATTATATAGACATTTAACAATGTTTTGGTTACTGATGATAGATTTAAAAATTATTAGATGTACATCAACAATGAGAGGGAAGTACTGAGGCATTGGTTGCTAATCAAGTGGCATATGTAGTTTTTGATTATTTTAATATAGTCAATTAAATATTTTTAAAATGAATACTAAGAATGTTAGTATCTTGATTAACTAAGAACATTTCCTAGATACATGAAGAGATATTTAATAATAAGCATTGATTTCTTTTATTATACTTTTTAATGTGTTTGAAAAAACAAATTTTCAACCAAGTGATATTTTTAAAATTCAATAATATTCATAGTTGATATAAATATTCAACAAATTATACTACTCTGTTGAATATTTATAATAAATGTAACATTGTTAGGAGCAAATGATGCTACAAAAGTCTCTTATACAAAATTTTACTACTTAAAATATGGTAATTGATTTCTGGAGGTGTGGTAATTGATTTCTGGAGATGTATTAAGTAGAAAAAAAGAATTCCTGGTGGCCCAGATGATAAATAATCTGCCTACAATGTGGGAGACCTAGGTTTGAGCCTTGGGTCAGGAAAATCCCCTGGAGAAGGGAAAACAACCCACTCCATTATTCTTGCCTGGAGAATTCCATGGAAAGAGGAGCCTGGTGGGCTACAGTCCATTGTCACAAAGAGTTGGACACCACTGAACAACTAACACTTTCCCGTTAAATGGAAAAAGTAATTTATGGCCATTTTTTTTCCCCATTGATGCAAATAATTTGAGTTACTTTGAGTGAAGCAATCTTTGTATTGTATGTATTTTTGTCATGTATTTTATTTCAGCAAATTTTTAGTATATTCAGAGTTTCAGAGTTGTGTAATCATCATTGCTGTCTAGTTTTAGAAGTGTTTCCACTCCTCTCATACCTTAGGCAACAAGTAATATAGTTATTTATGAATTGCCTATTTTGGACTTTTCTTTTTTTCTTTGTCTCTCTCTCTTTCTCTTCCCCTCTCTCGCCCACCAAGTCTTAATTGTGGTGTGCAAGATCTTTAGTTGCTGAACGAGAACTCTTTTTTTTATTTACGGCATGTGGGATCTAGGTCCCTGACCAGGGATTGAACCTGGCCCCCTGCATTGGGAACATTGGGCCTTTACCACTGGATTGCCAGGGAAGTCTCTGGACATTTCTTGTAAATAGAATCATACAGTATCTGTCTTTGTGTCTGGTTTCTTTCACTTAATATTTTCAGAGTTCACCCATGTGGTAATGTGTATCATTCATTTTTATGGCCAAAAAATACTCCATTATATACCTCATTTTGTCTGTCCATTTATCAGTTGATGAATTGTATCTATGTTTAGGCTGTTAGGAATGCTTCTGCAGTGAACATTCTTATGTAAGTTTTTATGCGCACTATAGTTTCACTTCGTTTGGGTGTATGCTTGTAAGGGACAGAATTACAAGTTAGTATCGTAACTCTGTGTATCACTCTGAGAACTGTTGAAATGGATGTTAGTCTCACCACAGTGTATGAGAGTGCCAGTTTCTGCACACTCTTTTCAGACATTGATTGTTATGCTGTCAGTCTTGTTTGTATTTTAGTCATCCTGTTGGATACGAAATGGCGTTTCATTGTGGTTTTGATTTTCATTTCTGTAATGACTAATGATGAGCATTATTTCATGTGCTTATTGGCCATTTACATATATTTTTTAGAGAAATGTCTGTCCAAATACTTGGTCCAGTTTTTAGTTAGGTTGTCTTTTTATTGTTAAACTATACACATTCTTTATATATTCTAGGAACTAGCCCTTTATGAGATAACATGATTTGTAAATACTTTCTTCCCCGTCTGTGGATTGTCTTTTCATTTTCTTTCTGGTGTCCTTTGAAGCAAAAAATTTTTAATTTTGATGAAGTCTAATTTATCTTTTTTCTTTAGTTGCTTATGCTTTTGGTTTCATATTTCAAATTATATTTAAATAAATATTCATTTGATAGTATAGGTTTGTGACAAGGTTTTAATTATCCCAGGGCTGTAAAGCATCAACATTTCTTGTGTTTGACAACCAAATCCCAAAGGAAGCAATTAGTCTTGTATTTGTGCTTCAGTTCCTCAGCTAATTGTTTTAAGCAAAACGTTATGTTTTGATCTCATATGTTGCCATGAAAACATTAGCTGTGTGTGATATGTATATTGATAAAAGTCTCATGAATTCATAGTTAATATTTTGGATTGGAGAACTAAATAGTTTACCATGGTATTTATTGCATATTTGGTTTCATACCTTAATAAATTATTGCTTTTTAGGTTAAGAGTATTATCAAGGTTATTTTAATCTTTCCTGTGAGGAGGTTATTTTAATCTTTCCTGTGAGGAGAAAGTAGATTTTGAGAATTGTATTGATTTTACTCTTGTTATTTGTTATTTGTAGCAGTGATATTTTGATGTTTTTATAAATTTACAAATGGAATATGTATGTTTTTCTTCTGCTTTATGAAGTATGTGTCTTTTTTATTGAACCATTTTAGTTTTTTACTTTTTTACATTATGGGTTTTTTTTTTAATCAATTGAATGCATATTTCAAAATGTATTAGCCTATAATGTTGTCTAATTTAGTTTTTTAGAGAAATGCATGTAACAGTGGAGTGTCACTACTCTTAGATTAGTTTTCTGTGTAATGGCAAGATTGTAATATAGTGTAACAAATAATTTTTATTTGGGGAATTTACTTTTGTATCTTCCTTATTAATTAATACTATTCTATGTTAACTGCAAATAAAAGTCTATTTTAATGAAATTTTATAGAGCTAAGATCATTTATATTCTTTTTGTTAGTTGATTTTTAATCATAGTGTTCATTGGTGAACAGTCACTTAAGTGCCCATTGGATGGGTGATTCTCTTCTTTTCGTTGATATGTTTATATACTATATATACTATATATGTTGGATATACTATCCACCGACATGTTGCAATGGAATAGGAAACAAAAACTGAAATCTCAGTCATAGTGGTGTTAAATTTTCAATTGTGATAAAAAATAAGGAAAAGATTTAGCCGAGAGAGTTACCTCCTCCTGTGGTTGTATGTCAAATATGGTGATTAAGAGGATTTTGATGACCTCTTTTATGACTGAATTAAGGCAAAATGTCTTTTGTGCACTCTTCTTTCCCCCTTCCCTTCTCTTGTTCTGTAAGCTTACTAACAGGATCATTAAATACATATTAATTCTCTTTTAGTATATATACTTGAAATGAGGTTCTAATATTTGTAGAGACATCTTATTCTTACCAGGGTTTGAAGAATTGCCCTTTAGTTAATCCGTAATTTGTCACTGAAGTCAGTAGGGGCTGCCTTATTCTACAGGGGGCGGCTTCTCAGCACATGTGCTAGAGTTTGCCCCTCTGCTGATCTCTAATAGCACCTTGGAGATATTGGTCAGGGTTATATGGGTATAAACTATTCTACATCAGAAGTGCCTTTCACTGCTCTCTAATCTTACTCAGGAAAGCTCAGCTGGACTTGAATTATTCTAAATGTCACACTGGTTTTTGCACAAATGTCTGAAAGCTATCACACAGTAGTATTGACTGCTTTTTTCTCCCAATACAGTTACTGTAGTAACCACATTATGCAGAGAAGTTTTCTTAAAAGCTTTTTACTTAAGAACTTAACTTCATGCCAGGTTCTCTGCCTTATCACACTTAATCTTGAAAAATATCTTCTTCTCTTTCTCTATCCTTCGCATTCTCACTGAGCTTGTTTGATTTATAATTGACTCTAGGTATCCAATTTCTCATTTTCTAGTCTGCAGTTTGACTATTGTTTCTATTAGAGTTCCTGTTCCTCAGATGAAATTAAGCCAGTTTTCTTACCTTACCCAGGTAGGAAGACGTTGGTTAGGCTGATGAGAGTGTTCTCTATCATCCCCAAGATATGACTAAGTTCCAGTTGCTACTCTGTGTCTTTCCTTTTCTCATCCTATCCTATCTTTTCCATTATTTGGTATTTTGCTTCTTACCATTCACTTCTCTGTTGTCTTCTGCAATACTGCCGTGATATATGCATGTAAATAGTAAATGAAATTGTTATCTAAGTTTCCCAATCTGTTTAGTCTATTCTATTTTTTTTTTAAGACAACAGTTTTAACCATTTACTTGATCTCATATACATGCCCAATAGCATCTTTGACCAGCTCTTGTCTGTACCTGTTAATATTAGTTATCATATTTTTTAAGGTTCTGTAAGTAAGGTTCACAGAGGCTATGATCTGCTTATAACTTCACAGGTAATGGTGAAATTGAAAATTAAAGTGATGCCATCACATGTCTTATGGTTTTCACAGAAAACCTCAGATAGCAATGATCAAATCTTGATAAAATATTGAAAGAAAAACTATTTAAAAGCAGCAGGAAATGACTGAAAGTAGGTAAAAGTCAGAAGAGAAGTTATACTTTAAGGCCTGAAAATGTGTCTGAGTTGTATTTTTGTGGCTTCCTTGCTTTTGGGTTCGTCCCAGCCTCCTGTGTAGTTCCAGTTGTACAGAACAGAAGTTAGACCTCGCCAAGCAGCTGGAAATTTATTGAAGGAAATCCGGAAGCAAGTGAACCACAGAAAACTAAAAAAATACTGCCCTTTCCGTCTGTATAAATTTGCCTATTTTAGATTTCATATATGTGGAATCTCCTCCAGTATTTGTTGTTTTGTGTCGGGCTTATTTCACTTGGCATAATGTTTTCGAAGTACATCTATGTTGGAGCATGTGTTAGAATTTCCTTCCTTTTTATGGCTGAATAATATTCCATTGCAATATTCCACATTTTATTTATCTGTTCATCTATTGTTCGACACTTGACTTCTCTTCACTTTTTGGTTATTGTGAATGCTGCTGCAGTGAACTTTGGTGTTACAAGTACCTGAGTCCTCTTTATTTAGCTTTTTGAGAAGCTCCCAAACTGATTTGCATGGTGGCTTCACCATTTTACATTACCGTCAGTGATTTGCAAGGGTTATAGTTTCTCCATATTCTCATCAGTGCTTGTTATTTCTTGTCTGTAGTACCTTTCGGGGGCAGATTCCTTAGGATTTTCTACATAAACAAAAACAGCCATGTGAACTGAGATAGTTTTACTTCCTTTCAGTCTTTTTTTTTTTTATAATCATAGATAGGGCTTTCATAGATACTCTTTATCTGGCTGAAAAAGTTCTTTGTTGCTTGGTTTTGTTTGTTTATTTTAAATCATTAATGGTATTTGATTTTATCACTGACTCCTGCATCTGTTGCCACAATCATATAGGTTTTCTCTTAAACTATTAATGTGGTTGAATTACATTACTTATTTTTCATGTTAACCCTACATTCCTAGATAAATGTTACTTTGTCAGAATGTATTATTGTTTTTATATATCACTGAATTTGATTTGCTGAAAATTTTGTCAGAACTGGAAATTGTCCTCTTTTCCTCTATTTTGTGTAATACTAGAATATTTGTATGCCAAGTAGATAGTTTGTATAAATCTGGTATATGTTTTCCTTAACTGTTTGATAGAATTCACCAGTGAAATAATCTTGGTCAGGAATATTTTTTGATGGGAAGTTTTAGATTTATGGACTTTTTATTCTTAATGGTTTTATTTTTTTATGGGTAAGTCAGCTGTTTGAGTAACTGATGCTTTCATAGTTAATCCATTTTTCTGTTATGTAATCTGGTTACTGGGTTGGATTTTTTTCTTTCTTTTAAAATAGTAATTTTACTCATTTAGTTTCATTGGGTTAAACTAATGAAGAGAACTACATCTTAAGCTTTAGTGAATTTTTTTTTTAAAGTAAATATATATGTATATGAATTGTCTTCTGTTCACACATATGTCACCTACGTTTTGAATTTCTTTTGACTTTCTTTGAATTTTGAGATTCAGATTAAAAACAATAAAGTATGTTTTAATATTTTGGTTTCAATGCTAAGGAGAACTTTATTGTAGTTTTGTACTATAGAATCCTTATAGTAGCTTTCTGTGTGTGTGTGTGGGGGGGGGGGGTTCCTATGTTGTAGTATAGTCTTGTCAGAAAACACTTGATTTTGTTTGATTTAAGATAGGTGGATGCCAGACACCCCCCACCCCCACCCCTGCCCAATACATTTACTGCTACCCCAGCACAACCTCATTTCTGATCAAAACATATTTCTTTCCCAAACTGTGATGTGAACTTGTGATGATCTGTAATAGTTTTAACCTAACTCACAGTATACACAGTAGGGAAATTTGAAAAATACCCAGATCATTAAAAAATAATTATTTAGTATATGTTCTCAGTAGTTTAATAAGTTTAAAAAATTCCTGTTATTGCCTGTTTTGAAATTGCAAAGTTTAAAGGTTTTTAAAAACTTTTTTTGAAAGTTTAAATCTTTAAATCTATTCTTTATGTGCTGTTACACTTCTTGAAATTTGTCAGTAATTTTTTTTTTCTTCTTCTAATGTCACATAAGATTTGAATTCCTGGGACAAAACTATGGCAGTAGTGGGTAATTCTTTTAATATTACCACTTCTTTCCCTTATTCAGTTACATAGTTATTTCCTGGCAAATGTCTGAAAAGATGTTTTAACACAAATTTGAAGATTTTTGTAGGTATAATTAGCAGATAATTTGTTTGGTTTTGGCTAAAATAGTCTGAGTTGGGGGTATATTTCATTTAATTTGAGTGTAGTGGTATATACTTACATGGAGATCAGTCACGACCATGTTAAATTTAAGATGCCCGTGTTAAAGTAGTGCTGCCTTTCCCATTGTAGGCAGGTGTCCTTACCTCCAGTGGCTCTGGGCATCATGACAGGAATATACATAAAGGGCATATACAGTATGAAATACACATAGAGGGTGTATACAGTATGAAAGTGTCCTTGATGGCCACTGCTAAAAGTATGAGTACACTAATACCAGTAGTAGCAGAGGAGACACCAGGTTTGAAATTTGAAATGTACAAAATTGGAACCAAGTGTGTGGAACTGTTTGCAGATACACCTATCTGAAACTGTAAGATTACATTTTCATCCTATGCATTCAACATGTTGGTCCTTCTGTATAGAAAATAATTAATAATATAATATGTATGATTGTATAATCACCAAATGCTTTTCCTATTTTAGTTGAAATAGCATATTTAATAAAATTAAAATATGTGATTTCATCTGCTTATTGGAGCACTTTAGTAAAGCAAGTGTGAAATGATAGACTTCTGATTTGAAAGTAAAAGGTGTATTCTTTTGTTACATTTACATTTATTTAAGAGTTAAGATAAAATTCAGATTAAATTAATAGAATGTGAAACAAAAATGGTTAAAGATGTGCCATGTATAATTAAAATGTTATTCTGACATTGTAAAGTGAATTGTGACATAAAAATGTTCTGATCATGCAAAAGTAGTAATTCATTTAAGAGGAAAAACTAAATTATAAAAAGAAGTAATAGGCTTTTAGTTTTTTGATAATACAGTTAATGAAAAAAGCAATCATATGAAAATACTGGAAAAATATTTAAATGACTTACTTATTTGAAACAAAATTCTCTGATCAGTGAATATAGCATAAAACTCATAACCCACCAAGAATGACATTGATCACTGTTTTATCTCTGAATGCCTTAAATTTAGGGTATGTAAGATTAGTTACTGCACAAGAAAACATGAATTAAAATCTCGTTTATATATGAGAGAGGATTGATAGTTTCCTCCTACTTGTCAACTCTCTCAAAAATTTACGTGACATTCCCAGTAACAAGTTGTGAAACTTGGTTTATAAGCTTGAATAATAAAAAATAAATTTTGTTCAACTGTGCTAGAGGAAAGACTAAATTATTTCCTCTTAATGTCTGGAAACATTATAAGCTTTTGTTACGTGAAAAGCCAAGCAAAGAGTGTTGCGCTGTGCCTCAGTCATATCCGACTCTTTGTGACCCCATGGACTGTAGCCCTCCAGGCTCCTCTGTTCGTGGGGATTCTCCAGGCAAGAATAATGAAGTGGGTGGCCATGTCTTTCTCCAGGGGATCTTCCCAATCCAGAGATCGAACCTGGGTCTCCCTCTGGATTCTCTGCTGTCTGGTAGCCTATCCCTTCTCAAGGGGATCTTCCTGACCAAAGAATTGAACCGGGGTCTCCTGCATTGCAGGTGGATTCTTTACCAGCTGAGCTACCAGGGAAGCCCCGAGGAAAGAGTACTCAACCAAAAAATATAGGAACTATGGCATAACAGAGTTGTGTCAGACATTTAATTAAAATGCTCTTTTTCTGGATTTATTTATGGACTTGTCAGTCTTTTTAATATTTTGTTATTTTTTCACATTTCTAATATGTATTCATGTTCATTTCTAATTTTGTACTTATAATTCTATATCCTTTCTTTTCAATCCTCTAAGTTTTAGAGGCTTCAAGACCCTTGAAACTTAGATGTGCCCATATTAAGGGGGTAGAGCTCAGATGCAAGTGGGGTCTGATGGGCTTGGTGGGGAATGGTTTTGAGAGACTGTGTTTCTGAAGAGGTGGCACTTGAACAAAGACCTGATTAAAGGCATGGAGAGAACCTTGTGAGTGTTTGGTGGAAAGAGCAATTCAAGGAAGGGCACCATAAGTTTAAAACCTGTTGTGGGAATAAGTCTTGTGGTTATTAAGAGAAGGCTATAAGTTTGGAGTGCAGTGATTGGAAATGAGATTGAAAAGGAAAGCAATTATATACTTAAAGCAATTATATATGGTTTGGATAAAAATTTAAGGAATTTAGATACTGATTGGAGAAGTCTTTATGTTTTCAAATTGGCAATGAAACTTTTTCAAGTGCTTTCTTGGGACCTGTTTGCTTTCATCTTTTCAGTTCTTCATCCATACCCACTCTCTTAAAATGCCCAATGTAGAAGGGTACACATTGTTTCTAAAATTCATTTTCCTTGGATGAGAATTTTAGGTGTAATTGTAAGGGATCCATGTGCTCTACTATGTTGCTTTTACTATGGAAGGTGAGGATGAATTTTGATTAGAAAAGTTGGTGTCACTACCACATTAACACTTAGGTATTAAGGGTCTAGGATCTGATTTATTCTGACTTGTACTTAGTATTCCATATGAAGGTTGTACTATAGTTTGATGTTTATCCATCCTCTTAGTGCTAGATTAAAGTAATTTTGAAGTTCTTAGTATCATAAAAAAGGCTGGAGTAAGCAACCTTGTTAGGTTTACTTCAGTACTCTTGCCTGGAAAATTCCATGGATGGAGGAGGCTGTCCTCCCCGGTAGACTGTCAGGCTGCAGTTCATGGGGTTGCAAAGAGTCGGACACGACTGAGTAACTTTACTTTTTCACTCTTCAGTATTAGGATAGCTAACAAAAAGTATAACAAGCCTTTAAAAAAATGTGATAGATACATTTTTGGGGTAAGTTTTGGACATCTTTTTGTAAGTTTTTGGTAATTCTTTCTACTGTGAACTATTTATATATTCTTATTTTTTCTATTAAAATTGTCTTTCAAAAATATAATCTGGTTATCATTTTAATACTTTGGATTTTACGTCACTTTCAAAAACATTGTCCCAGTTTCTTGCCAGTTAAATTCTTTTTAAATGGTATTTTATATTGTATATGGTGTTTAATATTGTTCAATATAGAAATGGGAACTTTTGATAAATTATATTACTGGTTTCCAAACTACTCTGTGGAAGTAAAAATATAGATTCTATAGACTAAAGTTTTCTAGATAAAAAATTTTTGATGTTTATTTATTTTCTGATTAAAAAAATTTTTTTTCAAACCTACAGTTGAGAAACTATTATAATGAAACCTGTATACCCTTCACATAGACTCAACCAATTGTTAACATTTTGCCACATTTTTTTCTAGGCTGTATCTCTTTTTCTCTTCATACCCATATCTACATTTACATATATACATATAATCTTCTTTTGATTACACATTTAGAAAGTAAATTTTGAGCAAATAGTTGGTTGCCAGAAGGGGAGGGGGTTGGAGGAAAGAACTAGGTGAAAGATTGAGAAGTACAAATTTCCAGTTGTAAAATAAATGAATTATGGGTGTGAAATGAACATTATGGGGCATATAGTCAATAACTATGTAATATCTTTGTATGGTGACATATTGTAGCTAGACTTACATGGTGATCATTCTGAAATGTATAGAAACATTGGTTCACGTATTAAAAGGAACATTCATAGTGCTATAGTTCAGTTACACTTCAAAAACAAGCATACATACATAGAAGAGATCAGATTTGTGGTTACCAGAGGTGGGGAGGCTAATTGGATGAAGGCAGTCAAAAGATATAAACTTCCAGTTATAAGAAAAAGAAGTACTAGGGGTATAGAGTATAACATAAATATAATTAACACCACTGTGTGTTACATATGAAAATTGTTAAGAGAGTAAATCCTAAGAGTTCTCATCACAAGGAAAATTTTTTTCCTGTTTCTTTAATTTTGCAACTGTAGGAGATGGTGTATGGTCATGAACATCATTTCATGATGTATGTAATTCAGATCATTTTGCTGTGCATCTTAAACTTCTGTGGTGTTTATGATACATATGTCAACTATATCGCAAAACTGGAAGGAAAAAAGTTTTAAATATTCTAACACTTAACTTCCAAATATGAGCATGTATGATGTAAAAATAAAATTTATGAAAATGTACAACAATAGTATCATTATTATGCCCATGAAGATTAGCCTTGATTTGATAAAAATCTAATAATACTGTCCATTTTCAAATTTTCCTAATTGCTTTCTAAAGTTTTTTTTTTTTTTTTTTTAATAATCCCCACCCCCATCTGCTGCCTGCCCAGTCTATGATCTAATCTGGGATCACTCGTTATATTTAGCTGTAAATTTTTTTTTTTTTAGTCTCTCTTAATTTGAAACACTTGTCTTGCCTTTATTTTGTATTTTATGACACTGACTTTTTATTTAAAGCATCCAACTAGTTGCCTTGTAGATAGTTTCACATTCTCAGATTTTTCTGATTATTTCCTCATGGTTAGATTCAGGTTAAAACAATTTTGACAGTACTACAACATGGTTGATAGAGTATCAAGTTTTCAGTGTATCTGTACTCAGTATGATTTTCTTGTGTATCACACATACCAATTTGGTTCAGTATTATTCATGATAAGTTTGATCATTTTCTTAAGGTGGTGATGGTCAGATTTCTTCATTGTTAAGGTACTTCTCCCTTACTGTTTATGGTAACTTGAGGGTGATACTTTGAGGCCATGTGAATATGTTTCCTACCAAATTTTCATCCAACAGTTTTATCATCTGTTGATTCTAGCTTAAAAAGCAGCTGTGGTATATCAAATTTTATGAAGTGTTCAGTTCAGTTCAAAGTGTTAGACACTACTAGTACATTGTGCTGTCAAAGCAGCTTTTTAAAAGCACTGCCTATTTCTTCTAAATACATTGTCAGTGCTCTCCAGCAAAGAGCACCAGGAACACACTTGGAGTTGGACATGTTGGGTGTATTACTCATTGCGGCAAGGGAGAGCACACACAATGGAAGACCATGGGGGTGCCAGTAAGAGGGTGTTAGAAAGGACTTAAAGGATTTAGGCTTTGTCTGAGTGATTTTGGGCTGGTTCATGGTAGCAGAAGTCCACTCTGCATTAGATACTGTCAAGAAGTAGGAAAAGTTTTATGGCTTGGTATCTCAATAAATCTTACGTATCGGGAGGGCAGAATATAGTGAGACGAAGCTGTAATTGTTGAAGAAGCCAGAATTCACTCATACTTTCTGTGAAGGCGGAGAGTGTTTGGAGTGCTGTGGCTTAGACAGTGTTCATGTTTTGCCTGTGTTCAGGTGTGATCACCGAGTGGTCCATCCTGATCAGAATGGCCATGTGTAATGCAGATGTGCTGTGAAATCATGTTCAACAAAGAATACCAACCCTAGCTGATAGTACTAGGCAGGTTCCTGGATATCAGGAGCTCTTTTTCATTTTTCGGTGTCATTTAAAACAAAGTTTCAAACTCAACCAGTGTTTTTTAAGGAAGTTTTCCCACTGGATATATTCTTTATGTAAAGTTGTAAGAATGGGGACTCTACTGCATAGGTGAGGTGACTGGCAGGTATAGGCTCAGCTAAATGTGGAAAAGACTCAGATACATATTAGCTTCTCTGTTCTTTTTGTGCTTTGTCAATAATGTATATATAATCATTTGTAGTTAATAAATTGGTAAATAACTCAAGCATGTTGTGTTACACATAGTATTAATACACATTTGAAATTTTGGGTATTTAGTTTTACACATATATAATACGTTAACAGTTGTTGGAAACTGTTAGTGATTTAGCTTTGGATTTAATTGTTACAATGTGTCTTACACAAATTTCTTATTGAGGTACTTACCTTTATGTACAGGATTTTCTTAATATAGTCTAACCCAAATAATACAGAAATAAATTGCTGAAACTGATTAAAACTCATGACTTCATATTTTTGTGTTCATTAACAGCCACATTGTTGTCTTAATTCTTTCTTATGTAAGTAAATATAGCTCAAAATAACTTTAATTATATTGTCGATATCTTTCAAATATTGTAGATTCATAAGATTTCATTTGCAGAACATTCTGTTGGGAGAAATGGTTGAATATCACTATCTTACACTTATAAGGAATAGCATAAATGAAAACATTTTCTGTTTCTTTAGTATTGTTACTTCTTTAACGCGGAACAGGTATCAGTTCAGTTCAGCTCAGTTTAGTCGCTCACTCGTGTCCAACTTTTTGGGACCCCATGGACTGCAGCACACCAGGCCTCCCTGTCCATCACCAACTCCCGGAGCTTGCTCAAACTCATGTCCATTGAGTTGGTGATGTCATCCAACTATCTCGTCCTCTGTTGTCCCCTTCTCCTGCCTTCAATCTTGCCCAGCATCAGGGTCTTTTCGAATGAGTCAGTTCTTCATATTAGGTGGCCAAAGTACTGGAGTTTCAGCTTCAGCATCAGTCCTTCCAATGAATATTCAGGACTGATTTCCTTTAGGATGGACTGGTTGGATCTCCTTGCAGTCCAAGAGACTCTCAAGCGTCTTCTCCAACACCGTGGTTCAAAAGCATGATTTCTTCGGTGCTCAGCTTTCTTTATAGTCCAACCCTCACATCCATACGTGACTACTGGAAAAACCATATTTTTGACTAGACGGACCTTTGTTGGGAAAGTAATGTCTCTGCTTTTTAATATGCTGTCTAGGTTGGTCATAACTTTTCTTCCAAGGAGCGAGCATCTTTTAATTTCATGGCTGCAGTCACCATCTGCAATGATTTTGGAGCCCAAAAAAGTAAAGTCTGCCACTGTTTCCATTGTTTCCCCATCTATTTGCCATGAAGTGATTGGACTGGATGCCATGATTTTAGTTTTCTGAATGTTGAGTTTTAAGCCAACTCTCCTCTTTCAATTTCATCAAGAGGCTCTTTAGTTCTTCTTTGCTTTCTGACATAAGTGTGGTGTTATCTGCATATCTGAGCTTATTACTATTTCTCCTGGCAGTCTTGATTCCAGCTTGTGCTTCATCCAGCCCAGCATTTTTCATGATGTACTCTGCATATAAGTTAAATAAACAGGGTGACAGTAAACAGCCTTGACATACTCCTTTCCCGATTTGGAACCAGTCTGTTCCATGTCCAGTTCTAACTGTTGCTTTCTGACCTGCATACAGATTTCTCAAGAGGCAGGTCAGGTGGTCTGGTATTCCCATCTCTTGAAGAATTTTCCACAGTTTATTGTGATCCACACAGTCAAAGGCTTTGGCATAGTCATTAAAGCAGAAATAGATGTTTTTCTGGAACTCTCTTGCTTTTTTGATGATCGAGCGGATGTTGGCAATTTTATCTCTGGTTCCTCTGCCTTTTCTTTTCTTTTTATTTTATTTTATTTTTTATTAGTTGGAGGCTAATTACTTCACAACATTTCAGTGGGTTTTGTCATACATTGATATGAATCAGCCATAGATTTACACGTATTCCCCATCCTGATCCCCCCTCCCACCTCTGCCTTTTCTAAAAGCAGCTTGAACATCCGGAAGTTCACAGTTCATGTATTTTGAAGCCTGGCTTGGAGAATTTTGAGCATTACTTTGCTAGCATGTGAGATGAGTGCAATTGTGCAGTAGTTTGAGCATTCTTTGGGACTGGAATGAAAACTGACCTTTACCAGTCCTGTGGCCACTGCTGAGTTTTCCAAGTTTGCTGGCATACTGAGTGCAGCACTTCACAGCATCATCTTTTAGGATCTGAAATAGCTCAACTGGAATTCCATCACCTCCACTAGCTTTGTTCATAGAGATGCTTCCTAAGGCCCACTTGACTTCACATTCCAGGATGTCTGCCTCTAGGTGAGTGGTCACACCATCGTGGTTACCTGGGTCATGAAGATCTTTTTTGTGTAGTTCTTCTGTGTATTGTTGTCATCTCTTCTTAATATCTTCTTGTTCTATTAGGTCCATACCATTTCTGTCCTTTATTGTGCCCATCTTTGCCTGAAATATTCCCTTGATATCTCTCATTTTCTTGAAGAGATCTCTAGTCTTTCCCATTCTATTGTTTTCCTCTGCATCTTTGCATTGGTCACTGAGGTAGGCTTCTTATCTTTCCTTGCTATTCTTTGGAACTCTGCATTCAAATGGGTATATCTTTTCTTTTCTCCTTTGCTGATCGTTTCTCTTCTTTTCACAGCTATTTGTAAGGCATCCTCAGACAACAGTGTTGCCTTTTTGCATTTCTTTTTCTTGTGGATGGTCTTGATCCCTGTCTCCTGTACAATGGCAGGAACCTCTGTCCGTAGTTCTTCAGGTACTCTGTGTATCAGATCTGATCCCTTCGATCTATTTCTTACTTCCACTGTATAATCATAAGGGATTTGATTTAGGTCATACCTGAATGGTCTAGCGGTTTTCTCCGATTTCTTCAATTTAAGTCTGAATTTGGCAATAAGGAGTTCATGATGTGAGCCACAGTCAGCTCCCAGTCTTGTTTTTGCTGACTGTATAGAGCTTCCTCATCTTTGACTGCAAAGAATGTAATCAGTCTGATTTCTGTATTGACCATCTGGTGATGTCCATGTGTAGAGTCTTCTCTTGTGTTGTTGAAAGAGAGTGTTTGCTCTGACCAGTGCGTTCTCTTGGCAAAACTCTGTTAGCCTTTGCCCTGCTTCATTCTGTACTCCAAGGTCAAATGTGCCTGTTACCCCAGGTATCTCTTGACTTCCTACTTTTGCATTCCAGTCCCCTATAATGAAAAGGACATCTTTTTGGGGTGTTAATTCCAGAAGGTCTTGTAGGTCTTCATAGAACCGTTCAACTTCAGCTTCTTCAGCATTACTGGTTGAGGCATAGACTTGGATTACCATGATATTGAATGGTTTGCCTTGGAAGCGAACAAAGATCATTCTGTAGTTTTTGAGACTGCATCCAAGTACTGCATTTCAGACTCTTCTGTTGACTATGATGGCTTCTCCATTTCTTCTAAGGAATTCTTGCCCACAGTAATAGGTACAATGGTCATCTGAGTTAAATTCACCCATTCCAGTCCAGTTTGGTTCTCTGATTCCTAGAATATCAGCGTTCACTCTTGTCATCTCTTGTTTGACTAGTTCCAATTTGCCTTGAATTCATGGACCTAACATTCCTGGTTCCTATGTAATATTGCTCTTTATAGCTCTGGACTTTACTTCCATCACCAGTCACATCCACAACTGGGTGGTGTTTTTGCTTTGGCTCTGTCGCTTCATTCTTTCTGGAGTTATTTTTCCACTGATCTCCATTAGCATATTGGGCACCTACCGACCTGGGGAGTTCATCTTTCAGTGTCGTATCTTTTTGCCTTTTCATGCTGTTCATGGGAGTCTCAAGGCAAGATACGTATAGTATGTATTTATATAATAATGTATATTTATCTATATTGTGCCCGCAGAGCTTGCTTTTAAGGATTTCTGACTTTTCTGAATATATTTGTTATGGAAATTAGCAATTTTAACTCCAATATAATTAAAACCTTATTTATTATAAATACAAAAATAAATATATAAATTCCACAGAGTATGTTCTGAATAGTAAGAAATTTTTTCAATATTTTTGATATGACTTTTAATAATATATCATATACTTTCCTTTTTTAAATGTAGCATATCCTAATCATAGTTTATTTTTTGATAACTTAGGGTTTCCCACTTGAGTCATGGTTATTAAACAGGAATACTATTAGAGAGAGTTTGCAGTTTAATTCCTCTCTGACTTTTAGAAATAGACATGTCAGTCCCTAGGCTGTTCTTTCCGCATACCCTCCTTTCCCTCTCCTTTAACACTTACTAAAACCATTGTTACACTCCATTTTATAGCCATGGCAGAAGGTTCTGCCCTGCCCAACCCGTGCCTATTATTATCCTCAGGCAGTTGGAAAGTGGTAGTATTAGGGATTAAAAAGTATTACATATTGTACTTTGTAGTACGGAGAAAAGTGGTATTTTTACTATCGTATTGACTGTGCTTTTTCAAACTACATTTCCTTCCCTGCCCCTCCTATGGTTTGGAATGACCGTAGTGGTGGTGTTCAGTTGCCAAGTCGTTTCCAATTCTTTACGACTCCATTCCTGGAGTTTGCTCCAGTTTGTCCCCATTGAGTCGGTAGTGCTATCTAACCATCTTATCCTCTGCCACCCTCTTCTCCTTTTGCCTTCAGTCTTTCCCAACATCAGTGTCTTTTCCAATGAGTTGGCTCTTCGCTTCAGGAGGCCTGTGATATGATTCCCCACTTGTCACCAGGGTTAATTGAATTAACTGCTGTCTATAAAAAGAATCTTGGGAATGTCTCTTGGGTTTTCCCTTTGCATGTTTTGGCTACTCTTTTAGATAATTTGGCTACGGTGTTGTATCACCTCATTTGCCTCAAAGAGATTTGACCCAAAGCTTGATTGGAATAAGTGGATGTGCTGATGGTTTTGAGAATATGATGATCCTGAAGACATCTTTCTGGCTTGACTATTTTTCTTACAACATTAATGATATATTGTTTGCTATTTTAGGTAGTAAAGTTATATCATAGCCTGAACTGGTCATACTATTTTGACTAGTGAGTTAGTGGAGGATATCACTTTCCTAGAAGGGGCATCTCGCCTCTCTTTTGGGGCTATTTCACTTCACCTTGGGATGAATGTGCAGAGGAGTAACTAGATCCTAATTTCCATAATTTGATTACACCAGTTGAGGAACATTTTAATTGTGGTTGGCTAGTTATGTTCAGGCTGTGTTGGTTTTGCTTTCAGCTGTGCCAAAAAATGGAAAAGACTGAATTTCTTATCTGTCACCACATGCTAAAACTTTGCTGTGACCCATAGAAGTGACATAGGAGACCAAACAGAACTGGGGTAGTTTTCCAGTTACAAGCTCCCACCTTCCTCTCTCTCTCTGTCTTTCTCTACATCTCTCCCTTCTCTTTGGCCTGGTTTCTTGTCATATCCCCACTGTGAGCAGCTCTTTCCAGCTAGAAGTCAGCTGATTGTTATTGGAGCTGGTTTACACAGAGGATGGAATGAGTGTAGCCATCCAGCATGAGATTATTATGCTGTCATTTTAAAATGAGTAAATGGCTGTTAGTTGAGAAGGTGATTTGCCGAAGATGGTATTGCCTACTGAGGTTTGTCTGACCTAGACCCCAGATGTGCTGATTTTCTGATAGTGTCTCAGTGTTATGATGGATCATGCACGTCTGGGTCATTCTTTTTGGCTGACTAAGTTGGTGTATATCTTACCATCTGAGAGTTAAAATTTTTTTTTTTTTAAGTCAGAAATTCAGTAGGCACTCTGTTAGAAGGTGAAAATAAATGTACTTCATAAACTAGTTTTTTTTGACTACTCTGTCAGTCTGCTTAGAAAGTTTATTTTAAGCCTCAAATTACAAAAAATCTCCTTGAACTTTCTTTTTTTATGGTATTGGGGAGGATAGGAGTGGTGGTGAAGTTCAGTGGAAACTGAGTGCCACTACCCTTTTCCTTTATTCTCTCATCAGAAATCTTTCTAAATTCCACATTTAATGTCTAGATTGAAGGCGGGAGGAGAAGGGGACGACAGAGGATGAGATGGTTGGATGGCATCACCAACTCAATGGACATGAGTTTGAGTAAACTCCGGGAGTTGGTGATGGACAGGGAGGCCTGGCGTGCTGCGATTCATGGGGTTGCAAAGAGTCGGACACGACTGAGCAACTGAACTGAACTGAATGTCTATATTCCAGCACCAGTTTTCTGGTCACCTACAGTTCAGTTTAATTCAGTTTGGACACTAACTGTAGTTAATGTTATATCCCACAAGTTAAATGGCAAGGTTCCCAACAAAACTGCCTTTACTTGAGACACCAGTCACAAGTGTGATCACCAGGCTACCTGCCCTTTTGTCTGAACTAGTTACAAATTCAGAGGTTTCTACAACTGGAATATTGGATAATTCCCTAGAATGATTCACAGAACTCACTGAGCCCTCTGTATTTACACTTTTATTATAAAGGATACAACTCAGACACAGCCAAGGTCTGGGGTGGGGGTCGGGACCACACAGAGCTTCCATGCCCTCCCCTCATGCTTTCTGAGCATGACACCTCCTACCATATTGGTGTATCTGTGGACCTCAGAGTTTAGTACCTGTATTAATATCTCATTAGTTAGGGGTAGTTGATTAAACTTTTGGCTTGTGTGATTAAACATAATCTATAGCCCCTCTCCCCTCCCTGGAGATTGAGAGGTGGAGTGGAAAGGTTTTCTGGTGACCAGCCCCCATCCTGAAGCTATGTAGATACCACTTTGGGTCACTACTGGTTGAAAAGGGACTTTGACAGAGTTAGTGTCAAAATTGAAGGTTTGTACCTTTAACTTGCGCATTCCAAAGCTAACTCTGGTTATCAGAATTGAATTGTAGGACACCTGGTTGGTGTCAGAGAATGAGTAACAAAAGACATTTCTGTCACTTAGGAAAGTTAAGGACTTTTGCCAGGAACTGGAGCCAAAGACAAATATATATACGACAAATATATATACCATATGAATTTTGAATTACACTGTAGTGTCAGTGTTACCTCGTTTTATCTTTCACGTTGTCTTTGGGATTCTTTACTTTGTCTCCAGACTGTTTATTAAGATTCTACCAGGAAAATAGGTTTCAGGTTTTAATTTCTCTGCTTCATTTCTGTGTCCTAATTTTTAAATTTTAAAAAAATTTAGTTTTATTTAGGTAAACACATAGTTTGATGAGTTTTTGACACATGTATGTACTCATGAAGCCATCACCACATTCACGATAATGAATATGTCACCCCCAAACCCTCTTTATAATTCAGTTAATTCCTTCCTCACCTCCCCCACTTTCCAGACAAACTGATTTTCCTTTCTGTCATTACACAGGTTAGTTTGAATGTTCTTGAACGTTTTTGTGTATAAGTGGAATTATATAATGTTTCATTTTTATCTGACTTCTTTCCCCTAGCTTAATAAATCTGAGATTTATCCATAGTTTTGGATGGACTAGCAATACTTTGTCCCTTTTTATTAATGAAATACAGTATTTTTTTTAATATCACAAATTGTTTTCCATTTACCTGTTGCTGCATTGCATTGTTAATGATTTTGGCTATTGCAAATTGGCTATAAACATTTGCATGCAGTTTTTTATGTGGACATGCACTTTTGTGTTTCCTCCTAGTGAAATAGTGGATTCAAAAAATAGGTGTATGGTAGGCTTTATAAGAAACAAGTTCTTTGGATAACTGTTCACAGGTTTTTCCCAGTTTGTGGCTTGCCTTTTCATTTTTTTAAAAAAATAAGTGTCTTTGAAGTTCAAAAGTTTTTTTTTTTATTTTGATGAAGCTGAGTTTATATCTTTTTCTTTTATGTTGGGTTAGTCGCTCAGTCATGTCCAACTCTTTGCGACCCTGTGGACTGGAGACCACCAGGCTCCTCTGTCTGTGGGATTCTCCAGGCTAGAATACTGGAGTGGGTTGCCATGCCCTTCTCCAGGGGATCTTCCCAACCCAGGGGTCGAACCCAGGTCCCCTGCATTGCAAGCAGATTCTTTACCGTTTGAGCTACCCAGGAAGCCTGGTTTTTGTATTTCATGCTTCTTGTGATAAATTGTGGGAGTTTGAGGAGTATTCCCAAAGATATCCGTGTCCTAATTTCCAAAACCTGTGATAATCGATCTCAGGTGGCTAAAGGAGCTTTTCTCATGGGATTAAGTTAAGGACCCTCGGTCACCCAGGTGGTTGATCAGGCACTCGGTTACTCAGGTGGGCCTCGTATATCACAGGCTCCTTATAAGAGGGAGGTAAGACGGTGAGGGCAGAAGAAAGTTGGGAGACTGGAGGAGAGCTTAGAGTGGCACACTTTGACCAGGAACAAGGAGTCAGGCAGCTTTCTACAAGTTAGTAAAAGCAAGGAAACAGATTTCCTTCTAGAGCCTTTAGAAGGAACATCCCTGCTAACAGCTTGATATTTAGCCCACTGAAACTGATTTTGGTCTTCTGACTTCAAGATGATAAAATTCATTGTTATACGCCACCAGGTTTGTGGTAATGTGCTGTAGCAGATTACATGGGAAGCTAATACAGAAGTGGGGGTGCTGCTATAACCAATACCTAAGAATATAGACGTGGCTTTGAAATTGTGTGGTGAGTAGAATTTTGTGGAGCATAATAGGAGAAGCCTAGATTGCCTTGAACGAATTGTTGATAGAAATATGGACATTAAAGATGCTGAAGGTGAGGACTCGGAAGAAAGAAAAGAGAGTAGTAAATAAAGCCTGTAGCTTCTTAAAGAAATATCTAAGTTGTCATAAAAAGAATTTTGGTGGAAATATGAATGTTACTGATGCTGCTGGTGGGGGGGTTTCAAAGGAAATGGATGTTTTATTGGAAACTGGAGGAAAGGTGATCCTTGTTAGCTTATAACAGAAGGCTTGCCTGAATTTTGCCGTGTAGTTACCTGGCTAACTCTCTTGTGTCTTGTCTTAGTAGAGTAGCAGTCATATGTGTGTGAATTTTGCTCTTTTATGTACTTGCATAAAGTACTTCAGCTTTAATTAAAGTGAGATTGTATTTTTATATAAATGAAATTTACATTTTAATAAAATATCGTATTTTTTCAGAGCACACATTTTAGTAGAATATGCTTATTCTTGAAATGTCATTATTACTAAAGTCTTTTTGCACTTTCCCTGTGACTAAATGGATATGTAAAAATAACTTGCTGTAAAACCCTTAATTTCTGGATTTTCCTTATAACTTCAAGAAAACTATTTTTAAAAACATATTGAACTAAACTTATTATTACAAAGTGAAAGTAAAAGTCTCGCTCCATCATGTCCAGCTCTTTGCAACCCATGGACTATACAGTCCATGGAATTCTCTAGACCAGAATGCTGGAGTGGGTTGCCATGCCCTCCTCCAAGGTATCTTCCCAACCCAGGGATCGAACCCAGGTCTCCCACATTGCAGGCGGATTCTTTACCAGCTGAGCCACAAGGGAAGTCCTGATGCTGGGAAGGATTGAAGGCAGGAGGAGAAGGGGACGACAGAAGATGAGATGGTTGGATGGCATCACCACCTCGGTGAACATCAGTTTGAGCAGACTCTGGGAGTTGGTGATGGACCGGGAGGCCTGTCGTGCTGCAGTCCATGGAGTCGCAAGGAATCGGACACGACTGAGCGACTGAAGTATTATTATAAAACATGCATTGGTTTTACTCTTTGTGCTCATTTATTATTAAAGAAAATAATTTAGAAAATGGAAGTGCATTGTTTGATAGAATAATTTTAAATGGTAGCTTCTGTTAATGGTTGTTATTTATTAGTGTGATACAACTTATAAATATCTGTACATTCAGTCTTTACTGTGTTCTTCCAAATCTTTTTCTTCTGTAATCTAGGGTTTTTTTGTTTGTGTTAGTATTGTTTTTGGTAGGAGGATGTATAAAGCAATTATCACTATTATATTTTTAACCATTGCCAAGTTGAAACTCAGTGTTTAAGTTTAAAACAAAAGTTAGTGCTATTTAAATGTAGAATTACTAAATATTATAGTTCCCTCTTCTGTCTTTTCTGAGCTACTGCACCATGTTAAATGTTTCAAATTTATTTCAGCAAGTGTTTAAAAATTGCTGGAATTAGAATGTCTGCCACCTAAATCTCTCATATTTCTATTGAGTTTGGAATTTGGAATAGTCATTATCAAATATTATTTTTGGGAAATAGGAAAGATTGGGGGAGAAAGTAAATGACATAGCGAAGCAGCATACGGACTGTTTCAGGATAAAGGGAAACTAAAGAGGTTTCTGCAAGTCAGTGGCATGAAAATAAGGAGTAGGGGAGTTGCTCTCAAGTCAGAGATGTATGAAACCTAGAACCACTTATCAAGAGTAATTCTTTTTGGATTCTGTTTAGATCACATTACCTGAAATAGACATTTTGAGGCAGTCTTGGAAATTTGAGTATTGACTAATATTAGTTAATACCTTGGAAATTTAATTTGATGTGTAATACAGTGATTTTATGATTATATAAGGGAGTGATAAAATTAAAGATGTGTGTGGGTGGGGGAAGAGAGTGACATGATGTCTGGAATTTACCTCATAAAAACATAAAGAATAACAAATATAGCAATATTAATAATATCTTGAAGGTTATGTATTGCTTCTCAGGAAAAAAATTACTTAAAACTAGTAATATTATATGGGCAAGATGAATTTTAGAAACTGTTCGTATGGTATCTTTTTGTGTTAAAAATATATAATCTTACATTTCTCCTTTTTCTAATAACTGATTTTCTCCCTTTTTCTATGTGTATGTGTTTCAAACTAGATTTTAATGTCTTGTATGAGCATCATAATTATCAGTTATCTATTATGTTTATGTTTTAGTTTTTAACATTACTATGAGACACAGGTGATAATCATTATACTCAATAATCAAGATGACTTCAAGTTGAGTATTAAAATGACAACAGTGAAAATTCATAAACTTTTTATATTTGATATTCTAAAATGAGTGTTTTAAAAATGACTGCTTTTTAAAATTGCTGAAGTCATTCTTATAACTCCAAAGTATAAGCTTTGAAGGAAAAATGTAAGCAAGGAGTCTCAACTTTTCTGGATTTCAGGACCACATTGCACTCTTACGAATTATTTAGGACCCTTAAGAGCTTTGATTTATTTGGGTTATATTTCTCAATATTTATCCTAGTAGAAAGTAAAACTGAGAAGTTTTAAAAGTACTGTATTAGTTCTTTAAATTCACATAAAAATAATTGTTAATTGGCATGTTCATGAAATTAATAAATTTCAGAGGAATTATCCATATTTTCTCCAAGCAAAAAAAGTTAATAAGAAAGATGACATTATTTTACATTTCTGCAAATATGTCTGGCTTAGTGAAAGACAGTTGAAGTCTCTTATCTGCTTCTGCATTCAGTCTGTTAAAATATTACAAACCATGTAGTCTAAGGAAAACTTCCATCATATACTCATGAGAGGTTGAGAGTGAAAGACACAAATAGCATCTTAGTATCATGAAAATAATTTTGACAGACCATGTGAGAGTCTCAGAGAGCACCCCTAAGTCCATATTTTGAGAACTGCTGGAATAATTTCTCACTGGGCTACTCTATGAGGCAATACAGTCTTTTAAATTAAAGAAAAAAATTTTTTTAAATATGATAGGACCAATTGAGTGTTTCTATTCCATATGTTTTACTTTAGGGGAACTATTGAAGTTAGCTGGTGCTTACTTTCATATATATCAGTATGTTTGGGCATTGAGGAAGTGTGCCGTGACTTACAGTGTTGTTTGTAGATTTCATGTTATAGCCTACCATGTAGTAGAATGGTCACCTTATTTCTTAGAGAATTAGAAATTAATTCAGTGGTAATAAATTGTTAAAATTTTTAAAACAAGTTTTTGATATTCAGTTACTTGCAATTAAGGGGGAAAGCACAATTTTAAAATGCAGTCAATTTATTAAAAAGTAGTCACGATGCTCAGCGTCATTAGTGAGCAAATATTAATGTTGCTTTCTACCTCTTGGCGAATAGAACTATAGCCAGAGATAATTATTAACTCCCCCCCTCCCCCATAAATTGTGTTTTTTTTTCTGATAGTTTGTAAAGCTTTCTCTTTGTTGGTTTGCCTTTTGCCTCCATCAGTATGCAACCTAAGAATCAATAGTACATTAAATTAGCTGACCTGGAAGGAAAAATAATAAATAATGAAAATAGCACTTATTGCTTATATTCTCTTTTAGTTATAAATAGTGTAAGATCCAAAGGGTATTGATGGGGAATGAGGGAAATGAAGCACTGCACATCAAGTTATTTCACAAGTAGTAATCTATACTTTTGCATCTTTTATTTCATGGTTTTGTTTAGAAACAACATTGATGCTGAGTAGTTAGTAAAATAACTTACTTTGATTGGCATCATTTGGTGGGGATTTTTATCGATGCTTGTCTGTAATATTAGTCACAATGATTTATTTAAAGTCTTTGTTAATTATAAAACTAATGAAAAACCTGTTTGTTATGGGCATGCTATATATTTGTTGATGATATAAGTTGCATGAGGTTTTAACACTCAATACATTGTTCCTATATTAGGATGATGTATTAATTTTTTTCATTACCTCTCTAAGCTTCCCAATCTCGCATGTTTGCATTAGCAGCAGTGAGACCTTTTTCCCCAGCGTGTCTGACATGCCTCTGAAAATGTGATAGAGGAGAGCTTTAGCTAGATTTTAGAAGTTCTTTTGTTAAATCATGTAAGAAACTTAAACTGATAGTACTTCACATTTTCCATGTAACACGCTCTTTCGATGAATAGCTGTGTAGCAGCAGTACGGGAAAAGCAGGGTTCTTGGCAATCCCAGCTCAATTGCATCTGCAGATGAGGATTTAAAATTCTGTGCAGCAGACAGTACATCCAGCAGGCGAGTAAAAGGTTACTGCATTATTTGCTTGTTTGTTTTCATAGCCTTTATTTACAAAAGGTTTTTTAAAAATGCAATGTGAAGTGCATGCCTGTTTTTAGATATTCTGGAAATTAATTTAAGTTTATATGAATTTCAAAAGGGCAGAGCAAGGTGAAGGAAGAGGCGATACTAGCTCTTTTTAGATTTAGACCGAAGAATAAATTGAACATGAGACATACACAAATGAAGAACCTACATAAAACAGGAAGTTTTTTAATGCTTTTTTTTTTTACATTAAAAAAATCTTTAAATACATTTTACAATTTTAAATACATTTTTAATACAAGATTTTTTTTTTTTTAAGTTCTTAGACTTCTTCCTCAAAAAGGATCCTATTAACAAAGACTGATAATTGTGGGTCTATGAATGTTCATTAAGTTATATTTGTTTTGAAGTCTGATTGTTTGGGAAGAAACTATAAAGAATTTTTATTAATGTAACCCTCTCTTGTCCTGGAAATTATCATGTGGATTATAATAACATGGTATACATACATATATCTTTATATATTATTGGCAAGAGATCCTAGAGCATGGCTAACATACTTAATACTGTTTATGTTTTCAGGGTGGTTTGTGTTTTGTGAATCTTTTTAATGAGATGCAGATAAGCAGGGGGGAGAAGATTCAGTATCAAAGCAACCAGGTTTTTGGTGGCTTATCATCCATTATCAATACCTGTCTATAAAGTCACACACCCTTTCCTTCTCATTTTAACTCTTCTAACATTTATGATAGCAGGGGCCTCCTTGGATTCTCTTTCTTAGTTGTTCTATCATTATTGACACCACTGTCTTTGGTATAGTATTTTATTGCTCCATAATTCTCAAGTTTTAAGTGCAGTATTCAGAAGGAATTTTTTTACTTTGCCTATCAGCCATCATCCTGCCCTCTTCAAGCCATACTCAAAGATTATTATTAGCTACTGTCTAAATTTTGTTTAAAAAATAGTTATGCCTATGTTTTTTAAATTTTAGACTGAATAACAAGATTGAAAACAATCCTATAAATTAATCTATAATACAGAAGTAAAATCAGCTGTTATTCTTACTTTGAGCGTTTGGCAGGCTTCTTGAATCGTAGAGTCAAAGGGTCAGCAGTTCTGATTGGTAAGTTAAAGAATCCGTCCAGTAATTTGCTCCCTGTTGTTTCTCAAAGCAATGCAGCAGCAGTTCTTTTCCAGATATTGAGCGGTTCTTGAACTGAGTGTTTGGGGACAAGCAGGGGTGGGGCTCGTTCCTGTTGGTTGGTGAGACAGTGGGCATTTACAGAGGGAACAGGTTGGATAGGCTGAGCCGGAGGAGTAGGCAAACAGATCTAAACTGATGGAAGACAGAAAGAGTGGTTAGTATAATTTTGGGGTATTTTATCTTGAGTTTGCTCCTTTATTAAGTACTTGGGCTTTAATATAAAACAGTTTGAAATATTAAAGCACCTTACCTTCTTTCTAAGGAGTAGCCGGGAGACTTCTGCTTTTAATATTGAGTTCTTCTTGACAATGAGTTTGTGGCTGGTATCTTCTGTAGGGAAGCTATTGTTTTATTCTTTTTTAACAGTGTTTCTTTCCGCCAGAGGGCTGCAGAATGAGGCAGTTAGCCAGTTTTGAGTATACACGGGACATTACCAGTTCTGATTTTTTAAGTTAAATTCTTGTCTAATGAACAAGTCAATGTGTGGCTGTGGCTGCAGCGTTGTTTCTTCCTTAATGAAGAGGTTGAGCCGTTCGACCTTCTGCTCCGATCTGTTCTCTGGTAGCCATACATCAGACCAGTTGCAGAGATTATCCATCGAATGTCCTAGACAACCTAAGGTAACTACATAGATTTATTTCAAATAAAAATATACAATTAAAATGGATGCCTTATAACTAGGACCAAATAATTAAAAATAAAAGATCAATTAAAGATGTTCTTAGCAGTTTTCTTGACCTTGCAGTAGCTATCCAATATCATTTTGTCATCATCAGATTGTGTAGCAATGGAAATGCACTGCAGTAATTGATTTTGTAATAGGATCAGGTGATTTACTAGCTGCACTGACAACCACTTGCTTGCTCGCTCTGAGCAGTGGAGCACTCTAATGGATGTTGTGATTGCAGCCCGGAGTTGCTGTGAGACTGCTGGCCACTTAAAGCAGCAGCATGTCTTTTTAAAATGAGTAGTGAGCTTTTCTTTTTTGTTTCCTTTGCTTTAAGTTTTGTAAATTTTATACTTAGTTTGAGTGCCCCCATGAAATTTTAGAGATTAGGTGTTACTTCATCCATCAATTCATCAAAAGTAGCCTTGAATATAATGATATAAAATCTCTGCTCCCTGCTCGTAGTTGAGCGTCAACATGTGTATCAACATACTTTGGTATTGATCATGAGAACACATCTCTAAAATATTACAGTTTATGTTAACCTGTGTCATTTAAGTGAAACAGAATATTCTTCATATTTCTAAATTTCATCAGTTTTAAACTCTAGCTGTAATTATGATAATGGCATTGTGATAAGTT
Source organism: Cervus canadensis (assembly GCF_019320065.1). Lineage (NCBI taxonomy): Eukaryota > Metazoa > Chordata > Mammalia > Artiodactyla > Cervidae > Cervus > Cervus canadensis. The sequence goes on from NC_057386.1 coordinate 64,498,836, forward strand.
CTTGTCCTAGTGCTTTGTTAGAGTTGTCTATTCTTCTCTGGTCTTTTGCTTTCTTAGTGTTCTCATAGACGTAACAACATTTGGAAAATCTGGGTTGGACCAACTCTAAGGAACGCTGATGGAAACATAGCAGTTATTTTAAAGTAGTGTTTAAGGATATAAGTATTAGAAACCTGCTATCCACAGTTATGAATTTTCAGTGATTATAGTTTAATAATCTTTATTTTCATCTTTTATGCATTTTAAACAAATAATTGATTATAAATATAGAAGTATAAGACCGAAGCTTAAAATAGAACTAGTGTTCTGTAAGAGACTTTCAGAAACTGGTGCCTAAGATTCAGACGACATTAAAGTTCTGCTTAGGGCTTTACATGAGGAAAGAAAATTATCTCCCCTCTCTACATTGCTCACCAACTCCTCTACCTGTCTAACTATCTAACATATGAAGTGTTTTGTACAGAACCTGATATATAGAAGTGTTGAATTCTCTTTCCTTCCCTAATTTACATTATTTAGCCATGTTTTTGTTCTTGCCATTATAGAGATGCTATTTCTTTCAACCACATCTAAAACATTTATATTAATTAATCAATGTTAGTAATTTGCTATAGAAGAAATTGAGCATAAAATTGCCACTGTATATTACAGTCAAACCTTCCTGGGACGGCAGCTTTTCTTTATAATGTACTTAAATACTTGCCCTTGAAAGATGAAAATATTTCCAGTATCATTCTGTACTTTATCTGAAATCCAGATACTTAAAGGTTTAATTATGGAAGATGGTAATATAATTTAAACACTAGAGTTTATAATCTTTTATTATTCAATGGTAACAAATTGATTGCCCCCTGCCCCCCAAAAACCTCTATGAACACTGATAACATGAAGATAAGGATGTGAATATCATAAGAGATTTCGTCAAAGATATGTTGAAGTTTCACATATATTGAAATGTTGAATGGTGGATTACCAACAAATTAATCATTGATATAAGTTTCACTGAAGCGGTGTACATTAAACTTTTTTTGCAATGGGGTGAGCAAATAGGAGGAAAGGAAGTGAATACCAAAAGTGTTGACTACTTTTTTAGAATATTGGTTATAAAAGATAGGAGATAAGTGTGATTTGTAATTCAATAGTATTTCATGTAAAATAAATAGGTAATTCACTTAGTGAAGTTCTAACCCTAGTGGAACTGCCTTTTATTAGAGCTCTAGATCAAGCATTAAAAGACTTGGATTTAATTAGACTCCTGTCACTGATCTACTTGATGACCTTGATCAATTTATACTCGAACATTTTTAAGGTTCCTTAAGCATGCTTCTAAAATGTCCACCAAAAAGAAATCAATTTACTCATTCCAGTGTGAGGTATTATAATACTTGACCTGGAAGCAAGTTGAAGTTAGGAGGAAGGATGAAATTTCTTAATCAGGTTTTAGGTAATGTTGATGTTTTTCATGTTTTTTTGATGGAGGGGCACGAGGACAGGTACATGCTTTTGCTAAGAACACTTTATCTTCTCAAAATTCAATATTCTAGATAATTATCCTTGTTTTTAAAAGAACAAATTTGGGATTCATTTCTAGAGCTGCCAGTTTTTCTTATCCTATCAAAGGTAATGTTGTTAAAGAGTTTGTTTCAGTACCTAGCATATTTTTTATTCATCATTTTTATTTTAAAGGTAGCCTTTGTGTTGCTATTTGTTTTTCCATATATGGCCTATGAGATAAGTTGAACACAGTCCTCTTTGTTGCCTGGGCAAAGTGATTTGTGGGTTGATTGAATTAGGTACATTTGAAGTGGAGATCATGTCATAATAATTATGACAAACATTTGTTGAACCTTTAACTTGGAGCAGATGCTATGCTAAGCAGTGTTATGTTAATTATGTCATTATGAGATAGAGATTTTTATTGTCATTTTTAAAGATGAGGAAACTGAGACTCAAAGGTTATGTAACTTACGTTAAATCACACAACTAGAAAATAGAATCAATGTTTAAACTTATACCTACATATTTTTGTTTTTGGTGATAATTAAAACAACATATTTTGGTATGTTTTCAGAGTATTTGCACTTTGAGTTAAGCAGTGACTGCAGATATGAAGCCAGGTTTTTGTCTAAAGACATTATATGATTACTTAATATTTATGACTTGAATAAGAAGAAAGTGATGTATATTACCCTCTTATTCGGTTATTTGGAATATACTTTTCATTGTTGCAGTAATTATTCATTTAAAGCATTTGTAGTCAGTTTGCAGTAATGTTTCTCAGAGTGTGCTTCAGAGGACACTTGCATCTGTGTGGTTCAGGATGGTAGTTAAAAGCACAATACACATCAGACCCACTGACAGAATCACTAAAATGGGGTCTAGGGATTTTCATTTTTAAACAGTCCGCTCAGGTGATTTGTATTGTATAACCAAGTCTTGAGAACATTGGAAATGTGCTCCTATTTTACTTTGTCTGTACGTATTGCCTGTCAGTTTTCCTTTCTCTAAAAGTAGGTTTGCAAACCATAGATCATTTGTAAAATCGTTTTTCAGAGTGTTAGAAAAAGTTTGAGATGGAATGAGCAATCCCATACACTAGTGGTGAAATATAAATTGGTAATGTAAATTTTCTGATGGTAGGCTTTTTAAGAACTTGTTAAATTGTTCATGAGCTTGATTCTTAGTAAGCCTGCTTCTAGGAATTTATTTTAAGGAAATAAGTCAGAGATTTATTTAGGCACAAGATTTAGGCATACGGATATTCATAGCGGTATCATTTGTAATGGTGAAAAACTGGAAATAATTGAGTTTCAAATATCAGGGAAATGGTTAAAAGTATTTATTACATCTATTTGTTTGGGCTACTATCCAGCCTTAAAATGTCATATTTGGAAAGACTATTGAAGATGTAAAAAATAATCATGATTTAATATAAAGTCTCAAAAAAAGAATATGAAATTGTATATATATATGTCCATATATATGTAGTTCATATTAAGTTGAACTGCATGAAACTGCCATTTTTGTAGATCTGTTGGTTTAATGTCAGCATTTTCATGGAGTTTAACCTACCATGACATCAGTTTTGAAAATACATATTTGTTACATATTGTAGTGAGGGAGACTGGAAGCAAATACAACAAATTTATAAAATGATTATCTCTGGATGATGAGATTATATAATTTTAAATGTTTCTTTACATGCCTTGATTTTTAAAATTTTCTACTAGGTCTTGACCTTTATATAAAGTAAGGCAAAACACGTTTTGTCTTTACTGGTAACAAGTCTAATAAAATTATTAATATAGCTTAACATTGCTACATCAGTTAGGCTTCACCTTTGAAATGTAGGTCCACAAGGGCATTCAGTTCTGTTTAAGACAAATTAAAAATTCTGATCCTAGATGTAGCCTTCTTTATCACTCCTCTCTACCTAACCCCCTTTTTCTTAAGAAAAAGTAAACATGGGGAAATATTTTCATGGTTTATTTATCTGTATTCACAGCCTGGCAAGATAATTTAGCATTGTAGAATTCCTAGCAGTTCTTGAGGTCATTAACTGGCTTCTACTTGTCCTCTACTACAGTTTTTTCTCCTTTAGGTCATCATATATTGCTAAGGCTCTCTCTGTGAGAGTGCTTGTCCCTAGGGGCTTTAAAACATTACTGTGCTGGAGAAAATTCTTTCTGGACCAATGTGACTTTCACATTATACTTACCTCATCCCTTAATGATAAATGAATGAACTAATTCTCAACTACAAAAAGATGTTTTGTAGAAAAATAGACAGTAGTCTCTAGTTGTTTCATTGCTTTGCTATCAGTCATGTACTGAACTGTATTTGTGTACATTCAAGTTTATATTTGTACATTACCATGTATAGTAAAGGAAAGGGGCTTTGGAATTAGGCTGACTTGTTAAATTAAGTCAAATTTAGGTGACTGAGTTTTGGTTATGTGAGGATATTACTAATTAATCTGGTAGGGTATTTTTGAAGATTGAGAGAATTCACTTAAAACATCTAGCACAGTGCCTGGCATAAAGCAATAACAAATGTTATGTCCTTTTCTAATGATGAAACTTGAGACTGCAAAGACTTTTCTGAGGTTACCTCTGTTTGTAGCAAAAGTCAGATTCATTGACTACTGTAATTCCTATGCTTAATTCCTATCCTGACTATCATAATTCCTCTACAAGCATATATGCATACTCTTGGGTGCACACATACATAAAGATTCTCCTACTGATTTAAGGTTTATTCTTCCCTTAATTGATTAATATGTCATTAGTTTCAAATCTTTTCTAGTCAGATATTGATGCCATAATGGTAAAAGATTGGTAGGGAAGCTCTTCACTTGATGTAAGTTCGTGCTCTGATTGAACTAGTGGTGCTTTCAAGGGGAGGATGCTGTCCTTAGCCTCTGTGTCAGCAGTTTCATTCTTGCCCCTTTGCACTCTTCCAGCAGACTGTAGACTGTTGCCCTGGCTACACGGGAAGAGGCACTGGCTACTTTTTAAAGAAACATGGCATCTTCCCCCAGTCAAAACAGAATACACCAGATTGCTTGTTTTATGCTACTGCATTATGTTAATCATGTGAGTTTTCCTTTGGAATAATTTATAAGCAAATATGAAGTTAATTTGATTAATATGAAAATAACCCCTTCTGTTCCCTTTCTATTTGTTTTTCAGTAAAATTTCTATTCTTTAATATGGTCATTACTTTACTCTTCCATTTATAGATAAAAATACAGTTGCAAAGATTTTCTTTTCTCAAGCTTGCTGCCTTTTAGTGTAAAAAAGAAAGAATATATTCAATATTTCTGTAACTGAGAAACTTTACCTGAAGTTGCTTACCTCACAGTACCATTTGTAGTATTGTTAGAGAATATGCATGCTGTATATTTTATGGAATATGCACTATATGAGTTTGTAGTGGCCATTATTATGTTTTATGGTTTGAAATTTTAAGAATCAGAACTCATGGGATTTGATCTGAGAGTAAAAGGTATCTGGCTTTCATTACGTTTTTTAGTTGTTATTTATAATAAAATTATAATTCGTATATAAATTTGCATGAAGTAAGTAATTTTGAGGTCATGTTACATATTTTTGCTTAGAACCAATTTATATATTTGATCAAATCTAAGAAGCTTGGGGTTCACGATTATTTTAGCTATTAGGGAAGAAAAAATGCTACCATTTAAACTGTGGCATGCCATCAATTTCAGAGAAGCTAAGATATGAAAAAATGTGACACTCAGAATCTATGAAATGTTCAGGTGTGTTTTCAGATTTTAGAGCGCTTTTTTGGTGAGGAGCAAATTTTATGTTGCTGGTTGTTGAGACGCCTATGCAATTCTCTGTATATGCACAACTTCATCAATTCTTTGTGTTGATTTGTTCCCTTCCTTTGGTATTTATTGAATGTTTTTCATGTGCAGAGCTGTGTCACTTTTCAAGTTGCATAAAATTTGTTCCTCCTTGGAGTTTCTATTATATACCCAGTGCCTGCATGCTCAGTCATATCTAACTTCCAGAGCATTAAAAAAAATTAAGTAATTAAAGTAATATGGGACTTCCCTGGTGGCTCAGATAGTAAAGAATCTGCCTGCAATGTGGGAGATGGGCACATCTTTCATGCAAAGATGGGCACAATAAAGGACAGAAATGGTATGAACCTAACAGAAGCAGAAGATGTTAAGAAGAGGTGGCAACAATGCACAGAACTATACAAAAAAGATCTTCACGACTCAGATAATCACAATGGTGTGATCACTCACCTAGACCTAGACATCTGGAATGCGAAGTCAAGTGGGCCTTAGGAAGCATCACTACGAACAAAGCTAGTGGAGGTGATGGAATTCCAGTTGAGCTATTTCAGATCCTAAGAACTGATGCTGTGAAGTGCTGCACTCAGTATGCCAGCAAATTTGGAAAACTCAGCAGTGGCCACAGGACTGGAAAAGGTCAGTTTTCATTCCAAACCCAAAGAGAGGCAATGCCAAAGGATGCTCAAACTACTGCATGATTGCACTCATCTCACACATTAGCAAAGTAATGCTCAAAAGTCTCCAAGCCAGGCTTCAACAGTACGTGAACCATAAACTTCCATATGTTCAAGCTGGATTTAGAAAAGGCAGAGGAACCAGAGATCAAATTGTCAACATGCGTTGGATCATTGAAAAAGCGAGAGATCCAGAAAAACATCTACTTCTGCTTTATTGAGTATGCCAAAGCCTTTGACTGTGTGGATAACGACAAACTGGAAAATTCTTCAAGAGATGGGAATACCAGAACACCTGACCTGCCTTTTGAGAAATCTGTATGCAAATGCCAGACCACCTGACCTGCCCCATGAGAAATCTGTATGCAGGTCAGGAAGCACAGTTTGAACTGGACATGGAACAACAGACTGGTTCCAAATCAGGAAAGGATTACGTAAAGGCTGTATATTGTCACCCTGTTTATTTAACTTATATGCAGAGTACATTATGAGAAGCACTGGACTGGATGAAGCACAAGCTGGAATCAAGATTGCTGGGAGAAATATCAGTAACCTCAGATATGCAGATGACATTACCTTTATGGCAGTAAGCCAAGAACTAAACAGCCTCTTGATGAAGGTGAAAGAGGAGAGTAAAAAAGTTGGCTTAAAACTCAACATTCAGAAAACTAAGAGCATGGCATCTGGTCCCATCACTTCATGGCAAATAGATGGGGCAAGAATGGAAACAGAGACTGACTTTGTTTTTTGGGGGCTCCAAAATCACTGCAGATGGTGACTGCAGTCCTGAAATTAAAAGACTCTTGCTCCTTGGAAGGAAAGTTATAACCAACCTAGACAGCATATTAAAAAGCACAGACATTACTTTGCCAACAAAGGTCCATCTAGTTAAAGCTATGGTTTTTCCAGTAATCATGTATGGATGTGAGAGTTGGACTATAAAGAAAGCTGAGCGCCGAAGAATTGATGCTTTTGAACTGTGGTGTTGGAGAAGACTCTTGAGAGTCCCTCGGACTGCAAGGAGATCCAACCAGTCCATCCTAAAGGAAGTCAGTCCTGAATATTCATTGGAAGGACTGATGCTGAAGCTGAAACTCCAGTACTTTGGCCACCTGATGCGAAGAACGGACTCATTCGAAAAGACCCTGATGCTGGGCAAGATTGAAGGTGGGAGGAGAAGGGGACGACAGAGGATGAGATGGTTGGATGGCATCACCGACCTAATGGACCTGAGTTTGAGTAAACTCCGGAGTTGGTGATGGACTGGAAGGCCTGGCGTGCTGCAGTCCATGGGGTTTCAAAGAGTCAGACACGACTGAGCAAGTGAACTGAACTGAATGCAGGAGACCTGGGTTCAGACCTTGCATCGGGAAGATGCTCTGGAGAAGGGAATGGCTAACCACTTTAGTATTCTTGCCTGGAGAATTCTGTGGACAGAGGAGTTTGGTGGGCTACAGTCCATAGGTTTGCAAAGAGTCGGCACAACTGAGAGACTTACACTTTGACTTTCATAAAGTAATACATACTTACATCTACAACTAGATTTCAGGCTATCTTAGGACAAGATTGCTTTTTTACGTGTCACATCTGCTTCATTTCCTACCAGATACTCCGTAATTTATTGTAATTTCTTGATTAATTGAACTTAGTTTAGAATGGCAGGAAAAAAAGAGTGGCACATCCACCGCAGAAGAGTATCTATATGATTATGTTTTAATGTAATCAGGAGTTTTGAATTTTAGAAGAACATGATCAAACTTTGTAACTCAAAAATGAGATACCAAAGGTTTCTTCAAATTACTATCTGAAATTTAGGTGACTTCTCTAGATTTTTTGAGAGTAGAAGAAATCCAGAAAAGCCCAGCAGCCTGGCAGCTGTAGCTTGTTACCCAGCTACCTAAGTGAATTACTGTTTTGAATACTGCTTGTGCAATTGTGAAATGAAGAGGTATCTAGGAGTAAATTAACTGGCTTCAAGCTATGTGCTGCGTCCCCAAATTTGTTAAATTTGCTGAATTTGGCAGCTGTCTTACTGCTACAGGAGCAATGAGTGAATATTGTACCGAGTAGTTTCTTTTAGAATTATTAAGATAAGCGCCAGGCATTTTAGGGCTTTCCTCATAGTTCAGTTGGTAAAGAATCTGCCTGCAGTGCAGGAGACCTGGGTTCAGTTCCTGGGTCAGGAAGATCCTCTGGAGAAGGAAGTGGCAACCCACTCCCAGTATTCTTGCCGGGAGAATCCCATGGACAGAGAAGTGTGGCAGGCTACAGTCCACGGGGTCACAAGAGTTGGACACAACTTAGCAACTAAACCACAGGCATTTTAACACACTTTGCTAAATTTTCTATCTTTTTATTTTTAAATGATATTTATTGTAAGAGTTTGTAATGAAAATTAATTCAGATGACACTGGACCATTGCTGATGAATTTTATTAAATAAACAGATCTTATCTATAATCTTCTAGTTTTTAAGCTGTTCTTTTCATTGTAAAATAAATTATAGATACAGGAAACTGTATAAAACAAATGTATACTTCAGTGCATAAGATGATGTACTCTTTTTTGTTGAAGTATATTTGATTTATAGTTTTAGTTTTAGGTCTGCAACATAGTGGTTCAATATTTTTATACAGTATACTCCACTTAAAATTACTATAAAATAACATATTTCTCTGTGCTATACAGTATTTCATTGTTGCTCATGTGTTTAATACATAGTGGTTTGTATCTCTTAATCTCCTATCCCTATCTTGCTTCTTTCCCCTTTAGTTTGTTCTCTCCATCTGTGAGTCTGTTTCTGTTTTGTTATATTCATTCATTTGTTTTATTTTTTAGATTCCATGTGCATGTGTATCCAGTGTTTGTCTTTATCTTATTTCACTAAGTGTTAAATAGGCCCATCTATGATGTTGCAAATGACAGAATTTCTTTTTTATGGCTGAGTAATATTGCATACCTTCTTTATCTACTCATCTGTTGATAAACACTTAGGTTGTTTCCATATCTTTGCAATTATAAATAATGTTGGTATGAACATTGAGGTGCATATAGCTTTTCAAATTAGTCTGATTTTTTTTTTTTTTGGGTATATGCCCAGGACTAGAATTGCTTGGTCACATGGTACTTCTATTTTTAGTTTTTTGAGACCCCTCCATAATGTTTTCCGTAGTTGACTGCACCAGTTTACATTTTCCCCAGCAGTGTGCTAGGGCTCCCTTTTCTGCACATCCTTGCCAGTGTTTTACTATTCATAGTATTTTGGTGATGGCCATTCTAATTGATGTGAGGTGATATCTCATTGTGGGTTTGATTTGCATTTGTCTGTTTTTTTTTTTTTTTAAATAAAAAACATTTCTGAAGCCTTTATTTACGAAAGTTTTAAAAGCAAATAATCCCTCTGTTTTGCAAATGTTTTGTTTAAAAAGGACCACCCAGTTACAGCATTGAAATATCATGAATAAAGAATGTACAAGGGCAACAAACCAATGTGGCTAACATTTGGAGATTTGCTAATATTACTGATTGAAGTGCAGATGACCCACATCATAACTTGTAGTCTGTCATTTCAGGGCAATTAATGATTACCAAAATGCCTTCCTACACATGCTCTGGTCTGGTCATATATTCTACATGGCTAGATATTTCACAATCTCTTTTGTCAATATATATAAAATAGATTGCAAAGATAAACACAAAATAAACAAGCATTACACTCCTCAGGTAATTTTATTAGTTATACTGTATATTGCTAATAAATATATTTTTTGTATTATGTTGTTTAGCACCAGATTTCTCCATTATTTATCTTTGTAGCAATTGTGAAAGCTCAAATTTGTTGTCTTCTAATTTAAGTTGATACAAAATATATGTAAAGACTTGGCACTCTTTGGATTCGAATGAAATTGATTTGTGGAATCAAGAAATCAAGAGCATCATAAGTATGGTTATAAAATTTTGTAAAATAAGGTAGTGATGGAATAAAAAGAGGCAGATAAGGGAAATGTGCTATCATAAAATAACTGTAGCTTCAACATCTTGAGTACCAGTTTCCTGGCAGACATTAAACATCCAAGCACAAAGGGTTTTTCCCTGAAGGGTGTAAAGCTGTTTGAGCATTAGTGATGTTGAGCATCTTTTTATGTGCATGTTAGCCATCTCCAAATCTTCTCTGGAGAAACGTCTATTCAGACGTCCTGCCCACTTTTTAATTGTTTTTTTTTTTTTTTTTAATGTTGATGGATGATACATTGTTTTAAGTACCACACAGTTCAATACACAGAAGTTTGTCAACTATCCCAGAAGCACCTGCATATGCCCTGACTCAATCATAGCCCCATCCTTTCTTTTAAGTAACTCTTTTCCTCTGCGTTGGGCTTCCCTTGTGGCTCAGCTGGTAAGGAATCCACCTGCAGTGCGGGAGACCTGCGTTGGGAAGATCCCCTGGAGAAGGGAAAGGCTACCTACTCCAGTATTCTGGCCTGGAGAATTCCATGGACTGTATGGTCGCAAAGAGTCTGACATGACTGAGTGACTTTCACGTTCACTTTCCTCTAAGTTACTCTTATAGAGATCAGCTCCTTTTGTTTATGATACTCTCACTCAATTATGTCTCCCTAGATACTGTTGTTTAATCTTGACCATTTAAAAAAACAGTTACTTAAAAAAAAGAGTTTCTTATTTTTAAATATTAAATAAAATAATTAGTAATATAATTAACATTTAAATATTTAAATTATTAAAATATTTTTAATAAAAATAAACAGTAAGTCTTTTTTCACATGGTCAAGATACTGTTGTTTAATCTTGACCACTTAAAAAAAAGTTACTGTTTCTTTAAGTCTATTTCAATCTACAGATTTATATTCTATACCTTTCTTAAAATTTATCTGTTTAATCTGTTTTTCATAGTCTGGATTTGACTAATTGCATACATCCTGGTACAGTTCAACATATTCATCGTCCTTTTTAATTTCCTGAAATTGGCAGCTGGATCCAGAGGCTTTATTAAGCTTGGTTTGATCCCTCTGTCATGGCGTGGTGAGTTGTTTCCTTAGGAGTCACCTAGTGTCTGATGTCCTTCCTTTTGTGATGTTAAAGGCTTTGATATTCAGGTCTCCATCCATTAATTTATTTAAGGTTGCAAAATGTTAGAGTTCTAATTCTCTCATTTCTTTTTCATTTACTAACAAATAATTTTATAAAGGAATACTTTCCCTTATTTGCTGTTTGATTCCTTAGTGCTCTGGTTCATTTAGGAAAGGTAGTAATGGTGTATTATTCCAGCATACACTGGTTTAGCTATAAGGACTGTATTTGAAAGCCAAAACCCTATAAATTGTGATTGGTAATTAAACAATTGTAATTAAATATTTTTAATTAGAGAAAGAATAAAAATTTATCTCCTGGAGTTTGCTCAAACTCATGTCCAGAGAGTCATTGATGCCATCCAGTCGTCTCATCCTGTGTTGCCTGCTTCTCCTCCTGCCTTCAGTCTTGCCCAGCATCAGAGTCATTTCCAATGAGTCCGCTCTTCACATCAGGGAGCCAGAGTATTGAAACCTCAGCGTCCGTCCTTCCAGTGAATGTTCAGGGTTATAGACAGCAATATGTTGTTGTTTAGTTGCTAAGTTGTGTGTGACTTTTGTGACCCCATGAACTGTAGCCCACCAGGCTCCTCTGTCCATGAAGTTTCCCAGGCAAGAATACTGGAATGGGTTGCTGTTTCTTTCTCCAGGAAATCTTCCTGACGCAGGGATCGAACCCAAGTCTCCTGCATTGACAGGCAGGTGCTTTACTGCTGAACCACCAGGGAAGCCCATAGATAACAATATAGACAGATTTAAGTACATAATGCTTAGCCGAAAAAGCAGACAGAAACAAACCCCCCAAAGAGACACAAGTTATACAAGAGTAGAAAGTATATTATGTAATTTATATAGATTTCAGAAATAGGCAAAATTAATCAATGGCGTTAAAAGTCATAGTTACTCTTGTGGGTGAAGATAGATTTAAGTATATAATGGATTCCCAAGAGGGATTTCTAGGGTGTTAGAATGTTCTTTTTTAGAAATTAATGTTAGCTTTTTGAGGTCTGAAAAAAAGTGAAAGTGTTAGTCAGTCATGTCCGACTCTTGGCAGCCCCATGGACTATATATAGCCCACCAGGCCTCTCTGTTCATGGGGTTCTCCAGGCAAGAATACTAGACTGGGTTGCCTTTCCCTTATCCAGGGCATCTTCCCTGGATTCCTGACCCAGGGATCGAACTGGGGTCTCCTGTATTGCAGGCAGATTCTTTACTGTCTGAGTCACCAGGGAAGCTATAGTTGACACCTAAAATTGTAAGATATTTAAACTGTGTATAGTCACCACTACATTTATATATTAACATGTATTCATTGTGAATGAATTTCCCCATATAGTTAATTAACACATCCAAGGCTTTCCTGGTGGCTCAGTGGTAAATATAATCCGCCTGCCAGTGCAAGAGACTTGGGTTTGATGGCTGGGTTGGGAAGATCCCCTGGAGAAGGAAATGGCAACCCTCTCCAGTATTCTTGCCTGGGAAATCCCATGTACAGAGGAGTATGGTGAGCTCTAGTCCATTCAGTTGCAAAAGAGTCAGATGTGACTTAAAGACTAAACAACAGCGATATCTCACCTCACTTATTTCTCTCTCTTTTTCCCATGAGAACATTTAAGTTCTACTCCATTAGCAAATTTCAGTTCTCTAATACAGTGTTGTCTACTTTAGTCATCCTGATTTACATTAAATCCTCAGACATTATTAATCTTACAGCTGAAAGCTTCTTCTTACCAACCTTCCTTAGCGTTCATGTTTCTTCTCTGTTTCTGTGAGTTTGGCTTTTTTTGTTTAAGATTCCATGTTTTTATCCATTCATCCATTAGTGGACACTTAGGCTGATTCCCTACCTTAGCATTGGTGAGTAATGCACATAGGATGCAGATATCTCTTCAGTATCCTGTTTTCATTTCCTTTGGCTATGTACCCAGAAGTGGGATTTCTGGAGCATATGGTGCTGGTTCCCATAGGAGCTATACACCGGTTTGCATTCCCACCAGTAGCGTACAATAGATCTGTTCAGCCCCCACCCTGTCCCGACCCCACCCTGAACACTCCTCTTGGAACCTTTGAACTGCTTTGGTTTTGAAGATACTTCCTCTAACCTTGTAAGTAGTATACCCAAATTGAGTTCAGATTTGAATTGCGTATCTCTAAGAGAGAGACTGCTAATCTTCTATGTCATACCTAACTCATGATGAAGTAACCTATTTTGACGTGTTCTAAAAGTTGGTAACAGAAGGTTATTTATTAGCTAATAAGAATAACATATTAAGTACTCACTATGTGTCAGGCACATGTTTAAACATTTTGCATGCATTATCTCTCTAGTCCTCAAAATAGCTCTGTGAGGTAGAGCAGCCATTTTAAGTTACCTTTTGCAGGTGAGATAGCTGAGATTAAAGGCACTGAGTGATATGTCCAAGTTTACATAGCTGAATAGTGGTAGAAGTAAAATTTGTATTGTCATCTACTGCTGAGCATGGACTATTAATATTAACCCCTGGGTTTTATGACCTTGGTCATAAACCTCGGTCAGCTGTTTTCACTGTCAGTTTGGCTTTGACCAAATGGACCGCTGACCTGCTCACTGTTCCTGTTCCTAACTGGAAGAAATATGATGAGACAGGAGAGTGGGCTTTATCTTAAGAAGGGGCTTTTTTGTTTTTAAAACATTCTAATTAATTTATTTTAATTGAAGGGTGGTTGGTTCACGGATGCTGTGTTGGTTTTGCCATGTACCAGCATGCATCGACCATAGGTTGCACATGTCCCCTCCCTCCTGAGCCACCTCCCGCCCCATCGCACCCTCCAGGCTGTCCCAGGGCCTGCGCTTGCGCTCTCTGAGCCGTGCAGCATATCCCCACTGGCTGGCTGTTTTACATATGGTGGTGTATACGATGCCCTGCTACTGTCTCAGTTCCTCCCCACCAGCCACACCATGTCCACAAGTCTGTCCTCTGTGTCTGCATCTCTCTTCCTGCCCTGCAGATAGATCCGTCAGTACCGTTTTTCTAGATTCCATATATATGCTTTAATATATGATATTTGTGTTTCTCTTTCTGACTTATATCACTCTGTCTAACAGGCTCTAGGTTCGTCTACCTCGTTAGCACTGACTCTAATGCATTCTAAATATGGGCGAGTAATATTCCATTGCGTATATGTACCACAGCTTCTTTATGTATCCATCTGTTAATGGGCATCTAGGTTGCTCCCACATCCCAGCTATTGTAATAGTGCTGCAGTGAACATTGAGGTGTGTGTGTCTTTTTTGCTTAATGGTTTCCTCAGGGTGCATGCCCAGTCGTGGGATTGCGGGTCACATGGTGGTTTTATTCCTGGTTTCCTAAGGATTCTCCATACTGCTCTTCATAGTGGCCGTATCAGTTTACATTCCCACTAACAGTGCAGGAGGGTTCTTTTTGCTCCACACCCTTGCCAGCATTTGTTGTTTGTAGATTTTTTTTGATGATGGCTGTCCTTACTGATGTGAGGTGATACCTCATTGTAGTTTTGATTTGTATTTCTCTAATAATGTATGATGTTGAGCATCTTTTCATGTGTTTATTAGCTATCTGTACGTCGTCTTTGGAGAAACATCTGTTTAGGTCTTTTGCCCACATTTTGTTTAGGTTGTTTGTTTTTCTGGTATTGATTTGCATGAGCTGCTTGTATATTTTGAAGATAAATCCTTTGTCAGTTATTTCATTTGCTATTATTTTTCTCCCATTCTGAGAGTTATCGTTTCACCTTGTTCATAGTTTTCTTTGCTGTGCAAAAGCTTTTAAGTTTAATTAGGTCCCATTTGTTTATTTTTGTTTTTGTTTCCATTACTCTAGGAGGTGAGTCATAGATGATCTTGCTGTCATTTATGTCATAGAGTGTTCTGCTGTATTTTCCTCTAAGTGTTTTATAGTTTCTGGCCTTACATTTAAGTCTGTTATCCATTTTGAGTTTATCTTTATGTATGGTGTTAGGGAGTGTTCTAATTTCCTTCTTTTACATGTAGCTGTCCAGTTTTCCCAGCACCACTACTGAAGAGAGTATCATTTCTCCATTGTATAATCTTGCCTCTTTGTCAAAGATAAGGTGCCCATAGGTGTGTGGGCTTATCTCTGGGCTTTCTATCTTGTTCCATCTGTCTATATTTCTGTTTTTGTGCCACTATTATTCTGTCTTGATGACTGTAACTTTGTAGTGTAGTCTGAAGTGAGGAAGCTTGATTCTTCCAACTCCAGTCTTCTTTCTCAAGATTGCTTTGGCTATTTGGGATCTTTTGTGTTTCCATACAAATTGTGAAATTTTTTGTTGTAGTTCTGTGAAAAATGCCATTGGTAGTTTGATAGGGATCTCACTGAATATGTAGATTATATTTGGTAGTATAGTCATTTTCACAATATTGATTCTTCCAACCCGAGAACATGGAGTATCTCTCCATCTGTTTATGTTGTCTTTGATTTATTTCATCAGTGCCTTACAATTTTCTGTATACAGTTCTTTTGTGTCCTTAGGTAGGTTTATTCCTAGATATTTTATTCTTTTTGTTGCAATGGTAAATGGGGTTGTTTCCTTACTTTCTCTTTCTGATTTTTTGTTGTTAGTGTATAAGAATGCAAGTTCTTATTTCTGTGTATTGATTTTGTATCCTGCAACTTTGCTAAATTCATTGAGTTGCTCTAGTAATCTTCTAATAGAATCTTTAGGGTTTTCCATGTATAGTATCACATCATCTGCAAATGAGTTTTACTTCTTTTTTCCACTCTGGATTCCTTTAATTTCTTTTTCTTCTCTGATTGTTGTAGTTAGAACTTAAGAAACTACAATAATAGTAGTTTATTATGTTGAATAATAATGGAGAAAGTGGGCACCCTTGTCTTTTTCCTGATCTTAGAGGGAATGCTTTCAGTTTTTCACCGTTGAGAATAATGTTTGCTGTGGGTTTATCATATATGGCCTTTTTATTATGTTGCGGTAGGTTCCTTCTGTGCCTATCGTTTGAAGCATTTTTATCATAAATGGGTGCTGAATTTTGTCGACAGCTTTTCTACATATATTGAAATGCTATGGCTTTTATCTTTCAATTTGTTAATATGGTGTATCATATTGATTGATTTGCATGAATCCTTGCATACCTGAGATAAACCCAACTTGATCTTTTTAGTGTTGTTGAATTGTTTGGTAAGGATTTCTGTATCTATTTTCATCAGAGATAACTGGCCTATAATTTTCTTTTTTTGTGAAATCTTTATCTGGTTTTAGTATTAGGGTGATGGTGACCACGTAGAATGAGATTGGAAGTGTTTCTTCCCCTGAAATTTTTTGGGAGAGTTTGAGAAAGATAGGCCTTAGCTCTTTTCTGAGTGTTTGGTGAAGTTCACCTGTGAAGCCAGCTGGTCTGAACTTTCGGTTTTTGAGAGATTATTTAAATTGCAGTTTCGGTTTCAGTGCTTGTGATTGGCTTGCTCTTAGTTACTGCTTCTTCCTGGTTCAGTTTTGGCAGGTGGAATTTTTCTAGGAATGTGTCTGTTTCTCCCAGGTTGTTCATTTATTGGCTGTAGTTGCTCATAATAGTTTCTTAATCCTTTGTATTTCTGCACTGTCTGTCATAGCCTATCATTTCTAATTTTGTTGATTTGATTCTTCTCTTTTTCTTGATTCTTGATGAGTCTGGTAATGGTTTGTCAATTTTGTTTATCTTCTCAGAGAACCAGCTTTTAGTTTTATTAATCTTTACTACTGTTTCCTTCATTTCTTTTTCATTTATTTCTGCTCTGATATTTATGATGTCTTTCCTTCTGCTAACTTTGGGGTTTAAAAATATGGAATACCTCACAAATTTGTGTGTCATCCTTGTGCTGGGGCCATGCTAATCTTCTCTGTATTGTTCCACGTTTAGTATATGTGCTGCTGAAGTGAGCACAAGAAAGGACTTTGATATTAAAGAGATGGTTGTAGTGGTGTTATGTTACTGTCACTTGTGTCCTTTTTGTTTTTCTTGGTGCTTCAGGATTTTTATTATGTTGGAGGTTGGTCTAGTGGAATGAACATAAACCTTGGCTCACATATATCAGAATTTTGAACATGTTACTAAATCTTACTGACTGTAAATATTCAGACAAATTACCTTAATCCGAGGCTGTTTCCTGTTTTATAAAATGGAAATAATGATGTCAGGGTTGTAGATTAAATGAATGTGTTGTGCATAGCATAGTGTTAGCTCCTAGTAGACACTCTGGGAATGTTTGCTGATGACATGAATGTAGTGGAAGTATCTTTACTAATTTGAATATTTAAAAAAGTGACAAAACAGGCTTCTTAGAAACCTGTAAGATTCCCTACTAACATTTTTTTTCCCTCCACTAACATTTTATTTTTTATAGCTGGAGTAATTGAATTGCTGCTGTAGAAAAACAAAGACATGTTTTATGGCTTTCAATTAATTATTACTGTTCTTTTGACTTAACCCTCTACTTTTGTCTAGGGGAGAGGAATAACTTCAGTATGAAGGATTCCTATCCAGAAACTTGAAAGTTTTAAGAAATATTCCTTCAAATAGATCTGAAAATCAGTAGTTCTGGAGAGCAGTGATAACCATTGTTATTGACTTCCCAGTTATTTGAATGGCTGAGTTTAGTGGTAAAATCCTTATTCCATCGTCATTGTGATAAGGAATTCAAGTTGTGACTAACCCACAAGGCTGCCTCTTAGTTTTAGATTGAGTGTACAACACAGCATTGTTTGTACTGAAATTGAGGGTGTTTGGAAGTTTGAGAATGTTGTACAACCACTGCCTTGTTGGGTTTGCCCAGAAATGCTGTTCTATAACCTGAAAAATTTTTAAAATTTCTTGTCTGAAAAATTACAGGTCATTATATAAGGATCTAGTTTACTGATTTAATCATTATTACAGTGTTGCTTTATTTCCATGTACACAGAAAAGGTCTTTGTAAGAAAATCATACTTCTTACTATTTAAAAAATAATAGCTTAGTCATTACTAAAAAAGAAAGAATAGTTTTGAGTGAATTATAATTGTTTCTTCTTGAATTTCTGATTGGGCTTCCCAGGTGGCCTACCTGATAAAGAATCACTGCCGTGCGGGAGACCTGGATGCGGTCCCTGCGCTGGGGAGGTCCCCTGGAGGAGGGAGCGACTGCCCACTCTGGAGTTCTGGCCTGGCTAGTCCGTGCGGTCACAAAGAGTTGGACAAAACTGAGCGACTTTCACTTTCACTATTGTTTCTTTGTTTCTTGGTAGTGGTGATGGTTTTTGCTGTATTCTTTTTGCTTTTTCAGTCACTATAGACATCGGTGAGCAGTGATGCAACCAGGCTAGAATGAAGTTTATTTTACCTGGTTTCAACTATAATTATGTAACTTTTAGAAGTTTATTTATTTATTTTTAATCCACATATTTTACAAAGGTTTAGCTAGAGCAGATGTTTGTCTCATTTTTTATAAGCAGTGCCTTTACACTCTGATTTTTAGATGCATGGTTTATGTCTCTGGTACGCATTGTATCCCCAGTGCCTGGCACATGATAGAGTTTAAATCGTGTGTCTTTTCAGTTCAAATACACATTTTCTGAAGACACCTTGTGTGCAGTGCAGTCAGGCAGTATCTTCCCCCAATGTGTCCACTTAGTCTTCCTGCCAGGAATTTGAAGAGGAAGATGGAGTGATTGTTTCTGAGAGTCTGCCTGTGAATAGTGTTTCTCTGGCATATTAATCTAAATGAGGTCATTGTTTTGCCTGAGAGCAAGAAAAGAAATTCAGGCAAGAGTACCTGGGTTCTAATTGCATAGATACTGACTAGAATTTCCAGGGACCCAGGCATGAGGAGATCAAGCAACAGCAGATGAGAGCAGGATCCTTAAATTTATAAAAAGCACATAACAAGATGACATTTTTTACTGTGTGTGGCTTACTACAGTTGCCATGCTAAAACTATGCTCATCAAGATGGGAACCCTATTTAACAAACAGACTCACTGGTTTTCTATAGACAATCCATTTTCTATATTATAGTGGTATGCTTTTTCTCGTTTAAAACCTTGTAAAAATGGTAGTGAGGCAGAGTAGTGGCCAAAGGTAAAGGATTTGAGTTGGTACTTGCTCATTGTGATGGTGTTGAGACTTTCCTTAAAGATGCTGAGTTACTTCTGAAATTTAGGAAGTTCTGGCTTTCTTTGGTCCTGTGATCACTGGCTCTGTAGGGAGTGGCTTCACATGTTGTTTCCTCTAGTGTGGTTGCTTATGTGGCCATATCCTATTCTTCATTCCAAATTCTCTCTACTTGCTGCAGGATGTTTCTGGATGTGTTGCTATCTTTTCAACTAGGGCCCAGAGCAAAACCTAAGCCTTCTTCAGCCTGTAACAGTCTGACGTTGGGCGTCAAGGAAGGCAGAGAAGTTTTTGCATTGTCTTCAGTTAATTGTACACTTTTAATTGAGGTGCTTTTATCTAAAATGAAATGTACAGATGAGTTTTGACAAATGTATATACTTACGTATGTGTAACCATAACCAGTACCTCTATTGATACATAGAATATTTCTGTCACTCCCCAAATTTCCCTCATACTCATTCCATTCAGTCCACACTTAGGCAGCTACTGTTCTGATTATTATCACTGTAGATTAGTTCTGTGTATTTGTAAATGTCATATAAGTAGAAGTACATAGCGTTGCTCTTTGTGTTTGACTTCTTTCGTTCAACATACTGTTTTTGTCATCCGTGTTGTTGCATGTATCAGAGTGCATTCTTTTTTGTCTCTGTGTACTATTCCATTGTACAAATACAATTCAGTATATCCATTCTTCTGCTAGTGAATATTTGAGTTGTTTTCAGTTTTGGCTATTCTGAATAAAGCTGCTATAATATAAGCATTCTTGTACCAGCCTTTTTTGAAGACGTTTCTCTTGGTTAAGTACCTAGGAGTGTATGTGCTAGCTCAAAGAGTATGTATTTTTATAAGAAACCACCAAGTGGTTTTCTACTGTGGTGATACCGTTTTACAAGTCCAGTAGTCAAGTACAAGAGTTTCAGTTGTTTCCTGTTTTCCCCAACATTTGGTGGTGTTTGGTTGCTTTTAATTTTTTTAGTAGTTCTTGTGAATGAGAAGTTGTTTTTGCATGTGATTTAATTTGCATCTCCTTGATGGCTGATGCTATTGAGTACATTTTTGCATGTTTATCAACTCTCTAATAGTCAACTATTAGAGGATAAATAGTCAACTATTTGTGTTTTACTCATTTTTTCCCACTCTTTTAAAATTTGAATGGTGAACAGCTCAGTTACAACATTGACTGAATTCCGTGATCATTTACCTTTCTAACCCAGATTTCAGCTTTCGTATCCAAACCTGACACCGTTCTTGCTCCAAGCAGTGATGATAGCCACTCTCCCTGAAAGACTTGTGAAAGTGAAGTGTAAGTCGCTCAGTTGTGTTCAACTCTTTGCAATCCCGTGGACTATATGGTCCGTGGAACTCTCCAGGCCAGAATACTGGAGTGGGTAGCCATTCCCTTCTCCAGGGGATCTTCCCAACCCAGGGATTGAAACCAGGGTTCTCGTATCATAGGTGGATTCTTTACCAGCTGAGCCACAAGAGAAGCCCCAAAAGACTTGTAGGAGATATCTGCACAGTCATAGAGTTTTTTCAGTAGACTTCAGTCTTAAACTATCACAAAGAAATAGAAATATCTGCTAACAACTTAAGATGGACATTTACAGTTTTATGTTTTAAAAATCTGTAATCACCAAGCTTTTTAGTTTATAGTCTGTGAGAAAAGTTATTGAATATAAAGGCAGACCAGTGTATATTGAAGCTGGATGGAAGTGAGACCAGATTAGGTGTGTCTTACGTACTGTGCTTCGGAGTTTAGATTTATCCTACAGAATAGTAGTTTTCAGAAGTTTTGCAGAGTCACCCGAGGGTTGCTCATTCTCTCTGTGCACAGTTTCTCTTCTCCCCTGCTCTCTCTTCACCTGTTCAATGCTTTTCTCTTATCTGAACAAAGGGTTCAGCATGTAAAAAGTTCAGAAACTGCCGCTAAGTTGTTGACATTTCCTCTTGTGGCAGCAGTATAGAGGGTAGATGAGAGGGGCAGGAGACAAAGGTAGGGAGATTACTAGGGACGTTACGCAAATCATTTGGGCAAGAAGCAGATAGCATGTGCTTATTAAACAGTACTAGAAAGATGGGATTGAGTGTAAGGCTATTTAAGAGGTGGACTCAGGTAGACTTAGGGATGAAGTAAGTGGGTGACAGAGATGTGGGGACAGGCAAGGGTAGTTTGTAACAGATGATAGGAAGCAGGATAATATCCAGATTTCTCCTTTTCTCCCTATTTAACATTCAGAAAAGTTCCAAGTACAGTACTAAGAATATATTGTGCCCCAGAACCGTTTGATAAGTCATCAAAATGATGTACTGCCACCCTCAAACACTTGAGTATGCATTTCTTATAAACAGGGACATTCTTCTGAATAATCACAATATAACCATTAAAATCAGGATATTACTATATAAGATTGTCTATTCCTTAGACCTCATTTGAGTTTCACCAGTTTTTCAAATAGTATCTCATATAAGACCAAGATTCCATTCAATATCATGTGTTGCATTTATTATCATGTATCCAGAATAGTCCCTTGATCTGTTTTTTTTTTTTTCCCCATCCCTTTAACTCTTGAAGATTGCAGGCCATTTTGAACTAGGACCCTTAATTTGAGTTTGTCTCCTGTTTCCTCATTTGTGGATTCAGTTCATGAATTTGTTGACAGGAATATCACAGGAGTGATGATGTGTTCCTCTCATTGCTTCCTATTAAGTAAGCGTAATTTCAGTTTGTCCTAATACTGATATTCGCTTCCAGCCTTCCTCAGTATTCTTATACTAGGGAAACACTTAAAATTTATTTTATCTATGACTCATGGTAGCTTGAACAGTTAAGATGTAGATACAGTGATTCATTGATAATTGTCAGTGCGCTTTTGAGTATAGGATGCTTTTTTCCCCCTGTGAACATGTTTATATTTGGTAAATTTATTAGCCTCTTCTTTTTGTGTAATTCCTCCTTCCCACAAAGGATGTCAGCTCCAATTCAAGTTAATTGAGCAGACAGAGGAAATTCCAGTTTTTTCTTTTTTTCAACTTTACCTTCTTAACCTTGTCCAAATAGGTGTTATCACAAATTTTTGCTATTTGAAATCCACATGAAATACCATACATGTAAGAGTATTCCTCCTTTCTGCCCCAGTATTCAAGACTAAACATTTTAGCCATCTTGTCTTAGGGGAAAAAATACAACACCCTGCTAATTAAGCTTAGCTTACTTTAAATTAATCTATTTTAGGGAATTCCCCTGTGGGCCAGTGGTTAGGACTCGTTGCTTTCACTGTTGAGGGCCTGGGTTCAATCCCTGGTCAGAGAATGAAGATCCCACAAGCCACACAGTGTGGCAAAAAAAAAAAAGAGAGATTAATCTCTTATCATTCCATGAATTTTGCGAACTTATTAGAAACATAATTAATTTCATGTAACTAGCTTAAACCAAAATGGGACTTAATTTTTCTTAATGTGGACTCAGCAGATTTAATTTAAATAAAGGTTGTAAATTAATTTTAACAACATGAAAATTTATTGACAGTGCTGAATAGTAAAGCAACCAAAACCATAAGCCAAAATAATATGAATAAAAATATTCCGTAGACACAATTTTATATAAAACTTTGAAAAAGCATTTGCTTATTCAGTGACATGATCAAGTTCAAATATAGGCCAAACAGTTAGAAAATTACTTCTTTTATAGGCTCATATATGCTGAAAGTATTGTTTTTGAATCTTAAAAATTATATTTACCTCTTTATTGTAAATTTACCTTTTTGATGTAAAAATTGTATTTATCTCATGTGCTTATTTTTTGCTTTAGAAATGCCATTCAGGGTCAAACATGAGATAAGCAATCACATACAAATTTTTCTTTCAACTAAAATGAGAGCATGTTTTTAGCTTACTATTTTAAATGTTCACTGAATAAATAAAAGATTGTTCAAATGTATGAGAAGTTGAAACTGCAGCATAATGTTCATTGTTTCCTATGAATAGCAGGATATTCTTTTCTTCGCAGAAATCCAGAACTTTTCTGGGCAGATCAGTAAAACTCATCTTGAATGTATTGGACTTCAGCTTCTTACTTTTTTTTTTTTTCAAGTCAGCTTCTTGCAATCAGATGATTCAGGAAAAGAGAACCTGTTCATTGATACACTTGTTTTGAAAGGGAAAGAAAATAAGTTCAGTGTGTTCTGCAGCTTCCCCAGGTGGTTTCTGATGAGACTTGAGACTTGCAGGTATCTTCTTCACTGGAGCTCCAGCAGCAGTGGAAACATTTCAAGTTTTCTTTTTTGTAACACGTGTTTTCCAGAAGTGCATTTTCCTTTTAAATCCAAAAACCTTGTCCCTTGAAGTCAAAACCATTAGAGACTGAAGAGTGTGAAATCTGCAGCCATTCTTCATCTTCAGAGCATTAATATAAAACAAACTCTGTTCTTCTGTTGTGTTAAAAGGACCCCTTTCAGCTCACATACCCTGTTGAGAACTTTTCCTTAGCTAAGCCACTGGATTTCTTTACATAGCAGAAGATATTCTTTAAATATTCTGGAGCAAAATGACCTTTGTTTAATGAAGGTAACCATTTTGTGGTATCTTCCAGAACATTTTTATATCATCCCAAGTGTTTTTGACAACAGTACCTGAATACCTTCTCTGTCAGGTCGGGTCCCCAGAGAAACAGATGGGCAGGGAGTCCCATCCAGACAGTTAGCTTGTTGGGGCATTTCTACCGTGCTCCATCGTTTGTTTGCTGGGGAAGCCTCGAGGAAGCATGGCAGGTATTCCTGTTACAGTGGATTCCAGGATGAGGTGGCTGAGGGCTGTGGAGCAGCTCTGCTCCTGTAGCAGATTCTGTGAAGGGGCATCTGAGCAGCGGCCCCCACACCCTGCATATCCCTGTGGGCGCTTGACAGCATCCTGCCTTCTCCACGGTGTGGATCACTCCTCACCCTTCTTAGTCAGGCTTTTTCCTCCCACCATCCCCCACATACACCTGACTCCACTTAATGGCTTTAGAATTGAGTTGCTCAGGGGAGAGGATAGTAGGAAATTGAAGAGGGCAAGCCATCAGATTTTCTTAATCTGCAGCTGACTAGAAAATAGGAAGAGGATCTAAGAATTCTGAGAGAGTGTGTACAGAAATTTGGGTTTTAAAACAATGAATTTGAGGCAGCTGTGGGATATCTTGATAAAGCTATGGAGGAGTTTGGACTCAGTGGAGGAGTTTGGCTGGAGAGAGTGGAGTTGGTTGTCATTAACTTCTGTGTGATACTTAAAACCCAAGGTTGCAAAGAAATTTCAGAGAAGGAAGGAGCTGGCAGTGGAGAACAAAGGTGCTGCCTGTGGAACAATACCAACAAAAGGATGCTATCAAGGGAAACTAAGAGACCTGAGAGCTGTAAAGAGAAGGGAGTCATTGTTCAGTCATGTAAAAAGCTACAAAAATGGTAAAAGACCCAGTGGGATTTGGCAGCCAGTTTGAAATTCAGTTTCAGTGTGGTAAATCCAGACTGCAGATGTAGTGGAGTTGAATAGGGATGAGGAATTAAATGTGGCCAAACAAAAATATGTACTATAATTTAAATAACATATAAAAAGTAGATATTGTCACGTGAACTGAGAAACAGTTATGCATCCTCTCTAGTAAAGATGTATGTAATTGATGAGGCTTGTGAATTTAAAATGTTCAGGTCAGAACCCTGAAACTTGATGAATGCGTGCTGCCTATATGATGCTGCATGATGTGCCCTGTGTTGTTGCTTCTGTTCATCTACAGCACTGAGAATCTGTTCAGCCCATTTTGCAGTCCCTGCAAGATTTTCACTTTTAAGCTGCACATGTGATTTCCCAGCCGGCTGCACTATGTGAGATGTGGAACTAGACATACTCAACAAATTATGTGTTTTTGAAGTATTAATCTTTTTAGTCACATATTTTTTAAAGCATCTGCTGAAAATAGCAAAAAAATTGATAAAGATAAAAATTATTTTTATGACTTAGAGGATGATAATTTATAAAAAATGTTAAGGTTTTAGATTTATATCCTCTCAGTTTCAAGAGTACTGTAAGTGCTTGTTCACTACAGATCAGAACTTTAAAAACTGCGTTTTAAATAATTGGTACTTTTTTGTACCTGGCTTGTAGGTCTTCTTTAATGAGGAAAAATTGCTCAGCACATGGCTGGCTTTAACAAGGTTTAATAACTATTTACTCAATAAATGTGTTGAGGACCTACTAAGCCAAGCATTTTTGTAGGTCCTGAAAATACTGGTGAAAAAGGAAAGTCTTTTTTCCTTGTGTAGCTTAAATTCTGGTGGGAAGAGGCAGATAATATAGGAAGAAATTAATGGATAGATAGATGGGCACTGTGTATAACAGACAATATTACAGTGCTTTGACACAGTACTATGGAGAAGAATGAAGCAGAGCAAAGGGGAGGGGGATGATGTGATGCCAGGGAGCGAAAAATACTAGCAAAGTGATGCTCAAAATTCTCCAAGCCAGGCTTCAACAGTACGTGAACCATGAACTTCCAGATGTTCAATCTGGATTTAGAAAAGGCAGAGGAACCAGAGATCAAATTGCCAACATCCGTTGGATCATCAAAAAAGCAAGAAAACATCTATTCCAGAAAACATCTATTTCTGCTTTATTGACTACATCAAAGCCTTTGACTATGTGGATCACAACAAACTGTGGAAAAGTCTTAAAAGATGGGAATACCAGACCACCTGACCTGCCCCATGAGAAATCTGTATGCAGGTCAGGAAGCAACAGTTAGAGCTGGACATGGAACAACAGACTGGTTCCAAATCGGGAAAGGAGTACATCAAGGCTGTATATTGTCACCGTGCTTATTTAACATATATGCAGAGTACATCATGCAAAATGCCAGGCTGGATGAAGCACAAGCTGTAATCAAGATTGCCGGAAGAAATATCAATAACCTCAGATATGCAGATGACACGACCCTTATGGCAGAAAGCGAAGAAGAGCTAAAGAGAATCTTGATAAAAGTCAAAGAGGGGAGTGAAGAAGTTGGCTTAAAACTCAACATTCAGAAAACGAGGATCATGGCATCCAGTCCAATCACTTCATGACAAATAGATGGGGAAACAGTGGAAACAGTGGTAGACTTTATTGTTTGGGGCTCCAAAATCACTGCAGATGTTGACTGCAGCCATGAAATTAAAAGACACTTGCTCCTTGGAAAGAAAGCTGTGACCAACCTAGACAGAATATTAAAAAGCAGAGACATTACTTTGCCAACAAAGGTCCGTCTAGTCAAAGCTATGGTTTTTTTCAGTAGTCATGTATGGATGTGAGAGTTGGACTATAAAGAAAGTTGAGCGCTGAAGAATTGATGCTTTTGAACTGTGGTATTGGAGAAGACTCTTGAGAGTCCTTTGAACTGCAAGGAGATCCAAACAGTCAATCCTAAAGGAAGTCAGTCCTGAATATTCATTGGAAGGACTGATGCTGAAGCTGAAACTCAAATACTTTGGCCACCTGATGTGAAAAGCTGACTCATTTGAAAAGACCCAGATGCTGGGAAAGATTGAAGGCAGGAGGAGAAGGGGACGACAGAGGATGAAGTGGTTAGATGGCATCACTGACTTGATGGACATGAGTTTGAGTAAGCTCCGGGAGTTGGTAATAGATAGGGAAGCCTGGCGTACTGCAGTCCATGGGGTTGCAGAGTCGGACACGACTTAGCAACTGAACTGAGCTGAAGGGAATGATTATTTTGAGTAAGATTATTAGGAAAAGTGCATTTGTTAGAGGATTTTGAAAAGAGTCCTGAAGAAAATAATGGAAAGAACCATACAGATATGTGAGGGAGAGCATTAGGCAGAAGCTTTATCCAGTGCACAGACTCTGAGGTAGCAGCATATTTTCCTCTTTCAGAAAGAGCAAGGACAGAAAGAGTGGAGCAAGGTGAAAAAGAGAATAGCAGAATATGAGCTCAGAGTGGTGGGATGGCATATATCATACAAGGCCTAACAGGCAACAATTTTTTAAAAAATGACTTTCATTGTGAGTGAGATGGGAAGCTCTTGGTGGATTTTGAGTAGCAGAGTGATAAGTAAGTAGTATTTAGTATGTATCCCAGATACTTACTTTTAATCAGTTTGAGCATAGTGGTTAATAATAAATATTAATTTGTCATATAGAGAGTTCAGAATATGAAGCTGGAGTTTTACTAAGTGGTGTGGTCAGAGAAGAAATCTTGGTGATTAGGGAGGCTTTTTTAGGATTCAGGGACAAACCGACCTTGCTTACAGAAAGTGATTCCAAGCTTTGATGATCAGTACAATTTGGTTGATTTTCCTGCCATCTATGTCTTAAAACTTCTTAAATGACTGTAGATCAATCATAGTGGTTTTTGAAAACGTTAGTGTTGCACAGTCCTTCGGAGGCTTTGGCAGGTTTCTTAGATCACCCAGTGTATGTCAGGTAACCAGTGTTCCTCAGTGACTGCTGCGATTTCACAGTCAGTCTTTGCCTGGGAATCTTCTTTGGAGGCTCACAGCTCTAATTCCTTCTGAAAAGGGCTCTCAGAGCTCACTTTAACAGGTATACTGTGCCTGCTTTAACTCCTTTAGGCAGCCTAATATAAGCAGTTCAAATGGTTATGAATAATCAGACGTCTTTTGTGAAATAGTGTTCTTAAGAAACTTAAAAGTTCATGGGAAACTTTTTAAAAAAACACTGAAATTAGGTCTGAAGTGCTGTTAGATTAACCAGCTATAATGACTAAAAGTCACCTATATTTTCTAGAACTTGCGGAAAGTCACAGTATTTCTATTTTATCTCAGTAACCTAATTATTGATTTTTTTTTAATAGCAGTTATCATAATCAGTTCAGTTCAGTCAGTCAGTCTTGTCTGACTCTTGGCAACCTCATGGACTGAAAAATACCAGGCTTCCCTGTCCATCACCAACTCCTAGAGCTTACTCAAACTCATGTCCATCGAGTTGGTGATGCCATCCAACCATCTCATCATCTGTCGTCCCCTTCTCCTCCCACCTTCAATCTTTCCCAGCATCAGGGTCTTTTCCAGTGGGTCATTTCTTTGCATCAGGTGGCCAAAGTATTGGAATTTCAGCTTCAACATCAGTCCTTCCATTGAATATTCAGGACTGATTTCCTTTAGGATTGACTGGTTGGATCTCCTTGCAGTCCAAGGAACTCTCAAGAGTCTTCTCCAACACCACAGTTCAAAAGCATCAATTCTTCAGCACTCAACTTTCTTTATAGTCCAACTCTTACATCCGTACATGACTACTGGAAAAACTGTAGCTTTGACTAGCATCTCTTCCTTTAGATGCCCTTAGTTCAGGCCTCTCTGGACTTTCATGTTGCCAGGAGAAGCCTGTGCTCTCCATTTAATAGGAGGAGAAGTGGTACCCCTGCTCCCTGTTCTGTCTCCAGCCATTGTTTTACACAAAATCTTAATATGGGCTATGTGCTCTTTTGATTCATATGTGAAAAATTTAGTGATGAATACCTATGTTGAGCTTTTAATTTCTTTGATCATTTATCCTTTGTAGTTTACCAGAACCGTAGCAATAAATAAGTAATGCTGTGGCTTCTTCACAGATAAGATATCTCAGAATACTGTGTGTCTCTTGAATCACAATCGGTGTACCATCTACAGGATTTAGATACAGTAGGTAAATCCAGCCTCATTATTTGAAGGTTCTTCGTTTGTGAATTTGCCTACTCATTAAACTTTATCTGTAGCACCAAAATTCAGTACTTGTGGTACTTTCAGAGTAATTTGTAGATGTTTGCATGCACAGAGTGGCAAAATATTTGAGTCACCTTCATGGACTTTCCCATCTAAGTCTAATGTCATCTAACAAGGTGACATTCTGCTTTCTTGTTTCAGCTTTCATATTCTAAACAAGTGTCCATTTCATCGTCTGTTTAGTGAAATATTTTTCACTAAAAACTTGCCGTGCTTGTTTTTGGTGATTGTGCTGTTTAAAACGATCCCTAAGCTGCTTTGAGGGGCTGCCTGGTGTTGTGATGTGCCTTATGGAGAGCATACATGTTAGATAAGCTTCATTCAGGCTCGAGTTTCTAGTCCTGTTGACTGACTTCAGTGTTAATGAATCTATTACATATTATTAATAAATAGCATGTCTTTAAATAGAAATACACATATGAAAAGATTATGTATTGATCAGTTGGAAAAATGTGACTAGAGGCTTGCAGGAACTTAATCCTGTATTTCTGTTAGAAACACTTGTTTGGTATTTATGGCAACTTTATAGAACACGATTACTGTGAATAATGAAATTTAATTAAGCATAGTGATTTATAGAGACTTTAGGTATAACCATTTCATCATTCCTTCTCTCTGAAACCATTGTTTGAGATTTGTTTAAATACATGCATAAAGAGTTGTATTGTAAAATTTAATTTTACCATAGGTTCAGGTTAAAAGTCATCGATTAACATTTCTAAACATTATCCTCTAGAAAATTAGGGGCTTCCCAGGTCGCTCAGTGGTAAAGATTCCACCTGCCAATGCAGGAGATGCAAGAGATGCACATTCAGTCCCTGGGTTGGGAAGATACCCTGGAGAAGGTAATGACGACCCACTCGAGTATTCTTGACTGGAAAATTCCCTGGACAGAGGAACCTGGCAGACTACAGTCCATGGAGTTGCAAAGAGTTGGACATGACTGAGCACACATGCTCTAGAAAATTAATATGTGCCTGAAATATATATATTGGGTGCTCAGTGTTTTAGAGTAATATTTTAGCATTGTAGTGATTCTGGTTTTGGAGAAGAGGTCAGTGTCAGTGTGAGGACTTTGGCATGTTTAGTTATGTAGACTGAGGCACATGAAAGAAAACCCAGTTGAATGTCACTTTTCTGGTTCCTGCTTTGCTCTTTACTAGCTTGAAGCTAGCAAACTTGAAAAATACTTAATCTCTTTGAACTCTTTCACTTTGTGAAGTGAGGAGCGTTTTCAATTTAAAATTTCTATGGTTTTCTTTTATCAGTATTATTCTTGACCTTAAATCATTTCCAGTCTCATGCTCAAGTTGTCAAAAAATCATGAAATTTAATGTCAAAATATATTAGCCATCAGAGTTTGTTTTATCGACCTCAAGTTCAGTCTCACTGGTTATTGGTAAAAATATAAGTCATGTATTTGATATATCTTGACATCATATACTGGTAAGATTCAGAAATAAAAGAACACTCTTAAAGTTTACTTAATTTTTTTTTAGGGCATAGGATTCTGTTTATTGGTGTTTGTGTTATATATGACACAAGTGTCCTAAATCATACAGAAAGTTTTCTCTAAAAAAGTTTAAAATTAGAATTTTGAAAAGCAAAAATGTGCTTTTATTAATACCCCATTTATGAACATTTCCTGTATGGCAGTTTTCAAGTTTCAGATTATGGGTGCTTAAGTTTTTTGTTTTTTTTTTTTAATAAACGATTTTAACTATCTTTAAAATTTTCCCCCCTTAAAAGTATTTAATAGTTGAGTCTGATTTCCTATTAATTATTGGATATTTATTATTTATTTGGTCATTGACTTATTTAATAGATTATTATTAGAAAGAACAAATTTCCTGAAATACTGTTTTTTAAAATTAATACCAACAGAAAGTGAAATTTTTTTCTCTTAATTTCTATATATTTATTACTGTTTTCCACTCTCAAAATGAGTCAAAAAATCCAATCCAATAAAATATGATGCATAAAAATTTTTATGTAAATCTATCAATTGGATATTTTCAGCCTCTTCAGATATTCTAGAATTCTTGTAATTTGACTTTCCACTTTGTTATTACATATTTTTTTATTGACTGTGCTTTAAATCTGATTCTTCTACTTGGATTTACCATTATTGACCAGGTCTATCTATAAGAATCTGTATTACTTTGAAATCTGTTTACATGCCTCACTGTAAATATGAGTCAGTTATTTTTACTGGCTTAACACATTTCTTCTCTGTTCTCCTCAATAAAACACTCAAGTTATACAACGATAGTCATTTGTGTTGTTATTGTTCATAATTGAGAAGTGTTCTTTGTTGACCAATACTGGTACTATTTTAGAAATGCCAGTTATAAACTTTCTGTTTGTTTTTAGGTCAACTGCTTACCAACAGCCTCCTCTCTTCTTTACACACATTCTTTATGATTTGTTTTATGACCATTGTTCTCTCTCTCTCTTTTTTTATTTTGGTAAGTTTTTCTTAATATGTCATTTAACCTGTTTCAATCTTGTAAAAACATGCCTGTTGGGTTGGGTACACAAAGAGCAGCTTTTTTGGAGCTTGCATTATACCGGGCAATGTCGCTTTCTTCATGCTGCTCTGTGCCTCAGTATCCAAGTGAAAAATGTTCTTGTTAGTGTTAGGAGGGCTAAACTTTAGACACAGTTACTAAAGCAAGAATTTGATTCTAACTTTGAAGAAAACCTGTGTATGGCAGATTTACCGTTAGAGACATAGAGGTACTGCATGCGTGCATGCACGTGTATGTGTGTGTGTATTTTTCATTTATGTAGGTCACTGTTTTTCAATATGTTATTTTTAAGCTGGCTTCCTTCCGACTGTTCCCACATTAAGAAATATGGTGTAAGAGATAAATTAAAAGTATTTATTTAATACTATTTTGCTTTTCCATCTATCACCATGAATGTAGTATCCTTTTTTTAAATTATCCCTTTTTCTAACTTTTGAACTCTTTCTCATCATCCCATTTTAATTACTATGGATATAATTTCACTGTTTCTTCTGTATCTTGATTACATGATCAACTTTTTTTGTTTTGTGCTGGATCATTCTTGTCAGTGTATAGATATTTTGCTAGTTCTCTAGTCTTAAAGAATAAAAAATCTTCTCTTGACACCTTTTCCCTACCAATTTCCACTCCCTTTCTTTTGTTCCCTTTTTCATCAAACTCCAACCTTGTCCATGCCCACCATCCCTATTCTCTTTTCCCAGTCTCTTAATTCTACTTTTATCAGTATCAGACTTCAGCTAATAGAAACTGCTTCTATAGTAGTGACTTCCATGTTGCTGAATGCAGTGGTCAGTTCTTTGTCTTCATCCTACTTCGTCTATCAGCCATACTTGTCATCATTTACTTTCTCCTGCTGGGTAAGCTTTCTTAACTTGGCTTCACCAGTACCACTCTTTCTTGGTTTTCCTACTTAGTCACCTTTGCTGCCTATTCCTCTTCTTTTAGGATGATGGAGTGTCTCAGGGGTCAATCTTTAAAACTCTTTCTGAACTTCTAGTGTAATTAGAATTTAAGAATCCCCCTCCCCCACTGTACCTTATTCTTAGAAATGGTTGATTATAGAAAAGAAAATGAAATACTGCTGTTTTAAAACTTTCTTTTGGACTCTCTTGACCCCATCTTAAAGCTTGCAGTGAGACCTGTGGACCTTTGGGGGAGTGACCATCTATTGGCAAGGATTGGGAAAGTGGATAAGGCTGTTTTATTTCAAGATCATTGTAACATAAAGTAGTTACTCTTGGGACGTGATAGAAAATGAATATTGTATTTCCTTCTCTTGAAATCCTTAAAGATTTTTTTAAAGGAATTTTATATGAACTTGTGTAATGTGTTGGCATTATTTTTTGTAAGCTCAATTATGTCCATATAGATATTTGCAAAGGATGAAGTCTAAGAAGGAGCATTATGAAAGGATTCTATATCAGATCAAATTTTAAAGCCACTGTTAAAAGCATAAAAGTAAACATGCTTGATACATACATAAAATTTGAGAAATACAGTAAAAATTGAGTTAAAGCACGTATCATACCACTGCCTAAATTCAGTTTATATTTTGAAATATTGTTTTCAATCTAGTCGTTATGCAGTTTAAAAATCATTCTATGATTGTATAATGTCCTGCATTTTACCCTTAGCATCCATGTTTTCACATTTTTTTATGAGCAGCATGTTTAGATGTATGTAGTTTAGATATACTAAATATATCCTATCTCATGGGCTCCTTTGTCTTGAACATTTGGGTTTTGCTTATTTTAATTTGCATTTAATTTTATTTTTTGTTTTTGTGGATAAAGCTGCAGTGAGTATCCTCTGCATCACTTTTTTTTTCTGTTTTAGGAATACTTCCTTAGGATAGATTGCCAGAAGTGGAGTGACTGGGTCAGAGGGTATGAACTTAACGATTTTTTTTTTCTTTTCTTTTCTTTGAAATGAACTTTTTAATTTATTTGATGTCTGGTTGATTTATATTCATTATGAAAAACAAAAATCATAGTGATTATATTTGGTAACTCAGAAAACTATCTAAAGGCAAACTTGTGTGATCAGAAAAGTTTGGGAAATTCCTAAGATTAACAAAAAAAAGTCTTTTAATCTTGGTTTATCTCAGCATTTCCTGTACTTAACTGAGCATTGAATAGGTTTTTTGTGATACACTTTTTAACATTTTGTGGAAGTTTGGTGAAGGGTATAGTTTATGATCTACTGATCTAAAATTTAAGAATATTTTGTTGGTTAGATTGTGTTGTGTTGGTCAAAGCAAATAAACTATAAACCTTTGTTCTAAAATTATTTTTAAAAGGAGATTAAAATAAAGCTATTTACTATATGATTTTTGTGTGTCTTTATAAAGTCTCATAACTTTTATAATTTAAAGTTTCTATTGGATTCAAAAGAACATCTAATGTCTGCATTGGCATCTAATACTTTTTACAATCTGTATTAAAATTTGGAGTACAGACATATAAAAGTAGAAGATAATGTAGATTGTAAAAACCTTTCTCCCCCCCCTCATTTTTCTCTACAGAATGTGAAAACCTTTGCATCTTCTGATAGCCTAGCCAAGGTCCAAGAAGTAGCAAGCTGGCTTTTGGAAATGAATCAGGAACTGCTCTCTGTGGGCAGCAAAAGACGACGCACTGGAGGCTCTCTGAGAGGGAACCCTTCCTCAAGCCAGGCAGATGAGGAGCAGATGAACCGTGTGCTGGAGGAGGAGCCGCAGCAGCCGCTCAGACACCAAGAGGAGGAGCATGCGGTGAGGAATGGTGAAGTCGTTGGAGCAGAACCTAGGCCTGGAGACCAAAGCGATTCCCAGCAAGGACAGCTGGAAGAGAACAACAACCGGTTTATTTCGGTAGATGAGGACTCCTCCGGAAACCAGGAAGAACAAGAGGAAGACGAAGAACATGCTGGTGAACAAGATGAGGAGGATGAAGAGGAAGAGGAAATGGACCAGGAGAGTGATGATTTTGATCAGTCTGACGACAGCAGCAGGGAAGATGAACACACACACAGTAACAGTGTCACAAACTCTAATAGTATCGTGGACCTGCCTATTCACCAACTCTCCTCCCCGTTCTATACAAAGACAACAAAAGTGAGTACCTTTAGTCTGCTCTCCACCTGAGACGTTTTACATATCTGTGTTAATTTTGGCGAAACTTGCCTCACAGTCTTTGTATCATTGCAAAATTCATCTTCAGTTGTGCAGTAATAAAATGAACCAGTTTTCTTTTTTCTTTTTTTTAATAGAAGATATTAGAAATCCTGGTAATGGGACAGTATTATTAAATGGAGAGAAGTCTCCTATTACTATGAAAAATCATTAATGCCAAATCTCATCATCAATTTTGTCCCTGGGACAGGGGTTAATAGGTTGTGTGCAGTTGGAGTGAAACATGATTTGTGTAGATCAAGTAGTGAAGGGTCTCATTTACCAAGTGCAGCTGGTCTGATGGGCTGTGTACTCACAGGCCTTACCCCGTGGCACAAGTTACTAGAAGTTACCTTAAATTAGTTTTCTTATTATGTTGATTATTAAGGTATATTCTTTGTAAACAGTGTTCTCTTTGTTATGTAAACAAGATGAAATTGCTGTTTGAGTATTAGTATTTGCTTATTGAGGAAATTGGAGTATTTTCAAAAGTTAAAATACTCTAGACACCAACATGTTTAAGATTACAAAATGTGTTTTCTGCATTATAAAACAATAAGAATGTATGGTGCTATCTTCACTACTCTTCTTTTTCTGGTTATTTTATTAAAATGAAATCATGTCGGAACCCCAGAGGAATTGGGTTTTTTCCTGACTCCATGTTAGTGGAGCTCTCCATTTGCTTCTCCACACAGTTTGAATACTAACCATAGTATTCAAGGGTAGCCACACCATTTTGGTTGGCATTTGACTGTGAAAAATAGGAGATAATAGGAAGATACAGTTAGATTCCCAACTTTCTGTCAAGTTTCTGCCACTGTTTCCCTTGCTTATAGTTTTCCTTTCCCTGTTCCTTTCCTGGGAGATAGATCTGTTGTATCTGCCTCCTTATCCCACTTAGCTGGTGATAGCTCATGAAATTAGTCATAGACATGTTTTAAAAGGTAGACATTTAGACTCCTGTCTAAACTGGGGGAATCCTATCAATTCAGGGACTTAATAACTAATCTGGTGCTGAGGAAAACAATTCCATTTTATACAGTCCTTGGAGGCTGTGCCAGAGTTAAAGACTGGATACCCTCTTACTGTCCACAACTATCACTGCTTCCCAGAGTTATCCTTGCTGGATAGGCAGGTAGCTGCTGTCTGAGGGGGAAGGGGCAAGTGTTTGGGAAGCTGCAGTAAATATGGAATTGCCAGTGCCAGTTCTTTGCCGTGGCATATGGGCTTATTTCCTCAAAACATTCCTGGGTATATCACTTAAATTGCAGGCAGGGACTGTGGAGAGAAAGCAGCATTTCTCTCACTTCCCAGTCTTTGTGTTATATTCCCCTTCCCCCATCAAATTATAGTCAAAATGAAATGATACAGTGCTTGGGCTTTGCTTCAAAATAATACCAAAGGGAAGAAAAAGGAGGAGGGTATAGATTGGCCATGAGTGGCTAATTGTTGAAGCTAGTTTACAGGGACATGGAGTTTGTGGCTATTCTACGTAGTTTACAAAGTATGTTTAAAGTTTTCTGTAATAAAAATTAAGTTGTAAATTTAACACACACCCAAAGTTGAAAATAGAAGTTTTCTTTATGTATCTTGGTCTTATTGACTAGCTCCTACGTCAACAAAGTGCTGACTTCTCTTCTGCATTGAATTTTATTTTCTCTATATTTTGGTGCTATTGAATTTACAGGAAATTCAATAAGACATCATGTGCATTTTGCTGGAGTTAGAATTTATCTTAATCAATATTTTAGGCAGTGTTGCTATCTAATGGTCTATATAAAGAGGAGAGAAAAGAAGAATTATACTGAGAATGAGTGAGGTATGTAGCATAACTTCTATCCTGTTTTTCCCCTCAGGCTTCTTCGCTTATAGATCTTTATGTTTGCATGCTTTCTGGTTCTTTATTATTTAAAAATTAGATAAAAATCATGAATATCCATATAGAATAGACTGTGAGTTAAGCACATCTTTGGAAAGGAGTGTTTTAACTCAAATAATATCATACTTATTTTACAGATATTAAAAATAAATATTGACTGAAGTAGTTTATCCTCATGCTCTTACTTGCTTACTTTTAAATTTTATTTTGCCCATAAACAATATGCAAACAGATTTAACATCACCCTCTTTAACCTGACTTGACCAGCAATGAAATAGCTTAGACACTTAAATGCTATAGACATTGCTATATCATTTTTGCTTCGCCTTGTGAATTTTAAGCTCTTTCTAAAATATGTTTATCCCTAATTTCCCTAGCTTGTCTGCAGGTTTACATTTTATTTAGTAGGTTTGATCTAAGAAGGAACTGGCTTCAGCTGGTGGTTTTCATCCCTCTTAGCACCCCTGTCTCAAGGTGTTGGCGTGGGGCTTTGGCTTGAACACTACTAGCGCAGCCCCACTTCGCTGGTAAGGCTCAGATCTTTCAGAGTGCAGTTTGCTCGGTTCATGTCCCCATCTCTGGATCTC